>NC_139317.1:4099407-4699407 GCF_056507025.1 Lutjanus erythropterus | reverse complement strand
ACTTAAAACCATAGTTCAGATTTTTTGAAGAGGGTTGCATGAGGTACTTCACTGTACTGCTGTGGACAGGGTCAACAACAAAATGTATTTTAGACACCTAAAAACAAATGAATATCAGTTTAAGTGGAAGCTATATTTATATTTATAATATTTCCATCACTTAACCTTGACATTAGGCAGCCTTTTCTTCAGCCTTTATATATATATATAAGCCAAATATTGCTCTCTGCAAAGACACCAGACTCCATTGGCAAAAACATTGCATTTTACCTCACAGAACACACGAGTTGCTCGTCTGCTGTTGCCTCGATCAGTTAGGTTGTTTGGGTTATTGAGTGACGTCTGTGTTTTAAAGGGTAAGTTCAGACTTGCCACAGCTTACTCAACTTTTTTCACCTATACTCCTGCTGCCTCTCCAAACCAGGGGTGTGCTGACCGTCATCTAGTGTAGGTAATACCCTGACTATAGAAAAATACCTCATACAGACTCACCTTAAAAAAAACAACAACCCTCAACTATCTCTTTAATTACTTTCCTCAAAGTGAAAACTTCCTCTAATTTGAAGATTTTAAATATCTTTTCAATCATTTTAAATATATAAAACTTAAGGTAGCTGTCCTTTTAGCAATACTTCTACTTTCTGAAACAGGTTTTACATCAGATCAGATAGGATTGTTACAGTTATTATGTCAATGTAACTTCTGAATCTTTAAAGAAACAGTTGTATCTGTCATTTTAAGTTGTATTTTTGATCCCAGCATTGGTCCAGTTGTAGCTTCTGCTACACAGCTGTTGAGCTGACATCCTTATATTTCTGACTCAATTATTAAATAGTTTTGTTTGTATTTGTATTAAAACTATTATTCGTTCATTCAACAAAGGTTTTATTTTTTTTTATCTTTTGAAAGAATTTTGAAGATATTACGTCAGACGGATGAAGATGGAGGTGAATGACGTCTTAGTTAGAGCAGCCAGTTTATGTTGTAAAACAGGTTCATAGTTGATGTAGCCTGAATTGGTGATGAAACAATTAACTGGTCAGTCTGTTGACAGAAAACAATGATGTGATGATATTGATGAGACAGTAAACCATTTTGGTCATAAATGAAATATAAATGACAAACATTCGGTGTTGACAACTGCTAGATATGAGTATTTGGTTTCTTTCCTTCATTTTATACAGTTAAAGTATTCTGTTTCATTTTGTGATTAAAACCCAAATAAAAGTTTGGGTATCACTTCAGCCTCTGGTCATTTTAAGTGACTGTGTATTTTTTCATCAGCCAGATGTGATGAGCGGGACGGTCCCGAAGTGTCCCACCTGTAAGGGTGTGGTGAAGCCTGACATCGTGTTTTTTGGGGAAGAACTTCCACATCACTTCTTCAAGTACCTGGCAGACTTCCCACTAGCAGATCTCCTGATCATCATGGGCACCTCGCTGGAGGTGAGCGCCACCGGCTTCAAACCACGTCACGTCCCTTTATTTTGATATTTTCTCCAGCTGGAACAATACGTCTTTCTTTTTCTCCATTTGTTTCCTGTCTGTGTCTGTAATCTTATAAAAAGTCTAGTTTATTTGTTTAGCACCTTACAACAACAAACAGCTGTTGTCTGCTGTTTGCCCTGCAGGTGGAGCCCTTTGCCAGTCTGGCAGGAGCCGTGCGCCCCTCCGTCCCCCGCCTGCTCATCAACAGGGACCTGGTGGGGCCGTTCGCCTGGCGCCGCCGGCCTCAAGACATCGTGCAGCTGGGTGACGTGGTCAGCGGTGTGCAGGCCCTGGTTGACGCCCTCGGCTGGACTCAGGAACTGGAAGCTCTGATGGCGGCCGGTGCTGAGAAAGTGAGTGTGTACGTTATAGTCCATCTACACCAGAGTTCACATGAGACATTTGGGTAGTTAACATTTTCTTAAAACTTTTTTGCAGATTACTGTGACCCCTTTCACATTACAAAGAACCTTTTAATCCACAGTAAATATAAAAGTATCAGTTTGTGCAGCTAAAGACCAAAGGGTTTAGGTATAATTTCGTCTTACTTGCATTGTGCCATGAGTGCAGCAAACGTCTCAGAAGTCAAAACTGAAACAGTGTGACTACAAGCACAGAGGGGTTTTTGTGATAAATTATTGATGCATTCAATCATATAATAGTGATTTCTTGCAAAGTTATTCCCACAAACAGAAGTATGAGATAAGTTTACTTATCTTATTGTGTGGTCTTTTATCTGCAGGCTGCAACAAAGACAGAAGAGTGACCGTTTCTCTGCATCAAGCTGGAGGTTTGAACTTATTACACTGCACTCGGTAACGAAATTACCAACACTGCGAGACTCAATCCAGATGACTTTTGTGCACACGGTTTTTACTGAGGTTTATCTTGTAATACTTGGAGTACTGGTTATATCAATGGAAACTTATTGACTGCCAAATACAGAACCGCTTCACTGGAAATGCCGTATAATAGAAATGTTTTTCAGTCAAATGCCACTAAAATGCAGGTAAGTGACACACTGATAAAGTGCTGGAAAGATCAAACCAGGTGCTTTTTGTCACAACAAAAAGTTTTAAAAATGTCAAAAATAGATGCAGAATTTTCTGTTTGATCATGTTGATTTAATAAGAAAGATGTACAATAATATATTTTATTTATTAGCCTCTAACTTCTTAAAATATGACAAAATTTAGCTTGAGAAGTGCAATGACCTTGATAGTGGCCTTTGTTTGTATGAAGAATTGATCATTTAATCCCACTGAAATCACTGAAAAACACTGGTTTAGTGGCATTAAAAGACATAAAAAATAAAATATTTAAGGCAAAGGAAATACAGGGAATTACAAATGTTTTTTTTAGCTTTTCAGGACAGACTCTCATATGCATAAAAAGCAAAGCAGGACAGAGAGCAGTTGATTGTCTTCATCAGTTTCAGCTTTATGTTGTAAAACATGTTCACGTTTCACGCTGAATGTCAGTGGTGCGACGGCCCACATCCAACAGTACCTGGATCTTTAAGAACATAACTGCTATGTTTAACATTGGTTCTCATGCAATACATCTTTGGAAAGTAAAAATTCTTGTGTTTTGATTGATGCAAACCATTCAAAGATACACATTCACACACATTAACAGGTACATTAAACGCCACCAACAGTTACAAAATTCAGGCAATTCAGCTTTGAAGCCTCACATTACTCCACTGATTGAAAAAAAGTGAGACAAAAACGGTCTTGTTACGTCGACAAAGGTCCAGTTGATCCAGTCCAGTAAAATATTTAGTCCAATACACATTATTACATTCATATATACCAACTAACTGCTGTTACGTCATTTCAAATACACCAATCTTCCACTTTTTATCCGTTAGCATGTAAATATTAGAAATATCTTGTTATCAAAATGGCAGCTGCATGCTGACCTTTAGCTTGACGCCTCACTGGAACCAGTAGGGATGTTTATGTCCTGTCCACGGCCTGCTATAGGCAGCAGTGTTTTGTGTTGAAAGGAAATGCCTGTCCCCCCTTTTCTCAAGTGAAGACAGAGCCAGTTGGAACAGATTGTGTTTGACTAGCACTTCATATAGCCAGTGAAATCCTGAAAATGAGAATATGCAATTTTATGTGTAATTTAGAGCCACAACAAGCAAATTATGTAAATGTAAATAGTTTAAATTTACAAGTGAGGTGCTTCACTTGTTTTGGTGCCTTTATATACATATAGTTTAGTTTCAAGAAGGGAAGAAGCAGTGCACTGTGTGTGTGTGTGGGGGGGGCTTCAGTTACTCTGAATCAGGAGTTTTTGGGTCTATAAATAATTAAAATGAAAAAAAACATCTAAATATTCTTTTTCTATTTTCACTGGTGGATAAATCTACATTTGGGGCTCTAGTATTTGGGGCAGCAGGACGGGGTGTGTGGGCTTGAGTCAAAATAAATTGCTGTGTGTGTGTGTGTGTGTGTGTGTGTGTGTGTGTGTGTGTGTGTGTGTGTGTGTGTGTGTGTGTGTGTGTGTGTGTGTGTGTGTGTGTGTGTGTGTGTGTGTGTGTGTGTGTGTGTGTGTTCATGGTGATGAAGAAACATGTCAGACAGTGTGGCTCGCTGGTGTGTTTTTATGTTTTTTGGACATCAACGGAGCTCCGTGAGGCTTTTTTTATTGTCGGTGTTTTCATGGGATTTGGTGAGAACAAGAGAACCAGACTCGTCCAGTGGTACCTTCCCATTAAAGTTGACTGTATTTTTTTTTTATCCAGCAGAGGGAGGCAGAGGACAACCTGTAGTGTGATAAAGCTTGCTGTCGGAGTGGTTCTTGAGGTGGTTGATGTTTTGTACTGATTCTTGATGCTAAAACAGAGTTAGGAATTTTACTCTGTGTCAGATTAAGGTAATCTCTCAATATGTTTAAAAAAAAAACTGAATCAGAGCAATTTAAAACTGATGTCTGAAGCATCATCAGATATTCCACTTTCACTTTAAACTGCATCATTACGACACACTCAGATGTATTTGTCTGTGTTCTCCCTGTATTTACATATACTGTATACATAAACAAAACTTAAAGGAACACTTCACCCCCAAATCAAAAATAAATATTTTCCCGCTTACTTTTGCTATTTATCCATCTAGAGTTTTGGAGATATCGGCTGCAGAGATGTCTGTCTTCTCTCAGCTTGTGCTGCTCAAAGTGCCAGAAAACATACACTCCTTTCTTTCTACTGAGCTGCACCTGCCAACTGTATCATCGCGCTGAAGGAAGCGTGCATCTACTACAGTTACAGCCCGCGCTGCGTACAATGTGTCTACAAATCTTTATTTGTAAAGTAACTAAAGCTGTCAGATGAATGTAGTGGAGTAAAAAGTACGGTATTTCCCTCTGAAATGTGTTTGAGTAGAAATAGAAAGTGGCACAAAAAGAAAAGACTCAAGTACCTCATATTTGTTTAAAGTACAGTATTTGAATAAATGACACTACACCACAGCTTGAGTCTTTATTGGCTGAGACATTTGTTTAAGTTTTAATGGTGCAACCCGATGAAGTAAATCTGAACTGGTAGTTATAAAGAATTTAGGAGGGACACAAATTTAGTCATGGATTTACAAATAGCTGGTTCAACCCAGTCCAGCGTACGGTGGCATGAAAACACCTCATCCAGAGTTATGTTGTAGTCGGTACATCAAAAACATATGAACATAAAATTAGTTTGCTGAATTGTACCTCCCTCAAGACATCTTTTACTTTACTTACACTGAGTGAATGAGTGTCAACTGTATTCATGAGTTTTTCCAAATGAGAAATAGTGAATCACTTCTCACTGTGAGCTCAACAAGCCTGATGTTGTCTTGTATTTTTGCAAATCATTACGAATGTGATCAAATTCAGCACCTGCTTGAGTTATTTCCACCCAGCTCTCACACCTCACTCCAATTTTCACCTCTCCCTCCTGGAAAAAATGTGTGTTTATAGGGTGCTGCTGACGCCCCTGTAACCACAAATATATATATATATATATATGTATATATATATATATATTTTTATCACATTTTGTTTGCAGTCACCTGCTGCAACGAAAGTGTCAGTTTCCTTTTCATGGCGGTATTTGTCTGCTTCTTGAAGCAACTTAATTGCTTAAATCAAATCCTTCCCACTGTTTCTCTATCATTTACTTTTCTTACACTTTTTTAATATCTTCATAGGTTTATCCATGTTGTTTGACTTCACTGAGTTTGAGTTTCTACATCATTTTCTGGTTGTGCTTCAGGAAGGTGCATCCAGTTTGGATTGGGTTGACCGTGAAGCATTCATCCAAACTTGTATTTGAGTCACTCTAGTGATGCTGATGTTGATCAGCATGTTAGCATTATCATTGTGAGCATGTTAGCATGCTGACATTAGCATTTAGCACAAAGCAGCAAGGCTGTTGACATTTAGTTTTGTTAGCTACTAAAATCACCAGAGAGCAGATGAGCATCAAAGAGAAGTATTGTTTTAAGCCAACATGGACTAGAAATACACAGTGCTAAAAAAAGATAGATTGAGCATCTACAATTCTGTGACAACTGTGCAAACTCCATCTGTTGGGGAACATCGAGTGATCAAAAGCTCCTGAACAGCTAGAACATAAATGTTGCAGTGAGACCGTTTCATCAACTTAACCATGTAGTTGTAGTTCCTTAAAGCTAAGCAAAATGTAAATGGTTGTGGCATAAAGTACTGATACTGTGTTGTTTCCTCTGGAACTGTTGAAAACGTTTTGTTGTTTTGACCTGTTGAAATTGTTTGGTCACATTAGAAATTCACTGTTTTTTGGCATCAGAGCTTTTTGGAACAAAAAACCACAGCTGTGACTAGCGAGCAGCTGGCTGTTTCAGAGTCCCACTGACTTGCTGGTAGCAGAACTACAACAGCAGAACTACAGACTGGAGGGAAAAAAGATGTTGAGTGGGAAGGAGGCTGTGCAGACCATAATGTCCAATTTGCACATCTCAGCTGGGTGCCGATTCATGGTGTATTTTTCTCATTTGGTGGTAGAAAGATTCCCTGCTTCATTAATCCCATTTTATCTCCAAAGCTTTAATTTTGGTCTTTTGTACTTAACTGTATCTCTAGTTTTCCCTCAGGGAGACAGAAATCCTGCAATACATGGCTTCTTAAATGCATGAATAGATTGCTAAATTGGTTTACTGAGCACAGGCCCAAAGGGTCAGGGGCCCCATGGGTGGCCTTGATGTGAATTTCGTGCTGTAGTTTTTAGTATTTATGCCGATTGTCACTGTGGATCTGCTGTGGCAGGAATCTTTTATAAACAGACAGCTTCTCTTCATCTCCAGGTTGAACTAAATATTTATAAGTTCAGCTGCACTTTTCAACCAACAACAGCAACAAACTGAAACACAAAGCGACAAGAAAAGAGATACAAAACAACTATATGAAGATTAAAAAGAGATGCAAAATGGCTACAAAGAGATGCAAAGAGACAACTGCAAACACAAAACAACCACAAAGAGATGCAAAATGACAACCGATACAAAACAACTATAAAGAGACACAAAATGGTAAGATGATGGCAAGTGATTACAAAGATATGCTAAATGACAACAAAGACACATAATGACGACAAAAACATGCAGAACAACTACAAAGAGGCACAAAGCAACAACGAGGTGAAAAATGATTAGAGACAAAACAACTACAAACTCAAAACAAACACGAAATGACTTAAGAGCTACAAAACAACTATACAGAGACAGAAGGAGACACAAAATGACCTCAAAGGAACTCAAAACATAAACAGACACATGACAACTACAGAAGCACAAACTAGAGAACACGGAGCTGCAGAACAGCCACAAAGAGACACAAAATGACAAAGATAAATTGCAACTATTACAAAAAGATGCAAAACGCCTCCAAAGACACTCAAAACAACTACAGAGAAATGCACAATGACCACAAAGCAACGCAAAATAACTACAAACGACACAGCAGCCTCACGTTTTGTGCCTGGATGTCTTGTTCCTACGTAGGAGGAGGAGGAGGGGGGGGGGGGGGGTTAATGCTTGTGCTCAAGGGCCCATTGTCTCTTAAGCCGTCTATGCATAAAAAGGATTTTAAAAGGATATTAAATTCAGCAGTGAGCTGTGGCACAGTCATTTTGTTTTCAGTGAACGATATCTAAAATCACACCTGGTATCCAGTGTGTTTGTTCAGCATGAGCTGCTGTAGCACACGAAGTTATCTCAGGATAAAAGACGAGATGGTTCGACCACACCGACCTCAAACCGAGCTGATTCTATTTCAGCTGAAGGCCACTGAAGGAACATTCAGATCGATGACACACTTTATTAGAAAGGTTTCCACATAAAACGTGGATATGGCATACAGTAGGCACAGTCAGTAACCAAACAGCAGTAGCTTAAAGGACAATATCACTCAAATTTAAGCCACCCTGCTGTCTTTCAGAACAAAAAAACAACTTTATCACGTAACTTGACACAAGGATAATAACTAATGTTCAATATTATCAAGACACAATCTGGAAATGCTTCACTGAAATTTTTTCTACTATTAAACATTATACATACATTGTTTTTAAGCAAACTTTACTCAGTTAAAAAAAATAAAGACTCTAATATTATTGATCAATCCAAGCAAATATCATATTGAGTATTTCAAGTAGTAGAAAGGAAGGAAATGAGACAGTATGACTGTCATCATGACAGAAACATTTGATCACTTTCTTGTAATAACCCAGAGTAAAAGTTATTTTAAAGAGATCCAAGTCATGGTATAAAGGGACATTTCTCATCATTACTGTGTACCACATTATTTTAATAATTTATGACTTTATTTTGTGATATCAGGAAATTTTCTTTTATCACATAAAATGTGTAAAGAACGTGCATCATACCAACTTATCTCACGAAAGTGAGACTTTTTTTGTTTTTAAAATGACAAGTTTGTATGTTACAAACTTCAATGTGCGTAGCAAAGGTTTAAAAAGCAGCAGTATCCAACACCCAGCACCATATAAGCTTATACTCATTTTAACATGTAGAGGTTTCTTGTTTTAAAAGGATATGTTGTGTAATATTGAGAGAGCTCTTCATGTAACAAGATAAATGTATTTGCTTATTATATAAAGAAAAGTAATGGTGATTTGGTATGTGCCAATAACAAAACATTTTACTGTTGCATGAAAAGTATGCTGTTTTTATCAAGTATGCAATCTTGTTAAAACAAGAAGATATTTGAACAAGAAACTGAGGGAATATTTGTTGTCGTGGCAGGAGTACAAGATAAACTTTAGTCTTTCCACAGAAGCAGAGAACGTTCACTACACAAGTTAAATTGTCAGTCATGTTAAAGGGATAGTTCAGACTTTTTGAAGTGTGGTTGTGTGAGGTACTTATCCAGCTAAGCAATGTCCTGCTGTGGACGGGTCAGCAGCAAAATGTATTTTAACCACCTAAAAAATCAATATCAGTTTAAGTGTACACTATATTTAAAATATTTTCACAGCTGTATGCCATCAGACCGTAACTTAATGACAGAAAACTGAAGCATTTAGTTCTAATCAAGTAATTTGATTGGACGAGAGACTTTCCATGAGAGCTGATACAGAGTACAACATCACTGAAACTTTTAACTCTCACTCCACTTTACACTGTTCTAATAACCTGCATAAACTTTACAATAACTAACAGAGACAGGAGGAGACATGATTTGGGGCTTATTACTGTTATTACGCAGTTATACATTTTTTAGTCTGACGCAGAGTTGGACACAAGCGCAGCAGTTTTAACAGTTTTCAATCTGCTAATCACTTCCTGAACATATTTCATGGTCAGCAGATGGATTCAGCTTTTGAAATCCTGCCAAAGTCACCTGTCCGCTTTCATAAAATCACATCACCAGCGTCCACTTGGAAGCAGACTGATTCCAAACTTTTCAAGCGGTCTGGGTCCATCCGCTGTTTGTCCCACGTCTGAAAAATATAAACCTGGACATTTTCAGTCCATTAAGAAGAGCAAACTGAATACGGTCTTGAGGCAGTTTCATGGATTCGTCCAGACAACTGAAGGAGAGCTCTGCTGCGATAAAATGTCACCCTGCACAGAGTAGCTCGCAAGCTAATGGCTGCGTGCAGGAAAATATTTGTTTTGCTTGGCAATAGTCCTGTTTCATTCCAAGGCTATTTGTGTTGGCGGAGTAAGTAAACAAATAAATCATAAGCTGTTGTCGATTATTATTGTTAACTAATAAATGCAGCTTGTAAAAGTGTTGTATAAAAGCAATATCTTTTTGGAGGTCAAGCTTCTGTACTGAATAATTCAGTATAAAAGCCCTCTTCAAAGGCACCAGACTCTTTCAGACTCATTTTGTCTCATCCAGTACAGACTGGTTAGTTCATATGTGTTATTGTTTGACTTCAGTGTTTTAAAGAGCTGGTTCAGATTCACTGAAGTCGCACAAACACCAACAAATTTGACAGATTGAGGCAGCAGTAGACCAGCAACTCCTGTGTCCTGTGGGGTAAAATTACTGTTTTTGCCAAAGGCGGCTTTGGAGAGAGCAATATTTGGTTTATAGAACAGTGGTTTCCTGTCAGAAGAGGCTGTCATACAGCAAGATAAAGCGGTGAAAATACCTAAAAATAGCATAGGCTTAAACTGAAATGTTTTGCTGTTGATCCTGTCCACAGCAGTACATTGTTTAGCTTCCTACACCGGTGCTCCTGCTGCTTCTCCAAACTGTGGGCGTGTCAACCGCCATCTGCTATAGGAAAAACACTGCCTGTGGATAAATACCTCATACAACCACACAAAAAAAACAGAACTATCCCTTTAACACTCTCCTGTTATTTTATTTTACTATAATTTTTGGATGTGTCGTCCCCTCAGCAGTATAATTAATCATATTATTCAGGTAAAAAGCAGAGAAAGCAACACATTGGCTGTCATTTCTGTAAAGTCAGGACTCCTTACCCTGATCATCGAAGGGTGTTGAGTGTTCACTCAGGGTAACACGACATACTGAAAAAGGTTTTAAATATGAAAAAGGAAAGGAGATGCGTTCTTGACAACTTAAAAATGACTTTTCAGGGAGCTCATTACCTCGGTGCTGCTGTAAATGTCCTCAGTATTTTGAGGGTTTGAGTGCTAAGACTTCTATCACGACAGACAGTACATCCTTTGAATTTAAGGCATATTGCTACTGACAATTGTATGAATGCATTTTATCAACACATGTTAAAATTCGTAGAAACGGCCACGGTGAGCTCGTTTCATTTGTGCCGCGCTCGTGTGTTGTGAACCTTTTTTATCGATTCACACAAAGTTCATAGAAGAAGTCAGTGATCCATGTCAGGGGAGTGTGTGGATGATCCTTCATGTTCTGCTCCTCAGGTTACTTTGGCAGCAAATCCTTCTGTTCCTCTGAAAGGACAAATCCACCCACTCACACCTCCTCAAATCGTGCTTCACATTCATGGTAGATTTTTTTTTTTCGTATGAATCGTTTTCATATTTTCTGGTTTCCTTTGAACAGCCTCTGAGCCTTGAAGTGATTGATCAGTTGGTGAGTTTAGGCGTTTGCCACAAAGACTTTATTGTTTTATGACTTTTGACAGTGTCGTGATGATGAATGTGGATTTAATTGCTTTAAAGAAATAGTTCACCATCTAAGGAAATACTCTTATTTGCTTTCTTGCTGAGCATTAGATGTAAAGATTGACACCACTCTCACACAGGAACCTTATCTTACCTGAGCATACAGACTGAAAACAGAAGGAAACAGCCAGCACAGAGTCTCTGCTGCTTGCCTGGCAACCTCAAGATGACAGAAAGACTCAAATGAAACCAAAAAAAGATAGAAGGGTCATTAAATCAATATAGAACATTATATGTTCCAGACTTTGGTGTCAGTTCTATTAAGGCTTATGGGAGATGCAATGTCAATCATGCTATGTGGAGACCAACAGCAAACAAACAAATGTTGGGTTTTCATGTGTTTCTTCATGCATCTGCCATTGACTTCATTAGAACTGGTACCAAAAATGTTCTATAGTAATCTGACGAGTCTTCCTTCTATTTTAGTTTTCTTGTGAGACTCCAGGAAGTAGCTGCATCCGGCCAAGAAACAGTCAGATACATAACCTTTTGTAGAAGTTGCTCAATAGTGGATTTTTAAAGGGCAATATGATAACAGCAATTGGGAGCAGGAAAAAGCTGATTATTTGGGCCAAATTATCACCCCCAGTTGAATCATGGTTTCTTTTTCTCCTCGTCTGAATGTCTGGTATGTGTGACAAACAGCTGAGTGTTCGAGTTATGCTTTATAATTGAAAGATAACATTTGTGGGGAAAAATAAATACGACAAGATTGCCACTTGGAGTGAAGAGGAAAATTGCTCTCTCAAAATGAAGACGTCTTTAACTGTTGTTAAGTCTATTATAATTACATGCACACAGATATCTGCTTTAAAAGTGGCCCTCAAATGACCAGATATGTCAAACTGAATCAGAGCAATTTAACAAATCTAATGGGAACTAAAACTGATGATGTCTGAAGTATCATCAGATATTCCATGTTCACTTTAAACTGCATACATAATACTACAAACTCAGATGTATTTGTCTGCGTTCTCCCTGTATTTACATATACTGTGTACATACTACAAAACTTAAAAGTAACACTTCACCCCCCAAATCCAAAATACATATTTTCTCTCTTACTTTTGCTATTTATCCATCTAGAGTTTTGGAAATATCAGCTGTAGAGATGTCCGTCTTCTCTCCAGTATAATTGAACTAGAAAGCACTCAGTTTATAACAATTATGCATACTAGCAAAACAGAGACAGCGTGCTTTCAGCCGTCAGCTGAACTTATTAATAATGCCACACTACAACCAATAACCTTATCATGCTCATAATTTACAAATAAAGCTCTCTTATGTAAATTTAGCTGTCAGAAGTTATCTCAGGCACACAGTAACATGTGACTTCATGGACGAAGCTTCCATGCAAAATGGCGATGTATGTCCCTGCAGGACTGGTAAAGGCAGCCATCAGCCACTGTCGCAGCCAAGTTCTGTCAGTAACGTATGTAAAATGTCGCAAACCGATTAAATGGTCGGTCTCTGTTTTTCTTTTTTTACAAATCAAAGAAAATGTGTCCTGGTGTGTGGATTTTGTGGCCGTCGGACAGATTCAGACTAACTCCCCATGTCTAGTTTTTGTGTTAAGCTGTGCTAACCAGCTGCTGACTGTAGCTTCAGATTTAGCGTAAAGACATGTGAGTGGTATCAATCGTCTCATCTAATTCTTCATAAGAACATAAAATCTCAAACTGCTCTTTTAACCTTGTATAAGAAAACGAAGATCCTTGTCTGATTTAGAGGATTTTTAGTCACGAGGCTTCTTTCAGCTGTTTGACATTCTGGTCTATTGAAGCATATTCAGTCTCTCTGCATCATGGGGACATTTTTGCCCTGAGTTTATCCTTTCAGGCAGAGCAGGCTCTGGACTAATCCAACATCGTCCACTGGAACTGGCAGGCCATAACTTCAACCCAGGCCGATATACGGTACACGCCAAAAACAACAAAGCGCTGTACAGACAGACCAAAAAGCTTCTCTGAGTCTGGGGAGTTTGTGTCAGTGTTGAGCTGTTTTCTGCAGCTTTCAGCCCAAACATCATCATTTTGTTTGGGCAGTAATCCTGGAGGATGAGGAAAGTACATCACCAAATGACAAAATGGACCCAGAAATACACTATACATCACCAGTAACTGCTGTCTTCAACAGCGTTAAGGTGTTTTAATGTGTAGTTTTCCTGTCGGACAGATAACATCAGCCATCCACATCCAGCTGGCAGTTTGGAAATGAGTTCAAACCAGAGGTCTCAGACTTTCCAATCAGGACTCATATGCTGTTAATCCAACTGGCCTGAGTGTCATGATTTCCCAGGTCCTTCCTTTTAGTGTCTGTGGAGGAAAATCCGGTCGTGTCAGCAGCAGCTGCGGAAACACTTCTTGAAGAATTTCTTGAACTCCGTGTTGAAGATGGTGTAGATGATGGGGTTGAGGGCGCTGTTGACGTAGCCCAGCCAGGTGACGGTGCTCATCAGGCTTGGAGGGATGTCGCACGTCAAACATACGGCTCGCGTCGTGTGGACCACGAAGAACGGAGTCCAGCAGAACAAGAAGCAGCCTGCACAAAGACATGAAGAGAGACATTCAAGCTTCATCTCTTTAAATAAGAACTTTTAAATAAGAAAGTGACAGATTCTGCATGGAGTCTCATTCATCCTCTGTGTACCAGAGGTGCAACAGAATATTGTGACAATATTTCATAGTATGTCACAAAAATGTGACATCATGCATCTGGGGATTGTTAAGAGTCAAACCAATTAAGGCTTTCTTGTGTCAGTCATACTTGCCTTTGTGAGAGGGACCAGTAAAATTACATAAATCAACAATATGAACTGTCAGCAGCCTCAAAGCATTAAAATGTTGGTGTGGTAATTTTCTTTAGAGCAGAGGTTTTCAAAGTGGGAGGCAGGCCTCCAAACAGTTTCAAGTGGGCTCAATGAACGGAAATTAAAAATATTACATTATTTATCAGAAGGAAATCACATAAAATATCCTAAATGTGTGTGATTTGATAAAAGAAATAGTTCACAGATACAGTACTGGGTAATTTACTATTTTTCTCACTATACAAAAGTCAGAAACTAATAAATGCATTTGGACAGACCTTTCTATGTTGAAGTCTGAAGTTATGTCAACTAGCAATATTAGGCTCAATTGCTGAACATCTACAGAATCGAGTAAGATAATCATGATCAATTGTGTGTGTATATGTGTGAATGCATGAACGCCTGGATTCATGCCTGTACATGGTTCTTAGTCAGCTGTCGACAGATGTGCCACAGTGTAATGACAAGGCACAGTGGGCTCTATCTTCCACTCGGTGCTATTTCCTGACCAAAGCAGTTGTCATTTTCCCGCCCAGCATTCATGTTGTGTAGGTAGCAATCTGTACACCCACGGGTGTTCTGGTCTTAAAATGAGGTATGGTCAGGTGCATTTGAGGCAGCAGAAAGCGTCTGCGCCATTGACCAACAGAAACCTGGTCAGAAGTCAATGGCGCAGTATTTTCCTGCTATTTAAACTACGCATTATTCAAATAGTAAGGTAAGACTACATCAACAGGTTAACGACACACATCCACTCTGCTGAAAGATCACTGCAGTTAATCCACGGGTCATAGAAATTAACATTCTGATTAATAACAGAAGGTTGCAGGTGGGTGAAACAGGATGAAGCCGTGTGTCCATTAGAGAGACACACGGATCTGTACGTCATTGATTGTTTAATTTCAACAGGATCAGTCAGGAAATTAATGTTCCGCGTTCTTCTACACATCTAAAAGATCTCACACCTACAGCTGAAGTTCACACAGTGAAATTATTTGGACTAAATGAGCTAAATAAATCTTGACTTCCATCAGAGCTGTCTGAAAAATGATTTCCTCTGGAGTTTCCTCCAGTCCAGTTTTTATGTTTTTTCAGCTTAAATATTAACGTTATTTGCTGCAGTGATTTTACTGCCTGTACTGAAATGGAACTGAAAAGATCATTAAACCATCGTTTAAATGATGTTGAGCAGTGCCAGCTCTCGCGGCGATATCTTAATTGTGTGTTGTGTTGTCTTTAACAATTTACTTTAATGACAACAGAGGCTGCTTTCAGTAGTTAATGCACTGTAATGCCACAGCAGTCATCTTCCTGTGCCTCGTCATCTCAGTTCACTCTTCCAACTTGTCGAATCTGTCTCTTAAATTTATTCAGGCAGGCCACCTTCCTCTGAAAGGGAATTGAAGATGGTTTCATTCATGTTACACCCTAATTAAGAGACTAAATACAACCTCTTTGCACCTTGCACCCCACTTTGCACCCAGATTTTTGCCATTTAAATAGCAAAGTGGTACTGGACACACCTTAAATGTCCATGCACCTTAGACCCTGCACTGCAGATAGTCTAAATAAGGCCCAATATCTTTCCTAAGTTTTAAGTCTAAATATTGTTTCTATCTGTACATTTTTTAAGTTTAAAGTTTGTGCTTTTAATTTCCTGCCTGCAAGCCTAAATTTACAAAAAAAACTCATGCTTTTACAAACTTACTGTGAAAAGGTTTGTACAATTGGTTCAAAACGGGCAGAGCGAAGGTCATCAATGTCTGATTAAACAACTGAAGAGCTGCTACAGTGACACAGTTAGCCAGCTGTTAGCCACGAGACGCAGGTAAAATGAACCAAACACTTCAATGTGTTTAGAAATCCATCAAAACCCAAGAACAGATGAGATTAGACAAAATAAAGTAAAAGAAGAAGCTTGCAAAGATAAAAAGCAAAAGTTTGGCAGCAGAAACTTAAATGTTTGAACCTGCAAGCACAGAATATGCAAACTTTTATAACTTGGATATATAAGTTTCCAAAACTGATATTAAAGATTCAAAACTCACATCTTTTTGATTGATTTAAAATTCTGTACGTTGGAAAATGCTATAACTTTAAAGGACGACCTCGTGCTGTAACTATGGGCAGAAAATAAAAACGCCATCACATAGATTTTATTTTAACAGCGCCGTCCCTCCATCCCTCTCATCTCTTTCCCCTCTTCACTGATCTTTCATTAATTTCTACTTTTCTGCGTTTTTTTTTTGTCCCGCCTGGAGTTCCAGTGTCAGCAGGAAACGCGTCAGAACAAGACGACGTGTTTCACTGTGACTTTGACAGTGTGACTCTAAATGATTCACGACCAGACTGAGTTCATTAGAGACAAAGTAGAAATATACGACCATCCTGTCTCATAATTTTAACTCAGGACATTACTGCTCGGGGGTGTTCAATACATTTTGGATTTCTTGACTCTTTTTCTCCGCTCCCTCACAAGAAATTAATGCATTTCAGCGCCAGAGTTCACAGAAAAGATCAAGATGAAGAAGCAGAAAACGAGTCATATGAACTTGACCACACCAGGACAGAGATTAGAAGGTAATTTTCCTTTTGTTGGTCAATTCAGGGACTTCGGTGTGGAAACAAGATTAACAGCCCCTCTTAACACTAACACCACAGGTCCTTCCTTGGCTGGACAAACACTGGTGAGCTCCCTGTTCAAGCTGTTGAAATAATAAGCTTAGTTTCCCTGATCAGCGAAGGACTATGAATAACTGTGTCAGTGAATCAAACTGAGGCCATTTGTCTCAGGTGTCGTCTCATGCTGGTGACAAAACGTGTTTGAGTGATTTATTAGCTTTGTGTTGAGAGGTTGATGGATGGGATTTTATATCTTTCTTTCCGGGAGACTGAGGGACTTTGCATAATGTGCCACTGCTCTTCTGTCAGCGCTCACTTCTTATTCATAAGATGCATTCAGGACAGCTCTGATTATACTGTGTTAAATGTAAGAATCTGTGTCAGCAATCTGTTCTGTGTATGTAGGTCTGCATTAGATAAAGAGATAAATAGAGATAAGTAAATGAAAAGAGACAAATTAACAGTGTGCTTGAGATTTACCACACAGCTGGTTTCTACTAGCTAACGGAGCCTGGATGATAAACTGCCATGGTTGATGTTACTGTTCTATATCTCATCACAGATATACTGCATTTATAACAGATGGTGTAGTTATTCAGTCCCTCCAGGTAGTTGCGATCCAATCCCTGTGAATTCTGTACGACCTTGCAATTTTGTCCAAACTCAGTCCCCCCAGCAAGGTCATACATGTCCACCTCAATGAACTGACTCAATGTTTTGTTTTATTACTCATTCTTTTTTTCCATTTATGTACATATTTTTATATTTTGTCACAGGTACTGAAAAGAACGCAACATTTCTCAGTTACTGACATTTATCAAAGCTCTGTGCACTTTTCTTGTATAATTTTAAGCTGTTTTGACTGTTTGAGCTCCAAAAAATCTGCTTTTTTTATGAAATACCCCTGTGCCTTTGATTTTAATGGATTGTCCCAAAAAAATCACAATTTCATTGCAAGAAATGCCTAAAAGCATTGCAGCGTGCATTGCACTTTTTCTATTAAAAAAAAAAAAAAAAAAGCTGCAAAACTGTGAAATCAGACATTTCAGGTCACAACAATCCCCCAAAAAAGTCTGCAAAGTCCTGGAGGGACTGAAGGTTATAGTTTGTCCACCAGAGAGCATTTACAAATTGTCCCACTGCACATATCTAGTCTCATTTCTTTAATAACCAAATTTTAAAGATTTTTACTGAAAATGTTACTATCAGTTGATTATTTTCATCCACTTGGGAGCAGCAAGTTGTAAACACAAAACTGACATTTTATCACCTCATTAATTCACTACAGCAAATATATTAGCAACCTGTTGCATATTTATACACCTAGTGAACACGGAGCAGCTTCATTTGAATATTAATTTGAATCCCTGCTTCTGAACCTGATGAGTGTAAGTCCAATATTTAACCAATTTTAACTCTATTTCGGTCTCCATCATCTCCTGAGGGAAATATCTGTCTCTTGCTGCTGAATGCTCCACCATGTTCAACATCTCCTCTCTAAATGCTGCTGAGCAGGCAGTGCACAGTTGGTTCTTGCAGTGTTTCCTCTGAAAATGATGCAATAAGAGCGGTGAGATATCCCTTTTCCATGCACATGTGCTGACCTGGTTTGACTCGGCACATGAACGTAGCTCTGAGCTGAGGATCTACAGTGAAGATTCAGTCTAAAAACTCGGTGTCAGTGACGTCTTTCAAGTCAACCTGGCATTTAGGAGTTTTAGGAGACTTTTATTACTCCAGACGAGCAGTATAGAGGTATTTTAGGTTATTTTGTTGCTGTTGTGGTCACCATTCACTTCAATTGTTTGGTAGATTCTGCATTTTTCCTGTGAAACTCCAGCAGTGTTTTGTGGCCCAAAAACTGAACCTGACCTTCAGTTGGCATGAGGGCGAGTCGATAATGACTGCATTTTCGCTTTTGGGTGAACTATTGCTTTAAGGGGTCTGGAGGGGGTCTTCAAATATGTTTCAGGGCTAGAAAATAATAAAAGGTGGAAGGGTTTTTATAAGAGGGGAAAAAACAAAAATTAAAAACTATAATGCCAGATATTGGTTGTTATTTATGCTCTTCTGAACTTCTTCTGATGTTTTTTTTTTATTGTTGAAGACATGGAAAGATTTTACAGACTTCAGCTCGTGTTCTGCCGTCGAGGTTTTGCAGTGCATGTTAAAAATCCCTGATGTTGTCATAAATTAGCGTGAACGGTTTATCCTCTTTCCTCTCCGTGCTGCCAGTTTTCACACAAATGTGGCAGCAGTAAACGTACAGTGAAATCAGAGTAGAGCCGGTGCTTCAGTGTGCCGTTCAGGAGAGGCTGTGACTGTAACATCGTGTGTTGCATAATAATTGGATTTGAGGGCTTTAAGCTATAACCGCGCTGCTTGTTGAGAGACGTCCAGTCAGAGGTGACGCTTTTATCTCGGTGCTCAGAGTGACCCGCGTGAACATCAGCAGCCTCACACCTACCTGAGCTGCAACACAAACATTAAAGGAATAATTTGGAGTTTTTGAAGTGGGCTTGTATGAGGTACTTGTCCTTGGTCAGTGTGTGACCTACAGTAGATTTGGGGCACGGTGCCAGTTTGGAGAAGCAGCAGGAGTACCAGTGTAGGAAGCTAAACAATGTAAAGCTGTGGGCAGGATCTGCAGCAAGTGTATGACACTGACAATATTACTTTCTTTTTTAAATCTTTTTATTTATTGACATATTTCATCAAAACACATACTTTGCTCCGTGTGCCACAAGTTCATATTTTTATTTATTGTAACTTTTGCAGATATCAGGCGCAACGATCTCCTTCAGGATTTATTAAAATTCAATCTTATTTTATCTAGTTTAGTCTGGCTGGATCAAACCCTGGACTGTTTAACCTCCTGGTGTGGCTCGTGGGTTGTGTGACTGCAAAAAAAAAAAAAACTTTAAAAAACTTCACTTTTCCTCTTCCTGTTTTGGTGATTGGGGAAGTAGGAGCAGATTTGCTACCACAATGTGGCATGGCAAAGACAAAGTGAGAAATGCTGCATTATTAAATTACTTAATACCCCCCTGTAAAACAACAAGATGACAATTATTACAAATTACTAGAGGTCCCCAGATAATATCATCCTGTGAAAATTAGTCTTAAAATAGGTTTTTCTGCTGACCTTCTTCACAGCAGTACATTGCTTATCTTCTAGGGGTGTCATGACTCTCGCAGTCCATGATTCAATTTGGCTTTTGATTTTAAGGTCACGAGTTGATTGATATATATATATATATATATATATATATTTTTTTTTTTTTTTTTTTTTTACTTCTTTTTTTTTGTTTGCACTGATGCCTATTCCACCATCAGACTGTCAAGTCTTGATTTGTAAAGAAGGACAGATGATTGGCTCGATGCCCTGACAACTGTCATTTACTTTTTCAAATTCTTCTTTAAAGATAGTCCATACGGTATAAGGTGTTTGTTTCTTCAGACACACATCGGATTCCCCAGGGAGGCGGGGCTGGAGATTAAATATAAACACAGGGAGAACTGCGATTCTGCTTTTATTTTATCTTCCTACACTCCTGTTGCTTTTCCAAACTGGGGGCGTGTCGACCCTGAACGACGAAACTTAAGAGCAAACACTAATTAATTATCCTAGAATCTGTAAACATGTGATTGGAAAAAAAGTCATGGAACAAAATTAAGATTCAGGGAGCAGAGATTATACATGAACCTGTGTGTGTGACGGATGTTTGCTTCTTCTAATTTATCTCCTGATCCTGTTTGATTAATAGGCGCCACACACCAGCAACATGTGCAATTACTTAGAACTGCCACAGTGCTGATTATAAAAAAAAAAAAAGAGGTTGTAATTTCCATTTTGAACTGTTCAACACTAAAACACCTGAGCTACTGTCAGCAGCAATTTTACTTCCATTTCCTGCTTCAGTGAATTAACAGATAACTGAAATGCGAAAGTGGTGACAATGAAAGGTGCTTAAACTGGGACTCTTGACAGCAAAGGAAACATTTTGAAAAAACTTTTCACGGGTGAAAAATCATCATCTGTGAGTCAATAAACACCACAAATGAATCCTTCAATGAGGCAGTTGTAGTCCTCTGAATGGCAGTCGTACGAAATGACTTGACTTGTTCGTCTGGCTCTTAGAAATCATGTTTTTTGTAAATTAAAAGCCTCAAAGAAGAGGATACACTCTGCCCCTGACGTCCATAATTGCTGTCTGATATTGAACAGAACCAGTTGTTCTCATGAAATAACTCTATTGACCTGTTCAGAACAACTTTAGCCCTGCATTTAAAATACATTTTTAACAGTCAGATTTTGGTTGAATGAAGCAATTTTAAAACCACAGAAGTGTCTGGGTTGATGGGAGGATGCTGTTCCTGGTACTGTTGAAGTCCAGAAGATTCATTTTCAGTAACAGATTTGTGACAAAACAAGGTGAAATAAGAAATAAAACTTTCCAAGTTCTAAATGTCTCTCTTTAAGTATTTTAGCAACAAAGTCCCTCTCTTTTCTCTTCCTGTAAGTCGTCTTTTGACTCGTCTTGAACTCAGAGGTGTAAACATAATGTGAAGATGATATGATCATTGATTTTAGGAAAAACACCTACACACATGAAGCCACAGCCATTAACAGGCAGATAGCTGTAAATGTTTAGTCTTACAAACACCTCTGGACAATTTACTCTTCGCTAAGCCCCGCCTCCAAATAGCAACTGTCCAATCATAGGTTAGCAACTGCAATTAGAGCTTTCCATTTCTCTCCATGTTGAAACAGTGGACAGGAGGCTCAGAGAAGATTGATACTCTGTTTCACTAATCTGGACAGTGGCGTCTTTTTTTATAGTCTCTCAAAATCGCGAAACACAAGAGGACATGTGTGGTGAATGGATGAAACTTTGTCTTCATCTGCTCTAATATCTAAGGTTAGCATGTCTGGCTAACTAACGCTAGCTTGCTGGCTGCAGTAAGCTAGATACCACTGCATCTGCATTTGTTCTGTGGTGGTTTGAGGAGGAGGATGTGGGCTGATGCAGAGTCAAAGTGGGTTGATGATGATGCATCTCTCTCTGGATCTCTGTCTCAGGTCTAAGCCGGGTTAGCTTAGCTCTTACCCAGGCTGTCCCCCACAATGGAGGTCCGGCTGGTCTGGCTGCATGACCCGTCTCAAGGTCCGCTGCACTAATCCACTCATGTAGATACACCTGCCGTATTTCACCATCCAACCAGTGTTTGCTGAGATGTAAGATAGCTTTATCCTCAGTCTGTTGGCATTAACGTTATATCATGTATGCAGCTGTTAGCTAACTTTACATAAACACTTCAACAGGGTTCTTGTTTTAAAACGTGTCAGATGGAAACATTAAAACATCAGCTGGGGACTTTTCATCTGACTCGAGTTAGCATTAGCTCATATCAGCCAGCTACACTTATAAAATCTGCTTGTGAGTCATTATTTTAGCCGACAAAATCCACCGTCGTCAGCTAGAAATGAGAAGCTGCTGTTGTTTACATCTCTAAGGAATTACAGACCTCATGTTTCAACAATTAGTCTCAAATGTTAAATCTGCCACCATTAAAACCGTAAACTGCATAAATGCAGTGCAAGAATGGAACGTTTGGCATGCTTAGCAACAGTAACTAGGAGGGCGGGGCTTAGCGAAGGGCCAATTATTGATCCAAAACTGATCTTTGAAGAAAATCGTGAGGCTGTGTGCAAAAAGAGGCACCAATGTTTGTTTTGTAAGAGGAAACTGTCCTGCTTCCACATTTACAAAACGACGATGACCTTATTCTATCAACCCTTTATTGAATCAGTTTATCTTCTTCTTTGGTGCCATGGTTTGGAAACTTGGAGAAATCAAATTGTTAAATGTTCCTGTAGGCTGATTGGAGAGTCACAGCTGAACCCAGAGTCCCTGCACCTCCGGCAGTTATAGTGGATTACCAGCTCAATTTTAAAAGATGACTCACATCCTTTGCACAGTGAATTTCAGCTTCCTCCTTATAGATGGCGGTTCACAGTCCCAAAGTGCAGAACGAAGTGGTTACAGAAAAGGCTTTGTTCCAGCAATCGTAGGAAGACTGCACAGATGCAATGTTTAGTTTTTTTTATTTATTGATTGATTTGATTTTAGCCCTCATTCATTTTATCTTATTTATTCTTTGGGTTATTTATTTTATTCAAGTGTTTTTTCATTGTTTTTTTTTTTCTCAATTTTATTAAATCCTTGAAGCCTTTCAGTACTTTTATTTTATTTTGTCTTTGTTTGTGGTGTTTGTAAATGTATCAAGATGGAGTCCCTGTCTTTGTTTTACTGCTGAAGAGAAGCCGGTGCAGCTGAACAGTCTTGCAGCATTACTATCTTATCGAAGCCATGCCCCCTTTCAAGTAATCAGATCCTAATTGAAGAAGAGGTTAAAATCCACCTCGTAACCACACCTCGAAAAACATATTCTGTTTTAACTTGGAAATTACCAATAATGCTGAAGATTCAGTTTCACTGTGACTTTAAGGCTTATCAGTTTATATTCTGAGAAAGTTATCACAGCAATTATCACTTTATCTTTTACAAAGTATATGCACTTGCATGTATGTGCTTGGCGCAGTATCTTGCTGGATGAGGCTACATTGCTTTGTGTGGGTGATTGTAGGTCGCAGGAGAACCGATGTACACCCCTCAAATATCTCAAAAACATGTAGATCTGCACGTAAAGTAAGTTGACTGGTTGATTTTTTAACACTCAGGGTCAGCCCAGTGGCTCACTGTGGCCACTTTCAAAAAAGGAAAATTCTCAAAACAGAGAACTTAATAGTTGCTGCACCAGACAGATTTATTTTTCCTTTTTGGACAAAAATGGTCCTTGTGATGGAGGATGAGATGAAGTTTTTTGCAATCTGCCAGCTCCTGCTAGATTCTAGGTGTAATCCTACACACTGGACCTTCAGTACAATTCCTACCAAACCTTGAACCATAGAGCTGCAAAGTTTTGGAGTATGTATTTTTTTATTTTAGTGTGAACTGTCCCTTTAAGTAAAAGCCTGTTTTTTGTGAGGTGGAAGTTTAGTTAAAACTTGGGGTGTGTTGTGGAAAGTGTGTGATGTTACAGAGACTATATTTATATTGTTGTCAGCTGTTGAAAGAATGTGAGCTTCTGATTGAAGGAGAAGGAGCACATGACCACTGACCTACAACGACAGGCAGCACCTTCATGGCCTTCCTCTCCCTGTTGTTGATCTTGGCTCTCTTCTTCCTGTTCTGCTGCTGGTTGAACGTCACCGTGGGCACCGAGTTCTCTCTGTACTGACGGGGATAAGGGATCTCCTGCTGCATGTAGTCGTCCGTGTCGTCCAGCCGAGACTGGGCCAAGTCCCTCTCGATGATCCTGGGCAGAGGCATGGGCAGAGGCCCGGGGATGGTGCCCGCCAGTGGGGGGAGGGCGGTGGCGACGGCCGCGTGCTGCAGCTTCCTGCAGGCCTCGATGCTGCTGCGCAGCTTGACCTTGCGAGCCTCCTCCCAGCGCTGCAGTCCGCGGAAGACTCCGAAGTAGAGCAGCACCATGATGGGACAGGGGATGAAAAAGGAGCAGACGGAGGAATAAACCACATAGTTGTTGTCCTCCAGTTTGCACTCGCTGGGGTCGCGGTTAGGCACGTTGTTGATGCCAAAGATGACGGGCGAGGCCACGGCGAGGGCCAGCAGCCAGGTGGCCGACAGCAGGATGAGCTGACGATGGTCCACATGTTTACGGTTGTAATTCAGAGGAATGGACACTGCAATGAACCTAAACAACAAAGACAGAGGAGTTTAAACTTAGGCTACATGCTGAATATATAGATGAGATTCTGACTGAAGTCACACTCCCTCTGTGTGTTGTAATCTGAGCTTCTCTGTTCTTTGTTTTTGTAGATGGTTTCGCCACATGTTCATGAGAGTCACTCCCTGTGAAACTGCTGGCTTTGAGGTAAAAGTATGAAAAACGGTACAATACCATGGGAATAAGGGCAAAGAGTTTTTGTATTATTAACAACCTGTTGGTGCAGAAAAAGTCACTGAAAACTGTCCAATTTCAGGAAGGACAATAAAGACTGAACTAGATCTTGATTGAGCACTTAGATATTTTTTTTTTAATAACTGTGCTATTTTGGATACTATAACAGATATCAGGCCTCATGCACATTTTCATATTCGTATCTTAAATTTCTTTTACTCTTTTTGTACGCAGGGCTTGTACGAATATGTCGCATCAGATTCAGCAAACACTCGTCACTTCAGATCACTGTATAAATGATCTGCTTATGCTAATTTACAAGTCTCATGCGCGTGCATTCAAATATGCACAATTAACGCCCCAATAATATCATATAAGGCTACGCTTCCTGCCCAGTATGTGAGGAAGTGTTCATTCATGAAAATGGCATCAAAGAGTGAGAAGAACTTTGACTTTGGAGATTAGAGTCGTGCTTTCAGAGATCCACAAAAGAAAATACGTCATTCTAACTGTCAGCGGCAGTGGAGAAAAAACCCAAAGCTATTCCGTCACGGAGGTGGAGGACAGAATAAGTGTAAAAAGACTGTGACGTTATTCTGGGATTATAACGACTGTTACAACTTGTCCTGAATCACTTGTACACGCCAAGAACTTTTTAGTCTGGCTTTTAATTAAATTTCTAATTTTATCAATTTTTTTTTTTTTTTTTTTTTTAGGTATTTTATTCATTCTATTCCATTTAATAATTGTCAAATATTTTATATTCTTTTATCTTATGTATTTATTTATTCTTGTTTTTATTATTTATACTTTTATTGTTTTAATATTTTAAATTTATCTCCTGTGTTTCCTCATCTAATTTCTATCTAATTTCCTCATTATCATGATGTAACATGAGTGCTGATTGTATGGGTTTGTGTGATCCTGTGTGTGGGTGTGTGGGCGGGGTTGGGGGTGGGGGGGTATTCTCTTAGCTATGATTGTAAAGCACTTTGTGCTACAATTCCTTTTGTATGAAAAGTGCTATACAAATAAAGTTATTATTATTATTATTATTAAGAACAAATCTGCTTGCATGAGTGGTTCTTAAGTATCAAAACCGACAAACGTACTTTGAGTAGAGCGACATCACGGCTGTTTGTTTTCACACCTGATTCTGAATTTAGAGTTTATTTAAACCAGTTGGTGATTGGTGGAACAGTGGAAAGACAAAACAGGACAGTTTTGGTGTGTTTTATTTTGTTTCTGTTGAGTGAAAGAAGCGTGTTTAACAATGATCTGCAAGGTAGGAGTATTGTTTTTGTCAGTGGAGTCTGGCGGCTTTGATAACAGCAATGTAACAGCTGTTTCTGGTAAAAACGAAAAAGGATCTTACTTTTAACATAAAGCTTTATCTCTGTATGGACCCATAATTCTGTCACACACAAAAACAGAATAACAATCTGAGCCTGTCAGTGACAAAAACAGACACTTTCAGTGGACGTACTTTGATAAACACAGTTGCCTCTATGGATTAGTTTGCAGCCTGTTCTGCAGCGGCCGGCTGAGGTGTGTAGCCAGAACATTTCACATCTAACTCGATTGATTAAGGATTTATTTAGACCAAACTAGAGTTACTGACTGTTGGAGGACTGGAAAGGTTTTTAAGGAAGTGTATCTTATGATGGTCTGCACAATAAAAGTAATGCATTTAGTAATGGAGTCTGGTGGGTTGGCGTGTTTTGGTCTGTGAGACATCTAGTGGCAGTGAATGTTGCATAATAAACCTTTAAGAACATGTTGAATACGCTTGTAAAATCAGTTACCTACTACTCAGTACCTTTCTCATTCTTACAGTTACTTAATATTTATCCAAACTATTTAATGTTTATTACATGTTAATTACTCCAGTGATTTCTGTAATTAAAAGGGTTATTTTAAAATCACATAAAATTATAAAAAACAGTTTCAGCTAATTGAGGTAAGATGTTTTTTTCTTCCTGTTGTTGCTGAGCAGTTGAAAATAAAAAGGAAACGTGTGGTCGTCATCCTGCTACTGCAGACAGAGTCATCAGCAGTCGCTGTTAATTATGACTTTTTACAGGTTTTCCATGTTTGAAATGTAAATGGACCATTTGTTATGCAGAGATGTTATGCGGCTGCCATCTGCTTTGTTCTCCATCAACATCTTCCCGCATATTCAGCATCAGATTCTGGGCTGGTGTTGAGAAAATGCTTCAACAAAAATAGATATTTAGTTTAATTTATAAGTGTCTGTTTATCTGTAAGTAAGTTGTTGCAGCTATTTACAGTCAATATGCTAATTGCCTTTTACATTTAGTAAACAACAAAGAAAGAAAAGTCCATAAAATGAATGAATGTTACAGGTCAAATATTATCAGATCCACTGTTTTTCACCTGTCTGTCATGGTTATAGTGGACTACAGGACAGAGAGGTATGATGCAAAACAAACACGAGGAGTAAATGTGTAATAGACTCGCAAAAATATTCACACAGCTTGATTTTTTTTTCAATATATAATCTTTCTAAAAAGAAGTTTCTCATGCTAAGAGTCATTTGCAAATATCTGGTCAAATTTGTAGTCTTGTTCATGCATTTTTCAATCATTGTATCAATCAGGTTTGCCAGTTTTAGGCTCTTGTACAAATGCATGCATTTCGACCAGAGGTTTTTTAATTTATTCTCAGCCATAGACCTCTTAAAACAAACAAAATACTCTGGGAAACCCCTCATTTTTGTCCCTTAGAATAATTTGACATAACTAAGTAAAAGTGTAAAACAACGGCTATGTGACAACCACACAAGAGAATATATTATTATAAATATATTAGACATGTATTAAAAGTATTTGCATAGTTGCATTTACATGTCAGCACAGAATATTGTAACATACAAGCGTGCACATCAAGAGAGTGTGTTTCATTAAGTGCATACATAAAATAAAATGCAGATTCTGGTCATTTAAAGTCTGTGTAAAGGGAAAATAGTTCTT
This sequence comes from Lutjanus erythropterus, assembly GCF_056507025.1. NCBI lineage: Eukaryota > Metazoa > Chordata > Actinopteri > Lutjaniformes > Lutjanidae > Lutjanus > Lutjanus erythropterus. The sequence goes on along the minus strand of NC_139317.1, from coordinate 4,671,835 downwards.
CCTCTAAACATATTATACATGTTAGAAAACAGTGGCTGAAAATACTGAGAAATACGTGGTACTGAATTGTGGAATTAAACCATTAAATGGCTATAAAGCTGCAAGAAACAGCGTCTGTGTTTCAGGTCATTTTCAGATTCATTTTCACTCATTTTCAACTTTTTTATCCCCGAGGGGCAGTTCAGTTTCGCAGCCTACCCAGAACTTCACATAAAAAATAAATAGATAAATAAAATAAAATACAGAGAAACTGAAAACTAACAGCAGCAGCAGCATTCAAGTATTAGTATCGGCATGTCAGTGACAGCAAATCAATGTACAAGGACAGAAGAAATATTTACAGTCTACCTGAGTTTTACAGGGACTGGTTTATATCTCAGTTACTACTGTCAGGATTCAGCGGCCTGATAGCAGAATGAATTAAATAATTTGAGTAGCAGTTTGTTCTTGTAAGAAGCACATGATAGCACCGGCCTGAGGGCATTAAGGAGAATTCACTGAAGAGGATGAGGTCAGATTGGTAATTATTCCTCACATTTCTTCCAGAAGGAGCAGAAGTAAAATGACTTGCTGGACTCCAGTGATTTTGGAGTGGACTTTAAATATGCTGTTGAGACTATTCTTCTCCTCCAGACAATCCTTTGAACCAGCAGGTCGTAGTGGTGTTTAGACACTGAGACAGCAGAGCGGACACGCCTCACAATTTTCTCATGATTTTGACACCTAATTTTATACAACTGGAGATTTTTTTAATCATTCGATTTTGGCTTTTTTATGGACCTCCTAGCCGAGTGCCACAGACCACATGGGGTCCCCGGACCCCTATTGGAGAACCCCACGGTCTGCTAACATCTTCATCTAAGCTGTGATGAAGGCTTTGCTTTCGTACCACTGAACCGCTGCCTTCTCTATTAATATGCTTTTGGGAAACAAAGAGTTTATTTTTGGGGGGCGAACACCCGACTGAAATTCAGTGCAGGAGAATCACACCTGTTCCCTCTAATTAATTCAGTGTTGAGAACAATTCACTGGAGCTAAGAATGATCTTAGATTCTGAAGTGCAGTCTGCAGCAGAATACCTAAACACGGTCTCTGTTGTCCGATTAATTTACGGATCAAATCTGAGTCTTGTTTTTACGCTCCCAGATAAATATGACTCCTCCCACCGTTGGGTTTCTTATATCCTTATCAAGCAGAGGGATAATTTACATCTTTGTCTAAACCTGTGGTTCCCAAACTTTTTCTGGCACCTCCCCTTTAGAGCCGAAAAAAGTTCAGTCCCAACCCCACAGTTATTATCAATCATTATCAATAATTAGGGAGGCAACTGATAAAATGGGATTTAGGTTTAATTTCAGTGGAGTAAAGGTCAGCAAGCTCCCCTTCCTCTACATAAATCATATTCATATAACTTTGTTTCACTCAATATTTCTCCCCTGGTCCTCCACCCCCCTGCAGAGGCTCTGCGCCCCCCTTAGTTTGTGAAGCACTGACCTAAACATTGACCTGATGAACACCCACGTACCTGTCCACACTGATGGCACAGAGGTTGAATATGGATGCAGTGCACAGCATCACATCCATGGTCATCAGGCCATCACACATCAGCATGTTCAAGGACCAAACTCCACCCTGAAACTACACACACACATAAAGAATCACACAAACACCAACTCATTAGCTGCCCCAAATCTGCGTGTAAATGCGTCTAATCCTCTTGTGCTTCCACCAGTGCAGCTCAGGGTTGAGACAAACATTCCTCTGGTGAAACACTGCTCCGTCTGTCCACTTTCTCTGACTGACTTCTCTTTAAGGTGAACACGGAAAAGGTTTTGGCTTTCGGGCTGACTTTTCTAATCCAAGCGAGCACATGCGGACGATCCACAAGTGTGTCACTCAGTAGGTTAACTGGCTCCGACCGCTGGTGCAGGTAACGAGATCACAAATGAGGCTAATTAAGGAGGACTTAAGGGGAAGCCTCAACAGAGCCGCAGAGACATTAAGACAGACAGGCGAGCAGGCAGGTGGCTTTAAATACTTTAATAAGAACTGGATGACATGTTTAAACCTTTCTATTACCTGGAAATTATTGTGATTCATGGATCATCATGCCTCTCCTAATAACCAGTATGAACCTCCAGTGAGCCTCCCATCATGAATTAATCATGATTAAAGAAATGAGAGACGCAGCACGGCTCAGTACAGGACGATCTTTATTCTATTTTGTGTCATAATGAACTGGTTCTGGTGGGTTTAATGGGCAACCTTCCTCATCAGATTATTCCAAGTCTTGGTCCTTTTTATAATTGTAACCTGAACATCTAAAATACTTAGTTTTACTTGAGAATTGTGAGAATTGTTCGACCCCTCTCCATGTGAACGCGTGGTCTTTCTCTGCACACACGTGAAGTGTAACATATCCACTGTTGTTAGGTGTGGTGCAGGTTATTGTCGTGGATGGATTATGAGACACCTATGGGGCCTCCCATGGTACATGTAGGAGGCCCCCAACCCCTCCTACATAGGAGCAAAACACCCAGACTGACAGAGACACAAAACATCAGCAATTGATGCATCAGTGTCTTTTGTGGTCATTTGTGACTCTTTGGCGTTTTTCTTCCCATGACTTTGAAGTGGTTTTGCGTGTCTTTGTGGTCATTCTGTTTGTCATTGGAGTCATTTTGCGTGTCTTTATAGTCATCTTGAGCATCTTTGTTGTTGTTTTTGCACAACTTTGTTGTTGCATGTTTCTGTAGTCTTTTTCTCTTTGCAGTTGTTCTGCTTGTATCTGCAGTCGTTTTGCGCATCTTAGTAGTTGTGTGCCTCTTTGTTTTCTGTAATCGCTTTGTGTCTCTTTATAGTTGTTTTGTGTGTCATTTTTGTCATTTCACAAATCTTTGCAGGGTGTTTAACATGTCTCTGTGACTGTTTTGTGTGTCTGAAGTCATTTCCACGTCTTTGTAGTCATTTTTGCTTGTCTTTTTTGTCATTCACTTCTCTATGTGGGTGTTCTGGGTGTTTCTGTAGTCCATTTTTGTGTTTGTAGTTGTTTTATACATTGTCATTTTGAGCATCTCTGCTGTTCTTGCGCTTCTTTGTTTTACGTCTCTTTGCAGCTGTTTGCTTGTTTTATAAAGTCAGTTTGAGTGAGTGAGTTGTTTTTAGTCACTGTGTACACCTTTGTTTTTGCATGTCTTTGTTGTAGTCTTTTTGTTCTCTTTGCAGTTGTTTGGCATGTTTCTGTAGTCCTTTTGTGCCTCATTATAGTTGTTTTGCATCTCTTTGTTTTTGCATGTACTGTATTTCCAAACATTTCGCATATCTAAGTAGTTGTGCACCTCTTTGTTTTTGCATGCATCTGTAGTTCTTTTGTGTCTTTGCAGTTGTTTTGCACGTCTGTAGTCATTTTGTGTGTCAGTGTTGTCATTTTACATACCTTCTTCAGGGTGTTTAACATGTTTCTGTGGTTGTTTTGTGTGTCTGTGGCCCTTTGTGCATCTTTATAGTCATCTTGAGTGTTTTTGTATTTGTTTTTGTGTCTTTGTTGTCATTTACTTCTCTATTTGGTTGTTTTGTGTGTCTGTAGTCCTTTTTGTGTTTGTAGTTGTTTTGTACATCTCTCATTTTGACCATCGTTGCTGTTCTTTGTGGTTGTTTTATTAGTTTATGTAGTCATCGTGTGTCTCTGCAGTCTTTCTGGTCGTTACTGTGTCTTTGTATTGACTTAAAGTCACTTTGCAGTGGTTTTGTGTCTCTTTCGGTTACACTCTGCAGGTGAAGCAGAACTTTAAGGTGTTGTTGGTTGAAAAACTGCAGCTGAACCTGTAGTCATCTAAAGTTTCCTGCCACAGCAGATCAATCCTGACACTCACTGCACAGATGTACTACAGCACATTACACAAGATGTGACCCCCTGGGACCCCTGGCCCCATCAGACCTGCTAGGCTCGTTCAGTAATCCATTTCTTACCTCTGCGTAAACGAAGAGCGGCAGAACCAGCACCGCCAGCAGCAGGTCTGCAAACGCCAAACTGACTATGAAGTAGTTTGTGGTGGTTTTCAAAGCTTTCTCCAGGTACACACTGAGACACACGAGCACGTTCCCACCGGTGATGATCACAATCAGTAAAATCCCGAATATGAGCGCGGGGAAGTTGTAGTCTGTGACCGCAGCCGCCGGCAGCGTGTCGTTGTCAAAGTCAGTGGAGATGTCCGACATGGTCACCGCTGACTGACGGGCTCCTGGTCCGACGGAGAGCGACCCTCTCCGGAGCAGTTTTCATCTATGAGCCGTGTCCAGCAGCTCCGGGATGAGAGGGGGCGTTTCAGGTGAAGTCCGCGAGAGTTTGCGCATGAGGACGCTCATCTGAGCCGGTCAGTCTCCGCACTGAGCTCCGTGCGCTCCGCTCCGCTCCGCGCTCCAAACGCACAACCCCGCAGCACGCAGGAACCTGGCTCTGATAAATCCGTCTGATCCGGTCCCGTCTTCACTTTTCTCTTACATTTACTAGAACACTGATTCTGCAGAACTCTTGCAGCATTGTGAGGACCGGTTTCCCTGCCGTCTTCTCTGCTGCTCCTGAAGGAACAAGTTCGCAGAGTGAACGAATCAGGAGGCGACAGCTTAAATCCATCCGCTCAAATCTGCTTACTGAAGCTCTGCTGCTCTCCTTGTGTTAACAGTCACCGGGATACGGAATCAGCTGTTTGACCACAAAAACAAACAATACGCAAATCAGCTGCACTTCCACTAAATGATTTCAGGGTATTTTCCTGTTGTTGCTGAATCACATATCTCTTATGACGCAGCACAGTTTGAACAAACTTCGGCTGTTGTATTAAACTAAATACTGATGAAATTGATTTTTTTAAAACTCCTAGAACTCCTAGGGAGAAGTAGAAGAAGTACTCAGATCTTACACTTAAACGCAGTAATGCAACAGATTATTATTAATTAAATTACAAAAGTATTTGCATCAAAATGTGCTTATAGAACCCAAAGTAAAAGTAATCAATATGCAGAATGGCCCTTTTCAGAATGATGTGTTTTATATTGTTGGTTTATACTTTTTAAAAATGTAATAGTTGATTATATTTTGCTCTAGAGCTGAAAGTAACTTATTACTCAATACTCAGATTACTATAAGTAGGTTTTTGGGTGCTTGTAATTTAACAAGTAGATTTTAAAGTCTGTACTTTTACTCATGCATTACACTAATGTACTTAGTTACTTTTGAAATCTGAATTGAGTACTGAATACAACAATACACATTAATGTAGCAATAAACAAGCAAAACAGTGGATCATTAAATAAAACACCAAAGGCAAAATGTGAAAACAGCGGATGTAAATTCCAGATAGGGCCGGGCTTAAGTATGAGGTCAAGAAATTAAAGTAATCTAGAAGTTATCAAAAAAAAAAGCCCTTTGATAAGGATTAGCCTTCAAAAGAAGATACTGAGCTGCAGTTCTTCAGGCAGGTCATTACACAGCTGAGAAGCTCTAACAGCAAACACTCAGCTCTCTTTAGTCTTTAAAGGGATAGTTCACCTAAAAATTTAAATTCAGTCATTTTCTCCTCACCTTCATGCCAGTTGAGGGTCTGGTTTGTTTTGTTAGTCTGCAAAACACTGCTGGATTTTCACAGGAAGACAGTGTTGCAGAATCTCCTCCATTCTGCTCTTCTGGTTAAAATCCAAGTCTCATAAAATCGTGACATGCTGTTTGCACACCGTTGCACCACACACACAGTTCAGACATGAACGGGTTTACAGTGAAGATTCAGGCGAAAAACATGGTGTAAATAACATTTATTTAGTCAACTTTGCATGTCAGGGCTTTAGGAGACTTGGATAACACCAGATGAGCAGTATGGAGGCATTTTCTATTTTTATTCTGTTGTTTTTTAATGTTTGAAAACTGGTCACCATTCACTTCCATTGTTTGGGAGATTCTGCAGTCCTGTTTTCCTGCAAAACTCCAGCATTTTTTTATGTGAACAAAAAAACTAAACCTGACCTTCAATCGACATGAGGGTGAGTAGATAATGACTGAATTTTCATTTTTGGCTGAACTATCCCTTTAAGTGTGAGGTAGGGACAGCGAGCAGGATCCTGAGGTTCTCAGTTGTGCAAACACAGCAAATCACATCTTGACAGGATACACAACACATTTACATGAAAACACAATAGAAACTACATGAAGAGGAGCAGCAGGTACTCGATGATGTGGAGATGAGAACTGAGTCAGAAAAAACAGTTGCAGGTTTCAAAAGGTAGTTCTCCTCACTGATTAAGATATTTTATGACAACAGTGACAAAATATTTTTTTGCACAGGGGACTTGGTATCTTTGCCCTGAGAGCTTGAAACTGAAAATGGAGATTTATGGGATGGCTGTGTTCGTCTCAGATTTTGCCACTCAGGCACTGGACTTCTTTGCCGTGGCGACGGAACAGTTGGGTTTGTTTGCTTCCTGTAATCGTGCTGCTCCGGAAAGCTTTGTCTTGCTTTCAACAATAGATTCTCGAATAAGAACACAATGTTAGAAATGAGTAAAGTTTCAATTAGAGTTTGATATTCTCTGTTTAAAGTGCATCAACTGACCTCAAAATTACTGATGATGAAGAATCATAAAACCAAAACTGCATCTGTGCAAACAAGACCCAAAAATTAATATTTAAGATAAAAAAAAGATTGATGGCTGAAGTAAGGTTTCATTAGTGCAGTACTTGAGTAAAAGTACTTTCTTTCCAACAGAATGTCTGTATATTATTTCAGTTTTTCTCTGTTGTTCAGATGGAGATTTGTCAAGACGACTTTCACATTAAGAGTTTGTAGTACTTGTGGGCTGTAGCACTTCTGCTCTTCTGTTTTTCTGAATGAGGAGGATGAGGAGGATGAGGAGGAGGAATGCGTTGTTGCAGCTCTGGCTCATGCACCGTGGGTGAAACACGCAGAGGTTCAAAAGCTTGCGAGTTGTTAAGCAGTGTGAAATCGCACATAAAGAAAAGTTCAGGCTGTTCACCTATGGTGTGTCACCAAAAGTCACTGGATGTGTCAGAGTGTGAGCTGGAGGAAGATTTCAAAGGCAAAATTAAACCAGATACAGGAATAAATAAAGGCAACAACTGTGGATACTGTGCTGCTAGTACACTACCACTACTGCAGCTGCTTTTCAAGGATTCAAGAACTTTTATTGTCGTTATACAACAGAGAAATTAGAACTGTAGTTCCTTCATGCTGCACAGAAAAACAGCACTGATGATTAATTGAATTCAGAGTGGAATAAGGTGAAAATATAAAACAAGATAAATACATATTACTAAATGTTATCCTAGTCAACCACTAAATATTTTGTTAATTCACTTCAACAAAATATAACTTTGTTCAGACCACAGGAACAAATAACCTCCAACTTCACAAAAACAAATGCTTGTGACCTTATCGGCAGGATGGATGATGTATACTGACAGGTTAATCTGGTAAGTTACAAAGTCATTTCTCAAGTGCTTCACGCCTCCTGTCCCCACCCGAACTCGCCGTGACTTCATCGTCCCTGGAGTCAGAGGCCGCTGTGTCCCGGTCTGATAGGACCGCTAACTGAGCTAAAGGTATAGTTCACCCAGAAATGAAAATTCAGTCATTATCTTCTCACCCTCATGCTCATTCGATGAGCAGCATTCTCAGGCATGTGTTCCTCTGGTCCAGGTGGAAGATGGCATCTGTGCTTAACTAGCTGGTCTCAGATTAACCAGCACGTCTTCACAGCCTCTCACTGCTCCAGTTTGTCGTCTCCACGTGTTTCATGAAGCACACCTTTGTCTCTGTCCCCAACTACAATTTGCACAGGGGTTAAACAGACATATATCTACTACTCCTTCAACAGCTTCTGGTAGTGCTACTTCTCCACTTGAATCTAGTTTCTTGTCAGTGCCGTCACAGTTTTCATAACTTTTTTTTTTGTAACTCTCCTGAAGAAAAACCCAAAGAAACCCTCCATCTCTGAGCACCATCTGGTTTAGAGAGCGAATGTGTGAAAAATGAGCCGCTGCTTCACTTTGATGGAGCTCCACATCCAACCAGCAGTCCTTCCTTCCCCTCTGTGATTAAATGTACCGTAATTAAAAGTTTTCCCACAACTTCTCATTAAGTTGGACACCAGCCAGCTTTGATGTGGAGTGTAAAGAGGTGAACTGAGGGGGGAATGTGAAATTATGTTCACGATGAGTTCATGAGTGCGTTCACAGCAACACACAACCGACAGTATAATTAACAAGGCATGCTTTTCAATGAGACTGATGTGTGGACACTGTAGAGGCCTACTACTGTATTCCACTGTTTCTACAAATACTGTTACTACTACTATCAATCTACTGTTACTACACTTTATCACTACCTATTACATGGCTTTCCTAAATACTTAATTCTGATTGGTCAATTAAGCATTCAGAGGTTTATTACTTCTGTATAACAGACTGTTGTTATGAATAATAGGCTGTTGCTATGAACACATTTCTCATCATGTCTGTCAGGTTATTGTTTTTTTTTTTTTTTTGGTGCTGAACCATGTAACAAACAAGATAACACACGCAGATGAAGTCATAAAATCATTTAAGAATTAATATTCTGTGTTGCATTCAGGGTTTTTGGGGAAATATTTGGCTGGAGTTTTGTGGATTCTGTCAGAAAACGCAGCTCCGTCTCCACTTTTTCTTCTTTGCACAGTTGGCAGAGGCGCTTCTCTTTTGGCGAGCCATGATGTTTTTTTGTTTTGTTTTTTCTATCAGCCCGTCTCGATGGCCAGGCCGTCCTCACTGACTCTGTACTTTGTGGTCAGGTATTTTGCCACAGTGTACTGTCTTTTCAGCACCAGATAGTGCTGCATTTTGCTCTGTGTTTTTGTTCTTTGTCTTCCAGTTTGTGATGTAGTTTTGTTTCCCGAGTGTTTAATTTGGTTGACTTTAATTGATTTGTTCTCAGACTGGTCCTCAGGCAGAACAGGGTTAGAATGTCGACTAAGTGTCTCTGTTTTCTCTGCTCAGTTCTTGGAATTTTACAGCTTTGTAAATGGGAGAGGAGTTTTTAGAAGCTGGTATTTGATTGCTCTTTTTTGTATTCTGATATACATAATACAAATTCAGCTCTGCAGGCGTTGTTTGTGGTTTTTCTGTGCATCTGCATGATGCTTTTGCAGAACTCTAAATGTTTAATTTCTATTGGGTGTTTGTCCAGTTAGGCCGAAATTCTGGTGAGAAAAATGACCCGACACCTCACGACCATACAAGAGGATTGACTCAATAACAGATTTGTTTACTACTGGTACTATGAGTACTGACATGTATTGCTGTTTTATTACGACTACAACACTGATCCCCTCACATGGTACACATGAAGTACCATCAAAATTTAATATAAATGTGAGTGAAGAAAGTAGAGAAATAAACAAGAGCAATGAGTAATACTTCAATTACTTTAAGGGTGGATAATTACCAAGTAATATACTTTAAATTTATTAGAAATCACCCACAAATTACCTCCAAATTATTGCCCAATTTCATGGTTAATTATGGGATAATTAGCAGGTTCTGTGTTCATGTACTGGGTGGTAATTACCTCAGCAACATATGTGAAGTTTCTCTCATTTTACCTGCAGACTACCTCCAGATTTCATTGGTAAAAGTGTGATAATTCACATGACAGTACTTGCTAATTACCACCTATTTACCATGAAATTATAGGACCAATAAATTAAAGCATTACTGAGCAATGACATATATGTAGCTAGCGTCCGTTGATTACATAAGCTGAAATGATAAGTGAAGCTAGCTGAATTTATGAGCCATAGCTAGCTAACCAATTAAGCTATCAACTTTATGAGTTAGTGGAAAACTTGCTCTCTGGTTGAATTTTTAAAGTTTCAAGTTGACATTATGTAAAACAAGACTCCTGTAAAAGGGTCTTAAATTTGCAGTTGATGGCTACATACATAATATCATGCTAAAAGACTAAGGCTTCATAAGCTAACAGCTAACATTCAAGATAACCCTGTTTGACTGCTTGGCTAAGATTTATGTTTTGTTTAGATTTTAAAGTATTATGTGTCATGTTACTAGACAAGAAGCTTTCAAGATGAGGACTACTGATGTGCATTGCTAACGTAATGCTATCTCAGCTAACGTTGGCTGGGATTTCTAAAGTTCAAACAACATCCAGCACTGACTTCAACGCAGGGGGAAAATATTGTGCTCGTTCATGTTACTTGTTACCCCACAAACTGATGGTTAATGATGTTCTACTCATTGTTGTTGGAAGTAATGCTGGCTTAATATACACTACTATGGGTCATAAGCTAGTTAGCTGGACATACTAACGTTAGCTTATTTTAGAGCAGACAAACACAGGTTAATCCACTTCTATACAGTTTTGCTTTCTTTTTAAACCAAGTCTTACATTATGATCTCATGAGATGTTTTATAGTTTCAGGTATCTGTTAGCACTGTTTTAATCCAGCACAGTTTTAAAGTTTTGGACATGCTAACCACAGTCAGGAGACGTTTGTTATCATAGCCAGATGACCCTCATTAGAGCATCATCGTGGTTACAGTTGTGAAACGGTCTCAGTTTGGTTAGGATTAGGCAGGATATTTGTATATTAATATTATTAGAAACAACATTTGTTATTCATACACTATTTGTGTCTCACTTTAGAGCTTCCCACCACTTTAACATATAAAGAAATCTTAAACTTGACTGGCCTGTCGTACATTTTTTTTTAATATATATATACGTCTGAAATTTTGGTTCCTTGGGTGAACGTCCAACTTGATGCTCTACACGTGTGTGACCTTTTACATTTTATGTATGAGCCAAAGGCCCCGTCCACACCGGTACATTTTTGTCTGAAACTGAACGTGAGGCAGATCAAGCTCAGTTACGAACTAGAGGCACAAACTTTTAAACGATCATTTCATTTTTGTTTTAAAACTGAAACAAGTAAACACAGTAGTGTGATTGTAGCCCAAAACTACATGTAACAATGACACTGATCCTAATAAAAAGTTAGTTTAATATGAATATGATGTTTATGAGGGAAATAAACAAGATTTTGCTGATTCTATCCTGCTGACCTTTATTTCACTAAAATTCAACCTTTAAATCTTTTTTTAATCATTTCCATCCCCAGTTATTGGTGTAGGGCCGTTCGAACTGAGTTAAAACATATCCCATCACCACACACTTTGTTGTTTTCCAACCTCACAAAGCCAAATCTTCCAGCAAATATTTTCATAGCCTATTTCTGACAAAACTAATCTCAGCTCTGGAGTTTGCAGTGAATTGAGGGCAGAAAGGCTTTTAATTCCAGGTGTACTTTTCTTTATAATCAGACATCACATGCAGCAAACAGTTGACAAGTTTTCTAGCGACTGTGACTTTTGATCCGAGTGTAAAGGTGTTCGTGCCACGGCTGCTCCTGCGGCATGAATATCATTAGAATAAAGTCAGCAGCAATTAGCTTTTCACACATTGTCACAAAGCCTCGGGAGGAGAAGGAGAATAGCACACATGCCTAGAAAAACACACCGCAGATGTTTAACTCGCCCTAAATCCTTTTGGCAGAATAAAGAAAAGGAAATCAAGGAAACCACATAACTAATCTTCATTTCCTTCACTTGAATTCAGTGATTAAATGGGAGCAGCATGGAGTCGACTCTTTCAATGTACAGAATTACCACTGAAGCACACATGAATCATGCTGAAACAAAGCTAGAGACTCTCCTGCACACACATGAGCTGATCATCATGGTACTCGGTTGTTCAAGGGGGAGAAAGGAGGGTCAACACAGGTTGATTGCAGCCATCGAGACGTGACCGTGGCCTGCTTGGAGGCGGGTCAGGTTCGGTTTGACCCCACTCCAGTATAGGTGCATCTTGGGTACGGCTCGGGGCAACTCGATGCTCTGAAAGTGATAATGGAAATGCAATTTGGTGTGGTATGGTTTGGCTCAGCGTGGCCAGTAGTGCCAGTGGGAAAGACCTAATGCTGTTGTTTGCATGTGTGCAGTGATCACCTTTTTAGCTCAAAGAATTCATATAAAAACTGTTTTTTGGTTATTAAAATACATTCAGAAGCCTATAAATGAGCATTACACTCATGAAACATGATAATACATTGCATGCTTTAATAATAAAAGTATCAGTGTTGGTATGGGTATCTGTGATCGGGCACTGCCCATTGTTCCAACGACTGTTATTCTAAAAACCTCAATAGTCCTAAAAAATAGTCCAGCACAGCTTGGCTAGGTTTCGGTATCAAAACTACTCAGTTAGGTTTAGGAAAAGTTTATGGTCAGGGTTTAAATAAGGGTGTTAGGGGTGGGAGAAAAAATCAATTCTGTATCATGATTCTTCTTTTTACGATTCCTGAATCAGTTTGTTTATATATAATCAACTAGTCCATTAGCTCAATGCAAACACATAATAGGAATTCCCATTAATGCGCTAATGGAAATTAGCATCACATTTGTGGTAATATTATCTTAACAAAGTGATCCATTTTACTTCACATGCAATTACATAAAATGACGTGTGCTTATACTTTTTGGCTTATATTACCTGCTCTGTTGAAACAAACTAATAGCTGCTGAATTGTACGGTCACTCTCTCTCTCCAGGATTTATTTCGAGCAAAGTTGGTGATTATTATAACAGTAGAAAGACTGGACAAGACCGTTTTGGTGAGATTTTTGTTTGTTTCTGTCCGTTGGGTTTAAGTGAAGTGTATTTTACAAAGTTAACAAAGTAGTCAAAGCTTGTCTTAATTTGACAAAAGAGAGAAGCTTAAATTCAGAAGGTGATCAGTCATATTTTTTTTGTTTAATAAGGAAAATAGGTGTGAGAGTGAATTTTGTTTATTTTGTCATGGCTCGCACACATCTCCCAGCAGCTTTCATCCATAGCTGTCTTTGTTTTGGGATTTCTTTCACCTGGCAGTGGCAGCTGGTGTGAGATACAACTTCGTTTTTGAGCCATTACTACTTTGATTCTGGCATCCAACAGCAAGATGACATTTTAGCTTTGTTAAGTGGTCTGCTACTCTGAGTTTACCTCCAGTTTTTCCTTCATTTTGCCTCCAGCTAACACCAAGATGTAATCATGATGTCGACCCAAAAAATGTCTATTGATCTAAAAGTATTCTTCTTCTGGCAGTTGCTAACACTAACACATCTAATGAGTTGGTTGTCTGGGGCATGCGCCAACTGAGATAAAACTCTCATGATTTAATTCCAACATTGGAAAAAAGATTGCGTTAGGGGCAGAACCCCCTGCAGATTCAGCACCACGGACAGAGCCAGCAGTTATATTTTCAGTACAGTGGGTGTTTGTTTTCAGGACAACGGGCTGGTGGACAAATGGGCTTTTGGAGACATTTTTTCAGACATAGACACATTTATCTGTGCCTTTAAAACGACTTGGTTAGGTTTAAATCAGGGCTCCTTAACCTTTTGTAACTTCAGGGCCACTTCTGATTATTTACAAAATTTCCAAGGACCACTTTCCCAAATAAATGAGAGAAGAAAAAGAGAAAACTTAACTGGGCGGTGACAGAACTTCACCACATTCAACACACTCTGCTTACAGCTCACTGTCACTGTCGGCCATTATGAATTAAATTTAATGTATTCAGATATTCATTTTTCCTCACCACACACTCTGGAGCTTTTATTGATGCAGGGTTGTCACTTTTAGGTTTTTTAAAATATCAGTCCATTTTGATGTCACTGCATCTGTGAGACCGGTCATTGAACAGGTCATTTAAATCCTGCATTTTAATTTGACTGCTTTTAGTTATGTGAATTCTTAAAAAAATGAAGTAATAATAATTTTAATCAGACCATATTGCAGTAAGCCCAGCAGTGGGCCAAGGCTTTTTTTGAGAAAGATTTTGGTTAATGTGGTTGTTTTTATGTAAGCGCACATATGTGACAGATAAGTGTGTGTGTGTGTGTGTGTGTGTGTGTGTGTGTGTCTGTGTGTGTGTGTGTGTGTGTGTGTGTGTGTGTGTGTAGAGTGGTGTGGGGGAGGGGTGATGCCCTTTTCTAAATTGAGCCGTGACCCATCAAAATGTCTGTGCGCGACCCTGCATCTCAAACAGTTGAAACAAGATTAACATCACCTGATGATCGAGTGCACGTCAGGGAGAAGAACGGAAGCCAAAATAAAATGCATCAAAACATACAATCCTACATCTAATAGAAAAAGAAGTGTAAAACGTAGTCGTCGACCAAAATGTCAGCAAAATCTAGTCTTTGACGTGTCTTTTTAACAAAAAAAACAATGGATTAGATGTTAGAATAGATTATCAAGTCTTATTTGCAATTCATTTTTCATTCTTTATTGTGATGTAATTATCTCAAATGTCTCGGTGACATTTTCATAGTGAATTAATGTCCTGACGGTTATGAAACTGTGAATAAATCAGATTTTAAAAGCGTGGCTTCCACCCAGTGAGCAGTTTCTTTCACCTTAAGCTCCACTGACTCCCCTTTAAGTGTGTTCCCACCACTTGACTGAGATTTTTACAGGTCAGTCTGCCCCCAGATGAGCCTGCAAATGTGTTTTTTAACCCTGCAGGTAACCACACACACACACACACACACACACACACACACACACACACACACACACACACACACATTAAAGCTCAATACAGAGCAGGGATTGAAGTAAATGCTTTCCTGGATTTCACAGAGATATTAAAAAAATAATAAAAAGGTGGGACCCCCTCGTTTAGTCTGTGAAGGAGATTTTTTCGAGTTGGGTTGAAAAATTCATAAGAAGCCAGGAGCGCTGTGAGATGCAACTGATAAATGGGATATGGCTAATTACTGAGGGATGATATGTGTGTGTGTGTGTGTGTGTGTGTGTGTGTGTGTGTGTGTGTGTGTGCGCGTGCGCGAGTGTGTGTGCAAGGAGAGAAAGGTGGTGTTCTTCTCAGCTTAAAACAAGAGGGATGAAACCTGACCATCTAACGAAGACTAATGATCCACAGTGGCTGCAAAGAGAGAAAAGATGAAGATAAATTAGAGCAAAATAAATGGATAAAAACACTTAGAGACAAATACAAAAAATCAAAAATGTCAGACAGATGACACAGACCAGAAAAACAGAATTAGAGGAAGATAAGGACAGACGGAGGCTGGGAAAACGTGAGAAAAAACAGTTAAAGACAGGTAGCTATAGATGAGAAAACATCTCTGTCCTCTCCTTTGAACACTAAGCCCTTTTGACATTTTAAATTTTAGCTGCTTATTTTTCTTCCCCAGCAGCGTCTTAACACCGTGACAGATACAGATATTTTTGCAGTGAGCTCACAGCTGACGAGATCCACCGAGGTTCACTCTGGTTTTATTAATATGGTTTTAAAAAAGAAACCATCATTTATTAATGTCTCCTGCTTAATGACTCAGCCTGTAGTTTAGACGTCAGGTCTGTTAATTCTGTTGTATAAAACTAAGCACAGTAGGTCCGTTGCCAGAAATAGTATTTTTAGATTGATTGTGTCATGACGCAGAGTTCACAGTTTTAAGAAGTAACACAAAAATCTTAATCGTGCACATTTGGACTGAAGATTCCTTCTTAAACCTGACATTAGTCTCTATATGTGATAGTAAAATCTCGGGCTGGACAACCAAACAATGAGCTGATACTCACTATAAAGCTGCACGGAGCTTCAGATTCAGGTGAAAATTCTCTGTTAGCTCATTATCAGAAGCGGCCCCTCCTTTTTTAAAATAATATTTAAAGATTATTTGTTACAGCCAATTTAAAGAAACATTGTAAATTGCAGGAACACTGAGTCACAAGCCAGCAGGTATGAACGCGAAGCATCAGCAGGCTGCCTGCTCATCCGTTGTTTGTCCAGTTCGAACCTGTCTGCTGCTGCTCTGTGGCTCAAAGGTCAGCAGGACAGTCCTGCGTGTTAAAGCTCATCAGACCCTCACAGCGGCGCGGCAGCCGCTGTTTGTCATTCACACTTGTTTCTCATGTCATCACACCCGTGTGACAGACCTGCGTCCCGTAATCCTGAGCGTGTGATGTCACGGGGTCAGCCACAGGTCTGACCAGGTGACTTATCCTCCATGTCAGCACTGATGAAGCAGGTCAGGAAGTAACACGGCGCACTGCCTGCCTGCATTTCATCAGAACTGGACAGATTTCACAGATGGAAAGTTTAATTTCTGCACCTCCATCAGGCCTGTCAGTGCAGCTCACCAGACTGCAAAATGCATCAGCAGACCGGGCCTTCAGTTAAATGTTTGTCTCTGTTACTGTATGGAAACATATTTCCAAATGTGTCTGAGTTGTGAACGAGTTATGAGTCTGTGTGTCGAATGATGAATATGTTGGATTTTTTTTTATTGTTGTTTTCTAATGTTTAATATATGTAGGCTAAAATAACAAAATTTAATTTCATTGTTTTTTCGAAATTTGATGTTAAGTTTCCAATTTGAACTCTCCCCGGATATATCACTCAGTCAGGCTATACATTTAACACTTCTCTTTTTGTAAAAATCGTTTATGTGCAAACTTTTAAAACATTTTATACTACTTAAAGAAAATGTTTTCCATAAAAAAGTTTTAAAAAGTAACAAAAAAATGTGAACAGTAGTTTTTCCCATATGTTTTGAACGCTGGGAACAAATCTAATCTTTGGATCATAAATGAGTTTTTCACATTTATAAACCAAACATGTTATTCCTGTAACCATTTCGCCGTGACGCCCTGCACCAGTAATATTATATCATGGAAGCAGAGGGAACAGGAAAAAAATTGCAAGTGATTTGGTTTGTGATCATGCAAAAACATTGTGTACACTGGGGAATTCACACATTTATATTATTGATTATCTGGAGAGTATAGCCTCAAAACATACATTTTTCTGAGTGTCCTTGTTTTATAGCCTCATCTGGGCTCTGTCTCTTCCACACATTCAATACCTGCTATCCCCCCCGCCCCAAAAAACAAAAAAAAAAACCAAAAAAAAAAAACAACATATCATATACAACAAGGAATAACAACACTTGTATCACGGTCAGTGTCTCTGCCCATGTACAGTGGCTTTTTGTATTTTTCATACAAGTTATGGGCATATTTTTTTTATTTTTGCATGATGATATAAAGTTCATCCACTTTATCTCCTCCACTCCTTCTGCCTGTTAAATGACCCCCGGATACAGAATCCACTGAAGGGTTGACAAAAACAATGAAAATATAAATAGTTTTCTCAGACTGGATACAGATAATCTGTGAGATCCACTGATGAGACTCACTTCTTAATAACTTTTTGTTTTCTATGTGAAATTTATAGACATGATTTGTTCACACTCCTGCTGTGTGTGTGATGATTTGTGTGTGTGAGGCAGCTCAGACTAATACAAACACGCAACGACACATCACACACACTTAACAGCCAAACTTCACCTCGCGCTCAGTGATTGCTCTATTTTAGTGTACATGTCAGTCACAAGGATTGTAGCATGTACTTACACTACACGTCAGAAGTTGGGACACACTTTTCCTTCAGTGTTGTTCCTTCAACTTCATAAGAAATGGGAGGAAGAAGTAGACAGGTGTGTAGGAGAAGACCATAGGTTGACAATAAAAAGTAAAAAGACTCTTGCATACTGTCTTCTGCACTTGCAATCAAAGATTTATGTGTCTATGTGACTTTGTTTTTTTAAAAGGATATTTCAGATTCACCAAATAATAACACACAATAACACAAACAAACTAACCTCTCGAGGCAACCGTCAAACAGTAACTCACATGCTCTACAAGGTAAATTTACTGATTTTGCCTATGGAGTTTGGTTGGTTTGAAGAGAGCAATATCTTGCTTATATAGCAGCCACTTCCTGTCAGAAAAGGCTGTCTGATAGCAAAGTGGTGAAAATATTCTAAATATAGTATACACTTAAACTGATATTAGCTGGACCTTTTTTAAGTCCAAGTACATTGCTTAGCTTCTTCCTCTCTGCACCTCCCACCTGGGGGCGTGTCGGCAGTCATCTCCTGTAGGTAATACACTGACCACAGATAAGTACCTCATACAGCCCCATTTCAAATAAGTTTTGCCGTTGCATCAGTTTCTCCTTGATCTTATCAGGCAGTGTGTGTTACAGTGTGTCATGCATTAGCCAGTTAAAAAGAAACAGGGAGATTTTAATTCAGATAATTTACACTTTATATTTTGTGGAAATGAACAACTCTATAGAAATCTCTTCTGTCTGATGGTCTTGTTTGCTTATATAGTTACATAGAGGCATCACTGTTTCATAACCACTTAAACATATTTGCAGTAGCTTTAAGTTGCAGTGTGTTGAGCTCTCAGGGCCACCGTAGTATGAAGTAGAAAGAATTGGCTCCAACTGCAACAGTAAATTTCACATTAAAGCATCAGTAATTATGATCAGGATAACAGTGTGTGGATAAGGAGTCTTTTAACTACTTTTTGATATTTTAAGTACATTATGGAGTATTTGTACTTAGATGTGCTGCTACTTTTAAATAAGCGAAAGATCAGATTTCTCCTTCAGTATAAAATGATTCCTGTTATGGGTGGAGGACCTTAGCTTGTGAATTAATAACTGAAGTCCAGATTTTCTCCTTAATTCATTTTAAAATTAGATTTCCACCTTCACTGAGAAAATCAGCATTTCCACCAGTAATTCCACTAAAAAACATAACATCTCTGTCTCTTTCTGTGCTTTAGGCAGAACAAGAGTTCTATTACGTAGGTCTCTAATGAGATTAGCTTCTTTGCTAAACCCCACCAACCCCAATTTACAGTTACATCACCAACACTGCACAAATTATTATTTGAAATTGGGTCAGTTAAAAGTCCAAAGTTTTGCGTTACAAAAACGCACACAGACAAGACCAAGAGTTTAAAGGCACACTAGCAGCTCTGTTTGCACTTTGCTGTAGTTAGTGTGACATCTTCCGAGAAGAAAAACATGCTAAAGTTAGTGTTACACTCACAGCTGACTGAGCCTGAGGTATTTTACTGCAGAGGTTGTGTTTATTTCCCACATGGATCGAACTCATAGCTTCACCAGTTTCACCACAAACCTCAGTGATGTCACAGACTAGTTGTGTTACTGTTCTGTAATGATTGATAATCGATAAGTGATTAATAATTTATACCTGACAACAAAAATGCTCAGTGGAATTACTTGCATTTTAAATCTTGACTGCAAGTCATCACTCAAATGAATCTTCATTTTCAAATAGTCCTGGCTATAAAAATAAATAATGGTAATACATATATTTCAATTTTGTGAAAACTGTGTTAACTCAACTACTGAATCTCTTTCCTGTTTTTACTGTTCTGTAGTTTTATTCCGGTTTATTTATGTCCTGTTTATACCTTGTTTATATCTTATTACTTATTTCCTCTTGCTGATTTTGTTGCTATTTTTATATTTCCTCTTGTTTTTTTTTTTTATATTTCCTCTGTTCATGTTGCTGTTTGCTCATTTTATTTATATTTTTCTAAATTGATGCTTCTTTCAGTTTGCACATACACGTACACATATGTGTGTGTGTGTGTGTGTGTGTGTGTATATATATATATATATATATATATATACACAGTATATATATATATATCTACATATATATATCAAGGTCAGTTGTATTTAGCAGCACATTACTGAGATCAACAAGCAAACAAATAATATATATGTACTAATATATAACTAATATATAAATGTGTCAGGAGAGGTCAGGAAGCCACAGGTTTATACTAGGGACCTCCCCTCCTTTTAAGAAAAAACAAATCCAAACAAACAAATGAAATCCATAATACTAATCAAAACAACACTCACATAATTTGATAAAAACAATAACTACCAGAAACACATACGATGAGCAAAGAAAAAGAGAAAAGAAAGAAAGAAACCCAGATAATAGTCAATACACAAATAATCCAGTGACAACAAAACAAAATACAAAAAAAAAAAAACAACTAAAACAACAACACTATATTACAAAAAGAAGAAAAAAGATAATAATGAAGAAGGATAATAAAGTTTTATGGAAAATTTAAATTTAGGAGCTGACACAGCTGATCTTAAGAGCTGCGTCTCCTCCTGGTGGTCAGATGGGGAAACGTGTGTGTGTGTGTGTGTGTGTGTGTGTGTGTGTGTGTGTGTGTGTGTGTGTGTGTGTGTGTGTGTGTGTGTGTGTGTGTGTGTGTGTGTGTGTGTGGTGAGGAGCATCTCTGCCTGGAAACATAATGTATGAGCTTCATCATGACACTGTGAGCTTGTTGTTCCCACTCAGAGGAGATGGAGGCTGGGACAGTTGAGTGTGTGTGTGTGTGTGTGTGTGTGTGTGTGTGTGTGTGTGTGTGTCTATATGTATGTGTGTATTTAGTGTAATGTATGTCAGCCTGGTGTGTGCACAGCTGTGCTTTGTCCACATGTGAAGCTGTTATGTGTCCCAGTGTGTGCCAGTGTAACTTTATGTCATTATTACTGTGAAGAATCAGACGGACGGAGAAGAAAACATTTCTGACTGTGATCTGTGTTTGTGTGACTGGTTCTTGATCAGTCGATACCAGGATAAGTTAGGATAAAGCTGACATGTTTTCTTATTGTAAACTAATCCAATGAGAAAACTAAAACCAACTATGTGTTAGCCTCACTTCCTGTCTGTTGTTCAGCACCATCCTCACTGGTTCCCACTGAAGGTGTAAGACTGCCTCCATACTGCTCGTCTGGCCTAATCTAAGTTTCCTAAAGTCCCATCATGCTGTTCACTTGTGTGTGCGCACCGTCACAACACACCCAGCTCAGATGGTGTGCATGTGCACGTGAACGTGGCTCCAAGCCAAAGATCTACACTGAAGATTTAGGCTAAAAATTACAACTTTCAAGTTAGCTTTGCATGTTGAGGCTTTGGGAGATTCAGATCACACCAGACGAGCAGTATGGAGGAATTTTATGTTTGTTTTTGTTGTTAGTGAGATTCTGCAACACTGTTTTCCTGTTAAACCCCAGCAGTGTTTTGGGGATGAAAATCCAAGTGAGGGAGTTCAAGTATCTCTGGGTCTTTTTCTCAAGTGAGGGGACAGTGGAGCGTGAGATGAGCTGGAGAATTGGAGCAGCTCGAGCGATATTTCATTCACTTTACTGCACTGTTGTGACAAAAAGAGAGCTGAGCTAGAAGGCGAAGCTCTCGATCTACCGGTCAGTCTTCGTTCCTACTCTCACCTGTGGTCATGAAGGGTTGGTCATGACCGAAAGAAGGAGATCATTGATACAAGTGTGGCAGAAATGGGTTTTCTCAGGAGGGTGGCTAGCCTGTCACTTAGGGAGAAGCTCAGTCATCCATGAAGGACTTGGAGTAGAGCTGCTTTGCGTGGAGAGAAGCCACGCAAGACAGATGTCCGGTGTCCCCTGCTGGAACTGTTACCTCCATGACCCGATTTTGGACAAGTGGCTGAAGATGAATGGATGGAAGAACTTAACCCGACCTTCAATCAGCATGAGAGTGAGTAGATAGTGGCTGAATTTTCATTTCTGGGTGAACTATCCCTTTAATGTTGTTAAGAATCCACTTGTTGTCCCAGCTCTTCATTTAAAGGTCAAGTGTGTCAGATTTAGGGGGATTTATTGGCAGAATATGAATTATAATTATAATATTTCTAATTAGTATGTTTTTATTAGTGTATAATCACCTGGAAATAAAAACTGCTGCATTTTCTTCTTTACCTTCACTTTCCTTACCTTACCTTTACCTTTATATCTACAGAGGGACCGGATCCTCTTCCACGGAGGCCGCCATGTTGTACCGCCATGTTTCTACAGAAGCCCAGAACGGACAAGCTAAACACTGACTCTAGATAAGTCCTGTCATTTTCTTTTGCAAATTTCATGGACATGGGGAGTTGGTTGCAATCTGAGACCTCACTGTTAGACGCCACTGAATCCTACAGACTGGTCCTTTAAGCTATTTGATGTTTCCACTGAGTGAAACCCAGGACCTCAAAACAGCAAATGAAAATATTCTGTGTGCTGTGAGCATCATTTTATACACATTTACAAAGATTCAGCCTGAAATATTTTACATCTGTTGGTTTGAACAAATATTTATATATGCAGGTGTGTTTGTATTTATGTATAGATAGAAGTATGTATACTGTATGTACAGCATGAATGCATGTATGTATATTATTTGTATGTGTAACTCAACAAACAGACTAATCCAGCACCTTTAAACAGGTCTGTCTAATCTGAACAGTGTGGGTATTTTATGTATATATATATATATGTGTGTATATATGTTAGTATTTATCTATGTGAGAAATGTTTGCAGCTGCCAACATTCCTCTGCTGGATTCCTCCCAGAATGCATCAGTGCTACCAACACAGAGTGACCCGTCCAGCTAAAACAGATGCAAGTATTTTAGTAGGAGGCTGCGAGTCCTCTGCTGGCAGGCGCTTAATGCAATATGTGCCCGTAAGATGAAGTCACAAACATTGGAACTGTAGTCAACTCCCACTCGCCGGGCAGCACAGACGGGGCATTATGTGGACGAGTACCAGCTGGTACCACGGGCTCCTCATCCTCCTCCGGGACTTCATTTGTTGCTGCCTCTGAAATCAGGACATGGAACTGAAATCGAAGAGCAAACCTGTGGATGTTCTCCTCGGATGCATCGTCGCCATCTGCTTTTGTACAGTTTGTCGGGCTGAGAGACGTGAGTAGAGCTTTGATCTCTGTGGAGGGCTTCATCATCTGTCTCCGGGGAGGGAAGGAGGGGATGAGGATGTTGATGAGGCTGCAGCCACTGAGACAGACAGCTGATGTTTCCTTTCCTAACTTAAAAGCAGTGATTCCAAGACTTTAAGGCTTGTAGGCCCTACAAATAAAGATGTGTGTACTTGTGATCTTGAATGAAAAGAAGAGAAGAGTGATTTTCCCTTTTCTCATTTCTCATTTGAAAGACTGTTAGAGGCCATAGAGGTCAAAGAGCCCAGTAATACAAAAGGAGGAGCAGAAATAAGACAAAAGATAGAAAAAGAAAACTGTGAGACTGAAAGCATCTGGTGACCATCTCAGATCTGGGGCCCATTGACTCCCAGATTGGGAGCCATTGCTTTAAAAAATAGAAAATGCAACAAAATTCTTACAGTTTCAAATGGTTTATCTGTTTGCTCCACAAAACCAGAGTCAGTTGAACATGTTTTCAGTACAGCATGAAAAAAATAACCTATATTGGCAGACAGATGTCATCTCATAAATAATAATAACAACAGGACTTTAAGACTTGATATTAACCCATAAGATTTCATTAAGAACTAGGTGTAGATTAGATGAAGGTTTTTAAACAAACAAGATGAAATGTGTTCATTAGAGTTGTACAGGTGCTGGTCAGCTGACTTTGTTACCCTCAGACAGAGCCATGCCAGCTGTTTCCCCCTGTTTACATTCTTTATGCTAAGCTAAGCTAACAGGCTGCTTGTGGTAGCTTCATATCTACCGTACAGATGTGACAGGCTTTTTTATCTAACTGTGCATCAGAGAGTGAAACGTTTCTCAAAATGTTGAACTGTTCCTTTAAATGTGATATCAAGTAAGGCCAGCTGGGCAAGGACTTGATGATATAGCTGAAAAATAAATGTTAAAATGTTTAATTTCCCTACTGATGTGACTAATTTCACAGATAGATAATGACTGATAACTAAAGTTGAATTGAACCACTTTATTTTGAATTTAATCACTTAATTTATTGAGGCACACAGGTAATAATAAAATAAATAATAGACTTAAAAATAAAACAAAACTGCCATACCGGGGAGCTGACCTGTCTTTTTAAAATTAATTTCCTCTTCATCTGCACTCATTTTCTCACTCAGCGCTGTTTCTGTTGTTGTGTCACGTGTCGATGGTGCAGCTGAACACACCTGTTAGATGATTGGCTGCTCCATTATCAAGTCATATGACAGGCTGCTCGTGAGCCAGGATGTATTAAATATTTGCGTTCATGCCAGTTTCTATTGTATTTAATGCATAACCATTAAACATTTTATTGATCAAGTGTGTATTGCAGATACACATCACTATTGTCTTATTGTTCAGGCCTACGTCGTGCTCTTTTTATATACTGTAATGGACTGGCTCTCATTTGTAGAGGGGCCAGGTGTCAAAATCTACTATTAAGAGTTTAATTTTTTTTTTTTTTTTTTTTTTTTCTGACATTGGGTTCACATGATGCATATTTCTATTTAATTAAATCGCCACAAACTACCTGGAACAGCTGTGTGTGCACATATATACCAACCCAGCAGCAAAGTTTTCTTTCAACCATCAAAGCATCAAACTACACTTAGTTTATTTTTGAGGTATAATAACAGTCAGTTAACGCTCTTACTGCTATAATATCCATGTGAGTGTGATTGGCAGTGGTGGAGGAAATATTTAGATCCTCGACTTAAGTCAAAGCACCAATACCACACTGTCAAAATATGTAATACATGTAAAAATTCTGCATTGAAAATGTTACTGAAGTAAAAGTATGTAAGTGTAATCAGAAAAATGTACTTAAAGTATTAAAAGTAGACGTACTCAGCTTATGATTATTTTCATTATGGTTTAATCTGCAGATTATTTTCTCCATTAATCACTTAATTGACTGGTTTGTAAAAACTCTGAAAATAGTGAGAAATGTTACAATGACGCAAAGTCTGAAGTCAGTGGTTTCCAAATGTTTTTTTTGACATGCCTTCCTACAGAAATCAAATGATAGCATCAGCAAACTCTTGTTTGCACTATTTCTCCAACATAAATCATATTTATTTAACTTTATTTCACTCTACATTTCATCCGCGCTCCCCCTGCGGTGCAATGTTTGTTTTGTCCTTCAAATCTTTCAAATCTTTCAAATCTTCACATTTCTGATGCTGGAACCATAAAATGACTTAAACAATTATCAAAATAGTTGTTAATTATCTATATATCAATCAAATTATAGACATTGTATTTATTAAACAGCTAACTGTTTCAACTGTACTTGTATAATTTTTCTGTTTTGCAAAAATATTAGTTTATAAAGTTTAATTTTTAAAGTCTTTTCCCTCAAATGTGTACTTTAGTACAGTGAATGCACCGTGATAGTTCTGTGATAAGTTTCTCAATAAGTCATGAAGGAAGGAAAAAAGTAAAGTTCACAATCTAAACACACTTATTAATGATCATATCTGCAGGTCCTGTGTTTCATGTTTCAGGCCTGATGTTGACTCTCGACCTCTCTGTTGACTTCTCTCAGTGTGCACGGTTCCTCCGGGTCCCGTGACGGTTCCAGAGAACAACACGGCCGACGTCCAGCTGGTGAAGATCAGCTCCAGCAGTGATGTGACTCTGACGGTCACCGTGAACCCCGAAGATCTGTTCTACCTGAGAGGAAACGCCCTGATGGTGAAGAAGGGACTCGACTATGAGGTGATCATAGACACTAAACAGATAATTTGATAAAGATCCCTTAAATTTTTTCTATTTATTTTGTTTTATTTAACAAGGGGCAATCCATATGAGCACTCTTAGATTTAGCCACAGGACATTTGTCCTCTGCAGTTCCTGGCAGGTTGATGTCATATAAAAACATTAAATAAAACCACACAACAGTACATGAGGACACACTTGAGGCTTAGCTACATTGTGATGCATCAGGCAGCTTTTGTTGCATCAAGATGCATCGCAAATCGTTTCATCATCAAATCATAGCCCTCTGAATGGACTTCGTCATGTAAAAAACTAGTCATACGCTTCCTTCTGTAACGCCGTGTTGATGTCTTGAAGCACAACAAACAAACAAACTGGTTTGTGACTGCACATTTTTAAAAAGTGTTGGCTGAAATAAAATGCCCCAACATCCCCTGTAAAGGTTCTTTATCCTCGTGGGGAAAGTTCCTGCAGTGGAAACGCAGCGATTGATGTGCAGCTTTGGGACCTCAGTAGTTTCTGATGTGCTAAAATTTGTCTAACTTGTCTTTTGAATGTAAATTGTGAATCTATCATTATGCTAAAACATTAAACTCCTGCATATCTGATAATCTTCTCCCTGCTACTATAAAATCTGTGTCTGGATCTCTCTTTGCAGATTTTGAAAAATCATGAATAAGGTTTTGCTGAACCAATTTGAGTTAATCTGGCTGATTATATGTGCAACCAGTTCAATTCTATGTCAAATAAATAATGTCCAAGCAGAATAAAAAGGAGATTATCAATAAATGTTCAAGGTGTTTAGGACACACTGCAGCTCCAGATAAGAGACGTGTTTCATGTGATGTTTTGAACAACATGTAGTTCTTTAAATCATTTTAACTGACCTGACTGGACGAATTCTTTCTGTGACGGGAGCCAATCAGGGCCCAGTCCAGCTGTGATGCACTTCATCAAGAACTCATTTTTAAAATAGCCAGATGGTGGTAACATGAAAGACCTTTAGAGTTTTAAATATTTCATGCTGAACATTTTAAATGAAACCAAATTAAAATTTAGTAATGGATATATTTTATCATATATAAAACTGGGGAAAATACAACTTCCTGCAAGAGAACTTGTTGAACAATAATTTATTGAACAATAGCAATCTAACTATGATCAGTCCTGGAGTTCAAATGAAGTTCATGTATCTCAAAGCTCAAAACTGACTGCCGTGTGTGTCTGTCAGTCTCTGTCCAGTTCAGCTCTGATGGTGTGGGTGCAGTGCAGCAGAGCTGGCTCCAGATCTGTGAGTAGAAAAACTCAAAAACACAACATCACATGGTTTGTCTACACAAAGAAGCCAATAATAAACAATTGGAGCAAGAAAATGGATTATTAACAGCAGTCAACAGGCCAAATCACAGTGTTTTTTTTGTCTTACATCATGATGCAGATGTTTGCAAAAGGAAAACAACGGTTTGAAAATCTGATCCGGTCTCTGCTTTGCTTTCTTTCAGGTCAACGAGTCTGTTGAAGTTCTGGTTGAAAATGTGAACGATAACCCGCCAAACTTTGCACAAAGCCACTTCATACTAGAAGTGAATGAGGTGAGTGTTTCACAGCTGCAGAGCTGCATGTGTGCATGTAGTGGTGGAAAGTAACTAAGTACATTTACTCAAGTACTGCACTTGAGTCCAGTTTTAAAAGTTTTGTGTTACTTTCTACTTCAGCTCCACTACATCTCTAATTCTTTTTTACTTTTACCTGAGAACATTTTTGAATTCAGAGCTTCTGGTTGTGAAACAGTGACATGTTGTTGACTCTGAGTTTTGTGTCCTGCAGCTCACTCCAGTCAACTCCACTGTTGGACTGATAGAAGCCACAGACGTGGATTCAGAGCCGCTGTACTATCGCTTAGAGTCTGCAACAGTAAGAAATCTAATCTTTAAATGTTATGATACAGTGATGCTGGACTGCACTGATGACGGGTGACAAATTAAAGGAAAACGTGACAAAGTTTCATGTTTCTAAATGTGTCACCTGTCTGGTTCGGCTTCCTGTTAGGGTTGCAAATTCTCAGTATTTTCCTTAACTGATAATTGAAAATGCTAAAAAGAAAAACCTGATTAAAAATTAATAAGATATAAAACACACCTTTTTTCCTCATTTCTTTCCTTCTTTTTTTTTTTTTTATTAATTTTAAGTTTGCTTATCCACTGAATGCCAAAACAACAAACCTTTCTCACTTATCAAAGCCTACAGTATATTTTTTAAAGAGCCTTTTATTTATTTGTCTTTTTGTCCCACTGTTTTGGTAAAATTGCTTTTCTATTATATTATTTTTTATGTTTTTTTTCTCTGCGTCTGTTAAACCAGGATAAATATTTCCGTCTGGAAAACATCAACAGTCCAAAGATTCTTGTTAAAAGCATCCTGGACTACGACGTTGTGCAGAAGATCTCTCTGATTTTACATGTGCAGGTACAGTAATAATCATTTATTAAAACATCATCCAGGCAGCTGCTTCTCTTTGACCTTTGACCTGTGAGATGTGTCTCACGTTCCAGGACACGTTCAACGGTTCGGCCTCCAACGAGCCCTTCTTCACGTCCGTGGCGTCCATCACGGTGCACGTGAAGGACGTGGACAACCGGCCGCCGTGGTTTCAGCCGTGTTTGAGGACCAACCTGGGAATCGCCAAACTGTGTGTGAGCACCGGCTACAGAGGAAAAGTTAATCTCACTGAGAAGGAGGTGAGCGTCAGAGTTTATCATAATTCACTTCACAGTTCACCGTTCCAAACACACACAGACCAGGACAAAAGGAAAATCCAAAGAGCCAAATAGATGAGAATGTTCAGGCTGGCTTCTTTTCCACCGAGAAAATCAGAAACATGAGACATAATGTAAGACAGAAATAAGTGTCACAAGAAACTGAATTTGAATAATTTACTTCTGAATTTGTCTCGCTTAATTTAACTTTAACTATCTTAAAAAATGGAATTTAAATGGCATAATTTGGAATTGAAATATTTGTTCTGAATCTGTGCTTGATCCTCACTGAAAATTCAACTCTCCATATACTTCAGTTCTCACAATCAATCAGTCAGGAAGAGCAATCGAGTGCAGATTCACAGAACTCCTTTTCACCCAATCAGCAGCCATGTCTTTGACCATTTCCTTCACTCCCATTGATCCAAGGAGTTTTAGGGATTGATTATTGACTGTATATAAAGACTGACAGCATGAGAGCTCCTAAAAGTGAAGCCAGAACATCTTGATCGCCCCCTGGTGGCTGGCTGCAGTACAGGTCATAAACCCCGCCCACTCAATGCTAGTAGATAGTTAATTGTTTGTCCAGCTATTCCTTCTTTTGTTATGTTTGTGTTTAGAAAACGGTAATTATGGACATTTAAATTTAATTTGTCAAATAATTATTCACACTTTACACTCAGACTTCAAATAAACTGAAGTAGTGGTAGTAGTAGTATTAGGTTAGCTAGCTATAATTGGACTTCTGTGTAGCTAACATTAGCTGTTGGTCTGTGTAGTTACGTTACCTTTTCTTTTGTATCCCAATCATGTAATCCTGTTACATGTAATCTGTTACTCTCCAAGCCTGCTTCTAGTCAGGGGATCTGAAGAAGCAACTTAAATACTCCACATGAAAATATATACAGTATATAAATTAATTAAAAGTAAAGGTACTATACATGATAACGACATAATGATATGTTTACCAGTAAACTGAATTCTGCAAATTCATAATAATACAAATGAAATATATATAATGTACGCAGTAAACTGCACAGAAATAAGCAGTATCATAAGTCATTAAAATAACACTTTCCCTCTCTCTTAAACAACTAAGCTGTTAGTAAAAGGCATCTGAAAAACATGAAGCTGAACAAATATTCTGTTCCCATGAAAGAAGAAATACAAAACCCACAACATGAGTCTGTTGTGTAATATTACTGCCTCTTTTGTGTTTCTCAGTGAACTGAAATTTAATTGTGAGAAGTGAAAGTGGAAGTATGTGGAGAGCTGAATTTTCCAGTGAGGATCAAATGCAGTTTCAGAGCAAATGAAAGCACTTTGATATTTTTTTATATTCAGTACAATTCCAAAATAATGATTGAGATTCAGTTTCTAGTTACACAGATTTCTGCACAGAAATATTCTATTTTGTCCCCGTCACTTTTATAATTTCAGATTTTCTTACCAACATTGTCGTCTTACAGTCCCGCCACCATCTTTTATATAACATTTGTCGTTTTCTAACACTGGTTAAAAATAAAATATAATTCAGTCACTTGGCAGATGGAAGTTATTCTCATACTGCTCACAGATCAGTGCAGAGAGGTGCTGATGAAACAGTGAAAACTGTCACTTCATCTGTAACTACTCCTGAGAGGACACATGTTGAGAGCTCGTCAGCTGCACGTCGTGTGTGTGAGAAATGTCTGGAAACGAAGCACATGATTAAAACAAGTGTGGGCTGCAGAACGATGATGATTTTAATCCACAGGAGGGGCCGCTGGTGCTGGAGCCTGGTCCGGTGTTCGCCAAGGACGGAGACAAGAACCGGAGCGAGCAGATCAGCTACAGAATCCTCCGAGGTTTGAGCTGAACCACACCATTGAAACTGTCATTATCAGTGAGGTAGCAGCAGAAATCTAAACTTTTCCATCACCTTTGAAAACTGTCACAGACCAGAACAACTCATCAGGAACACAAAACAAAAATAAGTGTTTGCACTGCTTCATTTTTATGGGATTTGTCTCCTTTAAGCTTTTGGGCAGAATTTTGAAATTTTCAAATCTCAGTCCCTCCAGGATTTCACCAGGCCTTTTTTAGGGATGGCTGCAGCCTAACATGCCTGATTCTAAAAAGAAAATGCTTTTAGGCCTTTTTTAGCAATGGAATTTCAGGACCAAGTGAATATCACAAAAGAAAGTTGTGATTTTTTGTATAATTCATTAAAAATTGAAGGCAACTTGTTCCAGAGGGAAAACAAAACCACATTCTGTTCTGAGGGTTTTAACTAAGCTCACCAAGAAGACTCAGAATTACAAAAATTATAATGCAGGATGTTCAACAAAGAGACAAAATCTATGAAGAATCTTTGAGAATCTCAAACTCAGTCAAAACAGTGCTTTTCTTAGTATTATAAAGTTGGCAGGGGTCAGGTAATAGAAATAAACAGATATTCCTCAGCCACTGTCAAACAAATGACACCCATACAATCCTGATTATAAAAACATCTAACAGAATAATATCCTCATCCGGACTCTGTTTGCTACTATCACCCGAGGCTAAAGTAAATTGTAAAGAAGTCATACTGCTAGAAAG
Organism: Lutjanus erythropterus; assembly: GCF_056507025.1. Classification (NCBI taxonomy): domain Eukaryota; kingdom Metazoa; phylum Chordata; class Actinopteri; order Lutjaniformes; family Lutjanidae; genus Lutjanus; species Lutjanus erythropterus. The sequence goes on along the minus strand of NC_139317.1, from coordinate 4,640,993 downwards.
GTAAGAAGTTAGACTTTACTTTAACACAATTATATTGGCTGAAAACATTACATGATCATTTATATTCGTAGCCAAAGGAAACTGTTGCAAAAAGGTGTCCGGTTGTTTTTAGACTGCATTAGTTTTAGCTCGGTGTAGCTGATAAACTGGCAGCTGAGTGCCTATTAAATTGTCTTATGAGTTACCAACAGTGAAACTATAAAACCTGTTTGTTGTTCAGACTGTTTTAGAAATGTGTTGATTCAACTTTATGATCATTTTGGAGTCTTTAGTTCGTGGTGTTGAAAGGTGTTTCTAATATTTAGTTGTATCACTGAGATTACAATATAAATTTACCTAAATGACCATAAAGTTAGAACAACATCTCTCTAAATCATGAACTGAAAATTAGAACCTTCATGAGAGGAGGAGTTATAGCAGGACTATTGTATTAAACTGAATTAGTTTGAGTTTGATGTAACTAATAAACTGTCAACTGAGTGAATAAAACATCTGAAGTAAATAAGTGAACACTGCAGGGTGTAATGAGGCTGTGCTGTGAACATAAAGTCCCTCTGAGTGATGAGTTCATGATCTGATGTCTAATGAAAACTGTGATTCTTTTGTTGATCATGTTTTCTTTCATCATCAGGAAATGAGGGAAACATTTTCCAGATTGATGAGGAAACGGGGAACATCACCATGGCTAAAGCTGCTGATATCGTCGGCCCGATTACTCTCACTGTTCTGGTAAAAAAAAAAATCTTCTGTTGTCTTTTGTTTTTAATGAAAATAAGAAATCAAACTAATTATTGCTGATTTTAAATTATGAGGGATATCAGCTATAACTTCTTCCTCATGTGGCCTTCAGGCGTCGCAGGTGACCAACAGGGATCAGTTCGCGGTGACTCAGGTGACCTTTGAGGTGATGAAGAAGAGCAGGAACCCTCCTCGCTTTGAGAAGGAGCGATATGAAGGATTCATCTACAGCAACTCTGTCCCCGAGAGCATGATCCTCCGAGACCGGAGCACCAACCGGCCCTTCAGGGTCCGAGCTCGGGACGAGGACTTCGCCGCTGTGAGTGGTCTTCTTCATGTGTTCATTAATTATGTTTATTTCCAAAACTATCCTCGCTATCAGTCTGACACCTTTAGTTTATTCTCCAGAGACAAGAGCCAGATTAACCACTCAGAAGATCAATTCAAATTCATCAGTGCTCTTAACCCCCCTAATCAATACTTCTGTATTAACGAGGGATCAAACCAGCATGTTTAATGTGAACGGGGTAGTTCACAGTGAAACCGGCTGCTCTACAGTTTTGATTCACTCTCACGGTTCCATCAACTTATTTCTATGCACATTTGGCAAAATTTGAAAAAACTTCCTCAGTTTTGCAAAAAAAGTTTACTCTCGCTTGAGGTGTTTTTTGCTTTTTTGGAGAGAACATGGCTACCAGGTGACCTTCCTCACATTAATACATGAAACTAACAGAAATGTCTGATTTCCATCCTGTTTTTTAACAATGTTTTTCACCATTTGAGGTTTGACTGTTGCTTTTTTTAATTATGTCATCTTCTTCTGCAACAGTATAGTGGTTTTCCAGCAGAAGAATTGGCACCATCTGCTGTTTATCTCCATGAAGCAACTCTTAATAATTCCATGATGGTAGCAGATAGAAACAAGCATTCTTTCACATTTTCTTTTGCCAATTTTCTCAAAATTAGATGAGTAAATGGATGGAAACATAACTGATGCAATATTTGCGAATGTATTAGCCATAAGAAATTGACAGACAACAACAGCTACAATCCTCCAATCATTTTTTTTTGTGTATTTGAATTTGTTTGTGTGTGTCAGGGTGTGAATCCAGACGTGAAGTACGAGGTTCAGTACAGCAGCTACGTCAACGTGACCTCAGACGGTTTCGTGATCCTGAAGAGAGTCGTGAAGACGGAGTCCTTCGCGCTTCAGGTGACTGATGTGCTGCAGTCATGCAAATTTAAAATAAAATTTCTGACATTTTTACATGTAGTTATTTTAAACTTTTTTTTTGTCTGAACACAGCTCAGAGCGGTGGACACAACAACAGGGGAGTTTGGAACAGCTGCTCTCTCTGTTCAGGTCATACCTGGTGAGAACATCGTCTTATTCTCTGACGATCATGTGGAACCAACTGTTAAATAAATAAATTTGTGGGAAATGCTGTCATTTTGTACTTTATATTTACATATTTGAATGAACGGTCCTGTGGAAATCGTAATGATGATAATCTAATGTTCTGAATCCTTCAATCTTGACTCGTTCACCTGTCTTCACCTGCAGCCGTGGCGATCCCGTCTCCCTCAAACATCGGCTACCGTCCGGGCGACATGGCGCTCCTGGGTCTGATCATGGCCGCTTTGCTGGTCCTCTGCCTCATCGTGATTGGCTTCTTGATTTCCCGCTTGTGGAAGGGAAACGCCAGCATGGACAAAATATGTGAGGTCAGTGTTGATTTAGAAACGCCACATGATTCTCGAGGAGAGTTTGAAACAGGGCAGAGTTTTATCTTTCTATCTGTGATTGTTGACTCTGTGTGTTCTTATATTAAAGAAATACTGAGTTTTTTGTTTTGTTTTTACAGAAGTTTACATTTAGGTTGCCCTCAAATTTAGGAGCTTGGTTGTCCATGGGGCCAGTACTTAAAAATATCTCCATCTATTCTTGATAAGATAAACGTTACTGATCCCACAGCGGGGAAATTCACAGGGGCTCAAGAGTCAAAAGTAGAGAGTGGAGTGAGTTATGAAGCTGAAATAATTACTTTGAAATTATTAAAAGATCTGAAGCAAAGAAAGTTTTGAAAGTGAAAGAAACTTACATTTAAAGGTCCTAACTAACTTTATGAAGTTTTCTGTCACTTTCAAACAGTCCTGAAGTTTTCATTCTCTCTCCCTACGGGAAAAGTTCAGGCGTCAGAGACAAACTGTCTGATGCTGCATGTGCAGAGCTCCTCCTGTGTGGTTTTGATGAATATTTATCAGCTGAATCCACAGAAGGGCTCTGTGTTAAAACAGAACAAATGAACCTAGCTCACTCTCTGTAACGTTGAACAAAGCCTCGATATCCTCCATGCTCCATTAACTTCTGTATTAACGAGGGGCCTCTCTCCTGCCTGTAGTGCCTGGGCCCCTGCCTGAAGTCTGACCAGCCCCGCTCCGGCCACAGGGACTCCCTGCAGTACACCAACGACGGCTTCCAGAACGAGGCCGACCAGAGCCGCGGGGGAGGCAGGCGCTGGAACAACTCCGTCCCCAGACGGAGCACCTTCCCCCAGCCGCGAGGCCGGGTCATCCCCATGGAGAGACGGAGCCGCCACTGCTCCTCCTGCGGCGTCTACACCAACCACGTCCCCAAGGGGAGCCCCTCGGTGAGGCCGTCAAGGAGGAGCAGAGGAGATGGGGACGAGTACGGCATGAGGTCGATCCTGAGCAAGCAGAGGAGGAAGGAGGGCCAGAAGACGGTGTGGTTCAAGGAGAGCGAGGACTCCTCTGACATCGAGGTGGAGATTATCCCAGACACTGTGGGCCGGGTGGAGGAGGAGACTGAGGAGGAGCTGGAGGGGGAGGTGGAGATGGAGGGTGTGGTCAGAGACCCAGCTGCCCCGCTGAGAGAGTCCGACGGCGGGCAGGAGAGCCAGAGCACAGAGCCGAACGAGGAGCAGGACCCTGAAAACACCAGCTCAGAGAAACAGAAGGAAAGCCAGGAGCAGGAGGGCTGACGGCAGAGGTCAGAGGTCAAACGTTCATCGAACTGAGCTGTTTGTTTTCTCGTCACTTTTTGGAGACGACGACGATGAAGTTTCAGAAGTCCAGGATCTTCCAACATGTCTGGATACCTGCCAAACCTCAAGAACAGATTCAAGGATCCAAAAGGTTTATTTTCTACTGTGAGTATCTTCAAATTCAGCATATATTTAAAAAACAGACCTGTCACTAGTGTTGGCCAAGTGTATACTATGAGATCAGACTTTATTTGAGGGTGTCAAACTGTCATTACACTGTCATAACCATGTAATAACACCTGTCATGAACATGAAGTAGTCATATTGAATGTTTATGACTTTTGTATTTTAGTGTTATTTGGTCAATTATGCAATTTATTTGCAAAGTTGACATTTGTCATGACAACCTGACATTACCAAACTTTAACGAACTGTTCATGTTTTAAAGGGACAGTTCACCCCAAAATTGAAAATACATATTTTTCCCCTGGTGTAGATAACTGTAGAGATGTCTGCCTTCTCGCTGATATAATGGGACTAAATGGCACTCAGCTTGTGGTGCTCATACCAAAAAAATAAATTCAAAAAATTAAAAACCAGTATCTCTTTCCAAAAATCATGACCCTGTTACTCAAGATAATGTACAGACCTTGTTTTGAGCAGTTTCATGTAGGAAATACTTTCTTTCTAGTAAAAAAGACAGTAGATTTCAGTAAATTCTACAGCAGAAAGGAAGCAGTTCCTACATGAAAGTCTTCACAATAAGGTCTGTGGACTAACTTGAGTACCTGGTTCATGATTTCTGGAAAGAGACACTTTGAGCATGGCAAGCCGAGGGCCACCTTGTTCCATCATACTGGAGAGAAGGCAGACATCTCCACAGCTGATATCTCCCAAACTCTGCAACCGACACCAGAATGATCTAGATGGAGAAAAAAAAAAACACTAAAAGAGACCATGAGACCATTTTAAGTGCATCATGAATATTTTCCTTGACCTCATTAACATGTTGTAGTTTATCAACAGAGTACAGTACAGAGGTGATTTAGCTTACAGACTTATCTGATGGATCAGTAGAGATTGGCTAGTTTGCTTGTTGCTAAAGTAGGCTGACCGTCTGCTGTTACCTGTTGCAGGCGTTAGCTGGTTAGCTCTGTTAGCTGTGGAGCTAGCCACCTAATTTGGGTGCCGGGACCCAAACCATGCAAGAAAAATCACCCCGGTGCTGCATTCCCTGTCTGTCTCAGAGGCTCCATCCAGACTCAATAGGACACTGACCACACTAGAATTGTGGGTTAAAGTGTCGGTTGGTACTGTGCATCTAGACAGACATATATATGTAGACGCTGCATTGGCTTTTGAATCGTACGTCACTGCAGTTTTCGTCAGGTCAAGACTGACCTGTGAGCAAGTCCATGTAAACGGGGGAGGTGCAGTTTTCTCAACCAGTCTCAGTGAGTGTTACATTCAAGGGTTCATGATCAACATAGAGAAAAAAATCCACGTAGATCATAACCCCTCGATTATAACACCACTTCTTGAGCTCAGTGGAGAAATAAACATGCTTTTTATCAAGAAGAAATGCAGCACCCATGTTTACATAGATTTGTTCCCAGGTTAGTCTTGAACAAAAAACCAACCACATATGACAGTTTAATGTCATGTTAAAACATAAAGCTATACAGTTTCTTTATGTCAAGTTGTCATAACAAAGACATCTCAACCAATGTCATCTCTGTATTTAAAAATGGCACAAAGGACCGACAATTACAACAGTCATAAACATTCACAAAGACTAATGAAGACTCATTTATGTTCATGACATCTGTCATGACTGGTTATGGCAGTCTTATGCACACCCTTCACCCTTCTTAAATAATGCTTATATGAGGGGACTGCAACTTGGGTCTTATCTGGTAACTTTGGTTATCATTTCTATTGGTAATACATTGGATTCACTAAATTAATTGCGGCAAATGAAGAGAAAGAACAGACGTCCCATCTGGTTATTATATCAGCTTGTTTACAAATAGTTTTCAGGAAGTGTAATATACAGTTTACAGAACATCAGCTTCACCATGATAGAAATTTTTATCCGTGTTACCCAGTTCTACTAGTCACCTCCTGTCAGGTCGCGTTGCCCGAGTGGTTTCTGTCTGCAGTGAAAGTGATCAGGTCGCTGTAGTGCTGTGATGATTTCAGTCTCATCCACTCTGCACACTTTCTGTACGAGCTTTACTAAACTGAACCAGAGGTTTCTGGATTTTATAGTGAAAGATGTGAAGACAAACTTCATCTACTGAATACTAAACAGCTGAGAAGATGTTTTTACGTGGACTGTATTTTATTGAGCATGTTAAGTAAAATAACTACTTTTATGGATAAATCTGTGGATAATGTATAGTTGACTTTTTGTACATTGAAGTGATTTATGTAGAGTCTTTGAGGGAATAATAAAGTTTGAAGGATTTGTCTTGGGATCACCTCACTGATTTCTTTTTTGCAGAGAAAAAAAAAAGCAAAGAACTAGATTAGGATGGGAAATGAGAATCAGAACTGTTGAGAACCAGTTTAAAACCGTCCGGTCCATCGAAATAATTTGCCTCCATGTTTATCAATGCCAGTCTCTTTTCTTGCTTCTTCTATTTTGACGTTTACTGAAGGTACTTTACTTTAACAACAGAGGAGTATCATGTCCTGTAAAGCTTTTTGTAACATTGCATTTGCAAAACTGAGGTGACACAATTTGAACTTGACCTGCTAGTCAAGAACTTAGCAACAACTGAATAATGCTGGAGTCATGATTTAAATGCATTAGGAGACGGGATGATATGAACACATTCAACTCGCATGTACAGACAGATTGCAGCACACGGTTTAATTTGAAACTAGCGCGAGTGAAATTTGTTCAGGAACTGATGAGCAGAATCAAAATTAATATTTCCTAATGATTCTTGTGGAAGCGGTTCTCGATGCCCAAACCTATGGACACAATGTAAATTTGGGAGGATGTGCACAAACAACAAACGCTCCAACCAAGACGCAGGATATGCAAGGCAGCCATCACGTGCACACAAACACTCAACTAACCAAGTATTTACTCATCATTAAGGCTCTATAAAACAGTAGATTCTTTTAAAAATGGTTTATTCAGGCCAATCACATTAAAATACATTTCAAACTCAGTAGTAGTGGAACAGCCTCCTCCTAAAACGCAAATTAAAAGTGTTCTGTTTCAAACCAATCCCTGATTTAAAAAAAAAAAGATCACTTGGATGTCTTTTAAAAAGGGCAGTACCAACACAACCAACTAATCCCTGATCACATCCACTCGTAACACAACCAATCAAATCTCCTGTCTGTCTCACACGCGGAAATCGTACAAATTCAGATCAGTGCATTTAGGCTCTACACAACATCTATTGCTAAATACTGTCTGATTGCAAAGCAACAGAAAATGTGTGCAGCACAAACTTGGATTTTTAGCTTTGCACTGTAATGCAGGATGTGCTTATTTGGACTTGGCGAATCCCACCCTGTTGTTGTCTCGATCAAACACGGTGTAGTACTGGCCAATGAATACATCTCCCAGAATCCACAGGGGCCCGGCGGGGGCGGGGATATCCAGACCCATGAAGCCGCTCAGACAAATGGTCTTTCCAGCCTGACTTTCCTGCATGACAGGAAGGAGAAACAGACAGAATGTTAGAAAATAAATCTGAGAATGTAACAATGCAAACATGAATCTGTGTGTGTGTGTGTGTGTGTGTGTGTGTGTGAGATCACTGCTCAGACAACAAACCAGCCTCCCTCTGGTCGTGCCAAGTGAAAACAAAGCTGCACTTGTTTGGTTTTTAATGACGTAACACTCAGTCACAGTGTTGTATTGTTAGTGCGGCAGCTGACTCTGTCGCCTCCCGCTGGACGGTAAACAACATCTCACCTTGAGGACGTACTGCTCTCCGGTCAGAGAGTAGGACTGACCGCCCACGGTGAAGGTGATGACAGGCAGTGATGGGATCTTGTCGCAGCTCACCATGTACTGAAACACACAAACACCGATTCACTTTAACACACAGTTCACCATTTTATCTGCAAACTGACTGGACGTGAAAATAAAAGCATTTATTTTGAATTTGATTCAACACTGGTATATGGACACAGGATCGGTCGTACAACTTTTCAAAAATAAGTAAATTTCAAGCACTTTCAAGGTACCTAAACCAAAGATTTCCCTTCCTGAAGCCTTTGTCATCACATCTTTATGGTTACTATAAATAAAACTGCAAAAAGAGAAAGTTCTCAGCATTATTTATACCCACAGTAATTAATGTATACTACTATATTTATTTTACCAGCTCTTCATGTTAGCTTTGATTGTATAATTATTAATGCACACTAATTTCCAGAGGAAGGGATCAACAGAGAGCTTCTCTAGCTATGAAACACGATGATCGGGTCGTTTAATTTCAAATATTTTTGGTTAATATGAGTGATTGTGTAGAGTAATGCCAGATTACATTGAAAAATCAAGCATTCTGAGTAAATTCAAATTCAAGCATATTCCTAACCTTGAAACACAACAGTTAAGCATTTTCCAAATTGTTAAGACTTTGTATGAACCTGCACATGTGAAAAATAAAGTAAATGTTCAGTAAAACCTGTTGACAGCGAGTAAAGTGAGTAAAGGCAGTTAACCTGTGAATGTATCAATTATTATTGTAACACAACAATAACAAAAGCTATTTTACTTTACTGGACTGCAACTAACATATTTTCAGAAGTTAATCAGATAATTATCTTCTCGATTCATTTAAATGGCCAAAGGTGATGTCAAGATGATTGATGTGAAGATGTTTTTTAATGAAGTAAAATACTAGTACTATGTAATGCTATTAAACATAGAGTTTCGTGTTGCTTGGGGAGTTTTTCTCTTATCAAAATGAAAAAGATGCTGCTGTTATTCTAGATCTTTCTTCCTGTCAGACCCCGTGAAATCGCTAAACCAACAAGTGTTGCTCAATATTTTGACTCATCTACTCCATCTGTAGCTCTCAGCTCCAAGATCACTGCTTGCTACTGAAGATAGAAATCTTCAAAGAAATGAATATGTAGTTTGATTTCTAATTAAATCTAATCAATTAAAAACACTCTGTAATCTCCTAAACAGCTGGCCACCACAGTTTTCAGCAAATGTTACTCAAACATGGCTGGTTTCGTCTTTTCATGACATTTGATGACATTAAGTAAAACACTGATTATCAATAAATTCATCCTTTAAAAGAACAGCAGCAGATGGTGTTTCTCTCACCTCTCCCTGGATGAGTGGAGTGGCTCCGATGGCCTTCTGCAGAGACCTGACCTCAGCTGAGGGACCGGTGATCAGAGACGTCCCGGTGTCCACGATGGCCTCACAGCCGCCCTTACACAGACTCAGCTGGCTGCCCACCGACATCCTGTTACACACAGACACAAGTTTCAGTATTCAATGTACAATCACAGCATCACAGTCTTATTAAGTCCCTCCAGGAGGCTGTGATCGCAGCAAATCATTCAAATTATATCAATCACCGTGAATTCTGCATGACTGTGCAACTTTGTCTGCAACTTTGACCAATCATCGTAGCTTCCTGCGAGTTCCACCAACCATAGCAGTCCTCCACACACACGTCTCAATGAAATGAGTTTTATTTTGTCAAGTGCACTGAAAAGAACCCAAGGTTTGTCACTGTTATTGCCATTTATAAACACCCTGTGGACTTTAAAATTATTTTGTGCTGTTTTGACTTTGAGCTCCAAAAAGATTTTGCGTCTTTGGAGGTACACCCCCCAGGTGGACGACTTCTTGTACAGATACAGCAGATTTTGTTAGAATTGTTGTAATCCTGAGCTTTTACAGTGAGGTTATTGAGAACACCCAGAGCAAAGTGCAGGTTTATTCTCACTGAAACAAGCTGCCTAAATGAATTATACAAAAGAAATCAACTTTTTATTGCAATTTCCTCTTGGTCCTGCAATTTCATTGCAAAAGATGCCTAAAAAAATGCAACATGCATTACTATTTTTTAGAAATGCTGCTGAGAAATCAGGCATTTTAAGCTGCAACAATCCCCCACCAAAAAAAAAGCCAGTGAAATCCTGCAGGGGCAGGTTATTGTGTCAACATAGTTTAAAAAATATGCAATAAAGAAGGCATGCAATTAAGGCTGAAACTAACAATTCATTTCATTATTTTCTTATCTATTATTTTTCAAGTAACATATAATGAACATCTCCAAATTGCTTATTTTGTCCAACCTACAGTCTAAACTCAAAATATATTCAAACTATAAATATATATAAAAAAATAAAAGCAGAAAATTCTCAATTTGAGAAGATGGAGACTAAATGTCTGCCTTGAATGACAGATTTGTTTTTTTTGTCATCGTCTACAATGTTAATGTTGTCATAGAATGGAAGAAACCATCTCAATAACTTAACAGTTTCTTTAACACTCGTCCAGAGTTTTCACAGTTTTACAGGTTATAGTGGATCAGCTTGGTGGGTCGTGAGCGCTCACCCGTCCATGTGGATCTGCCAGTAGGCCTGGCGGGTGATGTTGACGTAGTTGAAGTCACCGGTGTAGTATTTGGGGTCGGTTCCTCCCAGCAGCAGCTCACCACCAGGCTGAGTGTCCGGGTTCCTGGCAAGATCAAGACATTTCCAGAGTTGAGCAACGGTCCAGCAGACATGAAGCAACATTATCACTCATTTCAGCTGTTTTACTATCTGATGAATGCAAGACTAATATTCACTCCACCATCATATGATAAAAATATTTGGTTCTTCAGCTCCTACTCTGACCAGGTAGCTGCTAAAGGTGTCTGTCTGTTGTTTGGTGTTGAGCAGGTAGTGTGCAGTGGTTTTATTAACACCTGCCTGCTGTTGGGGATTAAGTTAACTTGAGTCTGAACCATACAGAAGGACTGCAGCCTGTAAAACTGAGACAGTGCAGCTTTAAATCCAAAATCTAATGCCCTACATGTATGACAGTTCTCCATACAAAAATCTTTGTTTTACTGTATGAGGGATTTTCTTGAACACAGACTAATCAAACATAAACAAGGATATTCAAACACTAAATTCAAAGAAGGAAACTTTTACCTAAATGTTTATGAGAATGATCCACCTGCATGTGATGAGTTCACACTGCTGTTATCAGCAGCCCTGCACAGACACCGTTACCATTAACCGCTGACAGCTGCCTGTGTTCGCAGGATTAAAGTTTCTCAATATGATGGCAGCAACATTTGAGGAAATTAACCCAGATTGACAAACATTAACTGTGGTCACTTTTACCAGGCCAGTCTTTTTCTGTTTCTGGCTTTTACAGCAGCATGCAGAGAGTAAAACCAGCGTTTAAATTCCATATTTGTCTGTTTCCACTGCAGAAACATAACTTGTTGCCACAGGTTTTGTTTTTCATTCCAGGAAATGTCAGGGTCGGTTTGTGCTGCAGCTGATCGTGATTAGTTAAGCAAATATGTTGTCAGATCACAACAAGGGTGTCTACATCAACAGGAACCGCCGTTTAACTTCCGCATCTTTATCAACTTGTTGGTTCAGGATCTCATTTCCATTTGGGGAGAGTGCAGAAAAAAATTAAGTGAAACTAGATTACAAAAAATTAAATGCACACAGTAAAGCAAACAGAAAAAATATTAAGTGACCGTACAAAACAAAGAACTGGCTTGTACAGGCCAGCAGGGACAACAACTTCATCAAATAGGCTTGTTACAATATTCTGTGTTACACAACGTTTGGACACCGATTACATTACTTGCCCCCCACCATCTAGTGTGTCATCAGCAGTGGTGGAAAGAGTACTGAATATCTATACTCAAGTACAAGTACTGTTACAATACTAAAATATTACTCAACTACAAGTACTGGTGTTAGAACACTACTTAAGTAAAAGTACAAAGTATTCTTCTCAAAAACTACTCAGTTACTTTTTAAATCGGTGACATTTAAGTTTGAATTATCAATAACAGCAGTCAATCAAATATTTAAGTTCCTTGTCTTTTTGAATTTCCTTATTACACAAATGAGATGCAATTACCACAATTTCTAGACTATTAATTAAATATCAATTAATTTGTTTTGAACTGGTCAATTAATCAGTGAAGGGCAGTTACACAGAGCAGCAGCCCCATCAAACAGTCACAGGCTGCACGCAGGTACTGAAGTGAGCATTCTGTTGTTCAATAGATTATCATGCTGGTGTTAATTTGGCTAAACCAAGCTGGACTTGACAAGGAGCTAACATTACTTTACAACTTGTCGGTGTTGCAGGTTCATCAACCTTCTCGGCATTTCTTTTGTTCAAAGTAAAGGGAAGATCGAGCGTTCTAAAGCACGAGCTCTAACTTTATGAATATTGAGCATCATCAACAAATATTTTCTTGTAAAATATCCTCTCTGCGGCGTCCCTATTGTCTCGGTCACCGTTTGTTACGTACAGCAGAAACACAAGAAGGAACCTGCGAGCAAAATCTCACGAGGTTAAAGTTTCCATGAGGGAAGTCCCAGGTTACAGGTTGCTAAGTTACTGCAGTGGAAAAGGGCTGTACGTGAACCATATTTATCAACAACAGGAGAACAGGTTTTAATACGGCGTGAGACTGAAGAGCAGCAGAGGATAAAAGATGATTGTAATAAACAGAAGGTACTACAGACTCAAGATCTAAAATCCAATAATGTGCTACAGCCAGTGAAAAAAAACAGCAAACTGTTAACCTATTTAATATCCAGCAGACATAAAGCAACATTAGCTTTCATTTGGAGTTGTGTTTCTGTCCATCTGATGAACAAAAGCCCATTTTTCTCTCCATCATTATCTGCTCTACTTTGTCTGTTGTTTGGTGCTGAGCAGGTGGTGTGTTTGTGGGTTTATTAGCATTTTTCTGCCGACTGCCTGCTTGTTTGTTTCCCCACCTGTTCAGGTAGAAGGAGAAGACGTTCTTCTCCACCTTCTTCTGGTTCATGATGTTGTCAAAGACCGGCGCCACCCCGTCCACAGAGATGCGTGGGTAGGCCATGCCGAGGATCCCGTCAAACTTGGCTGCGATGAAGGTCACACCGGGCTGCTTGATGGCTTCTCCGAAAAGCTGTTTTTCCACGGATAAGTCTCCAATCTAGAAAAACCATGATGCAAACAAACAAGTCAGAGAATTTCACTGAAAGTACAGTCTAATGTGACGCTAATGTGTGAGATAAACCTACTGTGCATGTGTCCTGACTGAGGTAGCCTGACAAACTGCCACTTCCATACTGGATGGCGAAGGCAGTGCCATTCTTCACGTATGTGCTGGACTTGCCAGAATTATATTTGTGGTGAAGCACTGTGAAAAATGGAAAAGAATGGAAAGATGTTACATTTACTAATGCATCAGTATTTTAACTGGACTGCACTAAAAAAAAGGTTACAATCCAAAGTTCAAAAAAAGTTTGGACATTGTGTAAAACAAAAAAACAGAATGCAATGATTTGCAAATACTCGTTAGCCTATATTCAATTGAATACAGTACACGTACAAGATTTTTAATGTTCCAACTGATAAACTTTGTTTTCTGTAAATATGCACTCATTCTGAATTTGATGCCTGCAACATCTTCCAAAAAAAAAGTTGGGACAGGAGCAACAAAAGACTTTCAGTTAGTGCCCTCAGTTCCCAGATGCTTACTGAGTCTTGTTAAAAGAAAAGCTGAAGTATCACAGTGGTTAAAAAAAATGCTCCTGTCTCAACTTTTGTGGAATGTGTTGCAAACATCAAACTCAGAATGAGTGAATATTTACAAAAAAAACAGTAAAATTAATCAGTCTGAACACTGAAAAAGGATTTGCAAACCCTTGCAATCTCTCTTTATTTACATCTAACACGATGTCCCAACTTTTTTGGAATCAGGGTTGTATTTAACAGCTGACACGCAGTGTTGCATTTGTGATAAGTAGAGCAGGACTTACAGCAAGCGATGTCTAAGAGGGAGCAGTGAACGGAGGGCACCCACAGGTTGGAGGAGCCGGTGTCAAACACCACAGTGAAGGTCTGAGGGGGCGTCCCCAGGCCGATCTCACCATAATACTGGGCCTGATCAATGAAGGAAAGGAAAAGTTTATGATCAATAACAGCCATCAGTGAAATGAAAGGTTGAGGAGATTTACTGATCTCTCGGCAGGACTCTGATCTTTAAAACCCCTCCAGTAAATAGCTAATCTTGAAGGTGACCTCATGTTTTCAGGAAAAGAGATTAGAATAATCCCTCAAACCAGTAAACTACCAACAGCAGAGAAACCGAATGATTAAAACAACAACAACAACAACAACAACAACAACAACAACAACAACAACGTCGTGTCTCTTCTGTTCTCACTGCTGATGAGGCCTCACAGCTGTCGGTGTCAGCATGTGTTATTAGGGCGCAGGTCAAATAGTTACGGAGTCACTGAGTCAATGAATCACTTGTTTCAAAATTACAATGTGACACAAGAAATGATTACTCCACAGACTTCTGCTTCATGTGACTGAAAACCACTTGGGTCGAAACCTTTATGCTCCGACAGTTTTGTCAACTCATGCAGACATCAAAGTACTTCCTTCTTCTCAGCAAGTTTTGAAAGCTGATTGTGTTTTCTGATTTAATCTGTGACTGGTGGTCACTTTGAGTTTTTTTTGCAGATGTTTTTTCTGATGCTTTTATTTGTGCTCTGAGGCATCAGTCTTTGAGATTATTGCCTCCAACCCAATACACCACCGTTTGTGCTGCTAAAATAAAAATTAAAATTGACAGCAATGTTTCATGTTGTGTGTCCCTGATGATGTGGATGATGTGCAGCAGCTGTTCTCAAAATGTCTATTTTTTACTGCACATTTTAAACATTGATTCAGCATATAATAAAAGAGGCAACATTCACTAATATCTTTTCAAATATTATAATATTGTATATAGTATAGTTTCCTATTAATATGAAGCCCGTTGTGAATTGAAGATGTGCACAACGACACCTGAAAACACACCATCTGCAGTGTCGGTCAAGGTATCAGTTATACTGTTGATTGATTGATCATGCTGACTGATTTGATAAGACGTATGTCGAGTCACTTTTAGATTTCACAGGAATGTTAGTGTAGCTCAAACAATGCTGTGCTCTGTTGTTAAATTTAATGATGCTGAGCTGAACAGTAAAACACCTCCTCCTTATAGATAAAATATGATTTCTTATAACTCATAAACAGACACTAACTCATTTGGCAATGGTTTAACATAATTCAGTATTACTTTCAGCTCCATGTACAGTGAATAAACGTGATGTTTCCCAGATAATGCTCGTCTACCTTGAAAACGCAGTTTTTACATTTTCATTGCTGATTTATTAAAAGTTTAACTGAGTGAAACATGACAGAATTTAGCAGAGCATCTCAGTAAGATAAAAAGTCTATTTTATAATAATCATGATCAGTGTCTGAAAACCAATAACAACACAGGAATGACTTACAGGGTTACAATCTACCCCATTACTGGGGTGGGCTGTAATACTAGCTGATGATAGATGAACAGCGAGAGGTAATTTGCTGATTTAAAGTCAACCTCCAGTCATCTTTTGAACAATATAAAATGCTCTTCAACAAGTAATAAATTGTGTCCGATATGTTTTCTTTTCAAAATAAGTTAAAATACCTTGTTTAGAAAGGCTTACATATAGCTCTACAGCTTGCCTGCAGCTGGAGACTTCACAGCTGACTCAAGTCCAGTTAGCATTAGCTCACATCTGACAGCTACACATCTTGTAACAGTAACTAAGGAGGGCGGTGCTTAGCGAAGGGTCAATTAATTTAATAATTATGAAAAACACCACATGAACATGTTAAGGAGGTTAAAAACATGACTTTCACTTGAGGGGGTCTTTATGATCCACACTGTCCAATTTATGAAAGACATTTCCTGAAGATTAAAGAATAAACAGTTTTGAAAGAATGGAATAATATAAAAGTGACAAAAAAGTCAGTTCCACTTGACCTAAACAAAAACAAATGACTAAAATTTTCAGTAAGCAACTGAGACTAAAACTAAATTAAAACCTCTTGCCAAATTAAAACAGTTTTTGAACTGATCATGTTGCCAACCCTCATCAGTCACTGACCCATAAAACACACGAAAGGGAAAACCTATTAAAGGACGACGTCTTTGATCTACGTGAAAACCTGAACCACTCCAATGTTTTCATGCTCTCTCTCTCTCCTCTCTTTCAATCTTAAATGTTAGTCTGGTGTCATTATTGAGGATAAAAAGTGATTGCCTAATATATCCAGGAAAACCAAAAGCAAACAAACAAACTTTGTGTCAGCTGACGAGGCTCAAGAGGCTTAAAGATTAGGTGCCAGCAATGAGTCAGCGGTCATGCGGTAAACGTTCCTCTTCTGTCACTCTCGCAGTTCCATCAGCTAAGAGCTGATATTAGTCAACAACTGAATGAATCAGCCTGTCGAAAAATGTGTTTGCACAGGATTAAATGGTCTAATTTTCCATTCAGCCTGGAGGATTTACAGAAAAAGGCAGAGGCCACCGCAACACAAGAGGACCTTTGTTGTGGCTCTGCCCCAGCTTGGCTTTTTAGCTTCTGAACGGTGCATTAGGGAAAGTGAGGACTTAAGGGTCCACAGGTCAGTGGTTTGGAGAGTGATGCTTACGTCAAGGTAGTTTGTCAGTGTTTCTGGAGTGGGTCCATTGCTGGAGGGGAAGCCAAAGTTGTACTTAAGGGAGTGTTTGCTGGCCAGAAGCTCCTCTGCTTTCTTCCCTGAGTCTGTCAGCTCACGTCTGATGGAACGGAATTTCTTTAAGGGGATTCTGAAAGGGAAGAAACAGGAAAAAAATATTTAAGAGCGTTAATTTGTAGCCTGGTTTGCCACCCGTGTTTGATTCTTCTTTTATTGACTTGAACCACATAATATCATATCATTATTAAGTACAAAGGTAATTGAGATAAAGTTTGATGACTTCTTTATACAATAAAACAACTGGTGGCCTCGCAGATAAGATTTGACCTACATACTTCCTCCTTATCTGCACAGCAGCGTGATCCTTCAGAGTGTTGCAAAATATTGTAAGTGCTCTGCAAAATGCAGCAATGCCTGCAACCAAAACACACCCATTTTTATCGATGAGGGGGGGCCTGGATAACAGGAACTCCTCTCTCTAATTCAGCGCAGTTCAACAGCAACTCAAACTACAGCCTCCTGAATGGTCACACAGAGGAATCAACACAAACTGAACTTTACTGTTGTTCTGTTGTATTAGACTGCTCTAATTTAAGCTATGTGTACACCATGAACTGCTGGAAGGACTACATCTAACAGACAATTCAAATGAGTTCATGAAGAGTCATCTAGTTGCATTAGGCCTCATGACCATTTTCCAGTGAAGACATGAAATATGAAACTAAGAGTAAACCTTTTTAAAGTACTTCCAGTAACACTGGAAGTATTTTTAGCTGATGATATGAAAAGTAACTTGAGTATTCTTCAGCCTGTATCCTCTTTTTCCATGTTTTAGTGTCAAAGTGACTGATGGGGACCACAATTTTGGAAAAACTGGTGAAGTATTGAGCGGAATATCCTTTTTATTTAACCAGGCAGAGATTAATTAATTGCGGTCGCCAAAGCCACCTGACTACATTTACAGAACGAGTAACTTTATTATAGAAAAAATCCACTTCATTCAAACAAAATAAAACGCACCAAAACGAGAAAGACAAACCAAGATGATTTTGGTGAGTTTTTATGGTGACTGATTACCATTTCTGGTTAAACAAAAAAGATCTGACTCTTTAATGAAAAGGTCCTTCTCTGTAAGAATCCTTTCCATGATGTTGTCAGACACTTAGAATAACAATTTGAGCCTGTCAGTTGCAACAACAAGCACTTTTAATGGGCATACTTTGCACTGCAGCCTGTTTCAGGGCTAATGGCTGCAGTGATCTCATTCAATACTGGACCAGTTTCAAAAATTGTTGTCCCCATTAGTCACTTCAACACAAAAACTAGTGTCCAGGTTGAAAAATGTCACATTTACTTTTTAGCTTTAGTGCCTACAAACATTTAATGTTTATGAATGAACTAACAAACCTTTACAGGACCCAAACATGTCACTGAAATAGCTCTCTAAATACTAGACCATCCTGCTGCTATACTGCTATTCTGTGGCTTTGAGAAACAGGAAGTATATGGTAGGTAACCACAGACTGAGTAGAAGATTCATTTATATTTTTAGCATGTTCCACGATATGTGCACAGTCATTGAAGAAGACTGAATCATTTAAATATCAATGAATCCAAGTATTTTTGCCTTTTATAAAAGAAAAGTGCATGTTACATGTTATCAGTGCTTAAAAGGATTAAAATTGCTATCCTACCAAACAGAAATAATTAGAAATTGAAATATTGCATTTTTCAGTGCTTCACAATAAAAGCATTTAGCAACAAAATGTAACCAAACACAAATATCACAGAAGTTTAGAAACACTAAAGAATAAAATTTAGCCTTGAAAGCCTTTGTTAACCTTTTCCAAAGTTCACAGGCAAAAACTGCACATGCACAGTCAGTCTTAACTTTAATCCGCTCTTAAATAGACAATGGTTTAGCTGACCCGAGAGACTTGATGGGAATTGGACTTAATGAGGAATAAACAGTTGGGTATAATAAATTACAGCAGTCAAATTGTAGCAATGGGTACATGTTGTGCCAAACAAAATTCAAGTCTATAAGGTGTGTCTGGCTCTGTGACAGCTGCAGGAGACCAAC
Source organism: Lutjanus erythropterus (assembly GCF_056507025.1). NCBI lineage: Eukaryota > Metazoa > Chordata > Actinopteri > Lutjaniformes > Lutjanidae > Lutjanus > Lutjanus erythropterus. Next base: position 4,622,413 of record NC_139317.1, on the reverse strand, counting down.
AGTTGACTTTACATTCACAGTTAAAAGGTGTGAACAAGCCTCGCCCTTTATTTTCTTTAACTATCACCCACTAAAATTTGGACTCTGCACAACAAATCAAAGGCTTTAAATTGGTCATTCTGGACATATTGTGCTCTCAACTTTCCCCAAACTGATTGTCTTAGTACATTTAGTTCTTCTTCTCTTCCTGTCAGGACTCAAGTCTCAGCAGTTTGACCTGTTGCAAAGCTTTTAATGAAACTCAAATTTGGAATAAACATCAGCATGATGGACACACCTCTATTATCAGCCTGCAGCACCCAGAACGTAGAGGTCACAAGACCAACTCAGCTGTCCTCAACTAACACAAAGAAACAAACGGATACTACTGGTGGACATAAAGATTAGCTAACGTTAGCTCTCTGAATGTAGCCAGCTAGCTGTTAGCAAACACCGTCCAATGCAGATATTTTAGGTGTTAAATGTTTAACCAGACCGTTTCTCCTGTTAAGTGTGATGTAACCGAGTTAACATTGTGTGAGTTACGTGCTAGCTTTAGCATTAGTTCACATTAGTGTTCATGCTGCACAAAAACATATTTTTTAATTAAAATGTTTTCTTACCGAACCAGAGCGTCGCTGCTCAGGGCTAACGCCGCCACAGCTAACAGGAATAACGAGCTCCTCATTGTAACAGTCGCACTGTTTTCATGGACACAACAATGACTGAGCACTTCGACTTGTTGTCGTTAAACCACCGACTTTTATCAGCTGACAGGAGTGGAGTCACCGTCACGTGATTTTGAATCTGTTCAGGACGTACGTAACTTCCGGTCATTCTTTCTTTTTTCTTTCTTTTCACTATTTTCATCTTATGTTTTTTTTTACGTGCAATTATCATTTAAATAGCTGAATTCCAGCATATATTTCATTATTTTTTAATTTATTTTTAGATTTTTTATATTATAATTTTATTTTACAAATTATATTATGTATTGTAATACATTATATATTCATGCTGTTGCGAATAGAAATAAATAATTTTTCTTTCATTTTCTTTCAAGCATATACGATGTACAAAGGCATCAGATAGCCTAATAAATAAATAAATAAATGACAACAATTTATTTTCTCTTTTCAGTATTCCAGTGTATTGTCATTTAAATAGGTAAATTCCATTATATATTTATGCATTGTGATTACCTTATATTAAATTGAAAAATAAAAAAATAAAATAAATAAATCACTTTTACTTTTAAAGGTAACATTTAGCCTAATAAGTAAGTAAATTAATAAATATTGTTTAACCCCTGAGTATGTGTCTATATAACGTTTTTGCCATAATAATATTAATATAATCTTTTCTAGTATTATCTGTTTTCCAGGAGAGCAAATACAAATAGACCTGATACTTACTTCTGAAGTAAGATGAGACTTTCATCAACATTTTCAGAAATAAAAGCACAAACCTTTTGTCAAAAATTCTTCACAATTGGGCAATGCCCAAAACATTCAGTGTTTACAGAGCTTCTCTTTCTGGATCATGGATTTTCAGGATGAGACACGTAACCATGGATACTCAAGCTGTGACCAATTTCCAGTGGTGGAAGAAATATTCCTTGTGCAGTAAAATGGTGGCTGTCAGTGTTTCACTATTAAATATCATGTTTTTACCGCTGCCTTAATGTAAATGTTGCATTTTTCTGCTGTTTCTGGTGCTAACTTTAACTGATTTACATACTGTTGGGTAGTCTATGGACTGCTGGTGCTGAATGAGCAAAACAGGATGTGATACTACTTGTCACTGCATGATACCGCAGATGTGGCTGCCAACCAGCTGTATCATCTCTCACTCCTAAACATGACTCAGTAATTTTTGAATACCAAGTTCTCTTTATGCAGAATGTCTCATTTAATGTAGATTATATCATTGGATTATAATTATTGATGCATTAACATGTACATCAATTTAATGTTGCAGCTAGTAAAGAGAGGGATAATTTTAATTTATTTACACATATTTTATATGCTAAGCAGCTCCCCAGATGATGAATAAAGCCCTTTTGATATAGTAATATCATAATTAATATGTTGATTATATTTTATATCATTAACTTGAATCTGGAAAGTAATTATAGTTATCACATAAATATGGTGCAGTGAGGTCGCTGTTGTCTTGGACATGTTGTTGTAATCACACCAGTCAATAAATAAAACTACTTTGGGATTTTTGCTGCCTTGTAATGACGAGAACTGAACAGCGAGTGGCTACCTCAGCCCACAAATCAGAGAGCAACATCAGGATTCTCCCTGAGTGTACAGTCACAAAAAAACTCTGAGCTATGAAATATCACAATGACAGGATCTGTCTTCCTTTCTAACATATTTACAGTATATCCTGACAATAAACATCTATATAGATTTACGTATATTTGGAAATTAAACATGTCTGAAGTCTGAGAGCACGACTGCTTGAAGAAAGTGCTGCAAGTACATTTTATTATAAAATAAAAAATAGAAATAGAACAATGCCAAAACATGATGCAAAATGCAAGAGCAGCAAACATTTATCCTTTAAGCAAATGTGTGTCACTTCCACTGTTTCCTGACCTGCTTTATGAAGTCTGCATTTTGGGAATCATCCCTCTGGAGCAGCTGTGGTTTGACTGAAGTGAGGATGACGAACTCAGTTCTCATTTTGCCTCAAATTCACAGTAGTATTTCGAAACACAATCTGTAACTTCCTGTCCATTTAAATGTCAGGTTCACATGAGAGAGTCAGTGTTTGTTTGTCTGAACAGTTCAGAATTCAAAATATGGGGTTAATAAACAGATTCGCAAACAGAGAATAAGTCATTTTTAATTTAATAAATGATTAGACACCCATTCTTTAGAATTAGGACAAATCATGTCCGACCAAATGTATACAGTATATATGTACTCGCTCTCTGATCAACTCTTTGTATCTTGTTACAGGCAGTCAACACGTCCCAAGTTTGGAGAAACAGCAGGAGTACCGGTGCAGGAAGCTAAGCAATTTACTGCTGTGGACAGAGTCAGCAGCAAAATTAATTTTAGACACCTAAAAACATCACTATCAGCTTAACTGTATGCTACGTTGAGAATATTTTCACTGAAGACACACAGTTGTAAGCCAAATATCGTTCACGCCAAATCAGGTCTATTGCTGCCTCTATCTGTTGGTTTGTTTGTGTTATTGTGCAACTTCAGTGTTTCAAAAATGTAGTTTGGATTCATCAAAGTTACACAATAACACAAACAAACTAAGAGATCGAGGCAGCGTTAGATGAGCAGCACCTGTGATCAGTGAGGTAAAATTGTTGATATTGTCAGTGGAGTCTGGTTGAGCGAGAGAGAGTGATACTTAGGTTAAAAAGCAGCAGTTTCCCATCAGAAAAGGCTGTCTGACAGTGTTTTTTAGGTGGCTAAAATACATTTTGCTGCAAACCCTGTCCACAGCAGTACATTGCTTAGCTAATTACCTCATACAACCCCACTTCAAAAAATCTGAACTATCCCTTAAATGCACAGACATGACAGGAGTATCTATTTCCTCATGTATCATCAAATGGAAATGATAAATAAAATAAAATAAAAAAAACAATTTCAAGTTAAGGAAATTTTTTAACATAACCAGATACAGATATTTGTAGGTTTTAGTATCCAAAACTGTAGATTTAAATGTTTGAAATAACATCTTTATACATTTTTTCTTATTATATACTTTATCAGAAACATATCTCACAAAAGCTATAGGCTCTGTAATTTATTTATATTTGTTGAGAAAATCAGTTTGTTTTGTCAGTTATAACACAGTAAAGAGGGTCAATTTCCAAATACATTAAAACATGCACAGAACTACAATATATTCCTGCTGTTATGATAATAGTTGTTCTTACTACTGTGTATGAATAAAGCGTATTAAAAATACAGAAAGTGAAGTGATGACTCAGTCAGGATTTACACTGTGTATCACATGGCGGTGCAGATTTCATGACAGCGGTGTCACATGTTTCATTAGCCTGCTGTGGTATAAAGTTAATACTGCGCTCAGATACTACTGAGTCATGTTTATGACACTAAACACAGCTGGATTAATGACACATCTGTGGTACCATGCAGTGATATGCAGTATCACGTCCTGTGTTTTGGCTCATTCAGCACCATAAACGTCTCTAAAATGTTTTCAGAAACCCTCCAGCAGCATTTTTAATAACTCTGTTCAGCTGCATCTACATCATCACACTTATAATGACACACATTTTACAGGACAACAGCTGTGAATGTAATTTGTATTACAGTCGTTCATGAGAACAGAGAAAATTTTGAGAGGGTTTTGATTTTTACTCTTCAATTAGATCAAACTCTTAGTGATTAAATCTTAGACCTCTTTGTGATTACATTTTTTATTTAAGGTAGAAGTCAACGTAGAAGTCCGTCAGATGGAAAATCTGACTTTCTATCAGCCATTAAAGTGTAAATATTGAAATAAAATGAACTGTGTGTGTGTGTGTGTGTGTGTGTGTGTATAAAATTATTCTCACTTATAAGGAATAAGGAATTATTACTGGAATTATAAAGCATAGTAAATCTCAATAGACGTGCAAAGTGTGCACAGGATGAGATCACAGCTGTCAGATTGTCATAAACAGATCAGTCACATTTTTGATCTGCAACATACAAAATGAACAAGATGTTACATGTGACCACCAGACCACCAGACCAGGAGAGAAAAAGGTCTGTGTACTTCTGTCAGAGCCTGATGCTGGTTGGAGAACCCTTGTGTATGAGGAGAATCGTTCTGTCACTTGAACAGCTTTTCTCTTCACTTCTCATCATTCTGCCATCATGCTGCAGACACTTGCACTCCGGGTGCATCTGCTTGTTAAAGCTGATGAGCTGACTTCATGACTGGTTTATCGTATGTCACGCCCAAAACACACCCATGAATTAATCAAGCAACCTATGCACAGCTGATGAGGTGTATCCCATTGTGTGCATCCCGCCCTGATGGCAAAGGTGGATTTAGACACACTTTGAATAAATTAAGACTTATGTTCTTTGAACCATGGGCTTTAGATCACTGTTCATTATTAACAACACAGTAGACCCTATCTCTGTTAATAATACTCTATTATATGGAAGAGAAAGAAAAATCTAGAATTAGAGTCCCATATTACCATAAAAGTAAAGTTTTAAGGTTTAAATATATTGTCAATTATGTGACATTATTTGTCTACAAGAAGCAGACAACGTTATGTATGGACGTAAAGGGACAAACTGAAGTTAATCATGATTACAAAGTTGTAACAAAGGTGTGTCACACAGCATGACTGTGACTGGCAACAGAATAGTTTGGACAATCAGCAGTTTGATGTGAATTATTTAGGCAGCATGAGGCGACAGAGCTGCACACGGGGCAAATCACATGAACCCAAACTGCAAGAGCAGCAGCCAGGAAAAAAACCCCAAAAACTGCCAAGTACTTTAAGTGCTGGTGGGAAAAAGGTCTCAGAAATCATAAGAACATTTGGCAGACAAAGACAAACTGCAAGAACAAAGAGGAACATGGATCACAAGTTGAAACTAACCAACAGGGATGTGACGCATATTTAAGTAATAGAAAGTTGACAAACGCTGATTTCAACAGTGACTTACTTCTTCTAACTATCATATTTCCTGATCTAATGAAAAAAATAGTCCTAAACAGTTTGACTCAAACATTATAATTATGACTAATTAAAACATGCTGCCATTAATGGGCCTCACTCACTAATATCTTTGTAAGTTTAAGAAAGATCCAAAGAAAAGTCTAAATCATATTCTCAAAGATGTACTTAAACCTCAGAATTGTTCACATCTTTCTTTCATATCTCTTTCTATATTATTAATATATATGACATTCTGTTTGTATCATAAAATCTGATAAATTTATTGACCACAATAATTTTTATTTTAGAAATAATAACAAGTACTGTTCATTGATTTTGGAGAAATTGGCACATTTCAGTTCACTTTTTCTTTTTATAACAGGAACCTTTTTTGGTCGGCAAAAACAACTCAGTCATTGTAAACTGAATTGGTCAGTTATCTAATGATGATAGCCCAGGATTTTTTTTGTGTAAATCAATTAAAAAACAGCTATTAGTAAGTGCTTTTTGTGGTGGAATAATGCAGTTTGCATCATGAAATTCATTAAAATAATGATTGAAGAATTCACAAATAAATTATCTCATATACCTGCTGTATCATATTTGATACACATTCTTTTTCTCTTATTATTCAAAATAACAAGGTACAAAATAAAAAGTGATTATAGGTTCCTTCACTAAAGTAACAACATAACTGTTATTCTCACTGTGACTTTTTCAAAATTAGCAAAGATTTCCAAGACAAAAATGCATATGAAACACAACGTGAAGGCAGCCATGTTGGATTTTGCACTCAGTTGCAGGTTGCTGCCTGCAGAGCACTGATGATCCACCAGAGGGCAGAACACATAGGAAAGTATTGATCACACTGATGTTGCAGAGGTCTCAGAAACTCGTGTATCAAATATGCAAATGGTGTTAAAAAGGTAGGATTAAAAGATGAATGTGATAAAATTAAAAATGATTTTAATTTTAATTATTTTCGTGTTTGTAGATTCTGTTCTAAGCTGAGAACAAATCCCAAATAAGAAAAGATTAATGACTGTCAGAATCTTTGTGGAAACTGCATAAGAGGGATTTAAGAAGAAACTTCTTTTTAATAACAGTTGGTGAATGAGGCCCATTGTTTATAGGCCTGAAGTGATCTGACCACAGCTTATCATCAATCACCTTTGGTCTGAGGCTGTTTTTAATGGTTTTAATGGTCTTACATATTAGCGGTTGTGAGTGCCAGTTGTGTGTGTAATCAGTTTGTCTTCTTCCTGTTTGTAAGAACCCGCCTGAAGACAAAAGAGTTTAAAGTTGTTCTAAATGGTCACACTTTAAAGTCGAGGTAAACCTGTCGTCATGGAGACACAATAATCGCTCAAACAGGATGAACTTTTGAACCGTTTCTCCTCAGAGACATTCACGGTGCTGCACTTGGTTGTATATACTAACAGTTGTAACATAATTGTGAGGGGAATCAAAAACGAGACCTTGAGAGTAGGGCAGGGAATCAAGAACTGTACACCTCAGTTCCTTTCATTGATGCTGATGCTCACTGCATTTTGCAGGTGAAAGTAAAACATAAATAACTAATAAAACTAATAAAATAAATTAAAATCTGCACCAGGGATAGTAAGATCAATAATAACAGTAAAAATAAATGAATAAGACAGGAAATTTAAATATAAATCACATAAATAAGTAAATAGCTGAATAAAAAATAAATCAAGGCGGTGGTGGGTATGAAGGCTTTATTCATTCAGCCTGGCTCATGGAAGGTTGTTAAAGTAAGTAAAGGAAAGGCTGCCACGCCTTGTAATGTTTTTTAATATTTCATAAAGAAAGATGACAACCGTGTTGGTTCTAACGTCTGTAAAATGATCATTTCAAACAAGGCTGGAAACACTAGCAACACGCTGAAACATCGGTCTGCTAACATGGGCTTAAAATCCAGGGATGCCGTGTGTTTGACACTTCCACTGCTTCCCCGGCGAGCGGCACATCCATTACTGAGGGTAAATATCTGCAGGCAGGCAGGCAGGCAGATTTTTTCCCTTTGACTAAGAAAACCTAAATGGAAATGAATGCTGTACAAATATTCTCTCATTTTAACCATTTTAGATGATGGCAGACAGACCGTTGCTTCAGCCAGCTCGACTCGCTCAGCCAACCCGTTCACACCTGCTGCACAGAGAGGGAAAAATTACCGCAGCCAATAAAACAGTTGCATTGATGCTGTTTTCCACACAGAAAATTGATCAGGAGTCAATAAGGGAATCAATGAACATCCTGACTGAAGTTCAAATCATTTTTATGGAAAACTACTGCAGCTCAGAGATGAAGAGGCCAACCATGATTGCAGTGCCTCCAGTTTGAGTCTCTCAGTCATTTCCTGCCAACTCAATAATGTCTGTAACAAAAGAATAAATAATGATAATTTTAATAATAATAATAAAAATATTTTCCAACACTGCACTGCACTGTCCCTGAAATAAAAATACCAGTAAAATGTCTTATATTATGTATTTATTGCGTTGCTGAACTTCTCTTTCTTTGCTCTTCTCTCGTTTTTCAAAGCATACTGCAATAATTGCATCAATCTGTCTGACTGCTGAATAACTCACTCTCTAGATAAAGAAGTCCTCTCATGAATTATTCATGAGGAGCTGTAACACTGGAAGGGAAACTTTAAAAAACTCCTGCAGAGGTTTGTAGCTTCACTGCTGAATGCACACGATGCACTCAGCATTAGAGTCACCCCTCCACGGTGCAGTGATCTGTCTGGAAGCAGGTGGAGAAGCATCTCATTTGGAAAGAAGGGAAACGAAAACAGATGATCCGACATGTGGAGCCATTGATCGGGCTTCAAGCACAAACATGAGTGCAAGAGATCATTTATGTGCTGAAACTGGATTGTAGCCGAGTCCTGGTATTGATCTTTTTATAGACAGAGTTTGTGCATGTGACTTCTGCCTGTTTAGGCGGCTATAAAAAGACCACCTGCACCAGAAATAGTCCAAAGTGAGACGCTGTCAGTCGTGAGCTCAGACTTAAAACTGATGAACGGTTTGTAGGCACATTCTGTTATCTTGTCAAATCTGATTAATGATAAATCAAGCCTCACAACTTGGAGGCTTGAATATAATAGGGTTCTCAGTAGAACTCCCTGGGTAGGTTCTAGATCAAGCCTTTGGAATACAAAAAAGTTTTCAGTAGAAACCCCAGGTTAGGTTCTAGTTAGCACCCTTATAAGGTAGAAAGATTCTGGATAGAGCCCCCAGAGATGGCTCTGGGTGGAACCATTGCACCATAGAAGGGCTCTCTTTTAGAACCTCTCAAAGGGGGTTCTGGGATGAAAACTTTTCACAGGTGGTTCTAGGCATAACCCTTAATGTTGGGTTCTAGACAGAACTCTCTGATTCTCCAAGTGAACCGTTTATAAAAGGTTCCTCCAGGACGCAAGAAGGGTTCTAAGCTGTAGAACCCGTTATGGATCTAATGAGCAGCTTTATTATGGGAGCGTATGCAGCCAGTCTCCCCACAGCACATGACAGACGCTCTCCTTTGTCTGAAATACTTTCGTTGGTCTCTTTATGCCGTTAAACAGCCGAACAGTGAAACTTTTAATTAGCACAACATTTTCCTCAATGTGCTGATGATAATTGTAATGGTAATTTGCAGTTTCTGTGCTTCTCGCGGCGCTCTGCTCAGGAAATTATCTAAAAACACACTCCACAAGTCCTTGTTAGCTCTTCAGCAAAAAACACCATTAGGAAGCGAGTCATACATATAAACTGCCACTAATACACTGAGTTCTATTAAAGGAAACAGATCCGAGGAGGGGGGGCGTGGGGGGGTAATTAGCCTGCCAAACGGCATGTAATTAAAAATCCATTACATGAGGTCAGAAATCTTCATCTCGGCACTTGCTTTAATTCTCGTTGTGAATATCTTGTTGACTGGTACCTGTTTGTTCAGTGCACGGGACGAGTCCAGCTGCAGAGGTCTGGCTGTGTGCTGAATTACAGTTTCACTGCATCAGGAGGCGTCTGACACCCATTTTGGATTCTGACCCACACTTAAGAGGAACATTTGGTCCTCTTATTAGCCGACCGACTGTGTCCTTTCTAAATTCATTGGTTTGTGAAGGGGGTGGATGTGCCATTACGTGAAAGTGCTCTTTTTTTCTTACTCGTTTTGTGTCTGACTCTTCATTTTCTCTGCTTTCTCTCATTTCTATAAGTACTTAAATTGTGACTCATTGTACCTTTAGGTTGTTCTCACAAAAAGCCACAACAACCAGCCTTAACTAAATATCGACAGAAAGCGTCGGGCCTTTCAAATCTGCACTTAAAACGATATGATTTTTAACTCTTCGTGTCTGAGGTTTGGTGAGAAGATGTGGTTTCTGCTTGCAGAAGTTTCCTTTTACTGCCTGACTGAATGTAGCCCAACATCGACTCCAACATGAGGTGACACCACACTGCTCATTTCCTTTCATCAAATACTCCACAACCAGCTCGGTGTGTGTGAGAGGGCTCCTTCAAAAATCAACATCTTTGAGGAGGCTGCTTCTACTCAGGGATCATTCACGACTGAAAAGTTAATTTATTTACTTGTAAGTTGTAATGAAACCAGCCTGAGGGAGCACGCTGTGTTTTACTGATTAAATCGAGAAAGCGGCATGTAAGAAAAGGATTGAAAAAAAACTCCTCATACTTAACAAAAATGCCCAGAAAGATTAGTTAACACTTTAGATCTTCTCCTAAAAGTGAGCCTGCATTTCCTGATTTACTCTTCAACACTGACAGTGACGTGTTTCAAATGCAGCTGCGACTTTTTTCTGTTATCATGAAAAGTGCAGGAAGCACAGTCAAATTACCATATTGTTTAGAAAATGCCTATAAGTCTGGAATTTCAGTTTCCAAGGAGTGTTTTCAATGGGTGCCGACCAAAATGGCTCTGGATGCACCTTCGCTAAGCCCCGCCCTCCGTAGTTACTGTTGCTACGTCTGCCAAGCTTTCCATTCTCGCACTGTATTTATGCAGTTAATGGTGGCGGATTTAACATCAAAATTGGGAGAAATTGTTGAAACATGAGGTCTGTGATTCCTTAGAGAAGCAAACAAAAGCAGCTTCTCATTTCTGGCTGACGATTGTGAATTTTGTCAACTAAAATAATGACTCACAGGAGCTCATGCTAAACTCCTTGAGTTGGCTGAGAAGTCTGTCTCCAGCTGCCGTTTTAATGTTTCCATCTGACATGTTTTAAAGCAAGAACCCTATGAAAGTGTGTTAAACATGTATAGTTAGCTAACAGCTGTATACATGATATAATGTTAATGCTAAAAGACTGACACTAAGGCTAACTTACATCTCAGCAAACATTGGACGGATGGTGAAATACAGCAGGTATATCTACATGATAGATGACAGAAACATACTCATTAATGTGGGAAAAGGAAGTGCAGGGACTCGATTAGTGCAGCGAACTTTGAGACGAGCCACCATGCAGAAACCTGAGAGAGATACATCGTCATTGACCCATTTTGATTCTGCATCAGCCCACATCTTCCTCCTCAAACCACCACAGAACAAATACAGATGCAGTGGTATCTAACAAGTTTGTTGGGAGGTAAAGTTACTGCAGCTAGTAAGCTAGTGTTAGTTAGCCGGACATGCTAACATTCGTAGCTTATGTTAGAGCAGATGAAGACAGAGTTTAATCCATTCCTCACACGTACTCTTGTGTATAATGTCTTTGAAAGACTACAAAAAAGACGGCACGGTCCAGACTCATGAAATGCCGAGTATTGCTCTTCTCTCAGCCTCCTGCCACCAACGGTGTGCAACAGGCTTTAAGCTCGCAGAGCTTGCAGATTCGTCTGCTTCCCAGTCAGGGAAAAGTCAAATTCCCAGTCAAATTCTTATTCTTTCTTCTAGCAAAGAAGTCTGCAGCCATGCTAGCAGCTCTTTGAGTAAACATGCTCTGCAGGGAGAGATGAGGTTGGAGTTTAGACACCAAACTCTATATTCTGGCCTATAACACCAACTTCTGATACAATTTGCTTGACAATTAGATGGAAACATGACTAAAGAGAATAAGAAAAGTACATAAGAGGCATCCTGCAATAATAAGTCTTAATAAAACAGTCATGTTCAGAGAGTGTGTTCCAATTGCACCAAATACATCTAAATCATGAAATATATTGCTTTTCAGGTGGTGTTGTGTGAGAGAAGAGTCATTTACTTGATGTAGTAATCTGCCTACCTGGTTTCTCTGTGCGTCTGTGGCTCAGGAGGCAGAGCAGGTCGACCACTAATCATATGCTGAAAACACCGAACCCCCAATTTCATCCCCATGAACCAGCACCCATCGTAACTTATCACCAGTGGTGTTTTATAGTGTGTGTGTGTGTGTGTGTGTGTGTGGGAGGAAAATTGTAATGTGGTGCTTTGGATGAAATGGATAAAAAACTGTTTACACTGCACACCTCTGCAGAATCTCAAAGTGAGTAAACAATCATATCAAAAGACTGAAGAAAAAAAAAGCGGAGGAGACACTGTAAGTATATTGTTGTGCAGCTCCAGACTGACTGAAGTGGCGCAGAATGAAAATATGACTGAAAGTACCAAGGGAGAATTTAAATATGACTGTATTCTCATAACCAGAAACAAGCATAAACATAAAAATCAGCCACTGGATGATAATGTATGTTTGCGGGTCAATCATGTCACTTTGTCAGGAGCTGAGGCTTTTTTTTTTTTGGTCTCCTCAGGCAGAGCAGTGACACTCAAAGTTTTGTCAAAGTCATCAGAGAAATTATGCAGGACACATCAATTAGCACAGAGATGCTAATGAAAATATCTCCCTGGTGGTGAGATTCCTCATTTATCAGACAAAGGAACAATTTATACACACAGGAACCTCAAAGGACGTCATCACTGTGTTCCACTCACTTCACTTCACTTCACTTCACTCACCTTGAGGAGAACAACACCTACATCAGAGCACTCAACACAATGTCCCTCATGAAGCTGAGTGGCAAACTGAACACTCTGGGTCAGACTCTGAACTTCATACTGGACCTCCTCACAAACTGACCCCAGAGCAGGGCTGGGTTAAAAAAAAATAAGAGAAGAATCCTGTTCCTATACTGATTCATAAAATCTCAAAATTGATCTTTTAGTCATTTCTCTCGTGGATGTGTCGTACTGCCTGCAGAGTTAACCACGCTGGTCTCGCATGACTAGACTTTGGACACAGGAGCTCACTGATGTGCTTCAAGGGGGTGGGAGGGGTTGACCGGCACATGGCTCTGGTCAGAGAACAGAGGCATCAGTTGTGTAACTGTGAATACTAAACAACTGTTGCAGTGACCACATCAACTGTGTGTTCACAGCAATACAGGGAAAGCTAGCTGGGCTAGCCAGTTGGCTTATGACTTGGCAAGGCAAAATTTGCACAGGCTAATTACTGAAACGATTCTTTACAGTCATCAGAGCAGTCCAATAAACACACTTAACATTGAGTAAACAGACCAACATCATGAACAACCAGTTATTGTACAAAATGATCCTGATAACACATCATCTGAGCCCTCTAGTCTGCGACGACGCCAGAAACATACCAGACAGCGGAGCGGCAGGAAGGAATGTATGTAGGTACTTTCAAAATAAAAGAAACATCTAAAAATGTGGCTATGTCATATTATTCTAAGAGACATACACATGAGGGGGTCCCTGGTATTGTAGTGGTATAATTTTCTATCATCAAGTTCACTCCATCCACTGTAGTGATATAATTTTCAAGCACCAGACTCACTCCATCCAAAGGCAACATTCCATTCTAAGGAAGATCATGATGCCCATCCAGAAGGATGATGAGGCAAAGGACCTTGTAGGTACTTTCCCACACCTGGTGTTTACCACACGGATTAAAAGTCAGTAAAAGCCAGACTAGCTGTTCTTTTCATGTAATGCATTAACCTGTATTGTCATTTAACTATTTTTAAAAAATATAAGATTAATGCATGCAAACCTAAGGGAAGCAGCAATTTGCTAGAAAATGAATGACATTATGATCCCATAAGGTAAAATTTAATATACAATTATGTTTGATCGTGAGCCAAAATGTTCAAAGTGGTAGGAGGCTCTTAGAGTCTCCTAAATAGTATATAACAAGGTGTTTTGCACCTCTTTCTTCAGTCTAAACCTGGGTTTGACTCAAGCTTGTTGATTTTTCTACCTAGAGAGATCAATAAACTTTGTGTGGCAGAACTTCGTTGCTCTTCCAGTGATTTTTCCAGACTTTGCCTGATTCTTCTTTTTGATGGTTTTGAACTCTGAAAATATACAAGAAATTTTGTATATTGCGTGTTTCACTGGAGCAGGGAGGACACCCTGATTCCCAAAGTTTATTTCACTGACTGAAGAATATAGTCTGTAGGTGTGAAGTAGACTGAATGTGTCTGTCTATCAGTATTATGCGCTATAGCTCTGAAATAGACTGACGTGTGCATTGCTTCTCATCCAATACGTGCTGCGAAAGGCTCCAGCTGCCTGCATGGAGCCTGAATTCAAAATGCATGAATTTCAAGAAGTTCCATTAAAAATCCAATCAGCGGCGTTGGGATTATGGTACGTGACAGACGGGCAGGAGGACAGACTGTGGTCCAATACATCGTCCTTCCCCTCGATGTCATCTTGAAGGAGATAAATCAACTCGGTCAGTTTCCTCTTTCATCCAGACTTCACAAGTCTGCAGTCCACGACATCACAGATGAGACATTGTTCTCAAGATTTTTCTTTGAGATAAAGATGTGTGTTTTTTTTCACAAACATTAAGTGAACGCGACCGTTTGGAGCCACAGGCAACAATGTGAGTCTCATAAATTAAGTGGTGTTTTCCTGTGACTGCAGGGATTTGACAGCTGAGTGTGAAAAATTAGAGCTAATTGGTCTCCATGCCAACACCCCGAGTCTTAGGCCGCGATAATTGACTTCATAAAGTTGGCAGATTGAGACACACACACACACACACACACACACACACACACACACACACACACACACACACACAGGAGATTAGAGAATTAGTTTGCAGCAGAGGATTATAATGTAAATATCAGATGATTTCCATACGTCTAATCTCACATAAAACAGTACATCAGAGTGAGACCTCTGTCCACACATAACAGCTGTGACACAGACACAGAGAGGACTGCATGAGTGTCAGCTGGTACACTCTGAGAAATAAAGGTTCTAACTAGAACCACGAAGGGTTCTTCAGATTGTTCCCACAGTAAAACTTTTATGTTTCTACTTGGAACCTTTTCAGAAACTTTCCTAGAACGAACCAAGGGGGTTCTACCAAGAACTTTTTTTTTTATATTCCAAGGGTTTATCTAGAAACCACCCAGAGGGTTCTACCAAGAAAGTTTTTTTTGTTCCAGTGGTTTTATGTTGAATCCACACAGAGTGTTCTACTGAAAGCCCATTTATTTTCCAAGGGTTATATCTAGAACATAATCAGGGGGTTAGAGAACATTTTATTATTCCAATGGTTTTACCAAGACTACCAAGAATCCTTTTAAATTCCAAGGATTTTTTCAAGAACACACCTAGGGGGTTCTACAGAGAACCTTTGTATATTCCAAGAATTTTAGCTAGAACCCACCTAAAAGGTTCTACCAAGAACCCCCTTATATTACGGCATGATTTCAAAATCCCTGAAAAACTCTTTCCTCCAAAAAAGGGTTCTTTGGATGAAAAGGGTTCTTAATTGAACCCTTGGTGCGTCAAAGAACTTTTGACGAACGCTGCCTTCAAAAAAGAGTTCTTCAGAAGTAAATGGGTCTGGGTAGAACCACAGCCCTTCAGGAAGAACCGTCCTGGAACCCTTATCTTTAAGAGTGTGAGTGTATAAATAAAACAAATTCTATGTGTTCAACACGATTTTTTGAAAAAGTAAATTTCCTTCCTTCTCTTTAGTGTCACGTCTCATCTCAACCAGAGGAGCTGAATGAGGTGTGAAAACTCTTCAGCTCTACGAGACGAGGACAAGCAGACAGACAGACAGACGGAGGGTCAGACAGACAGACAGACAGACAGTGGGTCAGACAGACAGACAGACAGACAGACAGACGGAGGGTCAGACAGACAGACAGACAGACAAACAGACAGACAGAGGGTCAGACAGACAGACAGACAGACGGAGGGTCAGACAGACAGACAGATGTGTGGACTGGCAGACAGATTGATCAAAATGTGATGTGAGATGATGAAAGTGATTGGCAGGCAGAGAGACAGACAGTAACACACACACACACACACACACACACACACACACCAAATATAGACGCAGACACACACAGCTGCAGACAGATAGGTACACACTCTAAAATCCACATCTTGTTTCCATGGCGACCAAGTGGAACAGGAATCCTTGTTCAGATCAAATTCTTCTTTTTTTTTCTTCCCAGTCTGAACCAGTCAGCTCTTCTGAAATGGACTGGTGTTGTCTTGTCTTTTTCTAACTTTTGTAAGAGTCTGTTGCTTTGTTACTCTTGGCTGGTGAAACAGTTGTCCTCAGGGATTACAATACAGTTTGAACTTGAACTTGGTGTGCATCTCATCTCTGCAGTGCTTTAAAACATACCACAATAAAAACCGCAAGAGCTCCTGAAAGCAAAAGTTTTCAGATCTAAAAGGAAACTAATTTCCCAGTTTCCCACCCAGGAGGATTATGGTGCTTCACTGGCCAGATGAATATGAAATTTAGTATAAATATTCATGGTATGCT
Source organism: Lutjanus erythropterus (assembly GCF_056507025.1). Taxonomy (NCBI): domain Eukaryota; kingdom Metazoa; phylum Chordata; class Actinopteri; order Lutjaniformes; family Lutjanidae; genus Lutjanus; species Lutjanus erythropterus. The sequence continues at coordinate 4,605,971 of NC_139317.1, read as the reverse complement.
AGGAATGATGTAAGTTTGTGTTACCTTAAAGAGGTACTGCACCCTTGATGTGGTAATATTCCTACAGAAATATAATGAACACAGTCGGCACAATAACTCAAGTTTGAGCTCGAGATCTGTGCCCAAACCTGACAGGACCCAACGGGTTTGGGTTGGGTCGGGCTGTATGTCTCACATATTTTTATGAGCTTTCATTGGGTTTGGGCTGTATTATTATTATTATTATTATTATTATTATTATTATTATTATTATTATTATTGTTATTATCATTACTATTTTTTAAAATTTTTGTCCACAATTTTGTTGTTGCCAATTAAAATCCCCCCCATGTATTGTCCCCGCCACTGCCAACTCCTTCTGTTTGGTACATAGAGGGAAGCTTGTTAACAAAATGTTAGGCTGTGATCAGGTTTGGGCTGAACTATGCTAATGAGGAATGGGTTCAGGTTGGGCTTGGGCATTTTTGGGCTCAACTTTTCAGGCTAGATTAAAATGATAATTTATGTAATTAAAAATAACCCAAAATTTAACGTGTACAGTAATTATGATTACAACAAACAAAAGGGGTACGGCCATTTACTGACTCTCCCCTGCAAACACACACAGCAGCTTCTCAGCCTCTCTGAGCTGCTACATTAGCTCAGCTCGTTACAACACAGATACAACACAGAGACCTTTTCAAAAAGCCCCAAAATGTGCTCGTAGTGACTGTCATCACTCCAGCAAACTATGAATTCCACTGTTTCTCCACAGATACGGCGAGTCTGACAACAGGTGCCTGTGGTTGGTTAGCTTTTACTGCTACACTGAGTGCTGTTAAGCCTGTCTCATTACCTACTATGTCACCATCTATACTTGAGTATTTATTTTTTTGACAACTTTTTATTTTACTCCCTACATTTGAACACACGTCTGTACTTTCTACTTACATTTTCAAAACAGGCTTGTCACTTTAGTTTTAATATATTTGAAGGGAATTACTGTTTTTATTTTGTATCATCATGTTCTGGGCAATAACATGTAAAACAGATAATTCCTTGATGCATCCATCAGCATATCAAGCATGACAGACATAACACAACAAAAATGACAGACAAGGCGTAACAAGATGTAACATGACAAAAACAATGAAAAAAGATGTAATGATGTGGAAACAACAAAACGATACCTAACAAGATGAAAACAACATAACAATATATCACGAAACAAAAACAATGCGACAAGACGTAGTGATGCAAGTCATATGAAGACAAAAAGTACGTAAAAGGCGTAACAAGAAACAGTCAGTAGAAATGTCCTTCAGAGTGCAACTTTGTACCTTTATACTTTGAGTACAAGTATCTGTACTTGTATTTGAGTAAAGAATGTGTGTACTCTTACCATCTCTGCAGATATTGTTTTCAACATGTCCTGCTGGAACAGTGAGATCATAAATAAACCCCGACAGGAAGTTTGTTTCACAATAATAACCTCATCACTGTACATTACCCCTTACATGTTATTTACATTATCCCAATATAAATAATTTTTATGTTTTAAAATTTATTTTATTGCTCCTCCAAAGTCTATGATCATAAGTGCAACCCGTCTGTTGGACATAGCAACAGTTTGCTAAACAGAAATAACAGATCTTTGCTGTAATTGACCAATCAGGATCAAGTATTTAACGAGGCTGTGTGATAATGCTACTACTGATTAATTTGAATGATTCAGTTTCTTTTCTTAGATGGTTGTTGTTTCACTTTGTGCCTAAAAGTTAGTATTAAACTTGTATTAATGAGCTTTAGAAGCAGCTCAAATCCATTCAAGACATTGTGCAGCTGTCTAGCATACTGGGGCTGTGAAATAAATGATGTCTGGTATATTAGTGCACATTCTGCATTCAGTCTGTAGCCTGCTGTGAAGATATATAACTTAAATGTTATGTGTATTTTTATACGAAGGTTCTCAGAAAAAAATCGGAGGTGGTATACAGGCGATGTACTTAGTGGCGAAGTATATATATCACATGGGTGACCTACAGCACAGCACTTACATTAAAAAAATAAATAAATCCTGCAGCTGTGCTTTAACTCACCAGGATAAAGTGGTTTTTCAGCACAATATAGCCAGTATGGTGTAAATATAACAGCAGAGACTCATGTTGACGGTTTCAGGTGGATAAAAGTGTCATTTTAGTCCCAGAGCGAACAGGTAATGCAGAGCTAAGCAGCCTGTAAGCCTCTTTAGCTCACCTTGGCAGCCGCGGCTCTCAGCTGCGTAATGTGTCTTAGTAATGAGGTTGTGATTTCTCTGACGGCATCCATTACTGCCCTGAAAAATAGCCCTAAATTGGAAATTCCATTAAATCTGGGCCAGCTGGCTTGATGTATGGTGGAATATGAAGCCGTGACACTGGAGTATTATGATGCCAGTCTCATAAGAAATATATTATAATAAATTTAGCTTGCAGATATTTATTACTGGTGTCCTTTCACTGTTTTGGTTTGTGTGTTTGCAATATTAAGCTGTGTTTTCTGGAGATTGGAGTCTGTTCATGATGCACTGTAAGATGTTACCATACAGCCATTTGTTTGTGTGTGTGTGTGTTTATTTTTATCTTTTTCTTTCAGTGAACAAAATTACTGTACGGTTCAAAACCAAATTAAAGGAAAAATCTGTAATATGTTTACTGTAATGAATCATAAAATGAGCATGATATGTCAGCAGAGTTCAAAGAATTTCTATTCTAAGATGGAATAACTGTTTTTGTTTGCCTGTTTCATGTTAAATAAAGTTCAAATTAATGCAGAATGTTTGCTGAATGAATAAGTGTCTGTTTATGAGTCATAAGAAATCATTAATAATCTTTTAGAAGGTGTAGATGCTTATAATCGTTAAATTGTGCAAATTGTTAATGGAGTCTGGCAGGCAGTAACTCAAATTCCCACGTGTACGTTATCATAAAGCAACACCGTACCATAATGGTTAGGAATGAAAAAGGAGAATTATTGTTTAAAATTTGAATATAATTTATTAGAATAGTAATGGAAAATATTAAATTGTCTCACCAGTTTAAAATGTAAGCCATTTGAAATGGAAAAGATTAAAAACGAACTTTTCTCATAAGTTTCATAAGTTGTCTGAACCTGTCTCCTGTCTCACTCACATTAATGTTTGGATGAGCAGGAACTTTTTAAAACCGAGATTCTTTTAATTGAACTAAACACAGAATGAGAAAAACTGCACTCAATGCATCACAAATTTAGGTGTGATTTTAGTTCCTGATTTAAATTTTAATGCTTATTTTAACAACATTATTAAAACTTAAATTTTTAATCTTTGAAATATGGCTAAAGTCAGACCCTTTTTAACTCAGAGGGATGCAGAAAGTCTCACTCACACTTTTACAGCTAACTATTTAGACAACTGGCTTTTTACTGGCCTACACAAAAAAATTAATAAAGAAACCACAGCTAGTGCAAAATGCTGCGACCAGAGTTTAACCAAAACCAAGAAAGTTAATCACATTACTCCACTTCTTAAAAAACTACACAGGCTACCCATCTCTTTTAGAATTGATTTTAAATTTCTTTTACTCGTTTATAAAGCTTTGAACGTCCTCACTCCTCCATACATCAGAGATCTTCCTTCCTTTTATGTTCCAGACAGATCGCTGAGGTCCTCCACTGCTTTGCTTTTAAGTTTCCTGATGTGTCCCACAAACGTACTGGTGAGACTGCCTTCTGTTTTTATGCTTAACTGTGGAATTCATTGCCCTTGGACGTAAGATCAACAAGCTCTCTCTGTATTTTTAAGAGGAAAGTAAAGACCCATCTTTTTTGTCTGGCTTTCATTTTATTCCTGCATTTTATTTGAGTTTATTTATTTGTATTTTTTTTTATCTTTCTTTGCTTGTTTTTATTTGTTCCCTGTCATTTTAATTTACCCACAGGAAACACTGTACCATTGTTGAACAGCCTGTAGGAATTAAAGTGTTAAATATTTCAGCCAATAAACAATCTATCAAAACCAAACTATCAGAACCCGTTGAGTCCCATTTTAGTGTTTGATTATATATTAAATAGGATTTCAAACTATTCAATATAAGGTCTGTGGCTCCAACTCACTATTTGGACTGCACTGCTCTTTCCTGCACACACAGTTGCTACAGATTGTTCCTTTAAGTCTACCACAGTTACATTTTCTATATTTGTTTGTATTTTCAAGGTCAGGGTTGCTGCAGCCTCTCCCAGCATGCATTAGGTGAGAGAAGCTGGGACATCTTATAATTTGTAATATACAACCATGACCAAACATATTATAACAATTTGTGAAGTGTCTTATAGCGTGCTGACAGACTGTCATGTTTTCAGAAGTCGGCGTAACTGATTCTTTTGAAATGGATTCTGTGGCTTTATTTTGATTTGTTTTACCTTTAACAAACTGAGCTGACGATGACAGACTGAGTGAGCAGACTATTATTGCACTTACAGCCTCTGGTGATGGAGTTGCAGCTGCAGTGGTGTGTGTTGCCCTGCTGAATTTCTATCCAGCCTGTATTTAGTGCTGCATTATACACACCTAAGGCGTTTAAAATTGTACCAGAGTAGTTCTCATGCTTCCCAAATTCACCGAGCTGTTCAGATTTACCAAACTGTGTACATCAGTCAGAAGAGAATGAAGCATTTTACTGGACTTTGGCCTGAGGCGTCTTCAAAGTAAAAGTCAGAAGAATGTCGCAAAAGGGCACAAAGCAGAGATAATTTGAACGACTTTTTTCTTGGAAGACACAAAAAGGTGAAGACTTCACAATGTCTTCATCTTTTTGTGTTGTCCAAGTGTTACTGTGAAAAGTTTCTGCAGTCTGGTGCAGCACTGCAAAGTGCAAACCATAAAAATATGAGATTGTAGCAACTATTCTGGTTGCTAAAATAAATCAAACAAACAAAAAAAAAAGAAATTACTGCAGTCCCTATAACAAACAGTATAACAAAAATTAACACAATGCTGGAAGAAAACTGTTTTTTGCGTGTAGTACACTGAATACACATAACTTAGAAATTTGCAGCACAATAAAGCTGCATTCACATGGATTCAGACAGGTGGATATTTAAGTGCACTTGAGTGGGACAGTGAAATTGGGTGAGGCTGCCAGAGAATACTGCAGCAGTGCAAACTTAAATATTTTAAAGAAAAACAAGTCTTACTCAGTATTAAGTGGTGCAGACAGAAAAACCAAAGCACTGTGTCTTGTTGTGAAAAAACTATAAATTTATTCTTCGAGCATATGCAATAAAATAAACCAACGCGTATCGACTCCCTCATGGTCTGGTTGTCTGCACCACTTAAAGGTATAGTTCACCCCAAAATGAAAAATTCAATCATTACCTACGCACACCCGTGCCGATTGAAGGTTAGGTTTTTCATAGTTTCACGGGTAAACAGTGTTGCAGAATCTCCAAAACGATAGAAGTGAATGGTGACCAGTTTTCAAACGTAAAGGAACAACAAAAAAAAAGCATAAAACGCCTCCATACTGCTCATCTGATGTAAGCCAAGTCTCTTAAAGCATCAACGTGCCGTTCACTTGCTTGCACACACTCACACCACACACCCTGTTCAGATGGTGTGCGAAAGTGGCTCCGAGCTACTGTGAAGTTTAAGTCTAAAAACATGGAGTAAATGACGTCTTTCAAGTCAGCCTGGCATACTGGGGCTTTAGGAGACTTGGATCACACCAGATAAGCAGTATGAGGCATGTTATGTTTTTTTCTGCTGTTTTTCCTTCTTGAAAACTGATTATCATTTACTTACATTGTTGGGGACATTCTGTAATATTGTTTTCCTGTGAAACTCCAGCAGTGTTTTGTGGACTAAAAAAGGTGAGTAAATAATGACTGAGTTTTCATTTATACGTACAATGTGTAAGGTATGCCGCTAGGAGTCTCTTACATTAAAATAATAGTAAAAGACAGTTTGACATCGAGAACTAGCATGGCATCATGGTGGATTTTTTCTTTTCTTTTTTTTTTTGGAAATGACTCAGGCAGAAATCATGTTCACAGATGAGATAATGTATTAAAATTTTACAGACTTTACTTCCTTGCTCGCTTTCTGATGTGTCCGACATTTCCAGTCCTCTCCACGAAGTTTAATCCCCTCTTTACAGACATCACCAGGGCAAGATATCGTCATGCATGTTTCGTTTTGCCATCATGCCGTCTATCGTTTGCCTGAATCCATGTGAATGCAGCATAAATGTCTTAAAGGACCAGTGTGAAGGATTTAGTGGCATCTAGTCTCATTCTCCCCTTCCAAGCATGATGGAGAACCTATGGTGGCAGCAAAACTTGTGCAAAACATGACTGTATCTGGATCCACTGTTGGATTAATGTAGAAACATGGCGGTTCAACATGGCAGGCTATGTGAAAATGGACATGCGCCCTCTGTATATATAAATGGCTCATCCCAGAGGAAAGGAAAAGTTCATTATAAGATCTTGTCTTTGTCTAACCTGTGTCTGCTAGAACTAAATCAGCTCAATTTAAGACCAATATGACACTTTGACATTTTCTCATACTACTTAAATTCGGTCTTTGCCCGGTCTCAGCCCGAGACTAATATGAGCCCCAACTGAAGATCTTAAAAAGTTCTTCTTTTGTCTCACTGCTCTGATCTTAATAATCTTTAATCTGTAGTAACCAGCTGGTGAGAAAACAGTGAAGTCCAAAAGAAAACTCAGTGGTCTTAAATTAGATCTTAAATTTGTCTCAGTGGTCAAATTAAGGTCTTGTTGCTCCATCAAGGAGAAACCATTTAGACACCTATGAGCTGAGCAAAAGATCTCCTGCCTTTCTTTTGTTTTGTTCCTTTCTTTTCCTCCTGGGGGTGGGGGAGGTTTAGGAGAAAAACAGATGAGACTTCAGTGAGCTCAAAATAAGAATCTCATTTATTTCTCCTCAGATAAAGAAAAGTGGTTATACTCTATGGAAAACACACTCATGAATATTAAATTCCATTTCTGCCACATTGTCACAAAAGACTCCACTAAATTGGACACACTGGACCTTTAAGACTACTTTTTAAATCCACGTTAGAAAGGTTTTTTATTGGTGTAGCTTCCTAAACAAATGTGCAGTTAACCAAATGGGATGGGCCCGGGGGTTTGCTTCTAGTGTGCTGTAACTCTCTACAAGAATGAATAAAATCTTTTGTGGCTGTAGCTCAGGGTGTCCAATTTTATAGAAGTTACTGAGGCACTGTGGTTCAGCATCTGAAAATAACAGCATCTTCACAGGTTAAAAATTCCATTGTTTTTACTGGTGATGTGTGTCCAACTTATTCTAATATCAAATTGATGCAAAGGAACAAAACAATGCACGCTTCCTATAATCCCCAAATCACTGGGTTGGAACTGAGAGTCTGCAGAACTTTGGCAAAACTGCTTTATTTTTCACCGTCCTAATTCCAGCTGTGCTTCAGATATTATAAGATAGAAAACAAAAAGAGAAGAGAAGAAAGCAAGACATTTGTTTGCACGTGTCTTCAGAGTGAAGAGCGGGGTGGTGGGTGGATTAACCGCAGGTTAGCTGCGATGACGAGTCTGTCTGGGTCAAATTTAGCCGTACAGCTGAATAGTTCATCAGCACCGTCTCTTTCTCACACACCTTCAGCATGTGCTCGCACAGCCGAGCAACGTTCCAGGGAATTGGTTTTAAAAGAGAAAGACTTAATGATCTGATCTGACTTCCACGTTACAAAGCTCTGCTTCATTAAATTAGAGAGCGGGATAATTATTCTCACCGCTACTTTATTCGGATTAATATGTTTGTGAAGTCGGAGATAAAAGGCATTAGGGGGCCGCGGCCGGGGCAGTTGAGCAGCTGGTGATTTCACTTTTAGATGTGCTGAGAATATGAACTTTCTGCTCACCGAACAGGTCAAGAGAGATGTTAACAGAGAAAAAGAGTGCATCATCAACCTGTGCTGTTTTATTGTGAAGTGTTGCTATTCGCATTTTAGGACGAGTCATTTCTCTAAATCAGCCTTGTTTGCTTCCACTTCACTGTGTTTTCCTTCATGTCCCAGAGTGTGTTTGGACGTTTTTCAACTTCAGATTTGTCTTTTCAGTCGAATGAAACACACAAAGACCTGAACACAAGAAAACCTTATTTTTACAGCACCTTTCAACAGCAAGGCAGAAGCTTTACAGAAGACATAAAGGCAGAGAAGATATAAAAGAACGCAAGGCAATATATATAAAAAAAGACATAAATAAAACAAAATGAAATAGAACATAACGTTTGCCTTAAATGCAGAAAGACAGATAAAAAAGTAGAATAAAAAATAAGCAGTTAGAGAGAAATCCAAGATAAGAATGAAAAAGTCTCAGGTTTATCTCAATAAAATGCAGTGGAAAAGTTTTCTGCCTTGATTGAAAAGAACCAAGAGTCGGAGCAAATCTCAAGTTCTTTAAGAGTTTGTTTCAGATATTTCGAGCGTAATGTCATCGGTAAAAGCTCACACACATTCAGTTTCTTGTACACACATCAGTGTAGGAGGACATATCCATAGGCGAGAGAAGAGAGAACTCCAGCACTCTGTCCTGTAACGCTGACCCCCGACATTACAGAAGATTCAAAACTATATTCTCCTCTGATTCAGCCCTCACAAGAATCGGAGGAGAAATGTATATTTGGCCCAGTTATCTGGTAATGTGAGGGGTTTACAGATCCAATCCGTCCGATCCATCAGTCATCAATCATCGGATCTGCCCTGATAGTTATTTGAATTTTTATAATAATATATGCCTATAAATAGGGAAGCTGTGTTTTTTTCTGGATGAAAAGCACTGTAACATTTATTTCTCAACTGCTTTCAATGAGTAAGGGTTGATGAGTTGTAAAAAGCAAAACATATTTTCTTTTTTTCTGAACTCTGGCTATAAAAACTACTCATTGAAAACGATTGAGAAATAAACATTATAGTTTTTTTCTTTTCTAAATGCCGCCATGTAGATCAGGAACCCTTCAACATTTCACGGCTCATTGAAACAGGTTGAGAAATAAACATGATTGTGCTTTTTAAACAGAAAAATCACAACATGTATTTGTTCACAGACCAGTTTTGCCCCGTTTAAAACGGCAGTGATGTTTGATCCTGCAGACCGTATCTGTCTGAAATGTTCTTGTTCCTCAGTTTTACCTGATGAAGGCCTGAGGACCAAAATGTTGTATCATTAAAAAAACATATTTGAAGCATAAAAACTGAATGTGGCTTCTGAAGGTTTGGTTTGAAGTGGTAGAGAGATCTGGATGGTCCACAACCCAGCAGTAGATTATGAATGGATTTTGGCCTTAAACCCTTTAATGATTCATAAACCAATAGTAGCACTTTAAAATCAATTCTTTGACAGAGAGGAAGCCAGTGTTAAGATCAGAGCACTGCACTGATGTGGTCTCTCCTGGTCATACTGAGGACTCTAGCATCAGAGTAACTGATCGACTTCTTTGATAAACATATGGAGACATCAGGTCCTTTCATTCTTGATGTATTCTTAAGATAATATAAGCCTGATTTTGTAACTGTCTTAATGTAGATGTTAAAATGCAGGTCAGAGTCTATGACTACACCAATTATTGTTATTAATTATTAAAGTAATTATACACTGAATATAAACAAATAATAAAGTCATCAAAAGCGATGACACACAAGCTCAGATAAAACAACATATTACATCAAGTGAAAGCAAAAAAAACGATTGTACGATTATGCCACGTCAAAACATTCCTAACTTCAGATAACTGTGCAAATCACCTGCAAACACCTGATGAATATCACCTGTGTGTAGAAATGGGAGAAAATAATGAGTGCTGTTAATGTTGTGTCGTCTGAGGGTGAGGTTCATACTCTCACTGAAATAAAGAAGAACTAGCTTGATATGAAAATGTTTTTGAAAGAAAAGTCTCGCCACAGCAAGATGACTGATGACAGCTGGCGAAGGAGGTGTCAAGGGCAAGTCTCCATCCAGAGGTGGACGGCAAATATATGAACCATAATATGTGATGTTGCTCTGTCAGGTATTGTTACAGAGGATGTTCCTCTGGACAGTGACTTGCATAAACCTGCATGTGAAGATACAGCCAATAGCTGACAGTAGCAGTACCGAATAACCAATTTAAATTAATGATGACAGCATAAGGCTATGAATAAATTTAGAATTATATTATAATTTGATTTGAAGAGTCAAACAGGATAATGTCAACTCAATATTGCTTCAAAGTAATGAAATAAACAATCAAGTGGTTAAAAAAATGAACAAAAATTGTGTTCAAACTTAGAGAAAGTTCAAAATACAAGAAAATCGATGAATGTAGCAAGCTCTCCTTACCAGTTAAGAACAATATGTTTGCATCAGCGATTCTTGCATGAGGCCTGATATATTGAACGTTTACAGTGCAAGAGAAAAGACTTTTCTACAGATTGGACAATCCCTATTCGTGGGAGGGGTTTAGCAAACTTGTCAACTGCAACATCATCTTCCCTCGTCAATATATAAAATTCTGGGAAACTTCCAAAGTATAAAAAACTAAACGAGAGCTTTCCTTCAGCTGTAATAAGAGCTTTCAGAGTTATACCCTGACAAGAAAAGCATCCAGAATATCAAGTCTGTTCTTTGTGATACTGATGTTTCACCACAATAGACACGTCTCACAGCACATTTCCAGTGAGTTTTAAAACCCGTGTTTTGGCTGTCATTTCCTGATTTATCATTCTGTGTGAAATCTTGATCCGTGCCATCTCCAGTCAGTCTAAATTAATCTGCAGACGGCTCGTTGAACATCGACTAAGAGTCACAAGGACACGATCAATGCTCCTCATTTCTGAGCTGTTTGACACTGATGGTAATAATCATGTCTACTTTTGCTCCAACATTTTCATTTTCAGTGCACTTACCTGATGCAACCTCTCAGCTGTCAACCTCTGACATCTCACTACCAGAATGAATATGAATAATTTAGATATATTACTTTGGATAAAATCATTCTTTCAGATTATCTGCAGAGGTAAAGAGAGACCTGCGTGGTGGCGATTGCTCATAAATGTAGGGTTTTATCCTGATTTAACCTCAGTGAGAAGATGGTTAAGATGATAAAATGGTTAGGAAACGACTAGTCTCACGTTGCTAGACCTCTGCACAGTGCTCGGCTCTGAAAAAAGGCGCCCTGCCTTTTTTGCATTTTTTTAAACTGATCACAAGAGTTTTGGGCGGCGCTAAGCCCAGGATGCAGCGATGGCGTTGCTGCAAAATAATGTCAAGGGGGAACTTGTTGTGGTGGAACATTTGGACGTTGGGAAGTGAGCTCTGACATTAAAATGACTACATCACTGCAAAAGAAAAGCTAACAGCTGTTAAGTTCGTAGCATTAGCGTCCCAGGCGCTAATTTGCCGTTTTTAGCCTGTTGGTTGCAGTTAGGAGGTTAGTCTTCTTTCCCAAAGACTTTGAAAACGTAGGTAGTGGACGCCGCTACAGAAAACTTTGTCTTCGGTCTGGCAGTTAAATTTGTGCCCATATGCTGAGGCAGTATATTCACTTCTTTCACTTCTTTTTGAGTTTATTAACTGATGGATGTCATGATTTGTGAAGCTCATTTATCATATTGTTTGTTCTTTCACCTTATTTTTTATTTGTTTTTTCAGATACGGAGCTTTTTATTTCAGCTCTCAGAATACATTTCCCTGATGTTTATGTTCGGGCTCTTGTATACAATTTGTCCTTCAGAGTCGCTTAAGTCACATAAGATGATTGTTATTCACAACAATGACCTGACAGCAGGAAAAAGATGAATTTTAATGGACCAGTTGGAAAAAAAGGGAGTAAAGACAAAAATCAATAACATAAGATAAGAATAACAACAACAGTAAGGTGACAGTTTAAAGTGGCAGCGGTCTGCAGGAGGCAGAAAACAATAAGAGCAGAAGAGCAGGAATGAACAAGGACAGGCATATGGGGATAAAAGCAGAAAGTTTAAGGTACTATATCAAAGTAAAATATTGCTCTTCAGCATCAATACATCAAAACAAGGTCAGTCGCAGTCGGTGCTGTGAGACGTCTCAGCTCCTCAGCATTAAAACAACAGGTTGAAGCAGAATCTGATCTACAGTCTCTGAGCTATAAAATGACATGTGGTGTTCGTCCACCGGGTCTGAAATTACACAACAACAAACGCTTTGTTCTTTTCTCTTTCAACTATTTAAGATGCATGAAGTGGAATAATAAAGTCTTTTATCTGATGGCTCAGTAAACACTGTTCTGACCTGAAACTAAATTTATGTAACTTTATTTATTCCCGTTAGCTCTTTGAAAGCAACATCTGTTAACAGTGGCTTCTGAAGGGACATTTTTAGACAAGTCCAGTCTGTTCTCGTTCCCATCTCGTTAAAAAAAACATGCGTTGTCACCTTCCCTCAGCGACTCATACAGACACACACTGTACATGATTAGCAGCTGAAAGAGAGCGAGTGACTTCTATGCAGATGTATGAGATGTCAGGGTTCACGTCACCTGTGAAACCAAAACTTTAACCATATATTAAAAGAGCTTTCTGGCAGAAAGGTGTCATACAGTCACTAAAGGATACCTGATGCATCAATATGCGACACAGAGGAATGTGAAAAAGGAGGTTCCCCTCTAGACACGACCATTTCCAATGGAGACATCTGAAACTCAGATTAAACTGTTAATCTGATCAGAAATTGATCAATATTCTGTTACTGCATCACCTATTTCTCGCCTAAAATGTTTTATTTTACTTTTACTCACCAGGCCGCCATGTTGAAAACGGACCGAGAGGGAGCACATGTGCACGTGCTCAAGCATGCATGCACATGCGCACAAACATGCAAACATGTCCAACCCAGCTAAACAGAGAAGACTAAATAACAACAAAACCCCAGAGAGTGTGATGTCATTCTTTGCTCAGGAAGACACTACTCCACTAACTAACTACTCCAAAGTCAACACTCGTTATGAATGTGACTTCCAGGACGCCACTGTAGCTCAAGCATGTGTCTCGAGTACTGAGGCTGACCAAGCAGTTTTGGTGCCTAAACTAACCAAACTGCTGTTTCACAATCTTAACCACCACTTTAACACCACATGACTTACATCACATACTTAAAGTCCGGTACGCCTTTCGCCGACACTCTCCAGCTGTCATATATGTCATTTTGGGAGTCCCTATTCTGTTGTTGAGGTATGAGGACGTGTTTCATGGTTTTTAGTGATGGATTTTGGTTTGCCTGAATTTTTCTGTGTGGAAAGAAACCCAACCTTGATGAAAAATTTACAAAATCATTAACTGATTTGGATGAGAGCAAAAGAACTACAGGTGTGAAAATACCCTAAGAGCAGGAAGGCATTTCTTGTAATTAATAGGCTCAGGTTGCTCGTAAAAGTCTGTCATGCTGACAACCATTGCTGCAAATCATTGTTAAACCCACTTCTCACAACAAACTTCATGACTGATGCTGAGAGGCGTCCGCAGGCAGACTGCAGGGGACACTATCAGGAGCTGATGCTGCTCTCAGTCGTGTCATTAACTGAAACTGCATGCTGCCACTTCTGATCAAAACTGCTTAAGACTCAGTTTGCTCCTGGACTGACAGCTGTCAGCAAAGAACTAATAGTTGCATTAAAACACAGACTGCGCAGAGGTGACTGCATGGCCAGAAAAATGGGGCCACAGCCTTCAGTTTCAATTTATGATACGTCAACACAACAACAGCATCATTTTGTGTCTGTTTCAGTGATATTTTGCAGGTGAATTTCCGACCTACAACCCATCCACTGTTGTGTTCAGTGGTGGACAGACTGTCTAAGTGGCAGGAGTGAAAAAAACACAATTTGGTTTAGACTAGTAAAACTATGTTGCAGCCTGTATGGCACTGGATAATGTTTTTTTTCCCATCCAAGGCAGATTAGAAAACATTTTGTTCACTGGAAGGAGAGGCCTAGCGGGCCTGGAAGACACCATAGAGAGTAATTTTTTGTCCACTTTAATGTATCCTTCCATGTTTTGTCAATTTTTTTTTGCCACTGAAAGGGCACCCTGAAGGGTACTTTTTCACCTTTTGTCCACTGGAGGGGCACTCTAAAGGACACTTACTACGTTTTGTCCACTGGAAGGCACCACAGAGGATACTTTATCTTTTTTTTTACATTTTGTCCACTCTAGCATGTCCTTCCATGTTTTGTGCAATTTTTCATGTTTTGTCCACTAGAAAGCACCTTAGAGGGGAACCTTTCACTCTTTGTCCACTCTAGCACGTCCTTCAGTGTTTTGTTCACTGGAGGAGCACCATGGAGGGCACGTTTATCAAGTTTTGTCCACCAGAAGGGCACTCTAAAGAGCACTTATCATGTTGTCTCCACTGGAAGACAAGCCCCACCTTGACTCCTGGCATCGACATATAAAGGATCTAGGATGTTGATAATCAAGTCATGGTTTTTATCCAAAGCTACTTATAGAAAGTGCATTCAAATTTCAGGATCAAGCTGTCAGTATGTTCAACTGCAAGAGCACAAGAATATATATTTTTTTCACAAGACCAAAGGGAGAAACAAACATGCACAGAGTAAAAAAAAGGAATCTGCAGTCAGAAAGGTGTTTAATTTCAGACTAATCTCCCCTACCATCAGACAGCCAGGAGGTTGGAGGAAAAAAGTTAACAACTGTGAAAATCTGCCCACTTCACCTCCTCAACAACACGTTATTAACTGAAAGAGAAGGAGCTGCACCCTGAGAAATAATGACTCAGCACTGTCAAGATTTCTCTCATTCTATTAGTTATAATGATGGAAATGGATTTCACTAAGCTTCACTGAATGGAGGCTAAAGTTGTGTCTTAATTAAAAATAACTTAAGGACAGAATAAATTTGTGTATGTTAAATGTTCCTGAAGGTTTTACTCAATTTATATTAACAAATGAGCAGCAGACAGACCAGACCTACTGTTCCTGATAGAAAAGGATAGATAAGTGAGAGAGATAGAGAGAGAGCAGAGTGTGAAAGAAATAGACAAAATAGAGACAGAGAGCGATAGATAAAAAATAGGCAAAGACAGGAATAAAAAGAGAAAGAGAGGAAGCCACAGAGATAAAATATAGAGATTGAAATGTAGGTATAGATTTAAAGAAGAGACGTTTGCCGAATATTGAAGGCAAATAAGTACTAAGACTACTAAGACTTTTGTAATTTTGCAGTTTCAGACAAAGGCACAAGGCAGGGATTTTATCTTCTGCTGCTGGATTCTTGAAAAGACTTTTTCTCTTCTTGAACAAGAAGTATAACAACCTCCAGTCTTGATTTGGGTGTTTTGGAAGCATCACTGAGACGAGATGCTTCTCCTCAGCATTTCCATTAAATTGGCCTTATTGGTGTGACATTTCAGAGACAGACTCAGACAATTTTATTATCCCAAATGGGAAACTTGACCCGCAGTCAGGGTACAAGATAAAAAAAAAAAATCCAGCATAAATAAAAACATGTACCAACAACCAAAGTACAGACAGACAAGAAAAAACAGAAATGTCTCCTGTACGTATAATAAACAGAATGAAATTAAACAAACATTACTCTGTAAAATGACAAATTGCATGAGCAAATGTATCAGGGTTATTGCATAAAGGAGTTTTTAGTCCTTTTGCACTTATACTGGGGTACTCTAAATTATGGGTGTGTGCGCTTAGTTGACCACACGATTAAACGTTAACACCCTTGTATTCATGTACAGTGCCAGTTCACCGCTGCCTCTAAGGTGTTATGCAGCCGCCCACCTCCAGTCGGGTCAGATGGCGATGGAAATAAGGTTGAATGTAGGCTGCATCAGAATAAACTGACATATAACCACTCGACCAATGTGTGTGACCACATTATGCACAGAAATGGACATTAACCTGCAAGAAGAGCGGGCTGCTGCTGCTGAGAGAAGGGTCACAAACCTGTTTTGCAGTAATATGGACTTGGCCTTGCGGAGAACCTGATGTTTAAAAAAAAGCCACCAAGGAGGTCTGTGTGTGACACCTATCACCTTACCACACACCTTAACAATGTGGCTGATCCTGGCGTTAATTTTAGCGCCACCATCTGGCTGATTTTGCTCATAGTTTGGGCTTGAACTCCAATAAAAAACAGAAAAGACAGAAAACTATCTTATACTGAAGTACATCTTGCTTTGTGACATGCAGTAACATATTCTCCTGACAGTTCTACTGTAGTGCTGTCTCCTCCCAGACGGATTTGAGTCAGCCTGTCTTTTGGGAGGGTGAGAAAGTCTCCCTCTCTCCACAAAGAATAGCTGTCAGTCACTTCTTTCCCCCCGATGCCTCGCTAAACAACAAACATGAACCACTCGATCAGGAGGAAGATTCAGAAAGATCTCATCCAGGATCTCAGGAGTAACAGGGAAGCATCTTCCTGTGAAGGTGAGGTTGACAGTTCGGCAGCCAAAATCACTCTCCGTTCTGAGGCTGAATCAGACATCTGAGTCACACCCAGAGTTTTAGTTTTCCTCTTCCTGCCGTGGACAGACCCTGGCTGGATGTTTTTACAAGCACTTACAAGAGCCAGAGATAGAATTACAGCGAGGCAGACAGGTTAAAAAAAAGGAGCGATAACAACAGAGAGAAGAGGTAGATAAACCCAGAGATGGATAAAAAGACAGAGATAACAAAAAGAGGGAGATGAAGAGAAAGAAGAAAACTGGAAAAAGAAAATGTAATTTTATGCACGTTTTCATCCACTATTGATATGCAAATGTTAGGAGTTTGTTCACTGAGATAAACATCTATTGTGCTGCTAATTCTCCATTTAGGTGCAATTATTTAATTATAGAATAAAAGAACACAACAAGGTGATGCAGCTAAAAGAGCTCCATTCAAACTTCAAATGATGGGAAAAAATATAAAACAATCATAGTGCCACATTTCTGTTTCATGTGTTAATGTAAAGTGAGGAAGGTTACAGTCTCTTCATCGCTCCACACAGATCTGATGTTTTCAACTTAGCAGTGGACGTTTAAAACACTCACAATTCTCGTTTTTATGTCTAGTATAATGTACAATCTCAAAATAAAAAAAATAATTAAAACAAAATTAATTAATTTAAAAACACAATCAAAATCCAATCAAATTTCAGGTGAAATTACTTACAGTCACTTAAGTTAAAAGTTTGTCTTTGCTGTAATATTTTTGTTTCAGTGTAGTCACATTCATGCACACTGTAGTCCTGCATAGACAGACCTAAACCTTAATAAACTAATATTCATCAGTTTTCTTTTGTTCATTTATTTTTTGCCCTGCCCCTAAAAGAAAATTGACACAACATATTTTATAAAATGGATGCCCCTCTCCTCAAAAACTTTGCCAAAGAAACATAAAGCTTCTGGTTTGGTGTGGCTGTGCTGTTGTCGAGGTGGAAACATCAGACTTTTAGAGTTGTATGGTTTATACACAATGTTCAGTGTCAGAAACAGGCCTGGAAATATGCCAGAAATCAGGAGAATTACTGGAAAACTTTGATGCCAGGAGGAAACAAGGAGAAGGAAGTTACAAACAGGAGTCTCTGGGGAAAATCGTGAGGGTTGGCAAGTATTCTCAGAGCAGAGAGACGGTCACAGAGCTCCATGAGCTGGTGAAAGCTTGCACTGCTACGTGCTGCAAAACGACGCTCCTCCAGGTGACATCTGTGTTTTTAGGGAGTCCAAGCTGACAACAGTCAACAATAAATAATCTTTAATCTCTGCTGAATTGGAGATCCAAATATCTTGCGAGGTGGAATGTGGTGAAGAAAGTTTGAGAAACACTGGAGTAAACTTCTGCCCTTGACTACACTGACTTGAGAACACTGAGATGTTTTCACGTCCCTCTACAGACGGGGGAGACGTCTGTGCACTTCCCTAAAATGTGACTTTCAAATGTAGCCCATCGTCATTTATTCACCCAAACTGTTTTTGCAATATTTTTCAAAATGTGAGGAGTTTTCATCCACCCGTTTTTCTGCACAAATTGAAAATGTGCATAAAAACATGTGAATGGAAATGCACTTTGAGAGACAAATATCTATGTATATGTACAGATAGACGGATAGGGAGACAGATGGTCATATTTTAAAATCCACATTCTAAACTATGCATACTGTGGATGCAACATGTGTGAAGATGTTTTGAGGATGTGTTTCCATGGTAACAGAGTCAAGTGCTGACAGTGAGGCTGTGCTGCCTCTGTGTGTATTTAGCATTGAGTGTTTCAGCTTTTCCAAACTGTTTACGTATACAGGAGTAATGACTCTCTGTATCTCGTCCTCCTCCTCCTCCTCGCTGTCTGCTCTGTAATCCCATTGAGCTGTTTTTCATCATCTTTTTTTTTTTTTTTTAGGTGATGGCGGTGGTGGGGGTTTCGTCAGGGTCGCTCCCAGCCATCTTTCCCCATTTTCCTGAGCGGGGTGAGACTTAGTTAGAAAGCCCCCCCCCCCCCGACAGATGAAGAGGTGGAGGTTTAGGATGGCCAGGAGCCAGAGTTTCTCCTGGATCCATCACGGTCGTGAGCTGCCACATCGCTTGAAATTCATCACCAGAGAGGAAGAACAAAGTACCTCTGACTCAGAACTCACGAAAATATTTCGAATGATCAGGAAAAACACCTATGATCATATAATCCTTTTGACTTAAGCTTTTAAAATAACAATTACACAGGGCTTTATATAAAATAAAAATGTATCAATAGCAGTAAAATACAAAATAAACCCATACCTTTGATATAAATGTCAAGCAAATTAGATCTCACTCTTGTTGGTAAGGAGGAGGAACGACTTGTGTCTGAAAATGGTTTCATATTGATCCAGCAGAGTGTTTTGTGTGTTGATCCGGCCAAAATTACAGGATTGTTTTGTTCTCTTCTTAATCATCAAAACAGCTCTCTGCTGGAGATAAAAGCAGAACTGCCTCTAAAAGTATTTTCACAGAATGACAAGGCAGGTTGAACTTTTTTGGTTCATCACAGGTGACAGCAGCACAAAGCGTCTCACTGAATTCACAACCGCAAAATTATGTTTGTATGAAACTAATTTGTAACTCCACCCCAATTCACTTTTCCATTAATTATCAACTTAACGGGAACATTAACATTAACATATCTGTAGAATGGTCAATGTTTTTTAATTTCTTCTCCCTTCAGTATCCACTTGTAGTGTATGTTATTATATAATTTATGTTTTTTTCACAGCCGTGATGATATTGAGTCCAACAGAACGACCTCAAGTGTGATATTGCTTTTATACAACAGTTATACAAGCAGCATGTATTAGATAACAGTAATAATTCTCGTGTCGTGTTTATTTCAGTTTACCATGGTAACATATTAAGATTGGCCAACAGCACTGTTTCTAATCCCAGCCACGTCCTGAACACTGAGCACAGATTGTTACCATCCAAACAGAGATGCAGCATCACATGATATAATAAAGTTAGACTGAAAAACTCTTTTGTGCATCAGTTAATATTAAAATTAAAAATGAAGCTCAGTGCCAGGTCAGATGTATGTTAAAGGGCCTTGAATGTCATCTTACATGTAGAATACTGTTCATCTCTTGACTATTTCATGTTAAATGTACATATTTAGTTTCTTGTCCAAATGTTTGTTAACTATGACGTTGCAAACGGAGCTGCTATGACACAAGAGAAATTTCAGACTTGTTCTGACAATAAAAGTAACAATCAATCAATCAATCAAAATAATTCCACCACTGGACCGGATTGTTGCTAAGCAACGCAAACATTTTCCTGTACACTAACGTTAGCTTGCTAGCTACTTTGTGTAGGTCAGGGCTCAGCAACCTTTACAATCAAAAGAGACTTTTTTTGGTTTGAAAAGAAAAAAGAAAAACAGTTTGAAGGCGCAACTATTAATTCTTTATTTTCCTCAAAGACGTTTGTTCTTTTGGATTTGGCATCCATAGCTCCTCAAGGGAGACATAAGACAAGCCAATGCCAAAATTTAGAGGAAAAGGTGCCAAGCTGTAGACGCACATTTTAGTTGACAAAATATCAAAACGTTTTCTTTCAAATTTGGGTGTAGGGTACAACTTTCTACAGCTGGAGAATCTAAGAATCACTTCGGGCCTAAAACAATAACAAATTATTAAATGATAATAAATAAGAACTGTTATTCATTTCCTTTAAAGCCATGCATGGACTATATTTATGCAAATCATTTCATGACTATGGTAACATTTATGCACATAAGAGCGAATATTTTCCCTGATTAACAGATCAAAAGCTGTTTAAACTGCTGTTCTTGTATCAAACTCAATGTACTGTCAGATTAAAGTGTGTGGTAATGATCCCACAGTAATAAGACCTGAATCATCTACAAGATGTCTCCTGTCTCCTCCTGTCTCCTCCTGTCTCCTCCTGTCTCTGTGGTCTGTGTCTATTAACATCACTGGAACTTTTATCTATAGCTAAAAGTTCCAGTGATGTTGTGCTCCATATCAGCACTCAATGAGTGTCTCTCGTCCAATCAAATTACTCAGTCGGAAGTGACTATTGTATTAATAAGGGATAATCAACGAGTAGGTGAGTGTTAAATGGTCTGAAGGTGTAAAGAACCACCCAATGCAATCATTTGCCAACAATATGAAATAAAAACACTTTTGCAGATTTTTTGGGGGAAGTTTTGCACTCAAAAAGTTATGAAACAAGCTTACTGTTGTCATGACGAGGAATAATTCTAGTCCCCTTTACAGCCAGACTCAGCTGGCTTGCCGCAGTTGATAACTAGAAGGGATGCAAGTGAACAGCTGTCCACATATGCGAGCGATGTTGCAGTGGTGCACTTGAGATTCCTCCCTCTGTAGATAAGTAAATTAGTTGTCAGAGTTGTATTTATTCATAACCAACGTAATTTTCTTAAATTAGCCCTGTTTCTTCTATTGCAGGACAGTTTACGTGCTTGTAACTCCAAAAAGTTCCCTTTTTTCCTTCCAAACCCTGTCCATTTGGAGGATACTCTCATAAAAATGCTGCTGTGGATCATATAAAAGTTGCTGCTTCTTTTCAACCTTGTTAATGAGTCTCTCGTCCTTCCTTTGAATGCTTTGATGAGGGAAAACAGAAACGTCAAGGATGTCACATCGATTTTAACCAGATAAAATAGGGTGGAGTTGTGTGAAACTTTCACTGTTCACTGACATGTGGAACAGGTTGGGACGTCCTCATTTAGGCAAACTGTTCGCTCGCTCGCTCCTTTGCTTCGCCTCCAGTTAGGAAAACATGTGAGCTTTGACAGCTGTGCTCTTTTATGTTGCTTGGGTAGCCGATGAATTTTGAACAGTGATTAAACTTGTGCCAAACTTCACATGCATTAAACGGTTTTAACGCACACCTGCCAGCCAATCAGAAAAGAGTATTCACCCTGACCGTGATATAACATTTAATATTTTTGTTTAGTGGCATCTAACAAGCACAATGTCCCACCAGCTCACGGACCATTGTGGGTCATTTCATAGATGCGAAAATTACCACTGAGCAACTCTACAGCTGTTAGTAATGACACAAAATGATCAAAACCTCAGTGTTCTCTCACTGTAAACTATTGAGTGTTTATTATTTATGGAGAGTGATTCTGGACACAGCTTTAGCTAACTCACTTACCAGGCTGGGTAAAGTGTTGACTAACAATAATTTCGCAGTTGATTTATTCAGTGTGTTTAAGGATTTAGAGGCATCTAGTTGTGGTTTCTGGTTTTGGAGTTGACTTCCTGTCGTATTTTGGTATGTCTTGCCTTGTGTGTCTTTGTTGTCTTTACTTCCTGTCTGTTTTTCTGCCTTTTTTGATGATTGTTTCCATCTGTCCCTGATCACCTCCTTGACGTATTTAGTCTTGTGTCTGTTCCCTCTTCAGTTGCTGGTTTGTTCTTCAATTTTGTTGTCAGGACTTTGTTGAACTTTTGCTGGATTTTGCACACTTTGGACTTGGTTCCCCTTGCTTGCCTATTTTGCTGGTTTTGTAAGTTTTTTTTCAGTGTTTTTGCATTTCAATCAAACTTTGGATCTCACCCGAGATTGTTGCATGTCTGCATTTGGCTGCGTTTTGTTGTTACCCTGCTGGACTGTGTGACACCCTCCCCTTCCAAGCGTGTAATAGAACCTACGGCGACTGTAAAAAAAGAGTGAAAAGTTCATATTGGATGGTTTTTCTGTTCTGGGCAACTGCCTAAACAGGGCGGTGCAACATGGCAGTCTCCACCCTAGAGATATAAAGGGTTCATTCTAGGTGATTAAAACACAACAGTTCTTATTATCTGGTGACTATGAAAGCCTCCATTCCTGCCAAAAGATCCCCCTTTATCTGCCACACTGGACCTTTAAAAATCATACTCGTTCTATTATCGTCTCTTGTGTGCAGCAGTTTTAAACAAGGCAGAGGAGAAATGTTTTGTTTTGACTCTCTGATCCTTCAAGGTTTGACGTTGTCAAGATGGTTTGCAGTTGGTCAGTTGTGCATATTTGCGTGCCAAAGTTCAACAGAAGTTTTTGAAAAGACTCACTTCAATCCTCACAACTAAAGAAACTGATTCTACTGAAGTGATTTTGCTGCCAAATTTCCTCTCTGCTTTCTTGAATGTGACTGAAAGTTCATGTTGTTGGCTACTTACTGAAAAAGTCTACGCTGACCTGAACCACCAGGACATATTTATTTATTTATTTATTTTTTAACTAACAGCTCGACTGCTTTTAACCAAAAACAAGTTTTTATTAACATAAACTAACAACAGTCCAGAACTTCTGTCTCCATATTTTACAGCCAAATCACCTTCGTATGACGTCTGAGCAGCACAAGATTTAAACGCTTCGCCAACTGGAGAAAAACTCTGCCAGCGAAGACAATCCAGTTAATTAAGTACGACAGCGGGAGACAGGGTTTGAAATAATTATTTGAAAGTATTTTGCAAGCTCAGGCCATCAAGGTGCATACGAGATGCTTCTGTCACTGCGGTGTCTCATCATGGAAAGATTTTCCTGACATCAAGCTCATCAATCCAACTTCTAATGTCATCAAGCCATCTGTCCACCACACACATCACAACATCTGTTACTTGATTGAATTGTCCATCAAATATGACTTGGATCAGTGACATTTTGTGATATTGTCTATATTTATAAGTTATTTTTCAGCATTTTCATACCAGACATTAGTCGAGAATCCTTCTGGGGAAGTTTTGTGTTGTTTTCACTTTATTCCTGGTCTCTCTGACCTACTTTCTCTTCGACGGATCTATTTTCTTTTCCGTTTTGTTGCTTTTGAAGCTGTTGTCTGAAGTCACTGTGTGAGGATTTGGTAACAGGTGGGCTCTGACTGCAGTTTGTTTTACATTATTTTCATATTGGTGTTAATGCAACATCCAAGAGAAGAAAGTGCTGTGGGTGGTACAGCAACTAGGAAAAAAAAACAGATAATGAAAGTGGGTGTTTGCTGTCACTCATTCTGCAGAATTGCCCCAAATAGACTAAAGAAGGAGCAGGACAGTGAAGGTGCAGATTGTACCATCAATATTTTAAACTTGGCATCATCTGAGTGGAGCTTTTCCACTGATTTGTTGGTGATATGTGAGAAAATGGACTCTGAAAACTCTGATGCTTCGCTGCACAGACTGTGTGACAGATAAGAGCCTGCAAAAATTGAAAGCTGCTATCCAACACGCTTTGTTGTGGAAAAAGAGGCTTGAAAATTGAAAGGCACTTTGTGTTACCTCTGCTGCCGTCCGCCTGCTGATGAGTCCATTCATCAATCAGTTATCTGCCTTGACAAGGACTTCAGCGAAAACTTTATAACTTGACGTCAAAACAGAAGCTATTCTGCCTCGACTGCGCAGGTCAGATTGTTTAGCAGTTCAGTTAAAACCAGAAAGCTGA
Organism: Lutjanus erythropterus; assembly: GCF_056507025.1. NCBI lineage: Eukaryota > Metazoa > Chordata > Actinopteri > Lutjaniformes > Lutjanidae > Lutjanus > Lutjanus erythropterus. The sequence goes on along the minus strand of NC_139317.1, from coordinate 4,582,013 downwards.
ACAGCTCAGGTGCTGGTTTGACTGACAGCCCAGTATCCCGAGAATCTAAAACCAGATTAGATGATTCCTCACCTCATGATAAATGTCCAATGTCAACACAGGAAGTAGTGTGTGATGTGATATATATCTTGGAGCTATCTATACTTCTGATGGAAATGCACAAACCTCACTGGTCCTACATGTAAAAGAGAAAACAAAGATTTTTAACAATGAATTTTCTTCAACTATGACCAAAAATAAGTCCTTCAATAAAAGAATCAATAGAGAAAAGTAAAATCAGTTATTTATCAATTATTTATTAAGAACTAATAAGCCTATTAGTGTTAAAAAATTTTCACTGTCTCATAAAATTAATGGTATTTTTATCAGCCTGTATCAGTGTGTAAAGACTCCTAATTAAACCATGTGAAATCCATAATGATAACTGGATGCTTTTGTAGAAAACGCTCTCGGGGCTCCATCAAACAGGCAGTTCATTGAGCAGCGATGGTTCAGATCTGTAATTGCAGAATGCAGCCCTGATTGTGGGAAAATATTGCACCGTTATGTGTGTGTTACACAGTGTAGTTACTGGTGGTGACGGCAGATATGGTTTAATGCTGCAGGTCACAGAATTTGAGGGAAGCAAAACAAGCTTGTCACATTAATAATGAAGTCAGGCAATAATTGGTGTTTTCCATCATTCTGTGAACAACTGAGATCTGATTTGATGCTGCACACGACATGAGTCTGTGAACAGCGGCACATCATGAAAAGAGTTACCAGGCTGAGAAGATGCCCGTCACCTACAGCTCTTCTTCTAACAGCTAACTGTGGCTGCTCCTTCTTGTTCCATTACTCCTGCAATATTTCAAACTGATCTGCCGTTAACAAATGCCAAAAACGACCGTTGTCTTGTTTTGTAGATGCACAACTGATGAACAGTAGCAGTAATGCTAAGCTTATTAGTAAAGACGTATTTCCTGTAACTACTTCAAAATAAAAGTCGTCTTATTTTTGTGCTTTTACAATTTACAATTTCATTTAGCAGGCGCTTTTATCCAAACTGACATACATCTGAGAGCTGATGCAACACAAGCAAGGATCTGGTCACAGAGAGAACAACACCAGCAAGTGCCATGGAGCAAAGTTCAAGTCTGATAGGATGTAGGTGCCTACAGGCAGTGCTAGTGGTAATGTGTAGAGTGCTTTAGATGCATTGGATTTTTTAAATGTTTTGTGGATATTTTGCACAGTCAATTAAATGCAAAGGTGTTCACAGAAGAGCAGAGTCTTTAGTATTTTCTTAAAGACTGAGTAGCTCACTGCACCATCAGGGAGCCACAAAATGGAGGAATCTAGCTAACAACTTTGGGCCCTGTTGTGGTGGTTGAATCAAGCGTCAAGCTGTTTTGTAGGCAAGTGTCAGGGTTTCTAATTTGATGCAGGCAGCAAATGGAAGCCAGTGGAGCGATCTGAACGGTTACATGAGGTGAGGTTACATGTGCTAATTGAAAACCAGATGTGCCACCACATTATGGATCATCTGAAGGGGTTTGAAGGTGCATGCGGGGAGGCCTGCCAGTAAGGAAGTGCAGTAGCCAATGCATGATATTAGGAGAGCCTGAAGCAGGAGTTGTGCTGGATGCTCAGACAGGTAGGATCTGATCTTTCTGACGTCATACAGAGAAAATCAACACGACGAAGCAATCAAGATTCTGCTGCCCCCAAATGGTGAAAAAAAAACTGTGTTTTAACTAGCAGCTGCGCCAGATTCATATTTTAGTCGAGGTGAGGGGAAAGTGTCTGTCAGCTCTTATTTGTCCCAGTTTTCATTCAAAGAAATCTGTTGGGTTTGGAGTATCAAATGCTCACCTCATACAGACTTGAAAGGTACTCAGAGTCAAAGACTGAATCAGTTTCACAGCATTAAAATGTCTACAGAAAATTCAGAAGTGTCATCCACTTCTCCTCAGTCTGCCCGTTTGCTCATGATGTCGCAAACTGTCACATTCTGACTAAAACATGGTTAAAAATGTTTGCTTGCTGCTTCTGCAGCTGTTTGCATTTGTTGTTTATGATCAGTGTAAAGAAGAAGGAATCAACTGCATCTTTACTCAAGTCTTCTCTGTCTCAGACAAAGGGGACTCAGGATTTTATTTCTAGATCTATCTGGTTTATTTGTTAGGACATGAACGTTTTATTTCTAGCATCAATGAACTGTCGCTGTAACTTTCCTCTGTTTTCTCTCTCTCTCTCTGCCTGCACCACTCTCACTGGACACCTGCTGCCGCACTCACACAAAACAAGCGCTCCCTCTCCTGTCTGTCCACTTCATTTCCTCAAAACAGACAGTGAAAGAACTGACGTTGCACCACCAAATTTTCACAATGCGCAAGTGTGGAATAAATTTGGAATTCATAAGAAAGATGAGAAACACTGCTGCAAATCATTCATGTAAAATGTGTCGGACAGCGGAGTACAGAGCCACGAGTCTCCTGACCCACAGAGACGTCATGTCACTGGGAAAGCAGGTAACACGTAGCATCACTGTTCCTCCACACCCCACTTCCTCTACACGGTCAAATTCAATCAAAACCACAGCACTCGTTATCTCACTGCAAAAATACATTTTAAAAATTTACAAATGAGATTCCTAATAAGATGTTCACACCACTGTAATGTCCTTTTCTCTCTGTCTACTGTTGGTGGATTTAGTAAAACTATCGGGATTTCCTCTTGCAAATAATAGCACTCTAGAAATATAACATTAATAAAATCTAAATGTAAAGATTCACACATTGCATCATATCGTATTGCATTGTGACAGGGCTGAATTGTTTCATATCGAATTCTTGGCCATTTAAAAAATTCTCAGATGTATGGTATTGTTGAACATGTATCGAAATGCGATCCTGTCTAAGTCAGTGAGATGCACGCTGGGGCAATTTGTTGACATAATTGGCAATCAATTACGGAAATATGTCAATTTGCACATTGTGCTTACTGTACTGTAATGTGCAGCTATTTTTCTTTCTTCTAAGTATTGATCCCACAGAATCAATCCACCCATCCGTGCTTTGGATTTTCTACCTGTTCCCTTGGATTTGTCTTTGTCTGCCTGTGTTGGACAGCTTTCCCAGTTTTGTCTTCCTCGCTATTCAGTGAGCCTTTCTACCCTTAGTTTTGCTAATTAAGTCACTGAACTGCATCAAGCGCTGCCTCGGCTGTCTACATTTGGGTCCTCCTCCTGTATTCCTGCAGGCCCACTGGTGCATCAGCCGTGACAAAATGTAGCTAAAATGGATAACAAGAGAACTCTTTCCATTTCCACACTTGATAAAAGTCTATTTGTTTGTTTCAGAAACTGTCCAATTGTTATAAAGAAGCAATTTCCTTTCACATGGTCCAAAAAGCACTTCTCTATCACTTCTATGTAATATACCTGTGTACAACAGAAAGAAAACACACGGGAACAGATCAAATTTACATCATATTCATCACATTTGTATGCAGTTTTGATCCAATTCAGATCAAATATCTAGAGGGTCTCCGGGTCTCAAATCACATTTCAGACTGTCCTTTAGAGAGACAAACAATATGGTTTGATTTTGCGCTGGAAAAAAAATAAACCCTATCAATGAGGGCACATGTGCATTGTTAAAGCTGTGACCACTTTAGGTAAACCACGAACCCAATGTAATTAATGCAGACAGCCAGACTGGATCTCAGAAACTAATTTGTAACTGAGTCAAAGACAGAAACAAAGAAAGAAGCTACAGAGAGTTGATCTGGCAGAGAAACAAAGAAAAACGACGGAGAAGCAGATGAGAAAAGGTGGACAAAAAAAGCAGGTCAGAGGACTGGGAGGGAAAGACAGAGTGTTGTGAATGAGAAGGTCAGATGATTGAAAGATAGATATGGGAGGAGAAACAAAGAGATGAGGTGGCTTTAATGCATCTCATCATCATCTCATCAAAATATCAATTTCCCTTCTTCCAAAAGCCTTTGTGTTTGATGCAACTGCACTGAAAAACTTGTCCAGTCAAGTAAGACGTCATATCTATTATTAGAGATAAAAATCTGCCATATGCACACTGCTGGTTTAAGTCCTGCCATAGGTCGCTTGCTTCAAGCAGAATCGTGGCGTATGCATCTATGTTTCCAAAGTCCCTGGGAAATAAGAACAACCTCCCAGTTGCAGCCAACACACTGAAAATTGCCTGGGACACTAATGGTATGGTATCCTGGGCTTGGTGCTGCCCCAAGACATTTGCGATTTTGAAGCATGCTGCTGTGTGGCACTTACTTAAAAAAAAAGTTGTTTCCTCGTGGTAAATTATCTCAAGAAATCAGCCTTTTATTTTTTTGAGAAAAAAAGATAATTTAACTCATTATCACAATAAAATAAGCTTTGTTATCTTAAGATAATGGCATTGTATTTGCATCTTTCCACTCTGATGCTTCAGCTTCATCACAACATCACTAAAACACACCAGTCTGTTCTCATGATGTCCATCCTCACCTCCTCCATCACCCTCTGGATACGCTGCTGCCACTGACAAGGACAAAGGGAGACTGGAGCGGGTCATTCACTCTGCTGGGAAGGTGATTGGCTGCAATCTAGCATCTCTCCAGGACCTTCACACCTCAGGACCCTGAGGCCAGCGGGAGAGATTATGGCCGACCCTTCCCATCCTGCAAATTAACTCTTAGAAACTCTCCCATCTGGCAGGAGGTTGTGATCCTTCAGGACCAAAACATCATGTCACAAGAACAGTTTCTTCCTGACTGCAGCCGGCCTCATCAATAAGGCCAGAGACCCCCACTGATACTGATTCTCACCCCATCCTGACTGCAAGTGAGTCACTTTCACTCTCACATCTCACGCAGTAGAAACACTTTCGTTTTTCTCAGTGCACCTGTCTGCACCACCAAGTCTAAGTCGTGAGGATGGTACCCAGTAAAATGATGCTGAAAATGTATTTTATCCACATTTTGCAACCTGGGTGGAACAGAGGGTGCTCCAGAGTGTGAGATCAGCTCACTCTGCTACAGGTTAATCCCACAGACTCTCCCTTTACATCACACAGCAGCTGGCAAACACGACTCAGAACTTTTTCTGCAGTGTTTTCATGGACAAACTGAACATTTACTGCCACAAGACAACTTGACTGCTTTAGTTTAATCCCACTGCTCTGACTTCCAACACCTGTCTGCTCTGAGCGCAGCCAAAGAGAGTAGTAGTGGTAAGTAGTAATGTCACGTATTACGTGTCACTAAGACTTTTTGCTGGGTAAACCTAACCAAACTGCAACCATATCACAACTTTATCCACATGTTTATTATGGTTGCCTTGACGACAAAGGTCACCTGCAACCAAAGGTGCCCTACCTAATGTGAACGACTGGTGTTTCATCTGCACACAAAGTTGGACGTCTGTGTATACACTGCATGCTATTACACACATTTAAAAGCATGCTATATTTCTGCAGATTGAAGAGACTGGATTGTATCATTGTTATAAAAACATTTCCTTTTCTTAAACTGACAGATTTGGAGGATGTACAGCCGTGGTGGAGGTATGTGCTCTCTGCTAGTTTTTCTTTCATCTAAATCCAAATCCATCCAGAAAGGATCATTTGTGGTATTATTATTTTGAGTTTTTGTTCTTCTAAGTTGCACAAAGCAGCTTGTGTTTCTCCCCGCAGCTCCGGCTGCATGAAAGCCTGTGTCTGCCTCCTGTGGGAGAACCCGACATTAAGTGAGACCGAGCAAAGTTTTACTTCACTGATCATCCAAATGATTATGCCAAATCCTGGAAAATGTGCCTTTCTGTTGCATCAATATGTTCAGATGTATTCATAACCACAAGGTGATGATGAGGTGAAACTCTTGAAGTCTTCCGTCTCAACATCGCTTCAGTTCACATAAAGGCACCGCCAGGAAAACTGGGACGACAATTTCTTTGATAATCTGGGTTATATGAATTTCAAATTAGTCGCAGTCTTACTTGTCTCCTCAATTTAGGCAGGAGCCACCACCTGTCATCATCTAACAATATGAGAAAATGTGCCGTGTCCTTGGGACAAAGTCAAATTATTGACTGTATTGTGATGAATTTGGATTGTGGGAAACTGGGAAATAAACAACCCCCTGCTATTCATTCTCCACACAAATAAAATGTGATTATAGAGGGAGAATGTGAGTCATTTGCTCTTCGGTTTTACTTGGTTTTTCAGTAGCCAGTTTCTCTTTTCTTTAAAAATGAAAGGACATGGAAGGAAAGAGGAAAAAAGACAACAGAAGAAAGACATGAAGGCAACAAAGAGCACAAAGAGTCCAAAGGTGGAAAGAAAGTAAATGCAACAATAGGACAGAGAATGAGAGCAAACAGACAAAAGCAAGCAGAATCACAGAGAGACCCTGTCATTTCTGTTTGGTATTAGATATCCCCTCTCTTTGTGTTTGTATGTTTGTGTGTGTGTGTGAGCGGGCATGTGTTCTTTCTTTTATGTTTTTTTTTTTTTTTTTTTTTTACTGACAGTCAGATTTTACCACTCCTTACACATCTGACACAAACGCTGAATGTCAAGTCAAGACCATCTAATAAGCAGGAACCACTCGGGATCTGATTTGTCTCCTGTTCAGTGAGAAAGAGAATTACAAAGAGCTGGAATTACAAAGTGTTTCATAAATCTGGTTTTCTGCATCGAGCAAAACCAACACTGGACTCACTTCCAGCAGGTTTGTACTTCTAAAGAACCAGTGTTGAATATCCCATTACTGATGTGCTCATTTTCTAAAAGATACTGTACATTTCACTGTAGGCTGATTTTCTACCTTCAAAGAAAGCCATTAATTTCAGTTTGTTATGAAAAAATCAAAACCGATCACAACTGTGGTGTTTTTTTTGGCTGACAGGTCGACATTTGTCATTTTATTTTGTTAATGTAATGGTCTGCAGAGTGACAGCCGCTGGTCTGCACCGCGCTCTCATCCAGCACACACCCACTCAGCCAGATCATGAGAGCGCTGAGCCGGGTGAAGAGCGAGAGGCAACCAGCCTGCAGAGCTAGACTCTTTGCACTCTTTCCACGAGGTGCATTAAGGGTTTAATTTGACCAAACCAGAGCTGATTATTGTTGTAAGCGTGGACAGACTAACAACAATGGTTTAGGTGAGTGTTATGTGTTTTTCTGTTGAGTTAAAATGATGTGTGTTAACAAGTTTACAAGAATATTCAATTCCTTGACACTTTGTGGGTTTATTTTGTTTACTGGGTGAAGTAAACATACATAACATAGTGAATTCACCACTTGCACTCGTCTCCCAGCTGATGAGACTCGAGAGGACGAGAGGAGGTGGGAAGATTGACAATGGCTGGTTGGAAAATTTTTATACATCGTCCAAACCTACTATACCTACTATATATATAGATATATATGGCCTGTCCTTTTCCAGATCTCCATGGTGGCGAGGAGGTTGTATGTCTCTGGTCCACCAGACGATGCCGGATGTTTTTGACATCCTCCTGAACCCACATTCAACTCTGTCTTTAAATACTGTATTTTTTGTGATTTTGCTGCTCTGATCTGTACTCGTGACAGCTGTTGCATGTCTGTCCATCCTGGGAGGGGGGTCCCTCTTCTGTGGGGGAGTTTTTCATTACTTTTTAGAGAGATTTGTGATTGTGGGCTCTATAAGTGAAATCTGATTTACTGAAATTTGATAATCCTTTATTAGTCCCACACTGGGGAAATTTGGAGTATCAAACTTCTTTTTAAGTTTTAAGAAATGCATAACAACTTAGACTATAATGACAAAACTTTCTTGTTTTTAAGGAGACATGTTGTCCCTTGTCACAGATTCAGTTCATGGATAGATGGGAAGTTGCAGCTGGGAGGGAGGAGAGTGTTTTGAGGACCTCAGAATTGTCTCTTTTGCAGATGGTGTGAATACCTGCCAACCTCGAGACTTCAAAAATGAGAAGGACTTCAAAGCCAAAGTTGGGGGGGCAGGTGGCTCTGGTGGTCCTCCTTTGATGCATTCTGCATTCTGGTGACTTAAAAAAAAATGAAAACAACAATGCAAAACAGATGAACCTACAACTGCCACTTTTTTAGCAAGACAACACAATACAACCACAGCAATTATTCTTACCTATAGTCCAGTTTCAAACTTGAATACAAAAATGCAGAAAATAAATATTTTACAAATGTTTTTCTAAGGGTATGGTTGTTAGGCTGCTCTTGGGAAAAAGTGCCCCTTTCCTTTAAAACTTTCCCTAAGAAATGGGAATTCTTCCATCCAGGACATCTGAAATTTACTTGAGTATTTCTTCCTCTCACTCACTGCAAAAAAAGGAAAACATGGACGTATTAAAGAGAACTGGATAAAGCGGGCACGAGAAGCTCTCTACCGAGTTTTGCTGCATAGTTATTATTGTAAACACCAGACTTATACATGCTGTACAGTGCCAGAAACAGGATGTGAAATGACAAAGAAAAAAATGTGTGAAAATGTGTCATTAATCAGGAGAAATACCAGAGAATTGTCCATAAGAGGAAACCGGAAAAGGACAATGAAAATGGGAGCCTCGAGGGAGAAATGTGAGGGTTGACAGGTATGATGATATGGTACTGTTGGCTTCATCAGACCTTCACCGAGCACTTGAGTGGTTTACAGTCGAGTGTGAAGCTGATTGTATGACAATCAACAACTTTCAAGTACGAGGACGTGGAAAACCGTGGATTTCTCCTTTTGAGTTGGAGGTGAATTGCTGCCCCGAGTGAAGGAGTTCAAGTATCTCAGGGTTTTGTTCAAGAGTGAGGGTAAGATGGAGCATGAGACCAAGACTGATGCAGCATCAGACAGAATGCACCCTTTGTACCAGACCGCTATGGTGGAAGGGAAGCTGAGCTGACAGGAAAACCCACAATTTCCACCAGAAGCAGCTCTCAGCTTCAAATACGCCCCCGAGTCTTTTTTGATGGATGTTGTGTCAGTTAGCACAGAGCAGACTGAACAGGCAGGAAGTCATAAACACGGACAAGGAGGGAAGAATTCTGTTAATTTTCAAAATAAAAGGCCCCGTGCAGATTCACAGTCATGAAGACAGACAACCATGTAGCCTGCTCATCCATTGTAGAAGCACAAAGAGCAAAGAAAGACAACCTAATCAACAAAATCTGAGCAAGTAAACATAATCAGGCAGCTGCTAGTGGGACTTGCAGCCGTGCAGAGGACGGATCAGAACCGTGGTGCAGACATGCCGTGCTTGGTGGAATCAACCAGGCTGAAGAGCTTGAACATCCTGGAAAACTCAGAGAAGAGACACTGCTACTTTGCATGAACTCTCCCCGCTTGCATGTTAAGAACATCAACAGTAATACTTTACCTGTAATGAAAGTATTTCTAAGAAGATAGAAAATAGATCAAAAAATCCCTCGACTATGCTGGAGTGACTATGTCGCTCGGCTGGCCTGGGAACGCCTTGGGGTCCCTCCGGAACACCTGGAGGAAGTGTCCAGGGAGAGGGAAGTCTGGGTGTCCCTGCTCAGACTGCTGCCCCCGCGACCCTGGCCCCGGATAAGCGGAAGATAATGGATGGATGGACTATGCTTAAGAAAAGTGTCAGTTGTATTAGCAACAAATAAAACATGCAAAACCAGTCTGATACTTCAATTTCTAGAGAAGTTACATATGTTAACACAAAAAGTTATGTAATTATGTTACATAAACGCAGACTGCATTTAGCTGGCTGATAAAACTGAAGGCTGAAGCACCATCAGACTGGAACAAAAGGTGCTGCACATGTCTATAATAACCACAAAACTGTCAGCAGCAAAGTGAGAGGTGTTTTCATCAAGCACAGCTGCAAGGCCAAAAAGTCACACATTGTGTAATTTGCATATAAAATGAAAACAAAACAAAACAAAAAAAAACTTCACAGGACAAATACATGTTACCTGTTTCTACTGTAATATTAGATTTCACATGCAGTTTAAAAATACATGTACATGTGCCCACACATTCACAGCACGAGGAAGAGAATAGACAGGACATCTGTCAAATCATGAAACTATAACACACTTGTCGCTCGCCGGGGTTCGAATTCCAAGATGTGAAAACTGATTGAAAAATTCACGAAACACAGACAAAGTCATGTTCAAATTAATGACCTGTCAGTGGACAGCCAGAGAGACGGCAGACGGCTCGCAGCATCTGACGTGACCAGTCCCTGAACTTTCACTCATAGACGACTAATAATCCAGTGAGTTCGCCTCAGATGCATACAGAGGACTGAAATCTGTAGGAAATATGAGTGAAACTGTTCAGTCCCACAGTCACCAGTGTATTTCCTGATTTACATATATGTAAATGGATCTCCAAAAACAAAATCTGAAAAAAATTGCCCACACTGTTGTCCCATAGTGTTCACGACATCTGCACATTTTGCAGTTATGAACATGAGGTTGGACTTTGACCAGTTGCCTGGAGGTCAGCCTCAACATGGCGTCTAGAGAATCCTGCAGGAAACCTGTGGGAATCCCAAGTCCCCATGGGAGGAAGAGGATGGGGCATTTACCCTTAGCTAACGCTAAGGGTAAATGCCCCATCACTAATTTATAAGACTACAGGAGGTTGATTTTCCTCAGATTCATCCTTCCTGGGGATCGGATTAGGAATTTGGGCCGGACCTTAGGTCTGTCTTGACGTTCAGCCCAGATTATCCAGTAATGTGAGGGGTTTACAGATCCAGTCTTTTAAAATCTCATTGTGTGGGGCCAGCTTAAACAGGTCACTTATTAGCTTAGCTTAGCACAAAATGTAAACCAGGGAGAAACATGTTTTGCTGTTTCTAAAGGTAAAAAATACCAGCTCGCTGATTAATAAGTCTTATCTTGATTGCCTCTGTGCTAAAGCTGAACAAACATTATGTATTTGGGCATTTTGTTATGTTATATTCTTTTATGTGCAGTTTATTATCGCTGAGAAGCAGGGCTTTGAATTTACTTTTTCAAACATTTTCCCCCCATCTTTCCAATTTAAATTTTTCCAGACTGACCCTGACAAACAGCCAAACTGAGCTTCCCTCAGAGAGTTTCTGGGTTTCTGTGCTCATCATTAGGGAGAGAGTGAGGAGCTCAGATATCTGGAAGGAGCTCAGAGAATAGCTGCTGCGCCTTCATGCAGAAAGGGCCAAGCTAACATGATTTGAGGTTCTGGTGAGGAAGCCTCCTGGACACCTCCATATTGTATCCTGCCTGTGTTCCAGGCATGTCTAACTGGGGAGGAGAACCAGACAATACTGGAGGGATTACTCATCCAATCTGGCCTGGGAACACCACCGATCCTCAGGAAGAGCTGAAAGATGCAGCTGAAGAGGGGGACTGTTACGCTTACCCTGCCTCCACCACAACACTGACCATGTTTAATGGTCAGATAGAAGGATGAAACAGTAAACATGTAAAAAACATCAGTGGTTTAGGAGTAGACAGTATCGACGCTAAACTCTTCACAAGCCGTCACTGTTTGTTCAAGATGAGACGCTTCTCACTGTTGTCACACTTTAAAGCACACCTGTAGCTGCCAGTAGTCGTCCTAGGACGGCTGCACCACTTTTAGTGCGGAAACAAATGGATAACTTGAAGCCTAGCGAGATGGACTCTCGTGTGATCTTGCGAACCCAGCTGCCTCCTAAAATAATCTCTTCACTGCAGGGATACAGGATTCAATTCCTAGTATTGCTACGTCCACTTTGCTGTGTGTTTTAATGAGCACAATTAGTCATCTGTCTAACAACAACAACAAAAAATAATAAAATAAGAATAACACATCCACACAATTACCAACGGGAAGCCAGCCCTAACTGAGCTAACTAGCTAACAGCAGCTACAGCAGTGAGAAAAGGTCCATGTTGCAACAATCCTGCAGGCCTGACAGCGAGCTGCAGCTCCCAGATGGAGTTTGAGGTGTTTTTTGTTTTTTTTTTTGAGTCAAATTAAAATGTGGTTGAATAAAAATCTTCTCACCAACTAGGGTTTAATCAACTATTAATAATAAACGCAAGGTTGCAATTAGCTGCTTGCACAGACGACCAATACAGTTATTTTTCTTGCTTGCGGTGGGTTCCTAAAGAACTTAAGTAGAATTTTGAGGTACTTATACTTTACTTGAGTAGTCAGCTTTAGTATTTACAAACATATCCACTCATTAATATACTCAGCCATACTCATATATACAAATATATAACGTTTATATGCAAATAACATAATACACATAAGTTTATACTCGCCTGCCTGTACAAATTTCTGCTCATAAGTCTCACATTCAAGACCCAATTTACTCTATTTTTTTTTTTTTTTTATTATTATCTCTATCTGCTTATTATAAGTGAATTTCCCTCCGGGGATTAATAAAGGTTTATCTTATTTTATCTTGGTTACTTTACAGATTCAATTATTTATACAAAATATATAGGCAACAAATAAATAATGATGTATTATTTTAGATGAAGCTACCCATCAAATTAGCTCCATCTTTACCAGCTAAAACATTAATGTGATGTGAACATTAATGCATCAGTAATATAATAAATATAATATTTTTGGTCCCTTCTGCATGATGAGTGCTTTTACTTTTTATACTTTGATTATATTTGATGCTAAATTTGCACACATGCCAAATACCTTTTACCTGTACTTGTTTTTACACTGGTATGTGAATACTTCTTACACTATGGTGTTTGTGAATGTTTCTTACATCAAGGATATAACTGAGTGTGTTTTTGAGGCACAGGGTTGCTGTAGCTGACGTGCGCATTTGGAAAGTAATTTATTTTTTGGGAGGTTTTTACTCTGTGCTCAGGTCAAACTAGACTAAAAAACACACTGCCAGGTTTAACCCAGACATACTGCAGTCAGAGGTTTTTCCAGCAGAATTTGTATGAACATGTCAAGTCTTTCCCGACTGAGCCACGAACCAACAAACAGACACACGGAGCCTTTTCATTCCTGGTGTCCCACAGGTGATACTCAACTTTGAATGCAGGTTGCTCTGAGCTGTCAAGCTCAGCAGGCTGTAATGACTTCTGTGACTGAGTTTAAATGTCAAAGGAAATAACACAAATGTCTGCAGGAGTCGCGTATTCATCTGAAAAATTAAATGAGATTGAGGTTCCTGCCTCAAACAGATGTCATGTGCACTTAATACCAAAAAGGTCAAACAAAAGTTGATTGATGCACATTGAAGTTTATCACTTTTCAAAAAGTTCTTCCGGACATTTTCTTTAAATTGCTTGCTCAACAAACTAAAAGTAGTGGATGTTCAAGTTTACTCAGTACTCATAGTGGTGTTGTGAATTTTAAAGGGTGCACTGATCACTGACTCAGTCTGATTTTATGCTGCATTCAGCATGAGTCTGCAGTAAAAGGTCTTAATTACCACTATTATAGAGTTGTTACACAGCCTTAATATTGGTAATATATGTCAAAGCCTTGTGGGAGCTGTAGTTGCTAGATGCTAATGGAACAAACTTCCTTTTATCTTTTAGAAAGTTTTAATCTTTTAGTATTCATTACAATAGCTGCGCATTTTGTCTAGCATATGTTCAGAAACACCAGGAACATGTTTCAGAAAGACTGATGAAATATCACTGTAACAGAAGGTAATGGTCTCTATATGGGGGGCTAATGAGAGCTGCAGGGATCTGACCATATGGTCATAAACAGCACACAATGAGCAGAAAGCTGCAACAAGCGATACAGTTTGGTTTGGATTCTTATAGAATTTGCATTTCCAGCAACGAGGGACATGCAGAGCATTAGTGGCCCAGACCAGAGAAACAACACATACATAAATACATCCTAATAATACCATATCTTAAAGTCAGGAATATATTAGTTAGATATATATAATACATGCAGCATTGTTAAAGATTGATTGAAGATGTTTCTTAGTTGTACTGAGGAAATACAAACAGAAATACTTAAAAACTGCAAGAGATAAACAAATATCCAGCTGATAGATTAGGGCTTTATGAGCATTATGACATCTAGAGTAATTAAACATTAGATCGTAGATGAAGGTCATATGAACCTGCTGCAACGAATGTGTCGTACCATCATAGCACATTTTTTAAAAATGTTTATTCTGCGTCTGGATCTGTCACAATTAAAGTTTTAGTTGTCATAGTCTGAACGATTCACTAACAGAACACTCAAACATTGTTATCACGATAATGAGGATGTAGTTCAGTGCCTGCTGAGATCGTCTTCAGTGTCATTAGGCTGAATTCTAAAGCAGATTTCCATTTATTCTGCTCATGTTTATATCTCTGGTTGTGTGGTTGTCTTCGTGCCGCAGACAGCGGAGCGAGGAAACTCGAAGAACAAGGACATGCAAACAGGGATCAAATCCCAAGAGAGTCCAGTGGAGTGGAGTACAAAAAAACAAGAGCTATAGCACACACCAGATGCATGTATTCACTTACTAACAAGTGTTATGCAGCTCAACATTAGGATGCTGCATGAAACAAACAGCCCTGAATGCTGTAAGTTTGTGAAAAACACAGGACTAGACTATCAGCCACCCAACACTGTGTTCTTCTGAGTGGCTGTTCGGCCTCGTCTGTCTTTGTCCCAGGTGTGTATCCATCAGTAGGTGTTTTCACACCTACCTTTCAGACTTTTCAGTTTCTTCACGACCAAAATTACAGGTGTGAAACTTCTCCCAGACCATCGTCCGGACCAAAAGCCAGAAAAGAGGTGGTCTTAGTCCGGATCAAACTGAACCATGTTTCTAGTGTGCAAACATATTTTGGACATTTCAGACTTTTGGACCAATTACAGGAAATTACGACGGTATCATCAGAGCGGGAAGAAGGAAAGATAAAGCACCAAAAAAAGAAAAAAAGAGCCTCAGGAGCACATTGGGGCAGGAGGAGACCAGCTGTTTAATTGACATCTGGTCTGACTACTTCATAAAGAGTCAACTGGATAAAACTTGTGTGTGAAATGTCGGTAGTAGTGCCATAATAGTGTTATGGTGACAACGATGTGAATCTGTTCATTCAGGCGACCTGCTGAATTGTCATAGACAGCCCACGTAGGTGGTAACATCAGGATGTAGGTATGACATGTTAAGTTCTTTAGTCTGCTTTGATTGAATGTCCACAATGTGAAACCAGAACTAACCACAACAAGTCAGACCCCCCCCCGTTGTGTGACATCAGTACTGACCCTCTGATCTACTAAAGCCCAGACTGATCATAACACCAGTAAGCAATAAAAACAGGTTGTTTAGTAAAATAAAAGATAGACGAACAGGGTTGTCAGTTTTTATGTGAAATTCAAGTAACCATTTTAACATGGAAAAAATTAAAGATCCAACCTGTAGATCAGATTCAAAGTTTAGTAAGTGCAACAGGTTGCACCCAGAACTCCGGCCAGGGGCGTTTGTAAAATGTTACTCTGATCTATTGATCAGTAAACTATTCACAAACAAATTGTTCTTTTTGAATGACTCCTAAAAAGGACAGAGTTAACTCAATTTGCAAGCCAAAGTGAATTCAAAATCCCGCTTCAGTACGGTGCATGTGAAGCATTACAGAAGAACCAGCTTAACTTGTGAGGTGAAAGTTAACTTGTTCTGTCTGCAAAAACCCACTGAGCTGCAGAACAAATGAGAGCAAAAGAAGATCGTTCAGCGAGTTAACTCAGTAGCACAAAGCGCACACCCACTGAGCTCAAGAGTGAGTCGTTCAAGAGTATAAACCCACTGAGCTGAAGAGTGAGTCATTCAAGAGTATAAACCCACTGAGCTGAAGACCACATGATTCAGACTTTGGCGTTGGGTGGCTCGGACTGGTGGGTAGCCAATATGGAGCGAAAGATTTGCAAAAGGTAGTGGTAGGTGAACAAAACAAACAGTTAATTAAAAGAACCAGTCTTCTCATCACTAGACACCATAGATTGGAAAATTACCAAGTATTCAACAATTAAGTTCAGGATCAGGATGTTGTTCAAAGTAATTTAAATGATATTAGTTCAATAGGTGTATGCGCTGTAATAAATTTGTGGTTTCATGGAAATTCAGCATGACCTTGATAAATCAGGTGCAAATAACAGTTTAAACTTAAAGATCGTGTAAAGGAAGAGTAAATGTGTGTTCTGAGTTTGTCAAATGACAGAAACGTGTTATTAACCACCCAGCCAAATTTGAACGATAAAATTACACCTCAAAACTATGAGGAAATTAGCAGTTTTCTCTGCTCTGAAACACTGGGGGTGTGTCTGCTCTACTTTCTCAGTGTCAAACACCACTACAGCTTGAAAATGACCTGAAACGTTTGAGCCACCAGAGGCAGAGGACAGCGACAGGATGGTATTTTTTTTTCTTCTGTGTCGGACTGTTGGAACTGAAGTGAGCTGAAGTGAACTGCTGGGCGCATTTGGACTGAGAGAGTCGCTGAAGGCACGTTCATAACTGAGGCAGTGTTACTGATATTTCGTGTATTTTGTGTTGACATGGTGCAAAATTTTTAATCCATGTCTCTTGCTCCAGGGTGAATCGTGATGCAGTGCCATTTAGGCTGCCTTACAAGCTAGGAATTTAGTCTGCCTCTATGTGCTTCTAAATTGTTAAATTGTTAATAGTTCCCTGTGCGCTTTTATTATAGAGGGGTAGCAGTTGTTGTACTTCTAGTCTTATGTAAGCTTTCAACTCATTTAATAAATCTATCCATTACAAACTCCTGTTCTCTTTCTCCCTGGAAGACTGCAGTAGTGAAACTTGTCTTTAAATTAAGTGAAGGAACTGTCCCCTCAAATTATAGACCGATCAGTATTCTTTCAATAGCTTCTCAAATTGCAGAAAGTACAGTTTGTGACCAGCTTGTCTCTCATTAAAATGAAGCTGAACTTATTTCACACCTAATGCAATTTAATTTCCAAAAGCATCACGCAACAGAAATGGCAAATTGCTTTTTTGTTGAACAAATCAAAACTTAACTTTGCTCAAGTCTTAGTGAAAAAGCTCAGGCTCTGAAATGTAGTCAAAGTGTAAAAATAAAAAGTCGCCCTCTGAAGGACCCTGTGCAAAGCGAACTGAACCTGACGGTTTCTTCGCAGTCAAGATTCTTCTCTCGTCTGTCTCAGCTAGTCTTTTTCATCTTGATATGTCATTTTCATCTTGTTACATCTCATTCCATCTTTTATTTTTCGTCTTGTTACATATTTTACATCGTTTTTTGTCTTTTATATAGTTTTTAATGTTGTTACATCTTTTTCATCTTGATAGTTTTTGTCTTATGTATTTTTGCCCTGTAGTCTTGTACGTTGTTTTTCTACTGTTATGTCTTGTTTCGTCTTTTTTATTTTGTTATGTTGTTTTCGTCTTGTTACGTCTTTTACAGTTTTTTGTGCTATGTCTATTTTTATATTGTTAAATCGTTTTTATCTTGTTATATCTTTTTGTCTTGTTACATATTTTAGACAGCTTTTTGTCTTTTATGTAGTTTTTAATGTTACATCTTTTTCATCTTGATACTTTTTCATTGTTACGTATTTTTGTCCTGTTATATCTTTTGCACTGTTCAGCTATTGTTACATTTTGTTTTTGTTTTGTTGTTTTTGTGTTTTAGTTTTTAGTGTTGTTATGTCTTTTTTTTTTTTTTTTTTTTTAATGTCATTACATCTTTTTTGTCTTGTTACAACTTTTACATTGTTTTTCATCTTGTTGCATTGTTAATATTCTTCCAATAGCTTATAAAATTGCAGGAAAATATTTGTGATCAGCTAGTCTCTCATTTAAATGAAGGTGAAATTATTTTACACCCGAAAGCATCGTCTGACAGAAACGGCAATTTGCTTTTTTGTTGAACAAATCAAAAGTTATCTTGATGAAGGTGGTATTGTTGTGTTTTTAAATTTCAAGAAAGCATTTGGCACAGTCAATCACGATGTTTCACTTTCAAAACTCTTAAATGTATTAATTAAATAAATTCTTAAATTTATTTGTCCGTGCCTGGGCTTGGATGGAATCCTAAGAGGAAACAATGTTCCAGAGTCGGGGATAAGCGTTGCTCTTTTGCCAGTTACAGAATACAGGTCCCTAAGGGGTTTACTTTGGGACCAAATTTATTTAGTATATATATATTAATGATGTTCCCCAAGTATGTCCAGATGTTAACACCCAAATGTATCAAAAGATTCAAAAGAACAAGCTGCAGCCAAACTGACAGCTGGAATGAGCGAGGTGTCAGTGTGCTTTTAAAAAGGCATCTGTGCCACTGGACTTCTCCTTTAGGAATAAGAGTCATGTCGAAGAAACTCACCAGCTGCACTTAACTTCACCACAGCTTTGTAATACAAAGTGTTTGGTTAATCTTTCTCATTCAGCAGTTTTGGGGACATATTGTACTTTTCTCTCTGTTCAAATATTTGCTCCTTGTCTGCTTCTGTCTATTGTGCAGAAATCACAAAAGCTTTCTATCTACATACAAAACAATAATTAATATTCTCTGTGCCCTCTGCTCTCCCCTGGTCAATGCATTCATTCTGGTCAAGTTCACAACTTTCTCTCTCTGGCAAACATTTTCCGTCGCCTTTTGTTTCCACCAGAGATGCTCGGGGACAGAGGGAGCTGGTGTTTGTGAAGCAGATGGACTGCTGGGAGTTGATGTTTTCTTTGCCTTTGCTCTGAGGAGCACCATAGCTCCTTTCTTTCTCACTTTGGTAACTCATTTGTATGCACTCAAAGCTGCATACTTTGTCCTTCTGCAGGCTCTGATGACTTCGTCATTTGAACTCAGAAAACAAACATCCAATAACATGTTTTGATGTTTAGTTTTATCTGCCGGAGAGATAAGGGGTAGAATTACAAGCCTAAATATCCAGATGTTAATGCAGCCAAAACTTTCTATCACAGATGGAGAATTCATGAATACATTTTAATTCATTATTTAAAAAGTAACTGGCCTATAATTTTCTTGGGCATTTTTCAGCACATTCAACAATGTGACAATAAATTCTCTGCTGTCTAACTGGATTAACTGTAAAAAGAAGCTCAGAGCAACATTTTAAGTATATAAACCTAAATACACAATAACAAATGGTGTGAATCCATGATGATATGATGTTACTTCAAGGTTACATTTACATTTTAACAGCTTTCCATGACGTAATTACCAAATAAAGTACATTAAACAATTGAAAATTATCATCTATTAATGTGAATCCATTTTTTTCCAGATTGTAAAATGACAGAAAATGACATTTTCAGGCTATTTCTGTGAGGAAGGCTGCAAAACGGGGATTCAAAATAACCTCCAGAGAGTCATGTGACAAATTAAAACACTGTTATTTGTTTCCTTATTGTCCTGCCTCTTTTTTAAAGTACTGCACCACAAGTGAGGATGTATTGTGTGAGTGTAAAGGGCCAAAAATGGCTTTGTTACCCAGAGGCAACACCGAACTATAGAATATTATGGACAGATAGCTAGTGGTCCTATAGGCTGACTCTACCAGAACTGGGAGCTTGGAGCACAGAAGCTTTGGACTGCCAGCAAGCAGGCAATAAAACCAGGCTCAGCAGGCTCTATGGTACGGTGACCAGACATCCCAGGTTGACCAGGACCATCTCAGTTTCAACCTGACAGATATCTGTAAAACTCAAATGTCCCGGTTTTCAAGGTTCACTAACAAATTGACTGAACAGCCTATGAGGGTGCAAAAGATGCAATGCACACTCAGTTTAATATTTTACACCCTCAGTTTCAATTCCAATAATAATAATTGCCAGGTGCAAGATGGGAGATCTCGTCTCCATGTAGGGTGGTATCCATTTATTCATACCTTTGTATCCTCCTGACAGAGTATACAGTATTGGGCAGTATTTGTGTGAAAACTTGGGTAAAAAGGCTCAACTCCAGTACACTTCACTGTACCAAATACTCCTATAACATAGACAGAGCCGATCGGCACTATTCCCACAGCGGGTAAACAACAGGAGCTCCACTTCAGTCTTGGGAAGATCAGCCTTTATTCACTGACAAACTCAAACCTTAACTGTAAATTGACAATGTGGTCTGTATCTTTACAATCTGTTCATATTCTGCCAGAAATGACAACTTCACTGCTCACCTTTCCCTCCGCTCAGCATGCATTCACTGTAACTCTGTCACCATACACAGTAGTTAGTCTGCCCCCACCCTCTGTGATGCTCGCTCAAGTTACACACTCATGACGAAACGCTGCTCTAACCAGTCGAGAGTCTGCAGAGTTTGTTAGCTTATCATCATCATCATCAGGACTGAATCCGACATAATCCAAAATAGGGGCAGAGGTATTTTTCTTCTTTTTAACTAGTTAGTTCTGTAACTTTGTCAACAAGATGCCATGTTTCTTCTTCTTATTAGAGCCATTTTGGCTGCTCAGCTGGGACTGACCCTTGGTGGCGTAAGCTGCACACTACAATTCAGCATCTTTCTCTCAGTTTAACAAAAGAATGAGCATCTGCATTTATGACAGTATTGAAAGCTATTTTAGCAATAATTCTGATGCAACTCGCCTTGTATGCCATACTGTAGCAGTATCATTTAGCTGTGACGATGGAGAATAACTTTGGACTGACTTGGACATCTGTCGAACCTGAAAAGTCTGAAGGCGTCTGAACACCTACCTTATTTGGTCCAGACTGGTGTGAAACTTCCCCAGACCTAAAAGCCATGGTTTGGTTTGTTTCTAGTGTGAACACATCTTTTGGATGATTCTGACTTTCAGACCAATTACAGGAAATTATAAACAGGATATCATCAGAGCCAGAAGAAGGAAAAGCAACGCACCAGAACAAAATGAGCCACGGGAGCAGATGGGCACAGGTGGAGACCAGATGTTTAATGACATCTGGTCTGATCACTTTGGTACTGAATAATATTATGGTGACAATGGTGTCTGTTCTGTTCTTTCACCTTTCTCCATAAACAGCCACTGAAGTGAGCCTACGTGCAGAAATGTAAACACGCCGAAATCAGACGATCGCCAGTCTGTAAACCAATCAATGTCAAATATAGACATGTGGGTGATGACAACAGGACATAGTCTCTTTTGTCCACATGGAAATTGCAATGTGAGACCAAAACTAACCAATCCAAATGTAAATAGTCTCATAAAAATGAAGCTTGGTTTGACCTTGTAGCTGAAACGAAGTGTGAACGCCTGTAAAGTCTGTAGAGGATAAAGACCAAGGGAAAGACCGTGGCCTTTAATTAATTTTGTCCCACTACTTTAAAGATGTAGGCAGGGCAGGATTCTCTTAAATTTTCATTGATCCATCTGTTCTATTTTCTTGTGCGTTAGGAGACCTAAAGCCTTGTAGGGCCACAAGGGGGGGCTTCAGTCTTGCTTTTATTGATTTTTTTTTATATTGTAGAAGAACTGGAGGCTCATTTCACTTGATGATCTATTCATTGCACACTGCCTACAGGCCTACACATTTAACAGTGAGATCGCAATACTTATTTAAACAAATCTATAGAACTTTACCACTGCAAATGTAAATGTGAATGTAAATCTCCTGCCTTCAGTTCAGTCTTACTACTCAATATTTTATATGAGCAGTAAATTAACATATTCTCATCTTGGCTTGTGGCTGCTGAGCGACACCCACGCACTCAGCGACAGCCGGTACTGAAATGTGTTGAGTTCAGGACCTCATCTCATCGTTCCACCTGGCAGAAGGAGAACCATTGTGTTCCTCAGTGCCTCCAAACCAATGAGCCAAGTCACTGCCAGATTTTAAAATAACCCCTTGCATGCATTCAAACGGGAGCTCAACAATGACAGTTTCAAGGTTAGAAACGTCACATGGAGGCTTTTTAAGTGGAGCTTCTCGGGGTATGTATTTATTTTCAGCTCAGATGTGAATGCAGGTACTCTAACTAGACAGAACTCTTGAAGATGATGATAACACTGTCTAGTTTCCCTGTCAGAACTGTGTTTTATGTTGATTTGGCTTACAGAAGATGATTTAAAGGAGCCATATGTAACAATTGCACATCCAAAAATGAGTCCTGTGTGTCCAAATAGCAAGCTGGAGCCATAGACGTCATATTAAATAGGTTGAAATCCTATTTAATATACAAGTTTGAAGCAAGTTGTTTTCCCCAACCTCTCCTCCCCAGACATGAGAAAGCTCAAGCAGGCTGCAGGAGCACAGCAGGAGTACAGGACGAGCGCAACATTACAATTTGACAATAACAAGCAATGACAAGTCCTCCACTGTTAAGTTGATCAGCTGTTTTTAACTCTGCCAGGTGTCTGTCAAAATAAAGTTAAGCCTGTTATCCTGAAAACAAAAACCCCACTGCTCTGAAAATACACACTCTGGACTCTGAGTTAAGTGGCTGCCTGTCTCACAGCCTGCCAGACTCCATTAATATATTGTTAAATTTAACAGTTATAAACATCTACTCCTTCTAATAGATTCTTAAGGATTTCTTACGACTTAAAAACTGACGCTTACTCATTTGTCAAACATTCAGCATTAATTTGAATCCTAATTAACGTGTAATGGGCAAACTAAAACAGTCAGTCTGGCCCAAAATAGTATTTCAAGAGTATTTCAACTTACCATGTTTCCTTAATTTCTGATGATGCATTATGGTAATTTTGATTTGATCTGGAGGTTATTACAATTTAGATCCTATTATAGATCTTATTTTATTTTGCGTAGTGCAGTTCTTCATGATATGAACAACCATAAACCAAGTTTGACTATCATCCAGTGATTTACAAAATAAGCCACCCATTTTTGAGAATTAGGACAAATCATGTCCTACCAAAAAAAACTTATTAGTACCAACACTTCATCCATTCCATTTTTTGGGGGGAAATGTATTCTTTACAGATTTATATATATATATATGAAATATAAATAATTTCTAAAATGTTTTGATTTCCTTTAATTTTTGTAATTTCTAAACTCCTCACAATACCGACTTGAAAATGTGCTATTATAATCATCTTTGTTTTAAAATATTTTTTTATGGTAATGTTGGCCCTTTAAAAGTTGTGTCCCACATTTCCGTCACCTCTGTCAGATTTTTACAAAAACCTGATTTAATTAGGCATAAAAAGGTTTAGCTATACCCTGATGACCCCAGTCTCACTTCCTGGTGAGAATACTGCTCAAGCACTGGTAAACTTCATATGTTTTGACAATTCATTAAACAATATTGCTATCAAATGTGTATGGTTTAAAAATGTTTGTTTTGATCAGCATTAAAAGAAATCTGATCAACTTTAAAAAATAGAATGGCCACTCATTACAACTATGGTGTGAAATGAAAAAATTTATTAATTTGTCAACTTTGTAAGACATCAGCTCCGTCAGATTTGATGTCAACATTTAATAAAAAATTAAATCACCAGGATGTTAGCCCATTAGTATACTTTTTAGCACAACTGAAGATAAAAAATCAAAACTCCCTAAAAACTACAGTTAATAGAAAACCCTTGAAACAATTGCAAACCACCAGGGGCAAATATACCATATTAATATGAAATAACAGAGTAAGACAGGTGTTACCAATGATTCTATTTCAGGTTCTGTTCCATTTAGTGTAGCCTCTCCTGAGCCAACATGAACAATAGCAGCACCCTGACTGATGGAAAAGAACCTTAATGAGTATTCTGTGACCTGCTTGGACTATAAAACCCAAATATTCTGACTGTGTTTGACATTGTATAGAGAAAGACCATTATTTCCAGCAGAGAGAGCAGCTGTGAACGCTGCAACAGGTGCACTGAGCTGATTTTCCACCAGTTTGTGTGGCATGTTCAACTCATTTAAACCCTAATTGGTATTGTCAGGAAGTGGAAGATACGACAGCATCGAAACAATGTGACAACCTGTCTGCACCGTTCACTCTGCTGCTGTTCTGTTTTCTGTCCCCAGACCTGTTGGAGGTTAATCAGAAACATGGGACACACCTGGGCCCAGTGTGCCACATTCCTGTAAGTCGTAGCCTTTTCCCCCTACACACACCTCTGTGTTGTGGCTTTTCCCAGAGGAAAATTATGTTTCTCATAATCGTCTTCTCTTTGTCTCCTGAGAAGTAAATGAGATTCTTGAGCTCATTGAAGTCTCATCTGTTTCTCCTAAAACTTCCCTTTGGAGAAAAAAGGAGCAAAACAAAAGACAAGCAGATCTTTTGCTGAGCTCGTAGGTGTCTCAGAGGTTTTGCAACAAGACTTTAAATTGACCGCTAAGACAAATTTAAGATCTCATTTAAGACAACTGAGTTTTCTTTTGAATCTCACTGTTATCTCAAGATCTGATTACTCAAGACAAATTTAAGCTCAGTGCAGTGAGACAAAAAGACATTTACTACATTTAATACCTTCAACTGGGCTAAAGAGACGAAACAAAGGCTATTCCTCAGGAGCCGAATTTAAGAATTATGAGAAACTGGACAAAGTCTCAGCAATGTCCTTTTCGTCATCCTCCATGTCTCTGATCTATAGAGAAGGATGAATGTTGTAGAAGACCCAGACCTTCATCAACAGCTGTTTGAAGCGCAATTTTAAGGTCAAGTGGCCAAGAAAATTCAGCAACATCGAACTGTGGCAGAGAGGGAGACAGGAGCCAATCGGGAAACGCGTAAGTGGGGGATGGATCGGCCACACCTTGAGGAAACCGACATCTGGAACTACAAGCCAGGTCCTGACCCAGAACCCCCAAGAACAGCTGGAGCTGGGACACTGAGGCAGAGCTCAAGAGGCAGGGAACCAGCTGGAAAGCGGCAGAAAGTACAGCCCAGAGCCGTGTCAGACGGAGAAGTGTCGTTGATGGCCTATGCTCTGTTGGGAGCGAGGGACCTAAGTAAGTAATTAAGGATGAAGTCTCAAAATGGCTCTATATTGAGCTCTTTTATGTCTAGAAGACGACACAGGCTAGACAAAGACAACATCTTATTTTTAGGTTTTCTCTTCTCTGGGTTGTTTCCTTTTCTGTTTTTATATGCAGCACATTTTCACTCATCCACTCCCTGCACTACATGATTCATTCCTCCTGTTTGTTTGGAATATTTTATATACCTCTGTGTCCTCCATTTTTGTCCCAGTGAATGAGCTGGGAACAACTCATATCAGAAAGATTTCTGAATTGTGCACTCACATACTCACATGCACACTGAGAAATGTTTTGCTTGTGGTCATTCCTCTTGTTAACACTTGGCATTAAAAAATCCCTTCCTAAAACACTCCCAGTGTAAGTGATGCAGCAAAGTCCTGGTTCTGTACAAAAAGTTTATCTGAAGTTAATGAAGCTTCAGCAGTCACATGAGCATGTGAGAGTTGTCAGACATGAACAAATGTGAACCTATCCTTTCATATTATAATATACATTATGGTTTGAGCATCCAAGTACGATGCTTTTGTGCTGCTTTTTATTTTACACTAACTTGTACAAACTATTAGCTCTTAAGCTGCTGTAAGAGTCCGCTCTTTAAGGTGCAACATGTAAGAATTGGTCACCTGTCAAATTCATACTCCAAACAACCAGGGGGCAGCATATTGTCAGAGTTACTGCTAACTGCTGCTAACTGTAGCTGCTGTTAGCTTTAGGCATGCAGCTAGCGACTCAAGTCTATTTAAAATACAATTCATGATTGAAGCAAGTTGTTTCCCCCCACCCCTTCTCCCCAGACTCGGGGGATAGCTCTGCAGGCTGCAGGAACACTGCAGGAGCGCAGGGTGCACGCAATATCATAGTTTGAGAGTAACAAGTAAGACGTCTTCCACTGTGAGTTAATCAGCTTTTGAAATCTGTCAGTTGTCTGTCAATGTCAAGCTTGTTATCCTGAAAACAAAAACCCACTGCTCTGAAAATACACACACTGGTCTGTAAGTTGAGTGGCTGCCTGTCTCACTGCCTGACAAACTGCATTAACATAATGCTCAGCTGAACTGTTATAAACATCCATGGCCTCTGTCCATCTTTGCTCGTGTCTGTTTTTAAAATTTATTTCCTCATGTCTGTCCTTGCTTGCATTTGTTTTGCTGATGTTTGCTTCTGGTCTTTTTGAACTGTAATTTGCTCTGCTTTTATTGCTGCCCATTCTCTGCTTAATACTGCTCTGCTTTTATTGTCATTCGCATGCATTTAGAACTGTTGTTATAACTTGCTTTTTAATTATTAATTTTTTACATTGCCAACTTTATGTCTGGCCAGGGGCTACAGATGAAATTAATGTCTAATAACTTTATTAATATGCACTGTCCCTGAGAAGTAAATAACAAAATTCTTAAGACTCAGTAACAGACACTGATTCACTTGGTGAACATTCGGCATTAATTTTAACTAATTAGCGTGAAACAGGCAAACAAAGACAGTTATAGCGACTGTAGCATTGTTGTAAGAGAAGCAAGAATTTCAACTTGATCTCTTAAGACATAGGTAATTTTCTGATTTATTACAGTAAATATATTACAGATATCTCATTTAATTACACAACTTTCAAGTTGCTGTCAAACTCTGTGTTGCATAGCAACCAGAATGATGTAACGTTGGCCTTGGACTTGTCGCTCCTTCTGCCACTGCCAGCACTTGAGTCTGTTTTTCTTTGAAAAGATAAAAGCATATCTACTGATTATCGTCTCTGTCTCTGTCCAAATTTAAAGCAACTGATGATATTTTCTCACACAATCTGCAAGAAGAGATTAAACGGGTAATGACTGGTGCCGTTGTCTTGAAGCGCTGTGTGCAGTTTGTTCCAGGTCAGGTCGGGGTTCCTCAGTCGGTCCAGTCAGGTTTGACTGTTCGACTCTAGAGACAGTAAGGATGTGAGCTTTGAATCATTCAGCCCACAATGGCCGCGTCCAGTTATTTCATCCTGAGCTTCAGAGGATAATCATCTATTGTCGCATGAGCCTGAGGTTGATTATATTTATTCAGAGGCTCGGGTGTCGTTAGGCTCTCTCGTTTCTCTCCTCTCCCTTTCTTTCTCTTTTGTCCTCTCTCTTTCTGCGTACAGCGGCTCAGCCCCTCTGCTAGCAGCGCATGAATTTTTAATGCCCTTGCCCCCGAGCCGTGCAGTGTCAACAGAACACTGCTGCTGCGTGAAAAACGGGCAACTTTCATTCAGCTTTCTGTTCCTTATGTCTGCTTGAAGTTAAAGTTTAAACTCTAAGTGCTGCTGGTGTTTAGTTACTCCGAGGCAACGGAATCCATTAAAAACTCATTGTATATTTTTAAAAATGCAGCCGGTTTTTCTCTGCTTCTCATAAATCAGCTTTTGTCAATACGAGGATTGCATATCCAGCCTGCCTGCTTGCTACAGTGCACAGACATCTTGGAGCTCCTCGGGGACGTAGTTCACTGCCCTGCGGCCATTTTCCCCTAATTAACATTCAAGTTCAGGCAAACCCCAAGTTGTAATGTTGAACTGTTATTACATCAAGCACGCAGAGTTTGAAACACCTGCCGTCACAGCATCAGCGTGTCATCATCATCATCTTCCTCTGACTTGTTTAGAATAGAAAGTGATTATTTAATAAATCAGTGAGGAGTTGAATAATAAATCAATACTCAGGCTGTATGACAAGCCCTTTAATGTCAGTATGACAGCACAGTGGAAAACAGGATTAAAACTTTGTGCACACACATTTGTGTTTAATCGTGTGTCAGTTTCTGTGTGTGTGTTTGTGTGTGCAGCCCGTTTTCATTCCCAACACGTCAAGTACAGCATCTTGGTCAGTGGCTCTACACTTTAAACTATGAAGCTTTAAAACCACGTTCAGCGTCATTTCTGGAAATGCCCCTCTACCGTTATGTTTTGATGTGTCACCAAAGTCAGATGACATGGTATAAAGAGCGAGAACGTTTGTGTACGGAGGAGGTGGGGTGGACGGATGTGTCAGATACTGACTGTAAAATAATGATGGGCGATGCACCTCCACTTCCTCACACTGTACAACAATGAAGCCAAAGTATCCCAGATGTGTCAGTGTTCTCATCTTGCTCTGGTGGCGTCATTTGGAGCCAGAGTCCGCACAGCAGTAATCAGCTTGCGAGTTTCCGCCTACGCAGCTGGCTGACTCAGTGGCGAGCAAAGTTCAACTGTCACTCTTGACATGAGACCCCCTATTTATAACAAACATTAGCATAAGAACTACCTAAGACTAGAACTACCTTTGGGAAGAATTTATTTGACGTATACCTTGATATTTTTGTTTGGCCCATGTCTTATCTGTTAGCATTGGGGAGGCAGGATTTATGACGTATAATGCAGCCAGCCACCAGAGGATAACTGAGATGTTTTGGCTTATTTTCAGGGAGCTGTCATGTCCTACATTTCTATAAAAGTCAATGGCAGCTAGCTATCATCTTGACCTTTTCCACCAACATTTCCTTTTCCTGCAGATTCTTTTGAACTGTTCTGAGCACCTCCACCAAAAATAACCTGCTTCAGAAAAATGGCTGGTTTTCCTTGGGAACTCATTTGCTTTGGCTCAATTCTCAAATGAGAACTATGTTTTTCAAAACAAGAAGTTTTGAGCCCAAGTAAACTTTTATCACATTTGAAACAAGGCTAAGAGTTTGCTTATCTATTTTCAGATGAATTTTATCAATCAATTAGTTGAAAAAAGGTGAACTACAGTTTACCTCTGTATTTACCACTACGTCCCAGCACGTAACACATTGCTAGACAAATACATTTACCATATAAATGTGTATGAAGAAAGGCTAAAATGTGTTTATCCTTTTCTGTGTACTACAAATGGAAATTTGAATCTCAAAAACTCAGTGTGACACACAACAGCATTCTGCATTCTTGTATAGTACAATAAACAATCACTGTCAACAAAAGAAACAAGAGAGAACAAAACGTTTTTTGTACAGAGGGAACATAACCAGGGTTGAGTGCCATGGTAAAAAAAAAAAAAAAAAAGTTTTGAGTACAGCTCACACAATGACAAAATAACTTAATTTTGGTGTCACTGGTGCCAATTTACTGACACAAAAAACTCAGTTTTGAAACATGAGTCAAATGTTATGGTTGTTGTGATTTCCCGTGAAACCATTGTGACAACTGCACTTACAGTTTAGACTGTTTTGAAAAATGAGCCAAAACGATTGGAAAAAAAAAAACTGTTAAAGGAAGTCACCTTAGTGCTTGCTCTTGGTCGGAACTGTTGGGTCTCTGTAAGTAAGATTATCAAGAGTATAGTTTAGACCTTAGACCTGACTTATCCTGACTATTGTTACCATGACATGACATTTTAAAAGTCTACCCAGATGTTGCATATTCATTATTGCTAACACGAGTGCAGAGCCCTGCGTGTGCAAAGCTGATGCTGCAGGGGAACCTACAGTGTCACAGTTTGAAAAGTAGGACCACTGACCAAGCTGCTGTATTTTGATGAGTTGGGAGTGAGGATGTGTGTGAACTGAGGGCACTCACACAAACACACAAGCATACATTCACATCTTAAGTCCGTTTGTGAGTTTCAAATAAAATCTTCTTGAAGGCCCTCCTGAAGTCTCGGTTAAAGATGGTGTATATGATGGGGTTCAGGCAGCTGTTGCAGTATCCGATCCAGAAGAACAGGTCGAAGAGTGTGTCGGGGATCGTGCAGTTCTCTCTGCAGACGGCGTGGAGACTGTAAGTGAAGAAAAACGGGAACCAGCAGAGGACAAACACCCCCATCACCACGGCCAGAACAAACGTGAAGCGCTTCTCCCTCATCTGTGCCACTTTGTTTTTGGACAGAGACATCTGCCTGCTGCGGAGCGGCACTGGGGAGGGGAGGAGGAAGTGGTGGGAGCACTGGTCGGATGATGCCCAGGATATGGAAGCGCAGGAAGGAGGAGGAGGCTTCAGCCTGTTTCCCTCTGCGTCCTTGCCCTCCTCTGTTTTCACACCTCCAGCGGCTCTCCTGGGGAAACGGAGCGCAGAGGAAAACGAGGAGGATGTTTTTATGTCCGCTTCACAGATCCTCTCCTCTAAGTCGATATCATCCAGCTCTCCTCTCCTGTGGCTGCTGCTGGTGCTGTCTATGTTGGAGGAGCTGTGTCTGTTTGGAGGCCGCGGGCTGTCCAGCTCATACTGGGATCTACCACACCCGCCTCCCTTTCTTTGGCAAGTCATGGCGCCACCCACGAAGCAGGTCTCGGACTGCGACGGCTGCCGCTCCATCACATTCTTCGCCACGAACACGGTGGAGGCCCGCTGCTTGGCAACGCGGTAGATCTTACAGTAAACGAGTATCATGATGACCCCTGGTGCGAAGAAGGACACGAGGCAGGAGGAGAGGATGTACCACGTCTGATTGTTGAGTAGACACTCCTGCATCAGTGTGTCGTTCTCCTCATCAGCCTCCAAGTTCTCCTCTTTCTGCTTCATGAGCAGCGGCGGCGAGGAGATGACGATCGATATGAGCCACACGATGCTGATCATCGCTTTAATCCGTTTGGGCGTCCGTTTGCGGTTGTAGCTGACGGCTTTAGTGACAGACCAGTAGCGGTCGAGGCTGATGGCGCAGAGGTGGACGATGGAGGAAGTGCAAAAGAGGACGTCCAGAGCCAGGTAGAAGGAGCACCAGGTGGAACCAAAGTACCAGTAGCCCATGACCTGGAAAAAGAACCAATTAAGATATGTTAATGATTCATTAGACACCAGTAATGACCTGCAGAGGAGAAGAAAAAGTGTTTTATTCTCTAGCTTCAAGGCTTTTTCATAACAGAAATTCAGTCAATATGTCATTACAGCCATGTTGGTGGAAAATGTATTAAGTTTGCATGAAAACGTCTCAGTGAGTTTGCCCCTGTGGTTTCACATCAGGCCTTTCGAAAATTATTTAAGCTGACAATCTTTTCACAGCTCAAAACAATAAAATATCCATCAAATTCCTCCACGCTGTGTGCTCTGCACTCTAAATGAAGTCTGTCTGAAAAGTCCAACATTTACCTCTCCATCACCTGTGTTTTCCTCACTGGCTGGTGATAAAGGAGTAAATATTGGAAAGACTCGGCTGCAGTGCAGTTGCTTGGCTACAAAGAACCAACACTTATTCTGCTGTATTAGCTCTTCTGGAGAGCTTCGGTTTATTCAGTTTATTTGAAGTGAGGATCTGCTGAAGTTCAGAGGAAGGCTGAGATGGAACTATTGGGACTTTCTGGTTCTCCTCCAAGAACTCCAAGAACAGCAAATTGATTAATAAACAAACCATTAATCGACATGTTTTGATCAGTTCGTCTTTTTCATTCATAAAGCAAACAAATCTAATTCTTATGGATCTCTTTAAGATATATATATTAAAAAAACAAAATCAACAACTACATGAACATAAAATTAAAAATAATTTTTGATAAGGATCCCTCAAATGTTGTTTAAGTTCGTATGAAATGATGAAAAAGCATTTTGAGAGTATATCTTCTGTATTGTGACATATTTCTGAGTGAAACAGGACAGGAAGGCAGGACTTCATGTTGGGAGGAACTTAATTTGAATGTTGAAAAGTAGGCGTGTCCTAAACGGATACACACTGCTGTTGCTTGCTAGCTAGCTTGTCAATCATAGCTCTGTGACACTAAAAGCTGAAGATGGATTGATGGCTGGAGGTCCTGATATAACTGGATGACATTAGTTAGTTCAAGCCCACACAAGCACACATCATATTTCATTTTACAGATAGAAAACATCATTGGATTTTGATACAAAGAAATGTATTTTTTTTACATTAACTAAAATAATACATACTGTATATATAAAAATGTTGCCAATGTTAAGTCCTGTAAAACAAAATGTATAACAGTGTCTGTTGTATTTTTCCTCCTCTGTTTCATGCACGCTTTTTTTAATTGTGTACACTTGCCAGCAACTCTCATTCATTTTTCAGAGTCAGTCATGTTTTTATTTACTCTTGGCTTCATGCAACTGTAAGGCTTTGAGGTTGAAACTTCAAAATTTTGCTCTCCAGCTTTGAACAGAAAGCAGGAGTCTGCAGCCCTGCTAGCAGTTCTGTGAAGCTGTATTTCTGCACAGTGACGCTTTAAGCTAGATGCTAATGCCAGCATGCTAACATGATTGCAGTAGCATGCTGATGTTAAGCAGGTATAATGGTGAGTTCCGGAATCTGAGTTCCCAAGAGGAAATTTGAACTGGAAGACCTTGTGAAGTCGGATTTTGGACTCAGACAGTGGGAGAAACCTCATTAACCCCAACTTAAAAATACTGAGATGACTGCTCCACTCATTAATAGTATATAATAGCTGTAGCAATATACTGTTTATTAGCACTTCTGTCTTTTGTGTCTTATTAAGTCACTTGTACATGTAGTACTGTCTGTGGACATATTTCTACGGTGTTTATATGTGCAAGATACTGCATGAGAGTGAAAGAGCAAGTAAAATAAAGGTTTTCTTGGAAGCAACCATCTTGGTTTCTTGACTTGATGGATCGTGATCAGTTCAGGTGTGACGTCATTCCCAACTCCAACTTCCGAGGTAAATTGAATGCAGCAATTGTCAGCATCTTAGTGTGTTAGCATGTTAACATCAGCTAACGAGCAGTAAACACAAAGTACAGCTGGGTTTACAACTGATGGGAATGTCAGTCATAAACCAAAGAATCTGAAAAATAGAAGTTTTGACCTGATGATGGCGCTGGATTAAAAGACAGAAGATGACTAAAGTTGTCAGGATTTAGCAAGACAACCAATGACTGCAATGACATTTCACTTAAAACTATAAATGTTTAGATGAAAAATCAGTGGAGTAATCCTGCGGGAGTAATAATGTTGGGACCAAACTTGAATGGCAATCCATAGAAGAGTTGTTTAGATAATTCAGTCGGAACCAAAGTCGTGAACCGTCAAACTGACATCACAGCAATGCCAATAGCATAACCAAAAAAAGAAAAATCTGCAGACTAATTTATGAAAATTAGTAGCAGCTTGAGTCTGAGCAGGTTATTGACTGAATTTTAAGTATCTATTCATTTAGCCACAACTGCTCCAGATGTACTGGCACTGTTATTGCAGCGTGCTTCTCTGGGAAAAAAATTAAATTTATTTGTTTTTGCTTTCAGCTTTGTCTTCAGTTCATCTGAGCAATTAATATAATGACTCCCCCATTTAGTGGAATTATAAAACCAGTAGTCCATTACTTATAAAACAGGGAAAACAGATGACAACCAGCAGAAGGGCCAGGATGACCCAAAGCATCAGACTTGTGTTGTGAACAAAAGTGTGTATCTATAAAAAGTCATCCTACAGAGAGGAAGAACAAACTCGGTGAACCCAGGGTGTCAGCCCATCTGAAGCAGACAAGAAGCAATTACAGCCACAAGAAGTGTCTAAAGCAACAGAGAAGAAGGTCCAGGTAGATTTAAGATATTACTGATTGATGAAAGCAGGTCAGCTGAGTGTTGTTGCTGAGTGCAGAAGAGAGCATCAGACAGGAAGCACCAGTTATATATCAAGTAGACACCCACTAACTTGAGGAAGACAAAATGTAATTAAATTGTCTGGAACTGTTCAGTTAACAAGTTGAGATCTTCACTGCCTACATCTCACACAATATTGGCTCAAAGGGAAAAAAAAATCAGGGGTTTAAACCAGGAAATGTTCAAAATTCAGCATCATTAGAACCTAGAAAGCCTAACTCATGGGGATATCATGATAAACTACAGAGGCACTACAGTATATTTCTTGCAGATTTTGCTGAAGAACACCACAGATAAATGAGTTGTGTGAATTTAGTCATTCATTACCCACCAAATCAAATTGGATGAACAGTCAGTTTGCTTTTTGTCACATTTTCAAATGTTTTCTAATATGTCCAAAGCTGTCTTAAAAGTGGCTTTCAGTTTAGAAAGTGTAAAAGTTATATCACCTGCTGCCACGCAAAGTTTCCAACCTAAGTAAAAAAAAATGTTTTATTTATATAGCACATTTTAAAACACAGTTAGAAAATGCTTCACACAGACACATCAACATATAAATTAATGAAGTAAAAAGTAAAATAGAATTGCAATATAATACACAACACTAGGGATTTATCAATAATCTAGAAATGGCAGTAACTGCACCTCATTTGATATTTGTGTCTGGTGGAGCCATTTGTTAAATAAGGAAACTTAAAATGAGGTGAAAAAATTAGACAAAAATAGGAAAAAAATGAAAATGAGGGGGAAAAAGTGTGCATTTTGTATCTTATTAATTACTTATGATTATTCTATTAATCCAGGGGTGGGTAATTATTTTTCTTCAGGGGCCACATGAGAAATTGATCAGGCTGCCGCGGTCCAGACACAAATGATATAAGGTCCTAATAATGGCCAAATTTCTAATAATGGAATGGTCAGAAGTGTTCTGTTGGGTACCTCTACTGCTGGTCACCCTTTCTGAATTGCAATGCTGAATTGTGGGCTAATATTTTGTTGGCAATGTCCAAAACCTGATGTTTGACAGTGTACCATGCATGCTGTATGCAGGTTGCAATGATAGCAGCAAAAGTAGAAGAACAACATAAACAACATGGATGTACAGCACTGAATAAATAAAGTTACAGTTTAATATAAAAGATACAGTTTCTTCACTTTCAAAACAAAGGTCTGACAACAGTTTAATGTAGAGCAAAATGCAAATTTTTGGTATTTCCATGAGGGCCTTCAGGCTCCATCTGGCCCCCGGGCTGCATTTTGCCCAGGTCTGTATTAATCAATTGTTAGTATTTTCAACTATCGGTTAAGGAAAATGCACAAAACCCTAACCCTGACCTCACACAACACAGTGGGAGACAGACCAAACTAAAACAAACCAAGAGAAAGACAGGGAAGGAGATCTATAAAAAGGTTTTTCAATAGAGATGAGTTGTTATAAGCTGCTTAAAGCAGTCCAGAGACTCAGCAAATCTGATCGATTGGGGAAGATGCCTCCAGAGGGTTGGGGCTAAAACACAAAGACACGGTCCCCTTTTTGTTTTGCACTTGCAGCAGGGGATGGATAAAAGGTCTAGATTTGAGGATCAGAGTGGTCGATGGGTGGAATGTGGAACGAGGGGATCAGAAATGTAACTGGGAGCAAGGTCATGCAGGGCCTTATCAGCAGGATCCTGCAGTTTATTCTGTATTTTACAGGAAGCCAGTAGAGGGATGCAAGAACACTGTAATGAGGGACCGATGGTTAATTCTACAACTGTAGTTAAAAGCCTGGAAGCTGCATTTTGAACCAGTTGTAGATGATTTAGAGAAGCTTGACTGACATATGTGCAGAGGGAAATACAATAATAATTTAGTGTTGATTAATAGTTCAAGCTCTGTACAGGGCAAGACATATCTGCTTTTTGTGATGATGCACAGCTGAGGAAAGTAGGACTGGATGAGCTGAGTTACATGTCAAAAGTCTTAAAATGATTAAAGTTGATACCAAGATTCTAAGTGGTAGATTTGATATTTAAGAGAAATGGACCAATAAACTGATCAACTGCAATTTAAGGAATGTCTGTTTTGTCAGAGTGGAAATTTCTGGACGTACTTGTGAGCAAAGTTTTGTCTTTGGGGATTTCATTGATCCACAACCACAACCGCTGATGCGTCATCTGATTCGTCACACAAACTCAAACCAGTACCAGGAGCTTATTTATCACTAAACCTCTTCTCATTCAAGCTTCTCATGATCTCGGTTCCACCTGCACTGGGATGCGAATTTTGAATAAAAGAATAGATTGGGCCTTAACTCAAGAAAAGCAATGCATCTTTAGGGAGTTCTATTTATTTTTACTTTGCAGAGAAAGAGTTTTCTGGATTAGTCAGCAGGAAGAGCCGGAGTTTGGCGACATTTGAAGTTGTTTGATGAATTTTATATCATGCTAGCAGAGCAGCCATAGACAGTAGAAGAAGAAGTGGAGAGAGCTTTCGGGTCTGAAAAGTAAAGCCAATGTGGAAGTAGGGACATGTGTTTACCAAAGGTTTCTGATTTGTCCCTAGAAATAATTTTGATCAAAAAATTAAAATATAACCACTGTTGTCTGTCAGGGTCTAGTCAATGTTAGTTTGTGAGATCCAGTATTGTGACAAATGATGAAAAACAATTTGTTTTTGAGTTTTGACAACACAAAGGAGAACAAGCTATAAAGGTAAATAAGTAAAACAAACTGAGAAAAAGACATGCATTTTGTGTCTCATTAGTTATTAATAGTTAATGGACTGTTGTAGAATGAGCTAAACTGCTAGTTAAGGGAAACAACATTTTCTACCCTAGTTTCCACATTGCCTATTTCTTGTTAAAATTATTCACAAGAAAAATATTTTAGTGCATATTTAGTTGTAATACGAGAAAGATCACAAGCAGGCAGGTTATTTCCTGCTGAACGGACATAATAAGCAAGTCACAGTACGTCACCCACCAGCTACATGCTCTCGTTGGTACTGCACATGGTCTGGTTGCAGAAAACCAAGATGGCAGCCACAGTAATGCCAAACTCAAGAGTTAAAACCATTCAAACCAGTTGTCCACAAACCAACAGCTGACATCCCAGTGGCACTGTCGACTAATATGCTGTGTGTGAGTGTGGCTTTAGGGATTGCTGTCGGTCCACCACTTTGGTCCAGACTGAAATATCTCAACAACTATCGGATGGACTATCTTGAAATTTAGTACTAATATCCATGGTCCTGAGAGGATGTATCCTAAGGATTTTGGTGATACTTTGACTTTTTCTGTAATGCCAGCAATAGATTGACATCAAGCAGCACCCCTCAAGGGCTGAAAACCTTTAAAAAAATGCAGTTCCTCACATGGTCACTTAAGGCTGTCTCTAAAAGCGAGTCAATCTCCACAGACCCGAATATTAAAATGTCCAACTTTACAGCAGAAATACTGTAAACTGTTCACAGTTTGATACAAAAAATGCTTTGGTCTAGCTAATGCTCCTGTTGATCACAACTGCACAGGGGCCGACTTTTTATATAACTCACCCGTTTAAATTATATTAATGATTAAGGTTTAGTATCCTAAGGGTATTCCCACTTTGAGTAACAGGTAAGTACCACCATAGATGACTAGCCACTAGATAGTCACTTCCTTTTCCCACCTCAGCTCCACTGAGGCTCTACCTTGTTGCTCATTTTTGGACACCCAGAGCCACCACACTGACATTTAAAACGGCCCTTCAGAAACTAATAAGCGATGTCACAGGTAGTACGTCCATGTTTTAAACAGTATGTGGTTGACATTTATGGTTTTGACTAAAATGTCTCAACCACTGATAAAGCCAATGATAAATAAAGATGGATGTTGCGTCTCATCTTCCTCCCACTGTACTGTGTCCTAGCAATTATGAAAAACTGTGATTAAAATTTAAAAATGTTGGGAGACTCCTGTGTACCACCAGAGGGAGCTTAAGTGCCATCAGGAGCGCTCATACTTTAGTTTGAGAATCTATGATCTATAGCGCTATCCACTTTGTCCATTACTTTGGTTTATGTAGAAGTTGCACTTCTTTCCAGTGATCACTATAGCCTCACAGAGCTGCAGACCCTTCATCTCTTTTTTTGCTTCAGTATGTCCAGATCTGACTGAGATCTGATCAGTGAGAGCCTCCAGCCTCAAATTGCCAAGAGTTCTATACCTGTATTAAACTTGTGTTTTGCCTTGTTCAGATAAGTCCTCACCTCATTAGCCAAGGAGAAGGGGATGACCAGCGTCGCCACCAGTATGTCCGCAGAAGCCAAAGACACCAGGAAGAGGTTCTGAGGTGCCCTCAGGGCTCGGCTGGTGAACACCGCCACCACCACCAGCACGTTACCCACCACGGTGCCCAGGATGATGACCGTGACCACCAGCACGATGAACACCGATGCCACCTGTGAGTGAGGAGGTAGAGGAGGAGATCTCGGCGAGGAAGAGGACGTCTGATTGACATTCTCCAAAGAAGAGTTTGGTGGTAAAGTGGCCGGCACCGTGGCCATCACAGACGTGAATACATCCGATAAGTCCATCCTGGTTAAATGAGTGACATTATGGTCCCCATATTTTTTTTTTCTTTATCTCAAGTGCTTCACTGCAGTCGAGTGTCTTTGTGCCAGCCAGTGAGAAAATAACACAAAGTACAAAAATGAGAAAAAGCCGGAGAAAGAATCTGCCAAAAAAATTCGAAGCTGGCTCTTTGGTTACAGAAGAAAACCGTCCAATAAAATCCTCACCAGCTTCAAAATATCATATTTCTAAAAATTTGCTCACTCTCAAAATAAAAAAAGTACACATGCATGTCTCAAATCCTCCAAGCACTACAGTTATGGTCAATATTTCATCATGTACTCAAAAATATACTGCTTCATGCTGCAACTGAAAGAAGGATTTGCATGATTTAAGTTAGGATTTCAAGAAGTCATACCTGCTAAATATCCATTCATAAGCACATCTGAGCCCAGAGGTTGACATACTGTATTAAAGCTACAAGACTGGCCTACTTATTTCCAATGAGATGCAGAAAAAAAGAGGAAAAAGCATATGGCTACATGCTCTAGTTGGAGCCAGGACAGAAACCCTATTTGGAATGCATGGTACCCTCATACTGCTGCACTCCGAAAAAAAGATCAATGTGGCAGGAAAAAAGGTATTTAAAAGTAGGGAAAAAATGAGGGGGAAAATGACTGACGGGAGAAGAAAAAGAAAAGAGGGGAGAAGATGAGTGGGTGATGTAAAAAAAAAGAAAGAAAAAAAAAACAAAAACAAAGAGGCAAGCAAAAGAAAAACAGCGGTCCTCACTTTCATGCGAGTCGTTGCCGTGCTGAGTGACACTGCTGCTGCCGCTGCTGCTGTTCAGTGATTCTCTGCTGCTGGAAGAGAGAAGAGACGAGGAGGAGGAGGAGGAGGAGGAGCAGGAGAGAGAGAGACTAATAGAGAGGAGAGATGAAAGGAAAGAGTAGGAGATGCGTGGAGTGAGGAAGAGATGTTTGAAGGAGATGAAGAGGAGGACAGAAAAGGTCAGGAAAATTAGGAAGGAAAGAGAGTGAGAGAAGGAGAAGAGATGGATGATGAGAGACAGGAGAGGAAGGAGGGTGCTGTGAGGAGGAGTGGGTGGAAGAGAGGGAAAGAGGGGAGAAACAGGGATGAGGAGAGAAAAGTCAAGAAGACAAGAGAGGACAGAAAAGGAAAGAAGACAGAAGATGGGAAAAAAGAATTGATATTTTGAGGTGAGGAAAAAAGGGGGAAAGATGGAGAGGAGAAGCTGAAGAAAAAGGAGAAATGAAATGAGAGATTAGAGGAGGGTTTTAGACAAGAGAGGAGAGGAGAGAAAAGGGAAAAAAAAGGAAAGAGGAGATAGTCAATGCTGAGGAGAGGAAGAATGGAAAAGGGAGAAAAGATGAAGAGGAGAGGACAAGAAAGGAATTGAGACAGAAGAAAGAAGAATGAGGAGAAATTAAACGAGAGATGAGAGGAAGGTTCTACACAGAAGAGGGCACTATGAGAGAGAGAGAGAGAGAGAGAGAGAGAGAGAGAGAGAGAGAGAGACAGAGAGAGAGAGAGACAGAGACAGAGAGAGAGAGGGGAGAAGGAGGAGAGTAAAGCTGGACTTAAACTGTACGATCTGAGCCCATTTCCGACCTGATTTTCGAGCCACACGACTAATTTTAGAGTTGAATTTCAGCTTTGTCGAGCGTCGTTTGCTGTGCAGTGTACAGGGCAGAGCAAGGACCAATCAGCTGCTCCCAAACGGCTGCTGGATGTTCGGATGAATTTATGACATGTAAAAAAATTGTGATCATCCATCATCAGACTCTTGCAAAGTTGAAACAGAATCACCCCGGTGGGCATTTTCTGTCTAAAAGATGAATACTGTCACAGGTGAAAAGATCTTGATAATTGGTTCAGAAGTGAAAGTTTTTTTCGACTATTTGAATGATGTTGTGTGAATGTTCAAATTTAGACTCTGTAACCCGCAGGGCTGCACGATTTAGTAAAAAAGTCATATTGCAATTATTTTAACTGAAATTGGGATTTTGACATGCGATACAATTAGTAGCAATGATCTGTTTTGCACTATAATTTTGCTGTTTGCTGTGTGATGTGACATTTATTTGAGGTCTGTACCAAACAAACAAGATTTTAAAGCCAGGTCATCTCTGCAGCACTACAGTGTCTCATTATAATGCTGTTTTGCCATACATTCTTTTTCAAAAAATTACGATTTGTTTCTGGTTCTGCGATTTGGATATTACACTTGGCCATATTGCAATTGTGATTAACTGTGCAGCCCTGGTCATCGGGACATTTTTCATCCTCTACAACACCACATAAAAGTCTGTCATAACTTTGGAGCCTACTTGAGAAGCTACATTGAAATTTCTCAGTTGAGAGACAGAAGAAAACATTTGCCATAAAGCAGTCTCGAACTCCAAGGGCATAAGTCCTACAGTTGAACCACTCAGCTATCAAATCTCCCAGCTCAACAAATCGACTTTGTCGCTTTTTATAATACGTCCCCTTGCATACACCGTTGGAAAGTTGAAGTTGTAACCAATACGCCTATAGTACTTCTGCATGCATGTTAGGCTACAACAAGAAGTGCAATTTTTGTATTTTACATTACTAACTTTTCCCTTGAAGCTTCTTGTTGGCAGCACACAGCCTGCAGCCTTTATTTTTGAAAGATTAAATCTGTTGAAATTACTTCTTTGTGTTCACGACAAGTGAAATTGGACTTTGGAGAAATACTTTCATACTGATCAATATAGTCTCTCACTCTCAACCTACAGCTGAACAAATTATCAGAGTGATTAAACAAATTTGTTTTTTGTGACACGTTGATGTTGTAACCAAATATCAACCAGATCAATGGATGGAAAATGGACACTAAAACGTAGCTCTCTGCAAAATGAACAAGCTTATACTATCCCATCCATTTTTTAAATAAATTTCTGCGCCATTTGCATTATTGCTAGGAAGCAAACATCGTCCTGCCACTGAGATTTCAAGCAAATCTTTATTGACGATTGTCAATAGGCAGAACGGTCCACAGGATGTTTTCATTTTCTTTTTATACGTACGGTGTGAGCACTGCGAGGTCGGTGCACTGACGATCAGACTGTAAAGTGTGATGACGACACAGATGATTTAACTTGTACATTTGAAGCTGGAACTAAACATTTATTTTTATAAAATTTATTTATTTATTTTTTGTCTTTTGTCTATTTATGCATCTATTTAATAGGACAGCTGAGGATATGACAAGAAATGGGAAGAGAGAGAGAAAAGACAGAAACAAATTATAAGGTGACATGCAGCAATGGACTGCAGGCAGGAGTTGAACCCACGGCCACTGCAGTCCCTCTCCTCCACTCATGTGTAGGAGAGGGAGGAGAAAGAAAAAGAGGAGATGTGGAGAAAAGGAGGAAGGGAGAGGAGAAAAGAAGGAGGGAAAGGTGAATAAAAAGAATAGACAAGAGGAAAACAAGGCAAGAGAGGTGAAAAAAGGGAAAGGAGGAAAGTGGAGACGACAGGAGAGAGAAAAGGTGAGATGAAGAACAGAAAAAGAGGAGAGTACGCAAGAATGGATGGTAGAGAAGAGGAGAAGACAGGACAGAAAAGAGGAGAGAAAAGAGGAAAGGAAAAAGAAGACCAGAGAGCATAAGCAAGGGGACTGAAAAAGTAAGAGAGAAAAGAGAGATAGGGAGAATAAAAGAAACCATGATATAGGAACAGAGACAAGGGGAGGGGGAGGAGAGGAAACAAGGGTAGAGGAGAGGTTAGAAGACATGAAAAAGTAAAGAAGAGAGATGAAAAAGACAGGAGGCAAAGGAGGTGGAAAGGGAAAAATAAGACAAGGAATACAAAGAGGGGCGTGAGAAGAGAGGTGAGCAGAGGAAAGAAAAAGAGAGGAGACAAAAGAGGAAAGGAAAAAACAACAGGAGAGGAAAAGAGGAGAGAAAGGGAAAGGGAAAAGAAGACAGCAAGGGGGAGGAGAGGATAAGAAAGGCAGGATAAGAGATGAGGAAAGAAGAAATAGCGGTAACACTTTATAGGGTACATGATTCATGAATTCATGCATGACTTTATACATGGAAAAGCATGAATTCATTCATGTCGTACTTCATGAACTATCAGGAACGAACACGAATGTACAGTATCTCATGCATGACTTAGTGCAGGAACAACGTGTTAATTAATGCAACAACTAATGTATTTTAATCATCATGATTACTGAGTTATTAATGATGTTCATGTCTTCTTCATGGATAAGTATGCAGTTAAAGGGACAGACACAGTAGTAAGCAGAGTTATAAATCATGATGGACTAAGCATTACTTCTTTGTGACTTCATGTTTGTAGCCCTTCAAATAAATTCAACCCCCCTGTATATTCAGGCACTA
The DNA here is from genome assembly GCF_056507025.1 of Lutjanus erythropterus. Taxonomy (NCBI): domain Eukaryota; kingdom Metazoa; phylum Chordata; class Actinopteri; order Lutjaniformes; family Lutjanidae; genus Lutjanus; species Lutjanus erythropterus. The sequence goes on along the minus strand of NC_139317.1, from coordinate 4,539,649 downwards.
TGTATTTGGAAAAAATACAAAAGCAAATTAGATCCTAATTGTGAGACTTGAGATTTATAAAACATATGCAGAGGCAACAACTGGTTAATTCAAGTTTTATTTTATTAATCCATCTACTACTACTACCACTACTACTAAAACTAACACTAATAATAATACTAATAATACTTTATTTATATAAAGCCCTTAGAAACAGTATATACAAAGTGCTTTGACTGATAAAGCAAAAGAAGGACACCCAGGAAACAACAACCCAAGCCAGTTCAGCTAAAATTAAGGCAAAATTAACTAAATATAGTAGAAAGAGAAAGAACAATAAAAGAGAAAGGACTAAAAACATACAATGAACAAAAACAAGAAAAGTGTCAATATACATAAATATAAATAAAAGAATAAAAAGATTAAAAAGGCGACATCACATGATGTTGCCCTAAAAAAGAATAAAAATCCGACGTCACATGACGCCATCTTGTCAGTATAAATAAAAAGAAATAAAAGAATGACATGATTAAAAAGACGACATCACATAATGTTGCCTTAATAAGAATAAAAACATCACATGATGCCGTCTTGTCAGTATAAATGAAGAGAAACAGAAGAATAAAATGATTAAAAAGATGAAACAACACAAAAGTAAGTCTATAAAAGTTGGGTTTTAAGAAGTGATTTAAAAGAAGCCACTGACTCTGCAGCCTTATCTCTGCAAACAGAAGGGCCCTGTCGGAGGATCTAAGGCTGCAAACTGGCTCATCCGGGGTCAAAATATGTGATGCTGTTAAAACCAGTAAGAAGCCTCGCTGCTGCATTCTGAACCAGTTGGAGGCGGGAGAGTGACTTTTGGTTAATGTCAGAGAGGAGCAAGTTACAGAAGTCCAGTCTGGAGAAATGTGAGTGCATTATTTTTTCCAGGTCAGAGTGTGGGAGCAGCGGTTCGATTCTGGAAATAGTTCTTTAACTGTAGGAAGCAGGACTGGACACTTTGTTAATGTGGTGGTTCAAAGCTGAGATCGGAATCAAATATTACACCTAAATTTCTCACTACGGATTTCACATTTACAGGAGACCTGGGTCATTTTCAATAAGACTGAAGGAATAGGGTGATTCTGATTTTGAGTTATTGAGTTTGAGAAAATTATTGAGGCAGTCTAAAACAGAGGATGTCGATGTAGAAGATGTGTAATTACTTATGGTTTCCACAGAGGTCCTTTCTAAAAGGCAGGATGACACCATCTAACTGTAGCATCTCTGATGCCAGCATGTTGGTGTTAAAGACAGACAGGTCACCTCTTTGTTTGAAGGGCCACACTGAAAAACTTAACTTAAAATTAATCAGAACACTCATGTGTACTGTTGTGTCTGGTCAGGTTTTTGTCCTGTCCCTTAAACTGCAGACTTACCTGATGAAGACATGAACATCATTAATAACTCAGACATCTTTAATTGTTGCTTAAATGATCAAGAAACAGTAAATTCTTGTACATTTGTTGAGAGGAGAGGAGAGGAGAGGAGAGGAGAGGAGAGGAGAGGAGAGGAGAGGAGAGGAGGAAACAGAGAGGTGGAAACAGAGGAGGAAACAGAGGAGAGGAGAAGAGGAAAAAGAAGAAGGGGAAACAAATAGAAGGAAAAAGAAAGCAGAAGAGGACACAGCAAGGCATAAACGGAGAGGAGGAAACAGCAAGGAGGAAACAGAGAGGAAGACAGAAAGGACAGAAGGAAACAAAGATGAGGAAACAAAAAGTAGGAAACAAAAAGAAACAGGAAGGAGAGGAGGAAACAGAATGAAACAGAAAGGGAGGAGATGGAAAGGAGGGGGAAATGGAGAGGAAAGGAGGAAACAGTAAGGAAAGGAGGACAGAGATGGTGAGGAAACAGAAAGGAGGAAACGGAGGAGATGAGGGAAGATAAAGGAGGAAACAAAGGAGAAGAGGAAACAAAGAGGAAGAAACAGAAAGGAAAGGATGAAACAGAGGAGGAAACAAGAGTGAAGATGAGGAAAGAGAGTGCAGGAAACAAAGAGAGGAGAGGAGGCATTGATAGATTGTGAGGAAAAGAAAGACAGCTGATAGATGTAATTGTTAGCTCTACATGCACATCAACTTTTGAGTGGACATAATTTTTCATCCAGAGATGAGTGGATGGAGAGAGAGAGAGAGAGAGAGAAACCTTTTATTCAGTCAGCCTCTGATGCTCTTAATTTAGCTGCCTGGCACTGAACGCTGCCATGTAGGCAGATCAACCAGAATGCAGTTTGGTTCCGTTCCTCCTGAATCTGACTGCAGCCCACAACAGCGCACGCTGTGACACTCACATGCCTTTTATATGAGCGGCAGAGGTAAACACAACCTCTCAAATCAGACTTCACAAAAACCCTCTGTGACATGAATCCAGGCGGGGAGGTAATCCCATGATGCCGCAGCCGGTGGGCATACTTAACAGCAGATCACAGTTAGTGGATATACAGTACAGAATCGTACTGTAATGACACTCGCTGGCACCGCCGAACTGAATAAACATCAACAAGCCTCCTCGGGGAGCGCTCGCTCCAAGCATGTTTATTCAATCTAAAGAGCATTCAGGGCTTTAGGTCTGAGGGAATAATGCCGCTCGATGCAAGAAAATACACACGTCACCACCAATTGTATTAGGGTTTGTGAGGTGATAATGAAGGGCTCACTAACAGGATAAACGAGCAAATCAAATCAATGTCCCTCCAACTCTCTTCACATAAACAAAGAAGCCTGAGAGCTGTGAAGCCGGAGAGAGAAGAAAGAAATGGCCATGTGACTGAGAACAATTCCCGCAAACACTATAGGCCTATTATTTATTCTAAAGACCTTATGGAGTGTATTTGTCACTAATAATAGGGTTACATCACTACTAACCTCTCTAAACACATATGTGAGAGGCACAGAAATGAGGAAGGGGAAGGTAAACCATGTTAATGGTGACACTGTTGTTATTAGTTCTCTTTTTAAATACTCGATTATGGAGTATTGTTGATCAGGTATGAAGAGGATGGAAAAAGTGGTGTAATTGTGGGGATGGATGCCAGGGAGGAGAGTGGCTTCATGTAATTGACTGATGATTTATGGATTGGTATAGAACAAGGGTAGGACCAGACAAGCATTTTGTTCTTGCAGCTCCTTTTTGGACATGAAATGTTAATTCACGTTGCTCACTGAAAGTCTGTTTATTATTTATTGTATTTTTGATGCTTCATTTTCTACATTTCATTCTATTTTTTTTTAAATGTTAATAATAAATAAATCAGATCAAATAAAAAAAAAAAAAAATCAAAAATCTGCATTAGGGCTAAACAATCAATTGAAATTTTATCAAACTCGCAATACGACCTACTGCAATGTCCAAATCCTTAGAGGCGCAATATGAGTTAAATGCAAAATGTATGTCAAACTATCATTTTAAATTAAATATTGTTGTGCTGCAAAAATGTCCTGGACTACAGATATTTCTACAGACTTAAGAAAACATCTTTGTTTGGTACAGATCCAGGCAAAAATCACACTATATTGATATGTTTTAAGTGAAAATCTAAAGAATTAGCATTCCCTCTAATATCACAAATCACATCGCAATTGCAATATCAATCAAAATAATCACAATTACATATTTTTTCCCAAATCTGTATATAAATGCAGAATCTGTGGGCAAGGGACGAGATTTTGGTATCAGAAGTGTTGTAGTTTCTGCTTCTAGTCCGAGTTGTATTAATCAATCACGTCTGAGTGGGTTTTCATTGCATGCAGGTAAACAATCTGTGAAGAGAGCAAAAGAGACAGAATTGCATTTGCCAAAATACAATCTCTGGACCCATGATCTATAGACTGATCATAGTTGAGCTTTTTGGAAGCTTTTTTTTTTTAAAAATGTATCTGCATTTATCTGTGTCTCAAATTGTTAATCAGGCTTTAAAGAAATGGCCAGTGCTGAAAGAGAAAGTCCTAAGAACTCTGATTGGGAATATTAGCCCACTAATAATATATCCCATTAAATCCCACTAAAGGACCAAAACCAATAATGCACGAAAGGCCGCTGAGGCCTGGACACACCAGAAAGTGGTACAGCAGGAGGCCTGGTTACATGGTGAATGAAGGATTTGTTGGTGAACTACTGGGGAGTTAATGGCTAACATGCTAGCACTATTAGGTCTCTACAAATTTAATGCCATGCTCCATTTACCTTGGAGGTCAGAACTGTGTTCCAGTAAAACTAGCTGGGAAGAAATGCTTCCTTGATAATAACACCTTAACTGGAATTTTGTGCATACAAACACCATAGCAGTGATTCAGAGTGTCGGCCTGACACAACAACTGATCTGTGAATCTTAGAGTGACACTTCACCACGAATCACAAATACATATTTTTCTGTTTATTTGTAGTGCTATTTATCCACCTAGATTGTTTTGGTGTGAGTTGCAGAGGTTTGGAGATATCGATTGTAGAGATGTCTGCCTTCTCTGAAATATAATGAAACTAGATGGCACTGGGCTTGTGATGCTCCAAGCACCAAAAATACATTTGAACAACTCAACAGCAGTGTGTCTTCCCAGAAATCATGATGTTACCCACGATAATCCACAGACTCTGTGTTGAGCAGTTTCATGTAGGAAATATTTTCTTTTTACGGAGACTCACTGATGTGATTTTAATAGTTTGTGGACAACAATGGAGCTCTACGGCACAGAGGAAGAAGTTATATTAGGCTTTGAAACACACACAATGCGTGATAGTAGGATACATTCAGTTTTGGTTTGGCCCTTTATTGACAATAACATAAATCATTCAATATCATCTTATCATTTAATTGTGCAGTGTGTTAATGTTGCTTTCGCAGCTGCTGACAGACACTCCGATTTATTATCACCTTATTACTGTGAATGTGTTGCTTTTCTTACCCAGACGGCAGACAACAGTGTAATTCATTTTGAGGCACGTCTCTGTCTACCTGATCAATCTTAATACAATATTCACTCCCCTGTTTCAGTCTTCACCAGGGATGCACACAATTAGTCAACTATACAAGTAAACATCACCACTCTCGCTAGTCGGCACCAAGTCGGTTAAATTATTTATCAATATTTTATTCATGCCAGTTAACTGTTGCTGCCCATCACTAGTCAGGGCTGCGGCCACGTCAGACGGAAGATGACAGCTGGTAAAACCAGCGCGGTTTGGCAGTGTTTTGCTATAGAAAATTAAATTAAGGTTGAATGTAGGTTGTGACAGAATAAAGTGGTACATAACCACTCAACTGGAGCAACATCTAACCACATTCAGCACAGACACGTACATTAACCTGCAAGTAGAGTAGGCTGCTGATAGCTCTGCTGACGTTAGCTACACTGTGTGTCAGGCTGGCAGCTAACATCAGCTCCAGGTAAATGATGTTGTTTACCCGCAGACACTGTAAAAGATGAAGCATTTATTGAGTTGTTGCCATGTTTTTTTGCATGTCAATGTGTAATGGTCATTTTGCACGGCGCAAAGTGTCACACATTTCACCAGCATTTAAAATACGATTTGACAATTGGCTTCAAACAGCTCTTAATACACACAGGATTTTTTTCTGACACAGTTTAACACCAATTAATAAATTGTGCTCCATTTTACCGGCTTTCCAAGAGTCGTCTTACTGTTAGACTAGGTGACTAGTCTAAATTAAAATTTGCATTTAATTGACAGGGAAATTAGCCGTCAGGGACATCCCTGGTCTTGACCAACTGAATCCTGCTGAATGTTCCATTTTCTTCACCAGCTAATAGCCAACTTTCTTTGTCCTTCCTGGGATCATTCCCAGGTCGTCAAATATCAACGTTCTGTCATGCCCCTCGGCACCTCATACAGACACACAAAATACCCTTTTGGGTCTGTATGAAATGAGAACAGGCTGGTCTGCCATTTGATTTGATTTTGCTGGCAGAAATGTAAAACGTAAAAGAAAAGAGTCTAAAAAGCTTCACAGAGCTGCATGATATTTCTTTGTGGCTCCATCACTGCTTTATCATCAGACATTTTATTCATTGTTAATGTAAAATAAATGGATTGGTGAAGCTTTACCAGTGAGTACTTGTTAGATTTCACAGAGCATAGCCTTTTCATTTATTTTGGGGATTTTAGGATTTAGTGTGACCAGGTGATTTACTTCAGCTAACATTAGCTTGTGTGTGGGTGGTGCCAGAGGCTCCGGACGGCTCCCTGATGGTACCGACATACCTGCGTTCTGTTCAGTGTTTAGCAGGGGTTATAGTACAAACCTGTACGTTTGAACTGAGCTGCTTGCTAAATCAGGAAGTTGCATGATCGTCCCATGCTGCAAAGGATAAGTGATAGAAAAAAGTGTGTGATATAATTTCATATATGCGAATATGTAAACAAACTGCACTAGAGCTGCACAATTAATAAATCTTTTATGGGAATCGCAACACGGCTTTCTACAATTTTCTAAAATGTTTTTCAATCAAACTAAAAATAATGATGTAAAATTATCATAACCTCTAACATCTAAAATCATATTGCAATTGTAATATCAGTATATAGTCAAAGTGATTGCTATTATATATTTTTTCAGAATCGTTAAACCCTAAACTCCACATGCAGTGAAAGAGGGAACAGCATTGAGCACTGAACTGTGTCAGTGAAGCAGATAAGTGAAAAAGGGTGTTGCCCAACGGCACATGAGTCTTAGTCTTTGAGAGCAGAGAAAAGACTGATCCTCCTGTATCTCTCCAGACACTCCAACCCAGCGGACCGAGTTGAGAACAGTCAGCTCAAAAGCTCTTAGTGAAGCCTTCAAGTCATGTTTCTGGGATTTGTATATTTAGGTAAGTGAAGAGAGAAGTCCTGCAGATTGTTCAGTAAGATACGTTTCTGTCCTCAGGTAAAATGTTTCACCTGTTAAAAAGTTTCACATGAAGAAGTTCTAAGGACAGAAACACTGTATCTCACCGTCTCATTATCTCATTGTTAGTTTACTGCAAGTAATAAGGACAGCGTGCAGGAGTTCTCTCCTCTCTCACCTTTGGATGTTTCCTCCTACGCACCTGTCTACAAGAATCTGAAGGTGTTTACAAGCCTCTAGAGTTGGGATTTGCATATTAAAAAATATACAGAAGTAGAGGCAAATATCAACCCAATTTAGATTAAAAGTATGTCTAGGAATATTTACTCTGTCATGACTTGTGATTTCTATCTTGTACCTTATTATAGTGCACCAATTTAATAATATATGTCCCCTAAAATTAATTTCTTTGTATTTTATATCAAATCATAGAAAATCCTTTAAAACTAAAACAAAAAATTTGATGAATTCTTATGAAAGAACCAACAATTTCAACCTCTTAGTGGTGCAAAGCTAAAACAGATTTGTTTGTTAGCTAGCTCACAACAGTGAACAATTCAATCAGTTACAGAAAAATAATACATAATCAGAATACAGTACATTTAGTAAAAACTGGGATTATTTAGCAGGATGACAGTTTTAAAATACATTTTTTAATTAAAGAATGATACATTACCATATGCTGTGTGCACACAACACATCACTTCAGAGTCTCACAACACCACTCTGGTGCCAGCTACTCTTACAGTAAGTTTATTATCATGGCCTCTGGTGGAAAAAAATGTTTACACTGGGTGGAAATTTTATCTCATCTTAAAATCAGAAAAGAGGAACAACATCACAGAACAGTGACAGTTCTGTCTACGGCTGTGAAAATGCAACCAACATCTAATTTAAAGGAACATTTAACGCTATGACCAAATGCTAACGTTAGCTACAAAGAGTGCCCTTAGGAAGGGAGGTGGTGATGATGGTGACCGGAAAGTGCGCACAATAACCACTATTAATCTGAAAGTACATTTACACATAGCAAAGGAAGGTACAGCAGGACAAACAATCAATAAACTAATAAAGCTAACATAAAACATCATATTCGATTAAATTATTTGAATATACTTGTTATTCAGGTAATCCAGAAGCAGTGGAAAATAATCAGATTACGTTACTTTAATAATGTGACACTTGAATTAGGTTACTGTCTATACTAATTGCCTGCAGGCTAGAATTTATTCCCTTTGAGGAAATTATACATGAGGCATTTTACAGCGGACTGCTTTAACATGAAACATGAGGGGCAGGGAGGCGGGCCTCACTGATAAATGTTTCTGTACAAATGCACAACTTTATAACTTCTACAACAACACAACATAATGACTCTTTTCACTGATTTGGGTGAAACTGGATCATATTTTATGGAGAAAATGCTTTCTGGTTTTCCCTCTGATGTCGTCCAGCAGAGTTTTTGATTAGCTGCCATTAGCAGGCAACAGAACCGAGCTCAGCAGCCTCCTAGTGAACACGGCCAGAACGGCTCATTCAGCGGGCTGGCATTTTTTGTCTAGACTGGCCCGATCCCACCGCGTCCAACCCCCGACCTGGCAGGGCCTGTAGCCTGCACTGACTTGCAGCTCAAACCTAGTCACCTGTACCTCAGCAGGCAGGATGTATTGTGCAAATGGACACAGTAAAAACAGCAGCAAAGACATTCTTTCACCTGCATCTCAATAGATTTATTCACTCAAAGCCAACAGCACAACAACTAAAAATTGTTGAAAAGCACCTGCATCTCAACAACACAGGATTTACAGGTACGCACAGGTACGCTCAATTACAGCCACCAGCACAATCACAAAATACACTGCTCTCAACCTCAGAAGAGAAAAGTTTAAAGGGATAATTCACACAAAAATTAAAATTCATTATCTAGGCTAAAAATATGGTGTAAATGACATCTTTTAAGTCAACTTTCAAAGAGACTAGGGTTACACCAGACAAACAGTATGGAGGCATTTTGTGTTTTTTATTTCAGTTGGTTTTTCTGTTTGAAAACTGGTCACCATTCACTTAAACTGTGTGGGTGATTCTGCAATGCTGTTTTCCTGTGAAACCCCAGCAATGTTTTTGGACTTTAATAAAACTGGGTGAACTATCCCTTTAAGCCACAGGACGACAAACGACTTTATAAAAAAAAATAGTCTTACCTGTCACAGAAGTCCAAAATATACAGTCAGTTTGTTCTCAACCTCCACGAGAGAAAGTTCCTTCAGGTGTTATTGTCCTCAGGTCATTTTTAATCCTGCTGGACAGGTGTAACGCCATAAAGTGTCCGTCTGCAAATGATATAAGGTATACACCTCACCTACAGCTGCTTTCATCCGGGTCACACACTCATAACTTCAAGCCTTTCTTGTAACTGACACATTCATCACAATTGTGGCCAACGAAGTACCTGCAGTTTATAGCATCAACCTTGATATTTATTTTCTATTTCTCTGACCTTTTTCGCTCCAACCGTCAACTTTTCTTTATCCGTTTCTTTATTTGTATTTTCTGACGCGAACTCCGCTCCTTCTAGCTTTATTTCATTAGATTTTTTTTCCCGCCTCACCTCCGACAGGGATGGACTGATCCACTTGAAGAGGCGGAGGGGGTAGGTGACCACGCCACTGCGTGCACCTAGAGCTACGTCACAGTATTGGGGCTGTGTAACACTCCTGTCAGATGTGCTGCTCCAACATCAAGTGGGTCACGACTGACAGGTCAAATTTATTTACTGAATTAATTTTATTTTATTTTATCTTTTTTTTTTTTTTTTCTGGTGGCGGTCTTGAGCCTCAGTAGATGGACCAGTCCATTTGCTAGAATTGCCAGATTATCAACCCCTCACTAAACTGCCTGTTTTTACAGAAAACACATAAATATACAGAAGCAAATAGCACTTTGAATTCCATTTTATTTGGACTTCAAATCTGTTTTTTTCCCCTTTTGTCATATTAGAAAAATAGCAATTTGAATGTCAGCCCAGACCAGAATTTTTCTCTCTGCTGTAATAATTACCATGCATTATGATAATAAGAAATTCCAGAGAAAGAAAGAGAATGTTTCCAGCAGACTTTTTCAGTTTGGCAGCTCTTCAAAATCAAATAACCAGGAGTCAATTAATTTGTTCTTCATTGGTGCAGCTCGTTTCGCTGCAGTGGGTAAATGTACTTCTGCATTTGTCTCTGCACCAAAAGCCTTTAGAGAAGTTACAACAGGAAACAAAGCCTAACATTGTGAACCACAAAAGCACACAACTAAAGAATTATCTGAATGCCAGACAGAGCTTAGAAATATTTGCACAGCTAAAAAAAATCAGTCTCTCTTTGTCCTTTAAAGCATCAGAGTGCACGCTGAGGTGTGAGCAACTCATCAAATAAAGGATTTTCCCTTCTTAGACTGTTTTATGTGAGGCCCAAAGAAATAACAGTATCCAGTGTTTCAACAGAGAAAAAAGTGTTTGTTTTTTTTGTGGTAAAGAAATACTTTTTCTTGTTTTACCACTTTAATCATAATGTGACCTTGGCTTTATTTCCTCCGCTGTTTTAAGCTGGTTCAACTTATATTTCCCTGCTGCCTTAAAAATGTGACTTAACTGAACAAAAGTTGATTAATGAGTTCAAACCTACCTTTAGAGTCATGAAACTGTGAAACCAACTGATGTAAGGAATGAAAAAAGAAGTTTAAAGCCTGCTTATTTTTCTCACCTCTGTGAACACAATCACTGCAGTGAACCTATCAGTTTCACAAAGTTACCGAAATGGTCAGATACAGTTTTCCTCATTAGGTACGCAACTTGCTTACTCAAGTATGTAACTTATGGACATCAGTTACTTAAGTAATGTCTTAACTTATGTAACTGATGTTACAAAACTTACTTAAGTTAATTTACATAGGCTAAGTTTTTTTTCCTTTTATTTTCAAAATCTACCTGGACGATGCATATTTATTATTGCTATTATTGCACATTCAAAACTTATGCTTGAGGTGTACCTGCAGTGTCAGAGTTTAAACTTAAGAATGCCACGACCTGCTCTGAAATCTGAAAATCTTCTGCAGCCCACCCAAACTTTAAATCATGTCTCAGATCAGCACACAGGACTAATTGTACCAATGACAACATGCAAGATACACTCCAGTATCAGTGTTCTCTGCAACAGCAACAGACTTACAACATGACGGGCTGATTTGGTATTCACTGGAGAAAGAAGCTCCTGAACTGCTGTGAGCCAGAATTACATGATATTATGTCTTCATCAGAATCCCCATTAGCACCGGCATCAGCATCTGCTGTTCTATTCAATGTGCAGAGTGAAATGTGATTATAAAATAACACGAAGGTCATGAATATATTGTGCTAAATACAATAGAGGAAATTCAATAACACAGAAAGGGATTAATAATAAAAAAAATTGTTAAAAGTGAAAGAAGTTTAAATCAATCGATCAACAAATAATGACTCAGAAAAATGTAGAAAAAACAACATCTTTGTCCTCTGTTAGTTACCAGAGTTTAAATATCATTTTCTTTTTTCTGAGGAAAGAATGAAATTGGGTCCATTTTCTGTCAGGCGAGTGCAACTCTGCAGGTAAGTGCTCAGCTGAAGTAAAAAAAAAAATCAAATGAAGAAACAGTGGTGGTGCATTACAGTGGGAAGCCCGTAGCTGCTGCACCGCTAAATCACTGTGAAGTTTCCCTGAGCTGCTGCTGCACCAGCGGTTTAGGAAAACAGCCCGAATACTGTTTGACAGCTCTGCGGCAACTACTTAAAAATGGAGCTAAGAATAAAAAAAAAAAAAAAGAAAAAAGCAAGAAAGAAAACCCCACACACTCTCCAGTATCCTTTTTTTCCCTTAATAGCCCAGAGAGCGAGGAGAGGGGTGACGTGTGTGGACCCTCTGGGTGAGTCATATCTCCGGCTCTGATGGAAAGAAAAAGATAAAGTGAGGCAGGGAGACATGTTGACACAGAGACAGAAAGAGACGCAGATGGTATAGAAATGGCAGGCAGAGTTACACAGAAAGAGATGGGCAAACAGAGAAACCTTCTGAGTACGAGCCAACGCAGTTTCTCTAAGACTATCAACTTATAATATATTTGATATCTCACAAAAGAGGTTTTTAGATTCCCTTTTTTTAAAGTCCAAAATCCAGGCTGGGAAAACGGACTCCTGCCAAGGGAACAAAGCTAATTAAAACATTTGAGGAACAAGTCTTTGAATATTAGCTGCTACAGAAGCTCAGTAACAGAATAACAACCACAAAGAGAGATCATGTTTGTGTCTGATTTATTCACAAACTTTTTTCAGGTCACGACAAACACTACAGATGATCCAGAGAGTTGTTTTACAGAGGAGGTTTGTGGATCAGAACCTCCCGGCGACATTAACAGTGTGGGCAGTGAATGGCAGAGGCTGGGAGCAGAGAGGAGTCCTGTGGGACGCTGCAGGTGTAAACAACATTAGATTTATAACAGAGTTTGGTCCACCGAGGCCGCTTCATCACCCCACAGGTCCACGGCATCAATGCAGCAACCGTGAACTGCAGTGCACCCGGTTTTAGAGCTTTATTGAATGTCACTCATCAGCTCTCCTCTAATTTTCTGTCGTCTCTCCTCTGTCCGTGTAGGACGGGATGTTCTGGGACCTTGTGTAACATTCCCTAAAAGTTCTATTAAAGTGATGAATGTCCCAAACTTACAGAATATTGGGGACGTTCCTCAAACGTCACATTTTGGTTATGAAAGTGCTGCAGTTCGCTGCATAAATGATTTAAGGAGGATTCAAATGATCGAACTGACAAATAAGACATTTGGGATAGAAAAAAGTCAAAACTATGAGATAAAAGTTTTAGTTAGAAGATAAAAAGTCATAATTATGAGATAAAAAGTTAAAATTATGAGAATAAAAGGCATAGTCTAAAATATGAGATAAAGTCGTGAATATGAGATTAAAAATTATAATTATGAGATTTTAAAAAAAGCTTAAATTATAAGATAAAACGTTATAAAGAAAAAGCCAAAATGATGAGATAAAAAATCATAAAAAGTCTTAATTATGAGATAAAGTCATAATTATAGGATAAAAAGTTAGAATAAATAATAAAAATTCTTATTATCTCATAATTTTGACTGACCATGGGGATATTTTTTCGTTCTCACAGAACACACATCTGGAAAGTAGTCCTTAGGAGGTGAAAAGGGCAAGCACTTTCAAAAATAAAAAAAAATGCTCAGCAGACGATTGGATGAACCAGCTGTCCATCATGCCTAACACGGGCTAATTTCAACCAATCAGATCAACACTTCCATGGATGTTTCTTGCTGTGCTGATTGGCTGCATTGCTGTTGGTGCCAAATCAAACGGATAACTTGAAGTCTGGCAAGAGATCTCAGAACGTCCTGAATGTCCCCTGAAAGTCCAAATAGCGTCCCCCTACTCTTCACACAAGTCCCCATCGTTCTGAAAACATTACAAGGCGATGTCATTTATATCAGCAATGAGATTCTCGTTCAGTTTGGATTATGACTCGCCAATAAAGGCACAAAATAGACAAAAAACACAATTAAGATTTTTTTTTTTTGCATTCAGTGTGTGAATTTCTCACTTCTGTGGTTTACAGAGATTCACTACATCTACTGATTGTTCAATATCTCTCCAAACTTACAGGCATGAAAGAAGTTTACTTGAAGCCAACTTTAACAACCGTGCACAAGGCAAAAGTGTTTATGTGTCTTCTGAAAGGCCACGCTCGAGGGGGCAGTGAAAAGCCTGCAGTCAGAGAGAGCAGAGACATCCTAATCGTTCAAACGAGGATAACTGCACTTTATGGAAGTGGTTGTGTAAAGAATGAAAAAAAAGGCCTTGAGAGAAGTTTAAACCCTGCATACTTTTCTCACCTCTGTGAAACCAATCACTGCAGTGGACCTGCGTGTTGGATTATCAGTTTCACAAAGTTAAAGAGATGGTCTGATGCAGTTTCCGTCAGTACAACAATAAAAACACCTTGAGGGAGGACGGTGCAGACGTTTTGTGACCATCCGACAAACTCGCCGGTGGCTACAACAGCCTCCACTCTTCTGCTCTCACCCTTTTTGTATAACCTGCTGCAGGAATTTGCTCCCACTGAGCCACAGGAATATATTAGCGAGGTCCAGCACTGATGTCGGGTGATCAGGTCTGGCTCTCGGCCGGTGTTCCAGGTGTTGGATGGGGCTGAGGTCAGGGCTCTGCAGAGGTTTCTTCCACACTGAACTGAGAAAAATCTTTTCTTTGTAGAGATGACTTGCAACAGGAAGGAGAAAACCACAAACAGCTGGAAGCACAAAATATTTTTGTCTTCTGTAGTGATAAGATTTCTGTCCATTTGAACCAAGCAGTCCAGCCCAAACAGCTCTAATACGCAAAAGGAAAGGCCTTTTTTCCACCAACACTGAACAACTACCCTTCGCTAGCCCCTTTTTTGGTAAAGTGCATGGAAACATCTGCTGGAGGTGGACTTTTCAGCCGACCCAACTAGTTTAAGCATTAGCATTAGCTTACAGTGAATGAATGAATGAATTTTTATCGTGTCATGCACAAGCAATGTGCCAAGCCCAAACAGTCTTACAGAACACCATTATTTAGAAAAACAGACCAGAAACCAGAGTAGCAACATAAATTACAATGTTAAACAAATTACCCATCCTGACGCTTTTTCTGAGCTTTAGAAACAAAATTAGCCAACTTAATTATCCAACAACCACCCATTCTGTCATCATCAAACCACCAGAACATTTCTGGACATTTCATTGAATATTCTTAACTCATCATAAAAAGAAAAATACAGAAGAAAACATGATTCATTCTCAACTTCCTCCTGAATCACACAATTCACATAACCTGTCGTCCTCCTGGATATTTTTAAATCTGCAAACTTCAAGGCTCAGAGGAAGGATTCTTGTTCTCAGCTGTGCCGCTTAAGACCTTTGATTCCTTGTTAAATTTGCTGCAACATAAGATTCAGGGCCATTTTGCCTTGAATCTAATTCTTCGTAACTTTCTTCAAATTGTGTTTATGCTGCGTGTTGAATTATTACTATACATTGACACTCAGCTTCCTTAAAGGTATAATGAATCTCTTTAACCTACAGAGAACTGTGCAGTTTACAGTTACAGAACTGACCCTGTTTTCTGATGCATTAAGCAGATGAATCCACAGTCTGAGCATTTCATGTTTTTGCCCTAATGAAGCAGGAATCTAACCCAGACAACCCAGAACAGCCAAAAGAGGGGCAAACTTATGAGTGCCTAAAAAGCACCGTTACATTTGCGAGCTACACTTATGAAATCTGCAAGCGAGAGTCATCAGTTTAGCTATCAGGTAGAAATAAGACGCTGCTTTTGTTCTGTAGTATCAAAGGCCTTGATTTCAAAAATTACAGCCTGCTTTGGTTTTTAATCTGTCACCATGTGCAGTGTGAGAATAAAAAGTTTGACAGACGTAGCAACAGCAGGGGCGGATCTAGAAGTTGAGGAGATCTGGGGCTAAGCCCAGAGACTACAACCTTTTTTTTTTTCTTTTTTTTTTGCAGAGAAATAATTTGGTGGTGTATTACTGCCTCTCTGTCAGACTCAAGCGCTGCACACTGACACATACGCAGTGCAGTCAGAGACAGACTGAGAGAAATTACTGGTACAATGTCATTTTCAAAACATAAAAGGAGGAAAACATCTGGGGGTTGAGCCTCAGTAACCACCCCCTAAATCCACCTCTGAGCAACAGTAACTAAAGGTAACATGGCGGCATATAGCACAAGTGTGGTTGCAGCTCTACTGACACATGCAACATTCTTAAACCTTGTTAATTCTAATTAAAAACCCGATATTAATCCACTTTTTAATGAAGGTGACCTGGAGCCAGACCATGGCGGAGAGCCAGCGCGGCACCCATTCACACCTGGAGAGGATTGGAGGATGGAGGAGGAGGATTGACAAGGGTTGGCAGGCAGATTTGGGTTGCAGACACTGGGAGCTGCGGCAGTTCAAAGTTGGCGTGCGACAGCTGGCGGGTCTGACTAGCACTACAGAGAAAGACTCACTAAACTCCAGTGACCGTCCAGAGGCATTTAATGCAAGTGAAAGATCAGACAATCCAAATAATCGATATCCAAAAGCCCAAACAAACACTGTGTTGACAGCATGTGCATGTAAAAGAACTCAATTAGGAAAGTTGCCGCTTTGCCAGCAATAAAAAAAAAAAAAAATGTAAACAGAACATTTTCCAAACTGTTTATCAATCTAAAATACTCTGGTGTTCTCCGGCTAAACCTAAGGGTCTTCTACGTGGACATTTAAACATCCTGAGAAATAAATGAATAAATAAATAAAGAGGGCGGGGCTTGGCAAAGGGTCAATTATACTGAAAAGAAAAGAGAAAAGAGAAGAACTAGATTCTACACTCACAGACCAACAGAAGTCCAAAAAACATGTTGACAATATTTTTTTTGTGGTGCTGAAATCTCCAAAATTTGATGATGTCTTATTAAAGTTGGATTCACATAAGCTAACTTCTCATTAAAGTAACCTTTCAATACAACTGCACCATTTTGTCAGAGTTTCTAACTACTCTTCACCCTTTGACCTTTGAAGGAAGTTGGAAAAAGGAAACCACAGACAGCTTTTTTTGAGTGGGCTGAGTGGTACTCTCCATACAGTACCTGTGGGCGGCTTTTCCCCTCATTGAGCAAAGTAATATGAATTGATTTATTTTTTCTCCAGTCTATGCATTACTTCTTCTCCCTGTGCGTCAGACATCTAGGGTCTTTTGAAATATGGTTGTATGGAGAGCCTCTTTACAGATGCCGATTTCTTTCTTCCTGTGGCTCTCCGGTGGCTGACGTTTTCCATTTTCAACAACATGACTAAGCCTCACCATTATCTCTGCCTGAAAAAAGCAGTCTTCTGTTGAACCTTTCTGTGTTTCTGAGTGCTGCCACCAGAACGCTGCTCCTTCAACATTTTTTCAGCCTTTCATGTCTTCATCTGGGGGCAGGACAAATAACCTACAATTGTATGAGGTACTTATCCATAGTCAGAGTATTACATACAGTAAAATGGCGGTCGACACGCCCCCACTTTGGAGAAACAGCAGGAGTATTGATGTAGGAAGCTAAGCAATGTAATAATAATAAACTTTATTTATATATATGCCTTTCAAAACCAGAGTTACAAGGTGCTTCACAGTTTAAAACAGAAAAATACACTCACCGCCCACTTCATTAGGTACATCTCACTAGTTCCGGGTTGGACCCCCTTTTGCCTTCAGAACTGCCTTAATTCTTCGTGGCGTAGACTCAACAAGGTGCTGGAAAAATTCCTCAGAGATTTTGGTCCATATTGACATGATATGAATATTGACAATGATGTGAATTTCCTGTTCCACCACATCCCAAAGGTTCTCTGTTGGACTGAGATCTGGTGACTGTGGAGGCCACTGGAGTACAGCGAACTCATTGTCGTGTTCAAGAAACCAGTTTGAGATGATCTGAGCTTTGTGACATGGTGCGTTATCCTGCTGGAAGTAGCCATCAGAAGATGGGAACACTGTGGCCATAAAGGGGTAGACATGGTCAGCAACAATACTCAGGTAGGCTGTGGTGTTTAAACGATGTTCAGTTGGTACTAAGGGGCCCAAAGTGAGCCAAGAAAATATCCCCCACACCACCAGCAGCAGCCTGAACCATTGATACAAGGCAGGATGGATCCATGCTTTCATGTTTACGCCACATTCTGACCCGACCATCTGAACGTTGCAGCAGAAATCGAGATTCATCAGACCAGGTGATATTTTTCCAGTCTTATAGTGTCCAGTTTTGGTGAGCCTGTGTGAATTGTAGCATCAGTTATAAAACCTCACTTATAAAAACTTGAACAATCCCTTTAAGTAAAAAAAATAAACAAACAAGGTCCCTATACTGGTAATTTTTTAACAGTATTTTGGAATTTATTTTTATGTCCTTATTAGAAAACAGAGACAAGAGGCACATGAAGATGGGCATCATCTAACCCAGTGGTTCCCAAAGTGGGGGGCGCGCCCCCTAGGGGGGGCGCGGTGCCATTGCAGGGGGGGCGCGGTAAGGCTTACCCGGTATTGACACCAGGCGCGGCTGCGCTGCGGTTTTGCTCCGTAATGCACGCGACTTCAATTAAGATCAGCAGCGTTTCAGGAGCGTCTCAGCAGCGGAGCGTGTTGCCCGCTTCTACCATGGATAAGCAGGCTACATAGTTAAATTGTTTATTTTCTGTCTGTCTTTATGATCGCGAGTCTGCACGGGGTCTTTTATTTTGAAAATCAACCGGATTCTCCCCTGTTTTCCGTGCCTGACTTCCTGCCCGCTCGACTAGCTATGTGTCAATTGACGCGCCATCCGTCGGAAATAGACTCGCTGAGTATTCTCCGCGGAGCTGTAATTTATACCAGAAGCGGCTCGGCGCTCTGCTCCGCGGAGAATACTCAGCGAGTCTATTTCCGACGGATGGCGCGTCAATTGACACATAGCTAGTCGAGTGAATGATGAATGAATGAACTCAGAGTGGCAGTCTCGCAACTGCAACCCAGATTTGAGAAGATCTGCAGCATGAAGCAGGCCCACACCAGTCACTGAAAAGATGTGAGGATTAAAGGTTTCATTTTTGCACAACAAACCTTTAGGTTTTTGTTGGGTTTTTTTTTCCTTTCAGGGAGTTCATATTTGTGTTGTCATGTTTTAAAAAAACATTTTTGCACATAGATGCAATTTTTGAAAAATGCATTGATAGCAATGTTGAGTATTGTTACACAGTAAAAAAAAAAAAAGAAACCTGTTACACGGAACATAATTACACTGTTAAGGTGGTTTGTTATTTCGTTATTTATTTCTTATTCCAAAAGAGGTTGTAGTTTATTGCAACCTGTAGTTTATGAGGGTTGTATTAGAGTTTATGAGGTTTGTATTAATTACAATGTGTGAAATAAACTGCAATGGAGTCTGAAAACAAAATATGTGTATGTGTGTCAGGTTTAGGGGGGCGCGAAAATTTTCTTATCAACCAAAGGGGGGCCCAGCAGAGAAAGTTTGGGAACCACTGATCTAACCGATCTATTAGGATTCTATCAATACAGCTCTTATCAATACTGCCTGTGAGTCTCTTTCAATTGTTGCTCAATAAGAAAAAAGTGTGAACACACTGGAGGGATTCACTGCTGGTAGAGAGAGGAGGGGCCAGTTGTTGCAGCATGAAGGTCTGAAGGTTTGTGGTTAATGAGGCTACAGAGTTTCATACAGTTAGATTTTGTTCTTTTTTTGAACTTAATCAAAACATTTCACTGTGAGTTTAATGAGCTCCGTGTGGTTCTCTGAGCTGTCAGCTGTGGACGAAGACCGGACGGGGAGCTGACATCACTTTTCTGCTAATTTATGTTCTGTTTGTTCCACAGGTGTTTAATAAACTGTGAATCTGTCTTATCTTATCAGCAGCTTTTGTTGCATTGTTGACTTTTTCTCATGTCACTCCGTGAGAACCAGGTTTCTGGAGATTACCAACTTAAAGCTGCACTAATTGATATTTTCATATTAACAGCGGATCAAATCCTATGTTTAATATGAAAGGGGTCACTTGTCCCGACAAAACCACAAAGAATTATTGCCCGACCGTGGTGTTCCCTGTTTTGTTTTATTCTCAGCGCTGTTACAGTGTTGATTTTGGCTGCAGCAGTGGCCAGATGTTTTCAGCAAAAACATTCTGATAAACCAGCTGAACACGACCTGCCCGGCTGCAAACGGCGGACACAGTTATGGACGAGCTGGTGAACATACGTAGACCAAAGCCAAAGCTCAAAGGAGAGGGATTATTAGACTTAAATCCACCTTGTGGCCAGAATGTGTAAATATCAACTTTACATAACCGTAATTTATCAAATGTGATTTTTTTTTTTTTTTTTTTCTTAGCTGTTGTAAAGTTTTGCTACCAAAGATCAAGGGCCAGAAAGATCACTGGAGCTTGAAATCAATTTTCTTTACGGTTTATCTAGAGGGAAATTCTATCATAACAAAAATATAATACCAAATATTGAATATCCTGAGCCGCAGGAGATTTTCGTTGTATAACCACAACTACACAGAGTGAAATATGAGACATGACTGATTTCACTGCGTGAAATACAACGTACCATAATCACATTAACTTTATACAATGATTATACAACTGATCCTGAAAAAGCTGGTACACTGTGTAAAACATAAATAAGATAATTTGCTGATGCCTTTTGACATAAAACCATTTGAAAACAGTACAAATACTTCATGTTTTCCTCATCATTTTTATTGATTTTTGTAAATATATGCTCATTGTAAATTTCTAAAGTTGCAAAGTTGAGACGGGTAAAATGGAAAAGAGAGAAAGTTGTGGGATACTCAAAAGACACACGTTTTTAGAGCATGTTCTTTATAGTTTGAGAATAAAAGTCCTGTCATTAAAAAGACTATAGTATTGAATATTTTACTAATATTTAACTTTACAGTATTCACTGACTTAACAAGGTGTTTGTAGACATAAACCACAGCTCAAAAGAGAGTGAAGAGACTCCAGGTGAATGCTAATGACGCTGCATAAAATATAATGTAACACAACATAACATTAACAACTTCATACAGTGATTATACAGCTGATTCCTAAAAAGTTGGGATCCTGTGTAAAACACTATGTGATCATTTGCTAATGCTTTTTGATATAAACTAATTTGATAACAGCACAAAGACAATATTAAAAAAAAATAATAATGTTTTCCTTCATCATTTTTATTGATTTTTGTAGATATATGCTCATTTTGAATTTGAGGCCAGCAGCATGTTTCACACAATTTGAGACAGAGATTACAAAAAAAAAGAAAGAAAGGTTTGGAACAGTCAAAAATAACTCTTTGGAAGACTTTATTTTCGGTTTATTGAGAATAAAAGTCCAGTCATTAAAAATATAGTACCAAGTACTAAAGATTTCACTAATATTTAACTTTACAGTATTCACCAACTGAAGGAGGAGTTGGTAGAGATAAACCACAGCTTAAAGGAGAGTAAATGATGGACATGACTCCAGATGAATGCTAATGATGCTTTGAGTAATGTACTATAATCTAGATCTATAACCATAATAACCTTATATGTCAGTGTTGTGTTCAAAGCTTGTTGTACTTCCCCCACTAAGCCCCGCCTCCAAACAGCAACTGTCCAATCATAGCTTATCAACCGTAACTAGGGGTGCAAATGTTAGCATGTGCAGCTAATTAATGCTACCTTACTAGCTGCAGTAAGTTTAACCTCCAGACAAACTTGTTAGATCCCACTGCATCTGCATTTGTTCTGTGGGAGATTGAGGAGGAGGATGTGGGCTGATGCAGAACCAAAGTGGGTCGACGACGATGCATCTCTCTCTGGCTCGCTGGCTCAGGTCTAAGTGTAAGGTCAATGCGATTGCGACCTGTCTCAAGGTCCGCTGCACTAATCTAGTCCTTGCAATTCCTTTTCCCACGTTAATGAGTGTATTTCTATCATCTGTCTTGTGGATACACCTGTATAATGACTGTCTGAGTGTTGCTGTGTGAAAATCAATAGCTACATCAGGGGATGGTATTGGGGTGGAGGAGGAAGAAAACATGGAGAGAAAAAGCACGAGTTTATTAATGCATGTGGTCTACAATGGAGACGTGAAAGCAGAAATTCTTCAGTGTGTTGAGAGAACTGGATTGCTATTATGTTATTTTATGTTTTTACAAAATGAAAGAAACCGTGCAACAGATTCTGTTGAAGCCTTTTTGCAAGTTTGCATCACTAATGGATGATTAAGCCGACACATCGTGCATATTCTGTTGCTAATTATGCTGATGATGTTGAGGAGTCCTGTGGTGAGGTTTCTGTTGTTTGCTTTATCTCAAGTTGATGATTTATTCATCATCTGCTGTCCTGCAATAAAAGACCTCATCATGATGTTAAGAATGTGAGAAAGTCTGTTGATTTACTGACCATATGGTTATAACATATTTTCTGTTCTTTGATTTTCTTACTAAGTAGATCGATCCAATCTAGCACGGGTAAAGACACACCTACAGTACAGTATTGTGCTGTTTTCTTTTGTTTGACTCCAGTGAATACGCTGGATAAATAGAGAGACATCACAGCATGTTGAGATATCTCTGCTACAACTTCAGCAGACTCTGACAGCTTAAGTGTTTATTTTATCTTCAGCATCAACGGTAAATGTCAGCTTTGGGTGTCAGCCGCTCAGAATCAAGCAGCATGCTGATGTTCAACAAGCAAAACAAAAGGAATCTGTCTCTGAGGACCAGTTTATATACACACACACACACACACACACACACACACACACACACACACACACACACACACACACACACACACACACACACACACACACAAGCAGCAAATAGACCTGAATGCAGCAAAAGATGTTGGTGTAAGTAGCAGGCAGGAGTTTTACTTCTCTAGTTGTGGATGGGGAAACATTTGTTGTTGCTCTGTTCTCCCCTCCAGCAGCTCGTTACGTCTAACGAGTTCACGTCTGTTCTGCAGAGGTGGTTCAAAGGCAATCAGGGCTGTGCAAATAATAAGAAACAAAATGTAGAGGAGGTAGGTTGAGGTAAGGTGGGTTCAACAAAAAAAAAAAAAACACCATAAAGTTCAAGGAAGAGTTCATGCTAAAAATCAAAAATACACATTCTTCCTCCTACCTGTTGCTCTGTTTATCCCTCTAGATAGTTTTGGTGTGAGTTTTGGAGATCTCAGGAGCTAAATGACACCTGGCTTGTGGGGCTAAATGTGCTGAAAAATACATCTGAAAAACTCAACAGCAGCAGGTGTTTCCACAAGGATAAGAGTACTGGGAACAGGCAGGCGGGGGGGGGGGTCCAGGGGCAAAATTCTGTCTGCAAAAGCCCAAATGTGGTGGTCAACAATAATGTCTGCACGCTTTCCTGGAGCAAGTAAAATGCCACTGTATTTGGATAATCAATTAATTCATGAAGTATTTTTTTTATGCAAGAACAGCAGAAAATGCTGTTTTCAGCCCATCAAATATGAAGATTTCATGATTTTTAAAAATGTATTATTATATTAAACTGACTATCATTTACAGAAATCACCTTGGACTTTGAAAAAATGGTAGACATTTTTCACTATTTTTTGACATTTTATAGAGTTTGCAGGCCGAGATTAAACATGAAAATATACTTCAGTCTTTATTGTTATTTGACAACCGCTAATAAATAAAAACATGTCCACGAGGGCAAGAAAAAATTGATTTAAGAGTACTTAGAGCAAGTAGATTTCTGACCTATTAGCCCAAACAGGCAAAGGAAAAAAAACATTAACATTGAAACCTGCTCTGGCACACTCTGCTTTGAATTTTTAATGAGTTTGCATACCCAGTGGTAAAAATTTCCAGTTTAATGTAAGGGAGAATTAGGCTTCTTTAGTTTTATCCCCCACAATCTGCATATAGCTATTAATATTTAAAACCACGCCTGTTACTTTGACAACATTGCCTGAGTCAGTGTGTTTTTTTGCAGCTCTGCACAATTTAAATAAAAGTAATTCATTAATCTGGTCATAGAATATGCTCATAAACATCTGGTACGTGGAAAACGCAGCGCTTCCCGTGGATTTTTAATGCTTTCTGCGTAATCGTCGAGTGTCTGCCTCCGGTGATTTTCTGATTTCTAAAGTAGTAGTATCTAATGAGGATGTCCATCTGTGCAATCAGTGCGATTCTTAATGTCTTTCGTCATCAAATTTGACTAATTTGCTAACAGTGACTGCAGCTCTCTACTCAGCAGGACACAACCTCTCAGCTGAGCGCTCTCATGTGGGAGGAGGACTGATACAGACAGACACGTCTCTCTATCATCATGCTCTCATTGTTTTGAAGTGGCGGTTGTAGAATCTATACGCCAAGTTAATCACAATGTGATTCAAATGTTAATATAATAGCATAAAAAAGTAGCCGGCTAGACTTGAATGTCTTTTTCCAGAAATCATGACCTGGTTATTCAAGATAATCCACGGACCTTGTTGTGAGTCGTTTCATGTAGGAACTATTTTCTTTCTGCCGAACAACACCCACCAGCCGTATCACTGCGCCAACTAGTCCAGTGGTGCTAACGTTACAGCTCAGCTGAAGAAGATGCCATTGATGTTTACATCCCATCTCTCATCCATGAGTAGATGCACACTTCCTTTTTTAAGCCTAACCTGCTGAGTGCCATCTAGTACAGTTGGGCAATCAGGGCTGCCCCTGACTAAAGATTTTCTTAGCAGACTAGTACTTTAAGACATTAGTCAACTTGCACATTTCTGATATTAATTGAATTATTTAAATATATATTTTTGAGGCACGAAGTGAGACAATCAACATTTTGTTAATTTATCCCACATCTCTTGTTTAAAACGGGAATAAATAACTTCCAACTTCACAAAAACAAATACTCGCAGCTTTATCAACAGTATGGATGATGTGTATTTACAAGTCACGAAGTTACAAACTTGGTTCTGAACCACTTCACTCCTCCAGTCCCTGCCTATTATTTGCAGACCTTCTCCAGGTTTCAACAAATTATATTTAAGACTTTTTAAAGATCGCTGTGAATGTAATTTAAGTCCTAGTTCATGTCCATACTGGCAAAAGATTAATCACACTTGCTGCTTTAGTCTTGTAGTTGTTACATCATGATCAATACAATTTCATCCCAAAAACACATTTAAAAGCAAAATGCAACTTTATAAAATTAACTTTAATTTTATAATCAAATTTTTAAGACCGTTCAACATTGTAATTAAGTAATTCTAAGATATTTTAAGGCTAATTTCAGCTTATTGGATGTCAGACTTTTTAAGGACCTGCAGAATTTGCCCCTCTTTGCCTTTCCACACTTCATTATCTCCACATTACTGATGACTATTTACCAAAAATCTCATTGAGATAGTATTTTGTGAAAGCACCAACAGTCACCCCTACATTAATATGGATTAGGGCTGAACCATTTGGATTTTTAAAGAATATCTAAATGAGATTATTCTGACTGATATTGCAATTGCGATATGATTTGTGATATGATGGTAATAATAATTTCTGCATCACTGTTCTTATTTTCTGTAGAATCTGATTTGTGGGACGGGATATCTCTGGCTCAAAACATTCAATTAAGTTTTTTGACACACATTTTGCCTCAAAAAAAAAAAAATTGCACCTCCTGTGATTTGAAAATGAGTCAAAGCCGTATTGTGATTTTGATAAAATTTCAATTAATTGTGCAGCCCGAACATTGATATCCAGGCATTTGGTCAAAAATACTGTCATATTTGAGTTTGGCCTTATTGCCCCGCCTACTTTATATACGGTTGGGTAGTTTAATCTACAGCAAACATATTCATATATAGGACATCTGTCCTGCAGAGACAGTTTTTCTACACCGTGTTTATCTCGACTGTCTGAGCCACAGAGCAGAGTCCGCTCCCCTCCTCCTGTAAGATCAGCAGCTCTCCGACAGTCTGCTGCCCGTGGACCACAATGCACTGCTCCGATCCCTCTGATATCACCACCTCCACCAGCTCCTGCCCCGTCCCTGCAGGCAGCGAGCTCTCCGAGGTGAGAAGCAGAGGGGCGGAGCTTGGCGTGGACAGGTCGTCTGCGTGGACGTAGACGACGGCGTGCTGGACGTCACCTGAGTCGTCCCTTGTGGTCTCGTTTGCTTGAGCTTTCCTTCCTTCTTCCTTTTCCTCCCCTTTTCCTCTTCCCCTTTTCCTCTTCACCGGATTTGCCTCCTTCTCTCCTTCTCCTTGATGGAGCGAGCTCTTCTTGGGTCGGCCTCTGATTGGTTTTGGGTGACTGCAGCCTAAAGACGCCGAATCTTGCGCAGCCTCTTTCTTGCTGCTGTTCGTCTCCTCTCCACGTCCTCCTCCTGACTCCGCCGTCTTCACCTCCTCCTGAGTTCCGCCCTCAGTCCGGTGCTGAGCTTGGTGCCTCAGCAGACTCTGTCTCACAGTGTAGGAGGCGCCGCAGTGGCAGCTGTACGGTTTCTCCATCACGTGAGAGGACTTTATGTGTCTCCTCAGCTTGGTGGCCAACGTGTAGCCTGAGGAAAAAATATTATGGTCAAATCTGCTTTCCATAAAGAATTATTCTGAATTTTCTACCATATATCAACAGGTAAAGGACCGGTTTGTAGGACTTAGTGATGTCTACTAGTCAGCTTGCAGATTCAGGACACCTTGCCGCACTGTCCCCTTCTAAGCCTGAAGGAAAACATACAGTGGCTGCCATATATAGAGCCTCTGGGCCTCATGCAAGAACATTTTGATATTTTTACATTCAATTTCTTGTCATTTTTGTCGTACAAAGGGCTCGTAGGAACCACGTCAGATTCAGCAAACACTTGTAACTTCAGATAACTGTGTAGACTTGTAAATTAGCATAATTAATGCACCAATAAGACCATATTAGGTTACATTTCCTGCCACATATGTCAGGAAGTGTTCAATCATGAAAATGGCAGCAAAGAGTAAAAAGAAGAACTTTATGAGTTGGAAGAAATTGAAGTTGCAGTGGAATTAAGGGAGCTGCTAAAGCAAAGAAACAGGAAAATGAGTCCTGTTAATGCCGTGTTACCTGAGGGTCCGACTGTCACTGAAATAAAGAGGACATGTCTCGATATGAAAATGGCTTCAAAAGAAAAAAAAAAAAACACCTCGCCACAGCAAGAGGCGAAGGATGATTGCAAGGAGGAATTTTTCATCATAGAGATAGAGGACAGAATAAGTGAGGATTTTCCCACGGAGAACAATTTCATAAACCTGCAAGTGAAGATAAACGGCCAATCCACCTGACAGTCGGTAATAATACAGCATTGAATTAATGATCATAGGCTTTATAATCGAAACACAGTCAAACTGGATAATGTCGACGTACATAATTATGAAGTGTAATTTATGTTTCAAACTCAAAATGTCTTCGAACTAATGAACTATACAGTCATTGGTGAAAAACGTTGGTTTGGATACCAGCAGACTGACGGCACATGACTCAGCAACATAAACTGTGTTTGCATCTGAAAGAAAATGCAAAATACAAGAAAACTAGTGAATGCGACAAGTTCTCCTGAATCCCGAGTGGTTCTTGCAGGAGGCCCAGTGTTTGGTTTGAAACGGGACGTGCTCCCTCTGCAAATATAAAGGACTCATTCTAAGGTAACGAAAACACAACAGTTCTTATTTCCAGATGATTATACACCAATGAAAACATTCTTTTAAATATTATATTCCATTTGTGCCATATTCTGCCGATAACCCCCCAGCAAAATCTAACACACTTGACCTTTAAATAAACATTTGAGAACATCAAGGCACTGCCAAAATTACATTTTAGAAAACCAAGGCTATTATGTTTGCTCTTTGGTTTTCACTTTTTTAGACTTATGAACTCAAACTGGTGTTTTTAGATCTTTAAAATCATCTCTCTTATGTAAACCGTTTAATTTGTTTCTAAATCTTTTATGTTCTGTTTTTTATTATTATTATAAAATTCCACTAAAAGCCCCCAAACCAATAATGTGTTAGTCTGTCTGTTAATACTTTTGGACATCCCTACACTGTCCGTGGCTCTCAGCTCCAAGCCAACTGGTTTCTACTGAATTTATTTATAAATCTTTAAAGTTCTCCTCCAGACAATACCCTGCTATGAATACATGTATTTTTGAACAGGGTTCCTCTCGCCCTCATTGAGAAATTCTACATGTTGGGACTATTCACAGAAGGCTTGGGTGTTATCTGTGTTTTCATACCTTCCTGACTTTTCACCAGGGTGTACAGTATTATTGTAGCATATATGACATTGTGTAACTAACAATGCTTTGTGTTTCATATGAAATCAGCCTTCAAAATCATCTTTCACTGGATTTACATACATATGACCCACAGATTAATGAGTATATGGGTAATAAGCACCTTATTCCCGTAGATTCTTGCCAAAGGACCTGATGACTCTTGTTGCCGTGGATACCAGCACATCATTTGGCTGAATGGAGAAGATTTACAGACGTATCATGTGGCTCATAGACTGCTTTTATAGCTTTTATAGTTGGAAGAAATCGTCTAAAAATAAAGTTATATGTGGCAATATTTTCATGATTCCATATGCAATCATACTTAATTAATTACCAAGGACACCTTGGCTATAGAGCAGAAATAACAAGCCAATTATTTCTTTTCTGCCTCCAAATAATTTTTCTATCATATTTAAGATAATGTTGAGAAAGAATACAGGGTTGCTAAAAGAGTATTGAAATTAAATGATGATGAAATAATGAAAGTTTCCTTTGGTGATGTTAAATAATTAATAATAAAAAAAAGGCAGTGAGGGATTCTTGTCAGAGGAAGTGGGACACAGATGTAAAAGGGAGACACGTCTATGGCATACAGAAATCAAATAATGAAAAGTTTTTCAAAGGGAAGTGCAGGAAAAAGGAAATAATTATTTATAGATGAAGATTCTGAAACTCTGTATTTAATAGCAAAGTGTGTGTCAGATAAATGTGATGTTTGTACAGTGTAAATATGATTTAGAAATAAACGTTCTATGTGACAGGATATATGAGCTGAGAAGGAGAGGAACGTGGAAAGATTTTAGGGATGAGTAAGAAAATGAGGGAACGTTACAAGGTTGCAAGACACAGCATTAAATTGTAACATGTATTTTTCCCCCCTTTCTTTTAAATTAGAATGGAACTTGAAGAACATAAAACCTCCTGAGGTTACACACTCCAGTACAGTAGGTGGCAGTATGCACTTACGCTAAACACGTTTGTTTGAGATCTACCATTAAAATCAGAGAAGAAGAAGAAAAAGAAGAAGGGGAGAAATTCTGGATCACGTGTGACCCACTACCACAGCTTACACTATGATGACCAGTGAAACAGCATTGTGTTCATCAAGATGGCTAGCATTAGCATTAGCAAAAACATCGGAGAGATTCATCCAAACATGTTTGCATCAGAACGATAAGTGTAGTTAGCATCTTTTATCGGTTTATATTGTTTGTTAGCTTGTTAGCTTGTATCTGGCAGTGGCTGAAAAACTGGTCTGGATGGTTCCGGTTTATTTGCCTGAACTACAGACATTTTAGGGAGCATAAACATTTAAAAATGGCTCATTATAGTTTCATTCTTTAAAAGGCCCAGTCTTTTCCCTAAAACATCTACATAATGCATTTGCTGGGGACTATTTTAAGCAGTGGATTAATCCACCTTTGGTGATCTAGTGAGTATTTGTGGCAGCAGGACGGTGTGTCTGAATAAACTACACTGTGCGTGTTCATGGTAATGAACATGTCAGTCAGTGCAACAGTGTGGCTCACTGACGTGGTTTCTAATAGTTTCTGGATGATAGTGGAGCTCTACGGCACAGAGGAAGAAGATATGCCAGACTGTGATACACCTGCAATTTTAATGGGATTGGATGACAACAAGAAAAGTATAGAACATCACCAGACTTGTCCATTAAATTAAATTATATGTAAATCAATTTGAATCGGCCTCAGTGCATGACTACTGCTGCATAACTGTGAAAGATTGGAGTCCATAAATATCAATACTCTCTCCTGAAAACACATTTCACAAAAGTAAAACAAAATGAAAAGAAAAGAAAAAAAAAACGCCATCTTCGCCCGTCGGTCAGCCATGAGGGATAAAATGCCACTTGTCTAAAAAGAGTTTGAGTCCATCAATAATGCAATCACTGAACTCAGTACAAGTTTTCTAACACTTCATAAAAAGTAGATGTGGACGAAGTCGTAATCAGCAGCTTTCCAATCGTGTATGCAGGACAGAACATCTGCAGCCCGCTGAGCGAGACAAACAAGGTTGGTTGGAGGGGAACTGGCCAGCGGGTGCTTCGTGCCCCCGACTGACTTTTTCATTGACTCATTTTTGAGCTGCAGTTTGTTTGTTCAGTCCAAAAATCTCCTCTCATCATGTTAGAAATTTACACCTGAAATCGCTAAAAGATGCTACAGATGATTTTCTCTTTTTTATATTTATATTTTCTCTATTTTTAAAATGCTCACCACCATAATCCAATAAAAGAATAAATGTGTTTTGAGCTATGTTTGACTGAAGTTTTGAATAATTAGTTAATCTACAGTTTGTAACAGACATTACTGATGTGCGGGAAATTGTGATGTTAAAGGGGAAATCCACTTATTTTACACATCAAAGTCACAGATTGTAGAAAGATGGGTACCATGACAACTCCCCAAAAGTGAAGCAAGAACATCTCGATCGTCCCCTGGTGGCTGGCTGCAGTACAGGTCATAAATTTCACCCCTCTATGTTAGCAGATGGCTAATGGGTCAAACAAGTACACACCAAATACTTTTTTCTCAAAGATTGTTTCTGTCATTTTAAGTCATTCTTATCACACTGATGTTAGTTCAAGTGTTTATTTTCCGATCAGTTTGATTTTAATTATTTACTTGATGCTATAAAAAGGAGGTTTCAGGTCATGATTGACAGCTGAGCTCTGCTTGTGATTGAGTTGTCTGGCTGTATGGGCGGGACCTTGATACTGCAGCTCCAACCCCGATCACTAGTGTCCAGATTCTGCCTCCAAATTACGTCACCAGTACAAGATGGCAATGCTGGTATCCAGGATATTTTGGCTTAATTTTTGAGAACAAATCTTGTTTACAGGTCTTAAAGTGTGCTGCTGCACGTGAAAAAAATTGTAGAAAGTTTTTTGTAAACTAGCACCTGAATCACTGACCTAACTGTTGACCATCAAGTTGTATCATGGGTAATGTAGGCGCCAGTTGTTGCTGTTATGTTACATCAGTTTTGATTTAAAACATAATTTTTAAATAACTGGGCTCAGCAGCCTCTACAGACATCATGACAGAGGTAATGAGAATGAAGAGGACGTTGACAGAGGAAGCTAAGAAGAGAAAAATGAAATGACTGAGCAAGAGTTCACCGGACAACAGAAAACTGGGACTGTTGGTGAAATAACAGGCTGACAAACAGACGGCAAGCTGGCCTTCTTACCGTTGGATGAGTCAGTAATATTAGTTATTTTCTACGTTGCGTGTATTTGCACTTGCTTGATATTTTGCTGTGTTAGCAAAGTTGTCGATGTGCTAGTTTTTGATCTTAAGCAATGTACGCATTAGAGATATGAGTGCACAGCTCTCCATGTATAATTGAAGTGAACTCTGAAACTGGAACACCAAGTTGCAAAAATTACCAAATCTTACATAATGTTGCTTTAATGTTTTTCCAACAGCAGCGGGAGAGTGGAGAGTGAATATTGGACTTACAGTGTTGTGAAAAAGTATTTGCTTCCTTACAGATTTCTTCTGTATTTGCTTTTTTTTGTCACACTTACATGTTTCAGATCATCAAACAAATTTTAATATCAGACAAAGATAATAGTTTTTAAATGATGAGTTCATATATTAAGGGAAAAAAAGCTATCCAAACCAACCTGGCCCTGTGTGAAATAGTAAATGCCCCCTATCAAGCGCTTGTGATAACTGTCTTTCACATCGCTGTGGAGGAATTTTGTCCCACTCTTCTTTGCAGAATTGTTTTAATTCAGCCACACTGGAGGGTTCAATCAAATTTAAGTCTGGACTTTGACTAGGCCACTCCAAAACCTTCATTTTGTTTTGTTTTTTTGAGCCATTCAGAGGTGGACTTGCTGGTTGCTTCGGATCATCGTCCTGCTGCACAACTCAAGTGCGCTTGAGCTTAAGGTCACGAACTGATGGCCGGACGTTCTCCTTCAGGATTTTCTGGTAGAGAGCAGAAGTCATGGTTCCATCAATTACAGCAAGTAGTCCAGGTCCTGAAGCAGCAAAGCAGCCCCAGACCATCACACTACCACTACCATGTTTGACTGTCGGCATGATGTTCTTTTTCTGAAATGCTGAAATATTAGTTTCACGCCAGATGTAACGGCGCTTTTGTCTCGTCAGTCCACAGAATATTTTCCCAAAAGTCTTGGGGATTGTTAAGATGTTTTTTGGCGAATGTGAGACAGGCCTTTGTGTTCTTTTTTTCAGCAGTGGTTTTCACCTTGGAACTCTCCCATGGATGCCATTTTTGCCCAGTCTCTTTCTTATTGTTGAATCATGAACACTGACCTTAACTGAAGCAAGTGAGGTCTGCAGTGCTGTAGATGTTGTTCTGGGTTCTTCTGTGACCTCCTGGACGGTTCACCACTGTTCCATGTTTTCTCCATTTGTGGATAATTGCTCTCATTGTGGTTCGCTGGAGTCCCAAAGCCTAAGAAATGGCTTTGTAACCCTTTCCAGACTGATAGATGTCAATGACTTTGTCTCTCATCTGTTCTTTCTTTAGATCGGAGCATGATGTGTTGCTTTTTGAGATCTTTTAGCCTACTTCATGTTGTCAGACGGGTTCTTTTTAAGTGATTTCTTGATTCTACAGGTCCGGCAGTAATCAGGCCTGGGTGTGGCTGGTGAAATTGAACTCCAGGTTGATTTGGATAGCTTTTTTCCCTTGATATAAGAAATCCTAATTTAAAAACTGCTTTTTGTCTTTACTGAGGTTATCTTTGTCTGATATTAAAATTTGTTTGATGATTTGAAACATTTAAGTTTGACAAATGTGCAAAAACATAAGTATCTGTAAGGGGGGAAATACTTTTTCACAGCACTGTACATTTGTCAGATGGCCAGAAACAACACTGTGCCTCCTGGATGTGTAAATAGGCCACAGTTTGCTAAAACTTCAAACTTCATTGGTGATAATATGTCAGGGTTGTGCTCACAGCTTGTTGTGCTACTAAGTCTGCAAAGTGGCCCAAAAAAACCCATGAACTTAGGTTTAAATCTTTTATGTGTAGAATTTTAAACTTTCTGACTTTGTTGCCTTTTTGTCGTAGTATCACAAAGACGCTGTGATGCTCGGCCTGTGATAAAGTCTGCAGCAGAGGAAACTGGCCATCCCAAATGGTGAGAAAATGGGGGCACAGATTTGGCACAGAATTATGAGTTATCTAAGGGGAGATTAGAGGACTTACTCCCAGACTAACCCAAACCTCTTGATGTTTTTCCCACAATTGTATTTGACTTTTAAATTTCAATATTGTGTTCTGACCTTTTCCACAGATGGGGCAGCGATGGGGCCTTTCTCCAGTGTGCAGCCTCTCGTGGGACCTGAGGCTGTGCGGGTCCCTCAACGATTTTCCACAGTAGCTGCAGAGGAATCCTCCCCCAGTGTGGGAAAACATGTGCCGACGGAGCTCTGGTTTCTGGGAGAAGCTCTGGTCGCACTCGGTGCAGGGATACGGCTTCTCTCCGCTGTGAATCCTAAGATGGCACTCGAGGTTCCCTGAGAGACAGACAGACAGTTACAGAGTCAGACAGGAGGATGGAGATACAGACAGTCAGAGATTAGACTGTCGATGGGGGAGGCTGTGGTCGCAGCGGGAGCAGGGCGCGGTGAATATGCATTTGTTCAATAAAGTGTGAAGATTAGGCTGTCTCACAAAATTGATGTTGTCACTTTGACAAATGAAAACATAAATTGAAGAAATTGATCACAGCTGGAGACAGCAGAGACTTCCACTCTGTGTTACAAAAATAACTGTCTAATAGTCTCTTGTTAAAAATAATCAACTCAAGTTTTCTCTTTCACATTTAAAGGAATACTTTGACATTTTTCGGAAATATGTTTATTCTCTCACTGAAGGTCAGATGAGACCGTTTCATCGTCCTGTGTTGGGAAAAGAGGGCGGGTCTGAGACGTCATCGGCTCAAGGAGCACGAGGAAACAGCTAGCGTAGCTCTGTCAAAGGTGCCCTCTTTCATTTTAACAGTTCCGGAGGTGTCATATTTAGATGTGGTCTGTGTGTGCTTCATGAGTGTTAGCGGAGTAAACAGGACATCTCTTGAGATGGTGGAAGGTGTGTTTTTTCTCTTTTCGTGGAGATTAGCTGTTTCTCCTGCTTTTAGTCTCTGAGCTGAACTGTGATACCGACCCTCTGCAGAGGAAAAAAGCTAAAAACTGCTCTCCTCATATCTATATACATTATTTAGTTAGAATTTTTAAAAGTGTCGATTGAAGGTCGGGGTTTAGTTTCACACTGCTGGAGTTTCACAGGAAAACAGTGTTGCAGAATCTCCCAAACAATTTAAGTGAATGGTGACCAGTTTTCAAACCAAATAACCCCCAAAATGCCTCCATATTGTTCGTCTGGTATAATCCAAGACTCCTAAAGCCCTGACATGCCAGGTTGACTTGAAAGATGTCATTCGCAATGTTTTTTAGCCTGAATCTTCATCGTAGATCCTCATCTTGGAGCCACATTCTTGTGCCAATGCACACCCGTCTGAACTGGGTGTGTGCGGTGTGACAGTGTGCGTGCACAAGTGAACAGCATGTCGGGGCTTTAGGAGACTTGGATTATACCAAAGAAGCAGTACGGATGCATTTATGTTTTTTTCTGTTGTTTTTTCCATTTGAAAACTGGTCACCATTCACTTCCATTGTTTGGGAGATTCTGCAACACTGTATTCCTGTGAAACTCCAGCAATATTCTGCAGGCTAAAAAACTAAATGTGACCTCAAATCAGCATGAGGGTGAGTAGATAATCACTGAATTTTCATTTTTGGGTAAACTATTCCTCTAAATAGAGCATGGGAATGAACTAATTATCACAGACTCTTCTAAATGCTCTGTATTTTGTGAAAACAGTGTGTTAAATAGTCAAGTTAAATCATGTGAAACAAAATCAAAGGATGAAAGGTTTCCCATGCAAACAACTATTATACAATTGATTGTGAATGTGCACATTCACAGCTCATCCACAGATGATTGGCTCCTTCTTGGGAGAAAAATTGCTTAACAGGTCGTCTGACTCAGGATGCAGACTGTAGGTATACAGCTGTCACTGGCCACATGTTAGGGCTGCACAAGTAATCGCAATCACAATACAATCACAATACGGCCAAGTGCAACGTTCAAAATTGCAGAGCCAGAATGCAATTTTTGAAAAAGGAAAAATGTGGGAGAAAACAGCATAATAATGTGGTACTGTAGTGCTGCAGAGATGACCTGGCCTAAAAATTTTGTTCTCCAGATGAAAGAAATGATGATGTTGAGGAGAGATGAGGACAGGATGATGACGACGTGACCAAAAAGAAGAGGGTAAACATCAGCAAACTCCTTGAACTCTGCATCGTGTTGCTTCTTTAAATGTTTGCTTGTGTTGAGCGGCTACTTTTCGTTATGTGGTATCAGGTGGTGTATATATCAGATATATATACCACACATCAGGCTATAACAAAAACATTGCTCATCTAATACTAGCAGAAGTATTGATATGAAGCCATAACAGAAACAGGATGGCCAAATCTAGTAAGAAAGTCACTGAGCTGGGAACATTAAACATGTCCTCAGCCAATCTCTCTGCAAACACAGAGAAGGAACTAATATCAGTCACGGACGACCTGGAAGGCAAGACTAAACCAGTTTTACACACATGAAGCTCACTGATGTAATAAAAAATGTGGTTTCTTCAAAGATCCGGAGGAGCTTGGTCAAGTCTGGGAAAAGAATGCTGATGATGTCACAACAATGTCATCAGGATTATCTTGGTTTGGGCTTGGAGACGGCAAATTATAACAGAAAGCATGTAGTGCAAACTGGGAACTTTAAAGATGTGTGTTTATCAGGAAGGGAGGGTCGAGCAAAATATGCTGTTATTTGTTGTTTTGCTCATAAGAGGGGGAGACGCAGGAAAGGGGCTTTAAACAGAACAGATTACATCATAAGCGCAGAAGAAACTAGACTATAAAACTAGTCTGTTGAAGTATAAATCCAACTTAATGTGAGGTTATGTGGGAAACCAAGTTGTAATCACTCAAAACTACATCTGTGATATTTAAGATGTAAAACACTTCTTTTCTAGTTCGTGTAAGTACTTTGTGACTTAATATGGGTGCCCAAAGTCAAGAATGCATCATGTTCATGGTTCCCTGCAGTCTATTATAACGGATTCCTATCACACCTGCAATAAAAACCATCTCCACTAACGTCAGAAGAAATTATTATACATGATGAAATATCTGCAGGGAAAACAAGCAAAGATGCTAAGTCACACAGCGAAGGCAACATGTTTAAGGTGAGAGCCACCTGTTGACAACATCAACCAATAAGTAAATTATTCATGAGCATCTTTTTGATTCAGCTCGGTGAGTAAATGATTAACTCATCACATCTTACATTTCTGAGTTGGGAAAAGGTCGAGACGAACGGCTCAGTGAGTCACAGTCAGGTGGTGAAATGAGAGGATAAACTGCAGGTCAGACACCGGGGTGAAGTTAGTTTGATAATCACCAGCTGTTCAGCGTCTAACATTTAACAGCTTCGGATAAAAACCAGCTGGTGATTATCATCATTACCATCATCATTTGTTTCACTCATCTGCTCATTTTTGCTTAATATATATTTTGATTTAAAAGTTCTTCTTCTGGCATTGACCCCTAAGAAGTCATCTCCGTTCATCAAAATTACATATTTATAAGTTTTCCATGAAAAAATCCCTTCATGCCTTAAAATGGTTTAGATGTAAGTCTCCACCTTTGCCTCATTGAGCATTCATGGCTCTATGAATATGCAAATTAGCCCGAGTCTCTATCTTCAAGTGGCGTTTTTTTCCACCTTAAATGAAATCATCTCCTTTATTTGCATCTTTGTTTGTTTATAAACTGTATATGCTTATCTTCATTACTTCACTTACTTTATTTTATCAGCCTCATATATTTATTTCATCCATTCTGCACCTCCATCTGTTTA
The DNA here is from genome assembly GCF_056507025.1 of Lutjanus erythropterus. Taxonomy (NCBI): domain Eukaryota; kingdom Metazoa; phylum Chordata; class Actinopteri; order Lutjaniformes; family Lutjanidae; genus Lutjanus; species Lutjanus erythropterus. The sequence goes on along the minus strand of NC_139317.1, from coordinate 4,502,853 downwards.
TGTATGAGCTTGGTGCTTCTTGATTATGTGCTCTAATGTTCCTTTTTTTTTACATCATACAGACAGACTCATATGAGTCTCTGATTTTAAGTTTTGTTCTCTAAATTCGTCATCTGGAAAGCACTTTCTGCTAATGCTTGAAAAGTGCTATTTCAATAAATTATAATAATCATAATTATAATTACAATTACAAAATTATAAAATTATAATTATAATTATTATAATCTCCATCCGTTTCTCTGCCACCCACCTGCAGCTCAAGTGTACCTGCTCACTAGAGTCAGACAATTTAGACAATTATATCGGTTACTGGCAACTGGCCGAGTCCATTACCAGTTGTTTTATTGTTTGTTTTTTGTTTGTTTTGTTTTGTTTTGTGTGTGTGTGTGTGTGTGTGTGTGTCTGTGTGTGTGTAATCGATTATAATGTGAATATTTTAATCAATTGAAAACAGAATGTCTTTGGGCTGTGGACAAAACAAGACATTTCAGGACGTCATCTTGGCCTTTGGAGACACTGATCTGCATTTTTCACCAATATTATTTCATAGTTTTTTATGTCTGTAGTGTTTTATAGTGTATTCTTTATGTGTATATATACCTATCAGGCATAACATTATGACCACCTGCCTAACATTGTGTTGGTCCCCCTTTTGCCCTGACCCATCGAGGCATGGACTCCACTAGACCCCTGAAGGTGTGCTGTGGTATCTGGCACCAAGATGTTAGCAGCAGATCCTTTAAGTCCTGTAAGTTGTGAGGTGGGGCCTCCATGGATCGGACTTGTTTGTCCAGCACATCCCACAGATGTTCGATTGGATTGAGATCTTGGGAATTTGGAGGCCAAGTCAACTCCTCAAACTCATTGTTGTTCTCCTCAAACCATTCCTGAACCATTTCTGCTCTGTGACACGGCACATTATCCTGCAGAAAGAGGCCAGAGACATCAGGGAATACTGTTTCCATGAAAGGGTGTACATGGTCTGCAACAATGCTTAGGTAAGTGGTACATGTCAAAGTAACATCCACATGGTTGGCAGGACCCAAGGTTTCCCAGCAGAACATTGCCCAAAGCATCACACTGCCTCCGCCGGCTTGCCTTCTTCCCATAGTGCATCCTGGTGCCAAGTGTTCTCCAGGTAAGCGCCACACACGCACCCGCTCATCCACGTGATATAAAAGAAAACGTGATTCATCAGACCAGGCCGCTTTCTTCCACTGCTCTGTGGTCCAGTTCTGATGCTTACATGCCCATTGTTTGTTCTTTCGGCGGTGCACAGGGGTCAGCATGGGCACCCTGACTGGTCTGCGGCTATGCAGCCCCACACGCAACAAACTGTGATGCACCTTTCTATCAGAACCAGCATTAACTTCTTCAGCAATCTGATCAACAATAACTTGTCTGTTGGATCGGACCACACGGACCAGCCTTCACTCCCCACGTGCATCAATGAGCCTCTGCCACCCATGATCCCGTCGCCAGTTCACCACTCTTCCTTTCTTCCACTTTTGATAGATACTGACCACTACAGACCAGGAACACCCCACAAGAGCTGCAGTTTTGAAGATGCTCTGACCCAGTCATCTAGCCATCACAGTGTGACCCTTGTCAAACGTGTTCAAATCCTTACACTTGCCCATTTTTCCTTCTTCTAATCAACTTTGAGGACAAAATGTTCACTTGCTGCCTAATATATCCCACCCACTAACAGGTGCCATGATGAAGAGATAATCAGTGTTATTCACTTCACCTGTCACTGGTCATAATGTTATGCCTGATCGGTGTATATTCCTTGCAAAATCACAATTCTTCTGTTTTACTTTTTTTAATTTCACACTTGCTTTTGGCGATGTAAACATCTGTTTCCCATGCCAATAGAGAACCTTGGACCTTCAATTTGTTCTTTTCAATTCGTTCAACTTTTACCATCATTTACATCCCACAGATCCCGAGTTGCACGATTACTTTATTTAATCATATCAGTCAGGAGGTCAGTGCAGCCTGCCGGCCTTTAACAAGATCTGGCCACAGCAGCTTTCTCACACTGAGCCCACCTGACTGTTAAAACGCTTGGAGCAGCTCCAGGATCAGAGTTTAGCCTCAGACTTTACCTTTCTGACTGAAGCACTTCCCACAGTGCTGACAGATGTGAGGTTTTTCGCCTGTGTGCAGCTTCATGTGGTTCCTCAGAGAGCCCGAGTTAGCCAGCAGCTTGCGGCAGACTGTACACTGCACCTGGGAGAGAGAAAAACAAAATCAAATGCAGCATGTCTTTTTAAATACTTTAAGTTCAAACTGCTGTTCGGGGAGAAAAAAAAACAAGACCTGCATAAAAAATTAAAGATGTTACATGAAAGATTTTAAAATTGGGCTGAGAGGCGCACAGATGGAAACACAACTTTTTTAGAAACTGTGTTTAATAGTCTGAAATAGCTGAGGGGGAGGTGAAGCAGCAGCAGAAGCAATTTAAAAATATTCCTCCTTTGTGATTGTGGATTTCAGGAGAAATACTGTTCATGAGTGAAAAATGAATCAATTAAGCTGCTCACTGTCCTTTTTATTAAAACAGCACTAATTTAAAAATGTCACCACACATGAGTGAACAAGCACTTAACGGGTAATTTGGGTATTTTTTCAACCTGGACCCTATTTTCTCATGTTTTGTACCTAAGTGACTAATAGGGACAACAGTGTGTGCAGAGACTGCTGCAGCCGACTGCCACAAAACAAGCTGCAATGTAATCCTTATGGGATTTCACACTGCCAAAATGCTTGTTTTTGCTAATACTGTTATTTTTTATTGTCTGACAACATCATAGAAAGGATCGCTACAGAGATAAACCTTTCTGTGACAAAGCAAGATTCTTTTTGTTTTAACCAGAAACAGACGATTTATCGCTCTCGCCAAAGCCACCAGACTCCATTTACTGAATCAGTAATCATAAAACGCACTTCATTCAAACTCGATAGACACACAATGACACTCACCAAAATCATCTTGGTTCATCCTTTCAGTGTTCTAACAATAACCAACTCTGGCTGAAATGAACCCTTAATTCACATTTACATGTGGAAATGTCGGGAGAGGAGTGAGAGGGAGGCGGGACGTCGGGGGCCGAATTCACAAATGTTCTGAGAAAACTCTAAAGACTAGCTTAGGAGTGATTTAAGACAATTCTCAGAGTGACTCTGAGCAGAGAAGGGACAGAAACTTTTATCTTCATGAGGAGGTGTGGTTGGTTGCTCGGTATGACTCATGTTTTTAATAAAGGTGTGACTGGTTTATCCAAAAAAAGAGGGGAAAAAAGAGAAATGCACTCCTCTGATAATCTAATTGTCTAGTCTAATAGTGTCTATTAAACATGTTGTAATTAGTCTCTTCACATGTCTGTTTCTGGTTAAACAAAAGGTATCTTACTCTTTTAAAAAGGTTTATCTCTGTAGGGATTCTTTCCATGATGCTGTCAGACACTCAGAATAACAATCTAAGTCTGTCAGTGCATTACAGCCTGATTTATGGAGCAGACTCACTGTTGTCTCCATTAGTCACTTACATAGTTCTCACAACACAATTGTATGTAAGTGCGTATGTGTTTTTATACAATAGGCAATTGACTTCTTTCTCATTGCCAGTGGATGGCGTCGCATGCTTTAAGACCTCCTTTGTCCCCCTGTCCTTCAAAGCCCTTGATTCCAAGCTAGCTGTAGCCTCACCATGCAATGCTTTTTTTTTTATCATAACTGTTCACATGTATTTTTATGATGACTCTATGTAAAACAGATGTGTGTATGATGGGCAGTGTGCAGTTTATTAGTTGGTGGCAGTATGCGCATGTAGTGTAGGTACTAAGTGTGTGTGCATGTGGATTATGTACTATATTTATGCACTATATCTTTTTTTTGTATCTTTTGACAGCAGACACTGTTTGTATCCAAGAAAAAATTCATTTTGGACAATGAAGTCTTTCATATCTCTTTTTTTAATCTTATCTTATCTTTTATTTGAAGAAAAGATTTTATTGTAGAAAAGGGGCAAAAATTCACGTGTCCACCTGTGTGTCATGTTTTCATCACTGCCTATTAGAGCTGGAGCCAATAAATACCTGTGATTACTACAGAGTCATTTGACCTGGGAGTGAATGCAGATTGTACTCTTTTCAATTAAAGACAAAAGCCAGATGTTTGTAGGTCTTTGTGGGTTGTCTGTCCAGTGTAAAAGGGGCTTAAAACCCCAAAACATGGCAAAACAGGGTCCAGGTTGAAAAACACATTCCTCCTAGAACACTTGCAAAGTGGATTTCTTGCATTAGTTTAATTCCTGAATTATTTACAATCACATTTACAGACACCCACTCTTCTTCTTATCTGCCTTTGCCAGCAGCTTATAGTATACATTGGTCCATTACTTTAACCTGTACATTAATGGGATAGTGGACATTGTTGAACCGTGTATCGTATGTGCATCCTTCATGTGCGTGGTGTAAAACTCTACAGGGAACCTTTAACAGCGCAGACTAAACCTCCTACCTACCTTCGGAGGCTGTGTGTAGATCATTCTGCTGCAGTGAAGGAGGCGGTGGATGCGTAGGGAGGGGCGACGTGCGAATGCTTTCCCACATTGCTCGCAGACATAAGGTTTCTCTCCGGTGTGCAGGACCATGTGCTCCTTCAGGTCCCGCTTCAGGCCATAGGTCTTCTCACAGTGAGGACAGGAGAATGGACGCTCGCCACGGTGGCTCATCTAGAAAGAACACCATTATTATTTCAGATAAAATGTATTATTATTACTGCTATTGTTTCTATTCACCAGGATGAGTAAATTGCTACTCTGCATGATGACTAAGCTCATGGCTAACAAGGGAACAGTCAGTAAAGGAAAAACTCCCCGTACCCACACACCCACGGTTTAAAAAAAGCCACCGGTGACGTATCTTGTTTTTTTTTCTGAGGCCATTTAGTTGTCAAGTGTTTTTTTCAATCCTGTGGCTAACTCAACAAAGAGGATATAAACTCTGATAGCAGAAAATGCTCAAAATTGTCCAAATAGTAAATGTCAGCTTTTGGTGTCAGTAAACAGAATCAAAGAGGAAAACCTGCTTTGTTGAGTTGCTATTTTGTTGAGACATTGTTTGAAAAAAAAATGCAGAGAGAAACAGAGAAGGAGGGAAGAAAATGCAATAAATAATAGCTATCCTTACAACACTGGTGTAAATGTTGGCTGATAAATAAAGAAATACAGTTCAGTCAGTTTGTGGCAATTTAGGAAAAGTGTTTTGTCCACCAAAGAGCACACTGACAAGTTTATTATTTAATTGAAGAATGTCATGCTCTGTATATATCTTACTACCAAATTAAAGGGATCAGTATCCCTTTGGACTTGGACTCAAGAAAGAAAGAAAGAAAGAAAGAAAGAAAGAAAGAAAGAAAGAAAGAAAGAAAGAAAGGAAGAAAGAAAGAAAGAAGTTTATCTTCTCAATCATCCTACTTGATGTGCTCTGAAGCTTTCTGCAGACGTGTAGTTTTTCCCGCACTCCTGGCAGTTGAAGGGTTTCTCCTCAGTGTGACTGAACTGGTGTTTCTTCAGGTGACCGATCTGGAAGAACTTTTTACCACAGCTGGAACATCTGTACCGCCTCTCTCTGACCTCTGGATGACCTGTTAGTGCTGCCCCGGCTGCGCACGATGCTGCAGGAGCCTCGGTCTCCGGTTTCAATACCTTAATGGACAGCACCTTCTCTGCAATAGACTCTGTGTCCTCAGTGGTGCTCCGGCTCTGTCCCTCTGTCTGTTTGGACGGTTCGGGGCAGGCGGAGGGTTGCTTCACCCGGCTGGTCAGACAGTGAACGCGTCGTGGTTTAGCAGCCAGGCGGGAGCTGCAGCGGACAGGTGGAGCTGCAGAATCTGTCTGCCTGTCCACAGTAACAGGGACACTACCTGTACTGTCCGTGTGTCCCTCTGCAGCTGTGATATTATTATCGGATGTGTTTGATGTTCTGTCAGTGTGATTGTCCAGGATTTTCTCGACTCTCGTCTTCCTCAGGTGTGTTTGGTGACTCCTCTTGATGCATCTGCTTGGTTTTCTGTGTTCCTCCTTCTCCTCCTGTCTTTTCTCCTGCTTGTCCTCCGTCTCCCCTTCTTTTTCTTGAATGATCGATACGTTGGTAACTTCTGTCTCTGTGTCTTCTTTGTGTTCCACCTTGTCATCTGTCCAACAAAAAAAGATAACAGTGTTAAATGGTTAGTTGATTTGATAGAAAATGCATCTGGCTCCAGCCTTTCATATGTCAGGATTTGCCACTTTTCTTTGTTTGAGTTTCTACTGCTTGGCTAGCGACCTCACAACAATGACAGGAAACATTTTAGGATACATCTTAGGATGGAGTCAGAGTAGCTTCTTCCATGTCTTTATGATACAATAAGCGAATCGGCTGCTGGCAGTAGCGTCATATTTACTGTACAGGTAAGATTATTGGTGCATTACTGTTGTACAGTTTAGCTGTTCATGTAAACACTTTATACTAACTAGTTACAAACATCCTGTAAAACAACTGTACTCTTATGCTCGTGAGGGATTTTAAAATGTAAATTTGCAGAAAAACTTGTGACTGTATCTGGTAAAGAAATTAAACAGAATAAAACTTAATAATTATGAAACTAATATTTACCTCTGAATTCTAGAGAAGTATCAAGTAGCATAAAACGGAGCAAGAACCTGAATATTGTGCTGTATTATAGACACATACATTTATATTTATACATGTATACAAACACATGTTCTGTATGGATAAAAAACTTGTACCTTTTCTTACTCTTTGCAGATTTCACCTCTGGTTGCTGTGATTTCTCTCTAGAAGGATCTCAACTTGTTCACATTCTATTTAATTGCTTAGGTTTGTTATTCTTTCATCATTTCTATTCATTTTAAAATGTATTTTATCTGCTTATTACTGTGTTTCTTTCTAATGTTATATCTTTCTTTTCCCAGTGAATCTAATTAATATTTCCTACCACAACAATGTAATTTCCCTGCAGGGATCAGTTGCCTCCTATCTTATTATCTTTCATTTAGTATTCCTAATTGTTTTGGAGATGCATTCATGATTTATAGGTTCAATCTGTTTAAATCGGCACTCTACAAGAGCAAGAGTTTAATAAGCTATCCACAGTGGAGCCACAGTGTGTTGCTGCTGGGTATTTTCTGCATGAAGGTCCCACTTAATGTCCCATCAATCACAGCCAATAAATGCTCCACGATCCAGAAATAATAAAGGATTAGCAGAGCTGGAGAGCATATTATTCCTATATAACAAATGTGCTTTAAAGATTTTGTTATACAGGTTTTCATTTTCATTTAACTGATGTATTTTGTGTTCACCAGAACTGACTTGTCCTCTAATTATTCATCTCCAGCTTTCATCTTCAGTTTTTCGGCTGACTTGAGAGGATTTTCCTCGACAGAAACTAACTGATGTCCGTGATGTTAACTAATGCTGACGTGGACCTTTTTCTCATTGAGCTGATCGGTGAAATCGACACTCATTCATCTACTGAGACCTTTGTCTTTGCATGCACTGAAACTGGAGGGCCAATGAGGTTTTCTGGGGTCAATATTGTTTGTTGTTGAGTCCACTGAGCTCTGCTGGAGTTAAATGTCCCTCTAGCTCCTCCAGGTGGAGAGTATGAATGAATATGAAGTGGACTGAGGCAGCACCGACCGGTGTCTGATGAATTAATCAGGATCATATAACCTTGTTTGGCTCCACTTTACTGTAATACTTAGATGAAGGGTTTATACATCACCCTTATTGACTTAACTAATGCTAGAAAATCATTTATAATTCATTTATACAAGATAGAAGGTCAATTTATTTATCAGTACACTGTGCAAAAGGATTGTATAATGAGTTTTAGATGTAGTTCCCTCTTTATAAATCAGTTAGGTTGCCAGACTGTGAGACAGGGTGGAAATCATGTATTAAATTAATATGGTTTAATTACTTAATAACCACACTGTCTCAGTTTTGTTAATATTAATTATTATTAAGTTTTCAAACAAATGGGGTTAAAGTGATAACCTCATGCTGATCATTTTAAAGTTGCATTCATTAATATTTTCATATTAACAATAAGTCAAATAACTGTATGTAACATTAACGGGGTGACTCGTAGTTTCCCTCGACTCTAATGAGCATTTTAGGGTCTTTCAGCTGATTGTGTTAGTTTTGTGCATTTACTGTGTGATTCACTCTCATCTTTCCCTCTGATTCCAGCAGCAGCAGGCAGCTGTATCAGCAAAAGAGCTCTTATAAATCCACTGTATGTGACCTGCCCAACAGCAAACAGCAGAAAGACACGGTTAGAGACTAGCTGGTAAAAATAGTGGAGCATTTAGCAGCTAAAGAGAGAAATATTTCCTGCAGGAGTTGGTAGAGACCAAAAACAGAGCTAAAAGGGACAGTGAATATTTTACCATGTGTCCACCAAGCAGTCCAGTTCAGTTTCTTACACATTCAACCTGTTACTTTCGTTGTTCAACTGGCAGAGGTTGTGGAAGGTACCAATACAACCAGAGATAAAACACTGCAGACCACCGATTGATAAAGATAATCCGAGTTGTCTCCTCATCAGCATTCTGATGAAGGATTTCCCTGCTGTTTTTTGCAGCAGACTTTTCTCTTGCTGCCTGCAGCCTTTTCTCAAACAAAGCTTGTCTCCTTGTTCTTATAAACAACCACATGCTGAGAGGAAAGAACATGAAACTTCTCTGTGTAGTAAGGCTGCGTGATTTAGTAAAAAAGTCATACTGCAATTACTATGACTGAAATTTTGACACGTGATACGATTAGTGGAAATGATCAGATTAATGCTGCATTTTTTTCATATTCACCGAAAAGAACTATTAAAATTGTGATGATGTGATATTTACTGAGGTCGGCACCAAACAAACATGTTTTTTTTTCATCTGGAGAACAAGATTTTTGAAGCAGGTCATTTATGCAGCACTACAGTATCTCATTATAATGCTGTTTTCTCACACATTCTTCTTTTGTCAAAAAATTGAGATTTGGTTCTGTGATTTGGATATTGCATTTGGCCATACTGCGATTTTATCGCAATTGTGCAGCCCTGCTGCATAACCAGTGTGTGAGAGAGTGAACGACAGAAAAATGACGTTCAATGCAAAGACAGTAGAGGGAAAGGTTTGCAGTAAGTTGTCAGTCTGGCAGTAAATGTACAGTTTAGGTAACAGTGTGCAAATAAAGGTTAGGGTTCTCAAGACAAAGAAAAGTCTACTCTGTTGTTTCCCAGCTGCTGGAGAAGTGAAAGGAGTTAGACCCACAGGCCCGGTAAAAACTGACTGCAGTGGAAATGCAACACAGATCGAGGGTTTAGGTAGATGTTGGTATGGGTTTCAAGGGTACACCACAGAAAGAGTTCAGCAGAAACACAACTTTAGATTCACTGGGAGACCATAAACACGACTGCAAATGAATAATAATGCTCCTTCGTGTGTGCTGAATGTGTAAATGTCAATTTCACAAGGCCACATCATTCGTGAGCTGGCTGCTTGTGAATGAATCAAAACAGGTCAAGATGTATTATACAGTGTTTAGAAGAAAATCTCTGACTTTGATAGAGGATGTAAAATAACCAACTGTGTGCTCCAATTTATGTTTTTAAGAAAAGAGCAACTTCTAGAGATGAAAATTAATTACATATTGGATAAGTTTAAAAGCTGGATAAATTAATGATTAATTAGGCTAATTAATCCTTCCTTAGCCTTTATTGTGACTACAAACCTAATGAATGGATTGTTTTGGCTGATCCATCTATAACCACCTGTCTGTCTGTCTGTCTGTCTGTCTCTCTGCTGCCATTACCTGTATGTCCAGTGGATCTGTCCTGTGTGTCAGGTTTGTCTGCTGCCTGACTTTTCCCCAACAGCAGCTCTGTTCCTGGCTGGATGTCCCGACACACACGCAGACACGCATCCACACACTTGCCCACACACGCCTCTTCACAGGCACACTGCACTGCCACGTTCTGCTGGGCTCTGATTCGTGCCTGGCAGGCAAATCTGAGGGAAATAAACACAAATACACGCAGAGAGAAAGATGTTAAGCTGAATCTAAATGCACTACGCTGCACTGCATGCTTGTATAGTCAGTACGCGGTTCAGAGTATTTGTGCTGCACCGAATGGGATCTGACATGAAGAGGAAACAGTTTCATGAGGGTGATGCCAAGTTTCATCCCTGTGAGTGTTTATGCAGCTGTATGTGTGAAACACAGTCAGATATTGCAGAGATTTAAAACATAAAAGACCTTCAAAGTTCATAAAATACTTGTAACGTCAAATATGATGTGGAATTATGGGCAATATGATGATCAGGATGACTGACAGTTTGTTAGGGGAGTTTAATGCATCTACTGTCCCCTTTGGCTCATCATGGCAGATTTGATGGCAGCAGACGACTGTGTGATTTTCACCAGTTTCACTCTCTGGGAGAGAAAAATAGGCCACTTTTTAATCGGGACACAACACAGTAACATACACAGCCTGGAGCAGGAGGAAGTGTTGGCACTACATACAGCACACAGCCAGCAGGAGGAGAAAGTGCCGACGACACACAAACCACAGTGTTGACAAAACAGAACACACTCAAACATGAAGGGAGAGAAGGAGGAGCTGCTGAGGGGAAGGGAGGCTCTTCAGTCAGTTTCAAATGGTGGCAATCATTTCTCATGTTAAGATTTTAAATGACATCTTCATTTATTTAAACATCCTTAAATCTTTATGGATTCCAGGCTGCATGCTTTTATTTTTACCATTAAATCCAGTGATTTTGCTTAAGTTAGGTCACACAAATTTTGTCTTTTATGATGCAATTTTTTAGGCGGTTAGGAAACCCTCTACTTCCTTCGATTTTCAGAAAGAAATATGACGATGTCCACAGTGCAACATCATGATGGATGATGATATCGTTGGGTGGGTTTAAAAGGGTCTTCATCTCAGCATCACGTGTCTGTAACATAGTTATACTTATTAAGAAAATAGTTAACGGGGAAGCAGCTTCTTTTTATTTTCTCTCCGATGTGTCAAAGACAGAACTTTCTCAATTTTTAATGAGAAGATGTTGACCATATTATCATTATCATGTTGTTGCTGCTGTTTCCATTCAACTTGATGCAAATTCGCTGCAGAATTATTTTCTCAATGTAAATGTGTATGTATACATGTAAATAAATTTAATGTTAATTGTTTTTTTATGATATATATTATCCTATTCTCTTATGATTACGTTATATAAGTTCTATGTTTGTAGCATGACGGGACTGAAACTTTCTAAAAATTTCTACCAATCATCTCAAGAGGACAAAAAGCCCCAGTTGTCTTTGTGTGAAGCAGGGCGTCAGCTTACTTGATCCAGACGGCGCTTTGCAGTAAAGCTTCTTTATTTGCTGCGATCTCCATCAGTGTCTGCAAAACACAACATACAAGTTTAATTTACACACGTGTCTTTATGCTGACTAAATAATCAGGGCTCATATTCACAAAGGATTTCATTAACTTAAGGGTTTCCACCGAAGACTGAGTCACAAAACATTTACTACGAACTGAGAGAACTCCCAAACATCATGAAAAAATATTTGAGATACTTTATAAACTGTGAAACATAAAACAAAGTAAATTATCGATCTGCCAGCTATACTGTATTTGGCATCAAATACCATCAGCTTGTCATATTTTTTCCAGCTCACAAAACAAATCATCATACTTATATGATGTGTGGTAATTATATATCGTACACGTAAAACATATACACATAATAGGGTCTGAAAAGTGTATTTTTGATTTAGCGTATTGAAGAAAGTGTTGTGCAAACAGTCTGGTATCTTTTGATTTGTTGGTGAGCTGATTAGATCCTGATTAACTGGCTGCGCTCCAAATATGGTTTTAAAATTTCATTACCTTTGTGTTTTTCCAAAACACTGACACGCTGAGATGGATTACTTGCAGTACATCACTGACTGAGAGAAGGTCTCTGTTACACAAGAGTCCTCTAGACTGCCCCGACTTTCTCTCAGACCTCAGATCTGCTTTTAGCTCTGAAAGACTTTGTGAATGACTCTTAGACCCAAAACCTGAGCCAACTCAGCAACTTAATGCCTGGAGCACACTTGAGAAATTTTTAAAACTTTTAATTGATTTTAAAGACAGAGTCAGCAGGAAAACATATTTTCACCAAGTATTCTGATAACCAATTCATCATTTTGAGTCATTTTTTAATTAAAAAAAGTTCAAATTTTCTGATTTCAGCTTCTGAAATGTGAATATTCTCTGGTTTCTTTATTCCTCTGACTGAAGTTAACTGAATATCTTTGGCTTGTGGACAAAATAAGACATTTGAGAACATCACCAACACTGGTCAACATTTAATACCATTTTCTGAAATTTTATAAACCAAACAACTGACCGATTAATCGAGAAAATAATTGACTGATAAATCTATTATGATTAGCTGCAGTGCTACATATTTTAGCCACAGAGAGATCAATATCAGTTTACGCTACGTTTAGAATATTTTCACCATTTTACTTTACCATTAGAGGACATTTTCCAGCAGGAAACCGCCTTTATACGAGCCAAATATCACTCTCTCTGGCTCAACTAGACTACTGGTAAAATCAGTCATTTTACTTTGCAGAACACGATACTTGCTGGTCTACCACTGCCTCGATTGGTTAGTTTGTTTGGGATATTGTGTGACTTCTGTGTTTTAAAATGTCAGTTTGGACTGCTTTGTTCTGTGAGGTAAAATTATTGTTTTTGCCAAAGGAGTCTGGTGGCTTTGGAGAGAGCGATACTTGGCTTGTGTAACAGCAGTTTGCCATCAGAAAAGACTTTCGAACGGCAAAGTAAAGTAGTGAAAACATTCTAAATATAGCGTACTCTTTAACTGCTACTGATTTTTTTTTGGGTGACTAAGACATACTTTGCTGCTGGCCCTGTCCACAGCAGTACGCTGCTTAGCTTCATTGCTTCCTAGTTATCTAATGTGTGGCCGGCATTAGAGCTACTTTTAGCCTGGGGATGTTCTCTGAACATGTTCAATATCTGTCCTAGGGATTATTTTTCCACACTGAGAGATGGACCGTCTGAAACAATATGTACTTTTATATGAATGTTCATATTAGTGATGATAACTGTCCATGTCTGACTCAGTCCCACTTAGTTCAAATTAAATCAAGATGAACTGAGAGGCAGGTTGTGCTCTGAATGTGTATTGATCGCAGTGCCCTTGTAAAATATCTTTTGATCTGTGAGGCTGCTCTGACTCTTTCTCCTCACGTTTTCTTCCGTAGAGAACTCGGTGGAAATGATAAGAAGCGATTCATTATCTCCCCACAGGGTCGGCACTTAATTAAGCAGAGAAGCTCGCATTTATCCGCTCATTCTGTCTGCAGCCGAGACAAAACGGTTGCAAACTGAAGGAGTTGTTGCTGGTGAATGTAAAATCACGGGGAAGAATCTCAAGGCTGAACAATGGCATGTCTTTGCATCAGCCAGCTGGGATGGATGGAAATCAATTCTGCTGGATTGATGCTATTAATCTGAATGATTACTGCACAGCTTCTTATCAGGGCCTCTGTTCAGACATTTTGAATCTGTAATAGATCAGAAAACATCAGGAAACTGGATAAATGTTAATAGAACTAATTTTTTGGTTCTAATTTTGTTTCTCTGCCTCCGTGTTGCAGAGAGGTTCATTGCACAGGATTCTGGATAACTTGAGGCTTGTTCAGGTGCAGCCATGACTCAGGCCCAAATATATGATAATTGTAGGTTCCTGCACAGGCTAAATTCGACTATCAGTACATCATTCTGACTCGGCTCCCTGACAGGTGCACAATTACAGACACTTGTGAAGAAGAAAATGTGCGGTTAAGTTAAGCATGCAGAGAAAAACTCCTTTCTCATACGCAATCGTGATGACAGCACGACACACAAGATAGCACTTAAAATTAGTTTCTAAGTACGTTCACTGAATGAGTGTCAGCTGCATCACAGAGAAACAAAGTGGCGTTCAAGTTATAAATTAAAAATGCAAATGTTCAGATTTAAAGATTTATGGCAGATGTGAGTTTGAGGTGAAAGTTACATGTTAATTGGATCAGAACTAACACCAAAGTCACACAAAAATACAAACAAACTAACAACAATCAAGGCAGCAGAAGACCAGCAACTCCAGCATTCTGCAAAGAAAAAACACTGTTTTGTCAGTCGAGTCTTAAGGGCTCAAAAACAAGGATTGCTAATTTATCCAGGGAAGTAAACTGACATTCGGGCTGGTGGTAAAAAAAAGAGCTATTTTGATTATTGGTTAATCGTTTAAATAGATTTTCATGCAAAAAATGGAAGAAAATGACAGTTTCAGTCTCTCAAATATGGAAATTTTCTGCTATTCTGAATTTATTATTATATTAAACTGAATATTTTTGATTATGGATTGACAAAACAAGACATTTAAAGACATCTCCTTGGACTTTGAGAACATGGCAGCCCTAGATTAAACATGACAATTAACTGTCTTTATTATTTATCGTAAAAATTGAATTTGGGGCAAGTAGATTATTGACTCATTTGCTCAACCTGGCAATTAAAAAAAACCCATTAACACTGAACCCTGGACTTTAGGGTCTTTTCCAGAATTCTGTCAGACCCTTAAAATATCAATCTGAGCCTGCCAATCACACTACACAATTGACCAACAAAACCCTGGTCTGAAGTCAGTGGCACAGTATTTTCCTGCCATTTAAAGGACACATCATTCAGAGAGTAAGATGAGACGACACAGGTTCACAACATACGTACGCTCTGCTTATAGAGCACTGCAGTCAACCCAAAGGTCAAATTAACATTCTGATTAATAACAGATGGTTGCAGGTGGGTGAAGTAGGATGAATCTGTGTGTTTATATCAGAGAGAGGAACTGTGAGCATTTATGCACAACAGCTGTAACATCACTGATTGTTCAAATCCAACAGGATCATCAGGATCTGATGTTTATTAATGTTCTGTGTTCTCTTCATCCAAAAGGTCTCTCTCTCTCTCTCTCTCTCTCACACACACACACACACACACACACACACAGTCACAGTTCATACAGTGAAATTGTTTGGAGTAAAGCAGCTGCATAAATCCAGACTTCCATCAGAGCTGTCTAAAAAGTTATTTCCTCTGTTCCCTCAGGATAGTTTCTGTTCTGTCAAGTTTATAACTACAGATTTCAGTTTTTCTGCTTAAATATTAAAGATATTTGCTGCAACGACTTGACAACGCACATGAAGACGGGAGTGAAAGCGACCTCTTAAATGATGTTGGGCTGCACCAGCTTCCGAATTGATTTCTTTATTGTGTGGTGTGTTGTCTTTACTTTAATGATAACAGAGGCTGCATTCATAACATTTCCACATGTGCTGTAGATTGTGCATAAAAGCGCACACACACAGTTAGGACCGGGGGGAGACTCCTGTGACGTCCTGTTTCACACATCCGCAGCCCCATCCATTGTTAATTATAATGTTAACTTTTATGACGTGACCCGCGGGTTATCTTCAGTACCTGCATCACTACAACTGGGTCATTTCAGCATCTCTGTTCACTTCTCCAACCTGTCCAATTTGTCGTTTGAATAGCAATGCACCAGAGGCAGAGGCACCTGCCTGTTAAAGGAAATGAGAGATGATGCTCTGATTGGTTTCATTCATGTTATGTCTAAAACACACCCATCATAAATTAAGAAATGAATACAACCTCTTTGCGCCTTGCACTCTACTTTGCACCCAGATTAAGCGTCGTTTCAATAGCAGAGTGGAGTTGCACACACCCTAAATGTTCTTTCCCCCGATGGATTAGTGCTATAGAAAATTTAAACAGGACCCTCAGTGCTGTTTCAGGATCCATCTCAGAATCAGTCCTGACTTTCTCACTGATTTGTTGGGATGGAATTGAAATGTGTGAGACAGGAAACAGCTGGGCAACAATGTCAGCATGGCAAGTTAATGTTGACATTGACATTTTTAGAGAGCAAATCACACAGAAAGCTAAATCTGTCTTTGCAAATTCAAACAATCATCTCTTTAAGAAACTTGACATCACAACCTCGAGTCAAGTTCAAGTTTTCATTTATCCAGTGTGCAGTAACTGCTCTTCACTCTAATATACCATAAGATACTTCTTGGTTCCCTGCACAGCTTAGCACTTTATCTAAATCCTGCTGTTATTGGTGTCTTTTTATCACATGAACTTTTTATTGTATTATGTATTGCTCATAGTTCAGTTATAAAACCTCACCACAGAGCGTCTCTCCCGCCGGGCTGCCAACAGGGCTGTCAGCTCCTGTCTGGTGTCACGCTGCCCTCCGTTTCACCCGACTCTGCTTCCATCACAATTAGTTTTGTTGGGTTTTTTTTGGGGGGAGTTTAAGTCTCGCTTTGTGAAGTTTACAGCTTGACATGCTGTTGCGTTGCTCTGCGTACCTCAACACAGGTAAAAAATAAGAGCTGAGGATCGTTTACGATCACGCCACCTCAGGTTTCACCTTATTCCACCACCTGCACATTTTGTGTCATGGATTTCTTTTTCACAAGTGCACCAGGTAATATAAAAATATGATTCAGCTTATTAAAAATTCCTAATTGAAAGGTCCCTGTGTATTTTTGTAAACATTTTATCCTGTTATTGTAATGCACAGTGACTTACAAAACAAGCAAACAAACAAACAAACAAAAAAAGACGGTTTGACCTAAAGAATCTCAGCTCACAGATTATTCGACTCATTGACGTTCAGGGGGCAGCCCTGCACAAAATTTTAAAAATGTGCATCTAATTTACCTTCTCTGCCTCTGTGCTGTCGGTCAGGCCTGTTTTAGTCCCAGCGTTCATCATGAGTTCTCCCTCTTGGCTTTGAGTCATCGGGTCAGTGTGATACTTGGAGGCCCACTCCGTTTCCCCCTCTCTCCCCAACAGGGATCCGGCCTCCAGCGAGCGGCCCACCCACCACAGGCCCAGCCTGCCCCCGCGGAGCCGGGAAGGCCCCACAGTGAAGCCGCAGGGGAGCAACGAGGAGAGAACTGAGGCGAGAGCCGTCGGGACGGAAGGAGCGAGACAGGCCATCAACCTGTAGAGACAAATTAAAAGGGCAGATTACAGACAGAATTAAGACTAAAGAAATTGAAGTACCGGAAGGTCTGAGACTCACTTACATCACAATGTTTCTTATTTTACACCATGCCATTACTTTTAAACAAACTTTGACACGTTTCTGTATCTGAAATGTCACATTTATACTGTTTTATTTCATTTACTAGACATTTTGTTCTGCCATTTCATTCTTCAGTATTTTGTTGTTATAGTCTCAATGGTTTATGTAGAGCCTGTTTAAACAAGGTGCACTGCTTGCAAAGTTCTGGTCTCAAGTGCAGGTAATGTAAGAGAAATGATGAAATGTAAAAGAGAAAACAACAGTGTTGGCAGCACCAAATCAAATCAAAGTTTTCTTCAATATCACCTTGACATTATTGAAAAAGTACAGGTATCATGAAGCACATTTGGTTACAGCAATAGAACTTTTTCACAGCAGACATTTTGATTTGGCATTACAGGAAAGAAGTGTAACTAATAATATTTAAGATGACTGCATTCTATTTAGGTTTAACAGCTCAAGGGGTCTGCTATCGCGCATTTCCTGCTATGATAAGTCAAAATATCTGCAGTGATAAAGGTCTATAGATCTGAGGGCTGGGTATCGTTTGCACTGATTGGCTGCAACCAAAACCTCACAACAAATTGGTTTTTTTTTCTCTAGATATGGGTACAAAATGGATTGAATGGATGTATCATTTGACTGGAGAGGTTTCAGCAAAACTTGGTACTGAATTATATACCTTAAAGGTATTGAGTACCGATATCCAGCCCTCATAGACCTAAAGGGCACATACTGAGAAGGGGTCTAGATTGAGATTGAGATGATTTCCAGTGGTGTCCTTACATGTACATTTGATTTATAAAATACTGAGCATGAAAAAGAAAATCAGATATTCATGAGGTTGAGACACGGAAGAAGACTAAACGAAGCCTAACATGTCACTTGACAATGTGTCACAAGTCTTCACACCTTTAACTGATCATTTTTATCACATTGCTCATACGGCTCACGCAAAGCTCACCACAGGCTTGATGAATATGTATTCCAAACTGCTATAACCATCAGGAAAATCATCTACGTAAAGTCAAATCACTTCCACATCTACGTAAGGTTTTATAAATAACTACTTACATGTTGTTTTCTGGGCAAGTCATACTTAAGATTACAACTGACTGTCTATTTTAGAAATGAGACCCCAGTGTTTTATATTGTTCTTTAATGAGTTGGTGTACAGTTACAAAGTTATAGTTACAGTAAGGCTGAATTAGCCAAATACACATCACAATCTCTTTACAACACACCTGACAGGTGCAAAAAGTAGAAGTAGTAATTGAGAAAATCTATTGTTTTTATGGCAGCCGTATTTCTATGAAATATTAGTGTAGACACAGGCGTTACCTGAATTAGTATCACTGGTCACACCTGTGTTTATCCTATCATTTCACATCAATATGGCTACACGGTGGTTTGTGAAAAGGTCTATTATCTGCAATTAACCATAGACAGTTATTTTATCAATTAACATGTGCATTCATTGTAAATTCATCTATGAAAGAGACTGTTTTATTACAGAGAGACTCAGCAAGCCAAGGCACAGCCAAAGAGTTTTTCACTTTAATTTCACTTTAAAATGTTTAAATTAGAAAATTAAAAACGCAGAGACTTGCAGAGTGGTTATCAGTTAGGGCACATGCATATTAAACAGATTAAATACAACATTAGGATGCACGCTGCAGGCCTTCTCAGTGCTAAATCAAATTATTTATACTCTAGTTTAAGTGTACTTTTGTAACTTGTAAAGCAGTTTGATGATAACAGTTTATCATAATATTATTCTAGTCAAGTCACATTGACACTAATTAAATAGACTTTTCCAGATCTCTTTCCACCTCTGATTAAATTTAAGTAATGAATCGTCTTTAAGAAGCTGCCTCCTGTCCAGCTAACGCAGGGTAACGTTAAAAGCATCTCTGGCCAACAACCATCAGCACAGCGACGGTTTGTTAGCGGTTAGCTGCTAACTCTTGAGGTACATTTAAACTGAAACACCCACCCCACTTATTGTGCTTTTATTGATAAATCACAAACTGTGCTAAGTGTTAGCTAAAGGCACCTTCTTTTAATGAATGCAGCGACAGTATGTGAAGATATTTTCCATCAATCAACTTAAACGGTGCGTTAGCACTGGTTAGCTAAGCGGCTTTCTTTAGCAAACACCAGTGATATATAAAACATTTTTAATAATCATTTTAATAATCATAATCAGTGTGTACATACTTCGGACGTGCTCGAGCTTTTAGACTGATTAGTTTAAGTCAAATTATTCCGATGTAAACTCTGGGAAAGCCATCGTTATCCAGCAAGTAAAACACCAACGGAAGTCCGTGTACTTTAGGGTCCGACTGGAAAAAGAGTCGTGGTGTTTGGTTCCGCAAATAGTTAGAAATAAATACTACAAGTATCCAAGTATCGTTAAATTGAGCGTGTATATATATTCAAAGGTACCCACATTGTTATTATTTTTATTTCAGTAAAAAGACTTTTTCTTTTCTTTTCTTTGCTTTTCATTGTTGGTATTTATTTATTGGTGAAAATACAGGCAGAGCATAGCTGTTCTTTTTTCAACATTTTTCAACAATATTGGTTTAAAAATAATAATGACAACACAAAAAAACAAAAAAACAAACAACACATCCCATCTCGAGCAAAACCTCTGTATTTGGTTTGGTTCTTTGCATTTACAGTAGGGGGCTATTAAACCACAAAACCATGAAACGTGTAAGAAATCAGCTCAATGTTGAGATATATAACAGAAGTGGGTACAGATGAAAATATAACAGTAATTAAGTGTCAGTTATCACATTTGAGTCAAGATAAAGCATCTATAAAGACTTCCCACATCTTCCTATTTTGGGAGGGTCTTTTCTTTCCTTTTCTTTTCCTTTCTTCTTTTCTTTCTTCTTTTGAAATTATTTATTTATTGGTGACAATGACAACACAAACAGACAAACAACACTCCACCCCCAGCAAAGGTGAGTCAAGATAAGGCATCTATAGACTCACCAGATCTTCCTTTTTGGGCGAGCCTTTTCCTTAAATTATAGAGGATGTTCTCTGGAGTACAGTATGATTTTAATCCATTGATCCAGTGTCTTTGTAAAACAGAAAGTGACTTTTCCAGTTTACAAAAATACCCATTTTACCAGCAAGTAAAATAACACACTTAACAGAGTTAGTTAGTTAGTTAGTTAGTTAGTTAGTTAGTTAGTTAGTTAGTCTTGTTTCTGAGCAGTTTGCAGAATAGACTGAAGATTAAAAAACAATTAGAATAAGTACAGGTAATGTACTGGCTGTGTTAAGTTAAGTAAAGTATGATATATAAATCACATAAGCAAACAAAAAAGCAAATAGTTCTCACATATTTCCATCTGCACAAAGATAACAAGAAAAAGAATGAAATAACAAATTCCAGACCAAATACAGTTTGCTAAAAAGAACTGAGAAACTGAATTCAAAACAACAGAACAGAAAACAGGAACTTGCACATTTGAGATGATCAAGCAAAAGATGTCTTGTGTTTGGGGACATGTTGGTTCCTCTGTCCTGGCTGTGTGCACTTCACTGTGCTGGTATACCATCATAATAAAAAACTATAAGTGTCCAAGTCAGGCCCATTTTGACTCTTGAATAAATCTGAGCTGGAGATAAGACTTAATTTGACGGTAAAATCCACGGACCTACTTTCCTGTCTTCAATTCCTTATCGCAGGTTAGATGTCTGGGCAAGATATAAAGCATATTTAAAAAGTTTCTTAGTGGTTCAGTCAGACCTGGTCATTGTTGTCTTGGGTAGCTGCACTGTGTGAACACTAGACTACATGTAAAAAATAATGTACTGAAGTGTTTAATTTAAGTATGGTGATGAATGCTGACAGTAACAGCTTATTTTCACTGCCTTTATTTTGGGGATTTCCATGCATGTGAGCCAAAGTTTCTGGAGTATGAATGATTTTAGTCCAGTTATAGGAATAGCAGCATTAGGTTCAGCAGTAGGTTGTTATTGTGAAATAAATCCTGACAGAATGATGCAGGACGGGTCTACCGGTGTTTGTTACTGTCATTCAGGCACTGATTCCATTCTGTGGAAGTTTAAGACATATATATATATATATATACCAACAGAAGAACAAGTCAGAGGAGGATGTGGACTTCTTGAGCCGACCGGCTGAGGAAAATCACTACATGAGCATAATGATGACATCTGTAAGTTATTTGTGTGTGCAGTGTATAGCAGTTATATTTTAGAAAACCTCAAATACACACCGCTTTTTTTATTTTTAAAAGCTCTCAAATGTTTGTATCCTATTTAGGATCAGATAAGTTCAGAAATAAGTTGTATTTCCAAGCCAGTGTCTCCTGAGCTAAAATGAGATGTTTTTGTATCTTACAACATGTTGGTTCACAAATATTTGCTGAACGTCACCTGGCGTGCATCCCTATTTTAGTCGACTCCAGCTGGATACTTTCTTTTGTTTTTTAAACCATTTTACATGCCGTCCATCTTAATTGTATGTGTCTTTTGAACTATAACCACTGGGAACGCAAAACATACTGCAATAGAATGCAAAAGATTTTATGACGGAATGCAAAACATTTAGCAAACAATGCAAAAAATATTGCAAGAGAACATAAAACATTTTGAGATGGAATGCAAAACAGAAAATTTTGCCATGACCCTTAGGAGGCTCCGTAGGAAGGGCATCTGGCTTATAAAGCCTGTGCCAAATCAAATATGTGAATCCATACCATTTTGGGCGGGGCCTGGTCTTCCAGCCACTAGATTTTCCAAAATCCTGTTCTATTCCTATTCTATTCCTATTCCTAGTGTTATCATTTTATTCAATTATTGTGCTTTTCTGATACGTTTTTTGTTTTAAGGTTAAGCCCATGTCCAGCAAAATATGAACTCTGGTGCCTCTGACGTGAAGTTTGTGTGTTAGCGTTTCCAGTTTCATGTAATCTGGATTGGTCAAAGTTTGCTCACAGGGAGAACTACTTAACAGGTTGTTTTACAGTTCCAAACATTTTGTGTTTTCTAGTAATTAAGAAGTGCAAAACATGCCGAGAGCAGAGAGAGACGATTCATCCAGAGGCCCGGGGCAGAGAGGTGAGCCGCTGTGTGTGCAGGGTGGAGTGCAGAGGATCCTTAAAGGACCCCATTCAACCACAAGGGAACGCTGACGCCATGTACAACCCACCCTATTGGGCAAATACAAATTTACCGTAATTTTATTATTGCTATGAGTCAGTGCCATATCCTATTTACTTCAGAAACAGTGAGCTCACTGAGAGGCGGACAGAAGGTAAAAGAAGGTGTTTGTTGTCTGTACCTGGAATATCTGGGCGGCGACTCTCCTGGAATGATGGAGGACTGACTGATCTCTGCAGCCTCTTAATTATATATAACAACTTTCACACTTATAAACATCTTTAGAGCTGTACTGCATGAACACAGCCATGCAGCCACGAGAGAAACCTCAATCTATTACAGAAGGTGACAACCGAAGTGTTTTTTATTTGGCATTGATTGATGCGAGGACAAACATCGAGACGTGAGTTCATTCTGCACCACTTTGGTTTCATAAAACATTAAACAGAACAAAATCAAAAGACAGGAGGCAAATAAACTGTATATGTTTCTCTTAAATCATATTTTATTTATCTATTTTGCATTCATCTGTCCAATGCAAAGAGACAGTATTTCATAGCTGAATTTAAACACCACTGCAGTGGCCTGAAATTGACATAATGTTTGAATTTGCATTTAGACTGAAAACATTTAAATGATAAGACTGGTGTTATTCATGTATGTCATACTGTCAACAACAAATCCAGTGAAAAGACCAAAACCAACAATGTCTGAATTGTCTGTCTGACTCTGACTGATGTGCATCAGTAAAAAAAAAAGGCTCAGTGCCAAAAACGTTACTCAAACAAGAATAAATACTGCATCTGTTGGGGACTATTTTCTGCTGTGGATGAATACATGTTTGGTGCTCTAGTAATGGCAGTAGGATGGTGTATGTAAGACCGACTCAATGTGACATGTAATATTGCTTGTTACACAGAACAATCTGTGAAGTCATCTTTGAAAACTTTTCGGAAAAGTGTAGGCACTTTAAAGAAAAATACTTGTCAACTGACTGGATGAACCATCTGTCCTTTACTGTCTATCATGGGCGAACTTCAGTCGAATCAGTAAATCATGAGATATACTCTTGCTGAAGCCAGTCGGAGGAAGAGCAAAAACATCTTTTCCATCAAGAGAAGCCTTCAGTGCCGTTCGTTCCTCTTCTTTCCTCTTTAGGAGCTGCCATTCATATTGTTGCTGTTGTCACACCTGAACCACGCCTGTAGCTGCCAGTATTTCCTTATAGTTCTAAGTGAAACTTTCCCTGAGCCTAGAAAAGCTGTTTTTATGTGTCATATCATCTCTTTCCAAAGAAAAGGACACAATTTTTTGATTCCACTGTCTTGTTCTTATATATGATTTGTTCATGATAATGAAGGAACATGTCAGCGAGTACAACACTGTGGCTCACTGATGTGTTTTTAATAGTTTTTGAACAACAGTGGAGCTCTGTGGCACAGAAGGACGAGATATATCAGACTTTGGACACAAGCAAAATTTGTTAGTTTGTTAGTTGTTGATTGATTCGTTGTTGGTTTTGGTCTTTTAATGTGATTTGCTCTCAATAAGAAAAATTAATTAAGACTAAAATGTGGTTACAACAGACACGTGAACAGCTTTGAAATGTAATTCTTAGTCTTTGGTTTATCTTACAGCAGGTGACAACATGTGTGAAGGAGGCACAGCCTCCAAATACAGTAACAATGAAACAAAACATGCACAAATGAAAGCAGTCAGTTAAAAAAAAAACAGGCATTTCTCATTGTAATGTTAACAGTGAGGTTATTTCCTCTGAGGTTACAAACATGAAGCAGATAACAGGTTCATTATACTGACACTCGCTCCGCACAGACACTATGCACCGCACAGCCTCGTGGAAGATGATGACAATTAAAACAAACAGAAAACAAAAGACTCAAACCAGCCGACATGAAAAACTGTGGAGCAACAAGCAGTGTAAATTCATCTTCTGCACATTACAAATGAAAAATGGAGCTAAACAAAGTTTATTGTCTCCGACTGTGTGTTCCTGATGCTGCTGTAGTCTCATAACAGAGCTGAACTTCTCTTCTATAACAATCACTGGCTCAGTCCAGCACAGACTCTGTCACTGTGTGAAATCAATAAATAAAAGGTTGTGTATTTACACTGACCAAAGTCTCTGCTTTAAACAACATGATATTATAACACACATACAGAGTTGGATTTGATTAATCTCTAAATTTAGTCTGATTATCACCTACTTAATGTGCTTTGCTTGTTTTCTTTCATATACAGAAATGTAAAATAATCCCAGTAATGCCCATAATATCCAATAATCTGAACAAAATGCATCCATATGAAAACTTTGAAACATTTTGACAAATTATTCCTTTTGACTGTTTAACTTTAGAGCTGTGCCAGTTCTACACAAATCTATCATAAGTCTATCCAAACTGGAATCAAACATCCGTTCCAGCCACTGAACACACTAAAAGAAATAAAGTTGGACTAAGACAGTATAAAAGAATTGGACAGAGCCTCCAGGTCTGAAAAAAAAATAAATAAATAAATCTTTCTAATGTCCAGCAGAGGGCGACTTCACTGGTTGCAAAAGAAGCCTGATTGTATGGAATTCTATGAGAAAATTAGCCTATTTGTAACTTGATGTACTATGGCAGTAAACATTGTCTTAATGAATTTTTGGTCTCAGTTGCTAGTTTCATGTCTTCTATAATACAGCATGATGTTCATTTTGTAAATCATGGTCCAATTTAGAGTAAGAAAATAAATCACTGTTGGGCAGTATTATATTGCTGTCTTATTATTACTTTTTCTAGTAACAGTAACAGTTACAGTTACTATTTCAAGTAACTCTGAGATACTTTTTGACGTAGGTACACTAGCTCATGATGATATGTACATGCAGGAAGTCAGGAGAATCATGTCTATCCAGATATAATCTAGATACTCAAATAATTTGTCCTTTCAAAGAGAGTATTGATCTCTCTGGAAAACTTAATATTGTATTTATCTTTATGTTTTTTATATATTAAAGTAAAACCATGATTACACGTCTTGACAATATAAACCTCTTTAATTAAAAGCAATTTTAAGCAGTTTTAAAATATCAGTTTTCCTGTAATGGATTGTCGCGCTGTGGAAGTTGTTTGTCATGCTGTATTATAGGACGGATCAGCAGCAAGTGGCTGCTTCTGAAAAAGGAAAAATGAAACCTTCAACTAGACTGACCGAGTGCAGAAACCTGCTGGAAGGACAGAAATCATAGAGGAACTCAGATGATTGATGTGAACTTTAAAAAAACACCATCTTTCTGACAATAAGCTGGTTCCTTACAGATCAACAGCAGACTACAGTGAACCAGACAGATGCTGCCTTCTATAAATGTAAAACTCGTGGAACAAAGCATCCAGCAATGCTTTCACCAAACAAAATTATATTACAACACACATGATAAAAATAAACTCAGAGCAATAAAATTATTATATATAATTAAAATATATTATAAGGGGCGGGGATGGAACAGACAAAAATCACATTACCATGTTGTAGCACCTTTCATGTGGGCTTTCAGACAATTCAACCCTTCAAATCATCTTCACTAAAATGGAAAATGGATTATCGTGTGCTGCAAATGTTCTTTTTAAAAATAATAAATTCCTCTTTTTCCTTTTTAGTGAAGCTTGCTGCTGGCAGCTGCACTCCTCCTGCTCCTCTGCTCTATTCTTCTTCTGGCTTTCACTGCAGCGAGAGAACAACACAAGAGCGAGTGATTGTTAAAAAAGTAACACAAACTTCTCTGCAAACTAGTCCCCAGATGGATAGAGAGGCTGTGTTGTGCAAGGCTTCTGTCTAGATGGGAACCCTAGATTTGTGAAACTCTTGTGATTTTAATCTCTGGTTAGGTTTAGGGAGAGATTAAACTTCTTTAGGGTCAGAGAAAGATCATGGTTTGAGTTAAAATGAGATAGCTCAAAATTCTGTTCACAGAAATTAAAATTTGTTCGGATTCATAGCTCACAATTTTATTCACAGTCCCAGAAAGTTAATTAGTTCACTTTTGTTCTCTCTCTCTCTCTCTCTCTCTTTTTTTTTTTTACTTTAATTTCAAAAAGAACCTCCTCCTTCCAAGGACTCTGGACTTTATATAATGGCATTAGACAAAATAGTGCACAATATAGTTTTTATATTATTTTAAATGGCCAGGATAATTAATATCTAATAGTTTACAATTTACAATAATTTGAGAAAGTTTTACACTACAGCTGACAGGAAATTTCAACACCAGTATACAGCTGAAATTTCCAACTGAGAACTCTGAAATTCTGACCTCTCAGTTCAAACTGAAAGCACTGTAATGCAAGAGAACTACAAGGAGATGAAGAGGGAGACGGAATAGAGGAAACAGATCTATCAGCTGTTTTTCACTGTAACAGAGACTCCAGTCAGCAGTGTAGTTCATATACTTCATGCTGCATGATCGAAATAAGTTTTTATATCACGTGGACACCTTTGTCCGTATTCACACTCTTTGTTCAGTTCACAGTTCACTCAAAATATGAGTACATTCAATATATAAGCTCATTTTGCGAGTTCATGCACAACACTGAATGTGGTATTCACACAGAGATGACTCACCGTCAGTACATTCAACCTGGGGTTTCTCCCACTGTCCATCTGGTTTACAGCGAACCACCGGAGGGTGGCGTTGTGTAAACCCGGGGTTGCACTGATACCGGATGATGGAGTTGACCGGGTACTCCTCCCTCCTGTTACCAAACATGTAGGCGTTCTCCACCTCTGGTGGGGCGCCACAGGACACTGAGGACAAAGTCAGAGGTCCACTTAGATGTGTCTCTTGCGTTGATTATTTTCAGTAAATAGCTGTAACCACTAGGCAATATGAGGAGGGTGCCATCTCCTTGTTAGCAAAATTACCAAAATGTATCCCCCTTGTTAACCTGGCCTCTTTTACCTCTTTTGTTTGGTTTTACCTCATTTCACACCTCATACTCATTCATATTTTCAGCCAGCAAGCTTTAATAAAACCCACTGTACACGACCTCCTCAGCACCAAACAGCAGACAAAAGAGCAGAAGGTCTGAACCAACTCACCTGGACCTTTCTTGCAGGTAAATGGCAGGTGATAGTTGCAGGGCACGTCGTTCCACTGACCGTTCTCGTGCCAGATCATCACCACGCAGTCTTCTCCAGAGTTGAAGTAATTATCTGGTTGGTTCGGCCTCCAGTTCACGTATTGCTGAGGAAGAGGAGGAAGCATAAATCGTACTTCACTACAAGGTAAAGCGAGACACATTGAACAAGAAGGACCACAATTTTTCATTCAAATCCCTTTTACCATTCTTTATTTTATGTACTGCATCTACTGTGACACTATGAATGCCTTTAAAGAGAGACTGCCCAGCAGTGTGTGCCAGTATTCCTGTTTGCACCTCTTCCGTCTCCAAGATGGCTGTTTTTTTTTTTTGCCTCCATCTTCGCATGTGGACATTCGGAACACGTATAAACTCTTTTGCCTTCAGGTTTGTTCTGACAACACTTTGTGTGGAGAAAAAGTCCAAACCCATCATTCATTTCAATTACTATGGGGATCCTGATAAAGAGGCCTTTGGCTAAAAAACACTAAATTCTCCAGCAAAGAAGTTAAACTTGGCTCAGGTTTTGCAGAGCAACTTTCCAAACATATATCATCTCACCGGTACCTGAATCAACCAGCTTCCACCAACACGGCCACGTTTCTTAAACACAGTGCTGCTTTCCACCCAAACACCTGGTAATGAAGGCAATTTTTTTGTTCTTGCACCTGTTTTTTGCCTTTATACAAACCCACTTGTGTGGAGGTGGGTGGAGTGGTGTAGCTGAGGTTGTGTTTATGCAGATCAGATGGTGCTGTGCTATTTTGGTGCTTGTTTCGGCATGACATTGCATTTCTATTTCACCTGCTCAGACAACCTCTTATCACAAGTGCAAACAGCAATTTTCCTTGCTTTAGTTGGTGGAGATACACAGTCAGACTTCACAAAAATCACTAAAAAACTTTTTATACATACTGAACTAACATTCATTATGTAGTGCAAAGTTAAATGCAACCCGAATATAGATCTATTTATGTAACTGAAGCCTGTTTTTATTGAGTTAGCTCCCATGAGGCCACAAATATAAATAAAGAGTAATAATTGCAGTGTAGGCAGTGTATTTGTTGTATAATCGTATTCCTTTTATATCAATATAATTATTTTGAGCATCTTTGCAGTTGTGAGTTTTTAGTGGTTGTTTTACATCTCTTTGTAGTCCTTTTATATCACCATAGTTGATTTGTGTCTGTAGTTGTTTTGATTCCCTTTGTGGTTGTTCTGTGCCTCTTTGTAGTCATTTTGCATAAATGTAGTCATTTTGTGTCACAATAGTTGTTTTGCATCTCTTTTGCACCTTTTTGTGGTAGTTCTGTATCACTGTGGTCATTTTGCATCTCTTCTTTTGTGTTTTTGTATCTCTGTATTTCTCTGTATTTCTTTGTAGTAATTCTGTGTTTCTTTGTAGTCATTTTTCATCTCTGTAGTTCATTCAAGTCTCTTTGTGGTTGTTTTGAGTCTCTTTACAGTTGTTTTGAGTTTTTTTAGTGTTCAGTCGTTTCACATCACCATAGTTGTTTGTTGTCTGTAGTTGTTTTGTGTCTCTTTGTGGTCACTGTGCACCTCTTTGTAGTCATTTTGCATCTTTTTAGTAATTTTGCACCATCATAGTCATCGTGATTCTCTTTGAAGCTGTTTTGCGTCTGTTTATGATTGTTTTGTGTTCTTTTGTGGTCATTTTGCATCTCGTCTTTTGTATTTATGTGTCTCTAGTTGTTTTGTATCTCTTTGTGGTTGCTTTGCATTTCTTTTAGTAATTCTGTGTTTCTTGTAGTTGTTGCACATCTTTGTAGTTGCTAGAGTCTCTTTGTGGCCATGTTAAGTCTCTTTCATGGTTGTTTTCTGTCTGTTGAAATTTTGCATCATCTTGTGGTCACTTTGCATCTCTGTGCAGTTATACTGAACAAGGGGTTGCAAGTTGACTTAGTTTTAGGCAGCTGCCTAAAAGGAACCAATGCACTACAACATGCAACCATGACAGACTATATTCTGCCTATAACAGGAACACACAAGTGTAATGTCTTCACTCACCAGTGGAGTGCCGTCTGTCCAGCGGAAATCATTCTCTACTGTCTTGTCATTGAGCCCGATCCACTGGTAGTCCTGTGCGTTTGCTGCAGTAGAAAAAAGTGAGACTTTACTTTTCTATTCCCTCTGTCTCAATGTACACAAACACACACACACACACACACACACACATACACACACACACGTTATGTACTCACAGTTGACAAAGTGTTGCTCCTCCGGGGTGATGATGCTGACCAGGTGGGCGTTCAGGTCTCGGCACCGCTGCTCTGCGTCCAGCCACGTCTCTCTGTCAGTGAAGTGCAGGTAGCAGTTCCCCTGAAACTTAGTCCAACCGTCTTCACACTGCTGCTCATCTGCAGCCGCAACACCAAAGAGTCAACATTCACTCAGCGTATGGCATTCTCACCTATGTAAATGTAATTATCTTACATCCTTAGGGCTCTGAGACTCAGATAAAAGTCAGAAATTCAGTATCCTTCCACACAACTACAAATGGGTTGGAAAACTAAAGCACAGCATCTGATGATGAGAAGCCGTTCTGTATTCTTATCATTCTCTCTGTGCTTAAGCAGATTAAGTGCTTGATATTGTTCACAACCCATGTAGTGCTTCAGTTTTACACATTCAGAACTTGTCTTGTGAGTCAGTGAGGAGCATATTTTCCTACTGCGATTCTCCCAGTCGCTCTGGCATCCAATCTGACAATGGACCGTGTTTCCATCCTGACAAAACAAACATCCCACTACAGAATGGAAAAGTAGATATAACGCGTCTCTTAAGCTGAGAGAGCCATGCCCAACAGTAATGAGGATTTAATTTTTTCCTTTTACCGAATCTTTCAAAGACTTCATTCATTCTTTTGCTCCTCCTTAATGACTTTATTTAAAGGATCAGTCCACCCAAATTACATTACAAGACATATTTTCATATTTTCCCACATACCCCTTGACATAGTTTGTTTTTCCAGGCTAGTTTAGATGAAACTCCCACTTCTGTATGACAAAAGCTTCAGCAGCTGTGTTCCCACAGAAATCACACTCATGTGGGCCTCTCTCCTCCAGAGTCAAGCATAGAAGCTGCTTTCATGTTGTGTTTGTGGGGTTTTTTTTTTGCTGTTGCCAGCAGGTTGTGAGCGAGCAAGCTCCAGGTCCAGACTCAGATGGGTGCCTGCTGGCAGCGGCACTGGCCAGTCTACCAGTCCATCCTGTGGACCCTGTGGTCAGCATCTTCCCTGGTGAGTCAAACCAAGTATGGATGCTTATATTATTTTTCAGATCTTGGTGTTCGTAGGGAAACTACAGTTCAGTCCGCTGTATCAGCGCAGCCACGTTTCACGTTCCCTAACCCTTCTGATTTAACAGCATGTACGCGCTACGAACATCAGGCTATGAGTCATTTACAATTAAAGGTGGGGACATGAATGCAGCAGCAAAATGCAGCTTGATGACCCATGTTCACTGACTCCATACACAAACGTACTCCATACACACTCGGTAGTTGTTCATGTTCAGCTGTGTTGTAGCTGTGTTGCCAGTAATGTGAACACACAGTTAAACTGTTGCTCAGCCTGTTGAGCTTTGCATTATAACGTGGCACTTCCACAGTTTATATTGATAAAAGTCGTCACTCAAAATCCTTCTCTATTACAGTAAATTCATTTCACTTACACCAGATATACTGGTCCTCATCAATACTATTTCAAACGTCCTGAAAATCCCGTAAAAATACTGATGTTAGTTTATAATATGCTGCCCCTTGATCTCGGAAGTAATACTTGGTTACTATCAAGCACAAGTGCATCAGGCTTTGAAGCCAATTTGACATAGTGGCCAAACCATGTAATTACAACGTCACATGATGGACAGTGGTCCAAAAACACGTTTTCCGATAGACATTCTGAAAGAAGTGGCTGTAAGGACTCATTTCACTCTCAGGATTAGATATGTTCTGTTTGGAAATTCTTTAAGAGCTGCATGATTACATCATTTGATCCAAATTCAAGTTAGCAGACTGGGCTGGTGGACGTCTCTGGTGTGCATGCTCTATGGGCTGCAGCTGTCCATACTAGTACTCCATGCACATCATTTCAGCACCTTGGCAAAACTATGCCGTTAACAGACTTGCCGTGCTGCCACGGTTGCAAATCTACAGCTGGACAATCACTGTTGAAGAAAGAAAGGCGTTTAACGAAGGATCAACTGTTCAGTGTTTTGAGCAGTAAAATACTGAACAATCACTGCATCACCAGATGCTTCTCGTGGGAAGAGAAATACATATTTGTGACTTGGATGGACTGATCCTTTTGTAACTTTCATGACCTTTTTTATAGGAAAACAGGCTCCCATCCCAAACCAGGGACATCACAGCTGCATGTTGTGCATGTCCAACTGCTGTGCTACCAGGACTCGTCACAGTTTTGTATTTTCACAGAGCCACAGCGAGTCATGATGCTACTGGCTGGCGATGTTTAGCGTGTCTCTCTTGAGTTGTTTTTGAGAGGCTGTTGTTAGTATTCATTAGCTGAAGCTGATCTCATACCGATCTCACAGCGTTCCCCTCCGTAGCTGGGCAGGCATAAGCATTTGAAAGAGTCTGCACTCTCCACACAGGTGGCTCCATTGGCGCAAGGGTTGGAATGGCACACATCTACCTCTGCAAAAAAGGGGGCGGGTGACACTACTGTTTAAGCGTGGGGTGGGGGTGGGAGGTTTGCCAGCAAGGTGAGGGAGGTGAAGTTGTGATAGAAAGACTATCACACCTCAGGACAGAGACATTAGTGAACAATACTGCAGCTGCTGCAACCTGTGATCCAGATTAGACTTACTGCACACTCAGTTATCATCATAATATTTATTAATGTTATCATTTGAGGAGTTACAAAATGGTATATGATATGTGCTGAAAGGATTCCAAATCTGTGCTTATTTATGCAAAGAGAACAACTAATACTTGTAATGTCTGCAGTAAGTTTATGTTTGAATCTGTGTTTAGTTGCAGCAGATAATCAGTATTCAAATCCCAGCAGGATGAGAGCGCCCATATGATGCCAGAAAGCACATATGTTCCCCAGGCTTTAGCATGCTTACAGCAGAGCGGAGGCGGCGAATTGGCACAGCAGACCAAAAACAACACATAGGCTTAAGATAGTTGTGATAACACATGTGACACAGAGGCTGTACAACCTCAGAGCAGAGCTGATTCGTATTTGACAAGCACCCTAATAACATTCAATCTGCCAAACAAACACAGATACCCAGAGCCAGACACAGACACAAATGAACAAATTAAAGGACACAAAACAGCAAAAAACATGATGCAAAACACACCAGGACAGAACAGTGGGGAGAGATAAAAGATTTTTGGTAAGTCTAATAATGATTCATAAACAGTAAAATATAATCACAGTCTGTTAAATATTTATGTGAAAATATAATTGACAAGCTGATTAATAAACAGAATGCAGATCAACAAAATAAAACATGCAAATTGCTCAACAACAACAAAGACATTCAGAGAAATGCTACTGGCAAAGTCTGTCAAACCAAAACATCATCACAGAATATTGAATTCAGAAGTTTTCAGAAGAGAGAGGTGAAGGGTAAGAAATGTCACTTGCCACTGTTTTGGCGCTTACCATGGCAGATAGCAATACCATCCTCGACTGTGCATGAAGCAGCGCCACAGGGGTTTGGTTCACACGGGTTAAAGTCACCTGGAAAAACACGTAAACTACTTCATGAGTTTCATTTTGTCCTAGGAATGAGACTCAACAATCAGCCTCTCCAAAATGGCTTATGCCATCTTAAAATGTTGTATCATGATGATGCATAATCCCTTAAAGTTAGAAACACTGCTTTCCATAGACCCAACATACTCCATCCCTTGATTCTAGGTGTCAAAAAGGTCTGATCATTTAATCATCTTCAGAAAAAGTTGACCTACCATCCACTGACACGGTGTCTCCAGCAATGCCAGGTGCCCCAACAAAGGCTGGTGCAGCAGCAGTGGGAGGGGCAGCCAGTCCTCCGGGGGCAAGCACAGGGCTGTGAGTTCCATAGATGCCACCAGAGGTTTGGGACAGTTCACCCCCACTAAGGGCCTCCTCTGGTGCCGTGGTGCTCTCCGTCACTGTCCACTCGCTGGATGGTGAGGGCAGCACCACCTGTGGCAGATCTCCAGAGGCAACTCCTGAATAAGTGCCACTAGCTGTGAACAAGTGGCTGTCTCCACTACCAGAGTAGAAGTCACTGCCGCTGCTACCGCTTCCTTCTCCGCTGTACTCCACTGACCCGTGTCCAAGCTCCATAGACGGTGAAGTGTCTCCAGATGTCATAAAATCCCCACTCAAGAAGGTAACGCTGCCTTCTTCTCCGCTTGCTGAGGACTCAAATCCAGACATTCCTGATTCAGATATTCCCGATCCAGACCCAGAGAGGAAAGTCAAGCCTCCAAATCCAGACAAATGTCCACCACTTCCCTGTCCAGAGCTGTAGAGTAAGAAGCCTGAGGCCTCCTGCTCTCCAGAAGATGACACTGTAAGCTCAGTGTACCCTGACCCCACAAAGGTCACGCCTGGGAAGAACTCTGAGCCACTTCCAGAGGCTGAGCCACTGAAGTCACCACTCCCAGATCCTGAAATGTCTCCAGAGCCACTGAACTCCAGTAGGCCTCCACCAAGCTCATGCTCCCTGTGGGTAGTATGGACAGACACATCGATCAGTTCACCATCTATCAGTACGATCTGAGCATCTCCACTTCCTGAAAGTTCTCCTGAATGTCCACTGGCACTCCCAGAGGAGAATCCTGATGGGAAACCACTGGCCCCAGAAAAGTCCTGGCCCGTGATGAAACCAGACGACATGCCAGAAAACTGTCCACTTTCCCCAGAGCCACTGTCTGCAGAGCCGAAACCAGACAGGTCTCCACTGCCACTGAGCACTCCAGAGCCTGCTTCAGATGGAGGGAAGATAAAGATCCCTGCACTTCCCTCTCCGGCTTCTTGGAGTCCTCCTGAAACTCCTGAACCTTCTCCAGAGACTATGCTGTCAGTGCCGGAAAAAACAACAGTGATGCCAGAACCTTCTCCACTGAGAGCTGATCCAGAATCATCTGTACTGCTGAAGCCTGATGCTCCACTGGGCAGCTCAGCACTTGCACTGCCGGCCAGGTCTCCAGAACCAGACACTTCTCCGGTGCCTGACAGATCTCCAGAGGTAACCTGGTCTCCAGAACCAGATAGGTCTCCAGACCCCGACAGATCTCCAGAGATAACCTGGTCTCCAGAACCAGACAAGTCTCCAGAGGCAGACCCTGAGAAAAAGTCTGCTGAGCCCGAGCCAGAACCCACAGTCTCCACAGGGATGGGTGCAACAATGGAAGGGACAACTAAAGGGACATAAAGGAAAAATGAGTGAGGGACAAGGAAAATATAAGCGATATTTGCACAAGTTATTTGTTCATGATTTTAAATATCTTACCAGGCCTCAACAGATCAGTAACAGATGTTAAGTTCAGGAGGGCCTCCTCGATATCTGTGATGTTCAGTCCAGTTTCATTTGCAATAAGTAGAAGGTCCGCTGTAAATTTTAAACAATAATTAATGACAATGAACTTTTAAAAGAGAGAATTAGCCTTTTAGACAACCATTGAGCATTTACCTCTGAAACAGTATGCATCAAATTTGGCGTCAAGTTCAGGGAAGCCTGTCTGGTTGGGGTGAGCGTACACGGTGTGCACTCCTGATCTCCCAGCTCCACACTCAGGACGGGGGTTGTTGATGGGATAGCGGACACTGCGATCCAGTAGCCAGCCAGCACGGCACTTGTCAAAGCCCATTTTCCAGGCTGCATAGAGCTCTCCGGTGGAGGCCAGTACGGCGTTCTGCTCTTGACAGCTAGAAGCAGCTTCATCATAAGTGAAACCCTCAGCAGAGCCAACATGGAAAACCTCGCCTGTCGGGCAGAAGGAGACATCAAGATGGTGATTAATGTTTGCCTAATAATGTCTTCTATCTGTGTAAACTATGTTTACATGCTTTGTATGTTTTTAGGACCTTTAGGTGCCATCAGGCTAATTGGGAACACCTGGCCAGTGTTGCCAAGCTACTTAAATGACTAGTGTGCAGGATTTAGTGGCATCTAGCAGTGAGCTTGCAGATTGCAAAAACACCTCACCTTATCCTCCTCTTTTAAGCCTGTAACAGAACCTAGAGCGCTCATGAAACATGCAAAAAATGAGACAGGCTGTATCTAGGGCCAGTGTTTGGTTTGTCCACTCTGTACTGCTGTAGAAACATCGCAACCTCCATGGAGGAGGACCTGCTCCCTCTGTGTGTGTCTATTAATGGCTCATTCTAAGGCAACAAAAAACAAAGTTATTCTTATTTTCAGGTGATAAAATCACACTGAGCATAAGTATCTGGGCTTTTATGTTAGAGAAGTGGGTATTTTTGCAGTGTTTTTTCTTACCTTTGAGGCCATCAGTGTAGCAGTACACATCATATCTTTCATCTGCTGGCCTCAAACCATAGGACCGAACTCCAGGTCGATCCCCCAGATCTCCAGCACATTTATCCCGAGGAAAAACAATGGGATACCTAGAAAAGATCAAATATGATGACGTGTTGTTCGGCACAGGAATCTGTCTACTTGCTTCGAAAATACATACAGATTTACCTGACAGTCTGGTCCAATAACCATCCTGCATCACACTGGTGATATCCAGCCTTGTATGCTGCCTGCAGCTGCTGTGATGTGGCAATGGAAGCTCCGGCTCTCTGGCAGGCCAGCTGGGCCTCAACGAAGGTGAAGGCATAGCGGCCAGAGCCTGAGCGATAATGGAAGACCACACCTGCACAGAAAAAGGAGATTTCTTGTGTGACAAAGCCATTTTTTTCCTTTTGAGGAACATTATTGTTAGGACTGGACTCCATGTTCTCTGTTCACTGACCAGTTGGAGGCATCACAAAGCCTTTGCTGGGCTCCCTGGCTGTGTCGGGCCGGGCGGTGGCTGCCTCAATCAGGTCAGTGATAAACTCAGTGACGTTTGGCAGCTGAGGCAGCGGCATCTCGGTGGGGCTTTCTGTGTAGGTGAAGTCCACAAAAGTAGGCTGTTGAGTCTCCACCTCTCCAATCGCCTCGCTCTCTGTGGTCGTCCTCCTGAAGAACACCTCTGGGCTCTGGGTGACTGTGGTAACACTCAGCACGCCGCTGCCCTCTTCAATGATGCCTGATCCCTCCTCATCAGGGGACTCTGGGGGTGATAGAGGAGAGAGACAACAATAAAACTTTCCCATCCAATTATGCAGAGTATCTGACAAGGTTGAGCTCACAATGTTAAAGCTACACAAATTGAGTTTGGCCACTTCATGGCAGTGCAAAACACCCTCCGAAGCTGATATGATACATTGCCAGTAGACACAGAGCAGCATTAGCATTTGTTTAAATTGTGATTTTGGCCACCTCACAAGAATAGACAGAATTAGGAATGAGTATATTAGAGGGACAGCTCAGGTTTGGAGACAAGAGAGGCGAGATTGAGATGATTTAGATGTGCAGAGGATGCTGAGTATATTGGAAGAAAGCTGCTGGTTTATGGATGTTGTGAGGGAGGACAGGGAGGTGGTTGGTGTGACAGAGGAAGATCCAGAAGGCGGGAAGAGACGGAAACAGATGAGCAGGAGCAGCCAAATGAAGATGTCTCTCAGTATCCCTGTTCTTCGTCTCAATGATGACCTACCTGTGTAGCAGAAGGCGTCGTAGCGGGACTCAGGAAGCGGGTATCCCGTCTGGTTTGGGTAGAGGTAAACAGTTCGCACCCCCAGCAGACCCCCTCCACACTGCGGCCGACGAATGTTTATGGGGTAGCGGACACTTCTGTCTCTCAGCCAGCCGGCGTTACAAACATCCATCCCACCCTTCCAGGCAAGGTGCAGCTGACCAGTCGTGGCCAACTGAGCTCCCTTATTAGAGCATGCTGCCACCGCCTCAGAGAAGGTGAACTTCTCTGCAGAAGCAGTGTAGAAAACTCTGCCTGTATCACATAAGAGTGATGTAATTAATTAATAATTCCCACAACAATCTCTGATTAAGACATCACAGTGTTCATCACAGACAGTGTACCTGTCATCGTCTCAGTGAAGCAGTAGACATCATAAGTCTCATTGAGGTCTCTGACTCCATATGTTCTGACCCCAGGAAGCTCCTCTTTGTCACCATAGCAGTTTACACGAGGATCATGGATTGGGTACCTTTGAAAAAAAGCAAAATAAGTTTTTGTGTCTTCAGTATAATCAAACTGTATATCTTAAAGGGATAGTTCACCAAAAAATGAAAATTCAGTCACTATCTACTCATCCTCATGCTGATTGAAAGTCAGATCTAGTTTTTAGGCCACAAAACACTGCAGAGTTTTACAGGAAAACAGCATCACAGAATCTCCCAAACAATTTAAGTGAATGGTGACCAGTATTCAACCTGTATTCAAAACATACAATGCCTCCATACTGCTCATCTGGTGTAATCCAAGTCTCCTAAAGCCCCAGCATGCCACACTGACTTGAAAGACGCCATTTTTTGCCATGTTTTTGGCCTAAATGTTCATTGTAGACTCTTAGTGTGCACATGCAAGTGAACAGCATGTTGGGGCTTTTTTGGGGGGGATTGTTTTTCTGTTTGAAAACTGGGAGACTCTGCAGCACTATTTTCTTGTGAAACCCCTGCAGTGTTTTGTGGACTAAAAACACTCAACTTGACCTCCAGTCGGCATGACATTAAGTAGATAATGACTGAATTTTAATTTTGGGGTGAACTATTCCTTTAAACATAAAAATTAGACCATGAACTAATGGGTGCAAAATGATTTTTAAAATGTTGGGGCTAACATTTAACTTCTGCTGCTCTACCGTAACCTTGAAACTACTAAATTCAACTTTTCCTTTTCACAAGATCCCTGTTTGTTTCTTCATTTGTTTATTTGTTTGTTTGTCCTCTGGCTTTCAGTTAATCAGTGCTGCACTGCTGTCTATAAATTCTCAGATGTGGGAATATCCTTGAACACAACACAAAGGAGTGTTTTCAAAATGGTCTTTTCTAACAATCATGCAACAACTAATAAAAAAAATCTAAAGCAGGTCTTGAGGCATTTAAATTCAAGTTTATAGCTGTAAGTAGAGAGTTGTTGCCCATCATGTGACCAACTGACCTGACTGTGTGGTCAGAGAGCCAGCCGGCGTCACACTGGTGGAATCCATCATCGTAGGCTGCTTGAAGCTGTTCAGGTGAAGCAACAACGGCGCTGTTCTGGTCGCACGCTGCCTTCGCCTTTTCAAAAGTCAAAGTGTAGCGGCCCATGATGGCCCGGTAGTGGAACACCATACCTAGAGAGGTTTTTTAAAAAGTACACTTATCCAGGGAACCTTTAAAAAGGTTGAACAGTCCTCGAAATTTATTGAAAATGTTCAGAATTTTTACTCTTCATCCAATTTATAATCTTTCTATTGGGCAACTTATAAGGAAAGCAACTTTTGCAGGATCGCTTGAGACAGATGTGTGCAACTGTCTTCTGAATTTAGTCACATGTGCAATTTGATTTCAGGAGCTGTGGCGGACTGTCAAACAGGCCACACCTACAAGAAATAGCAACCAATTAGAGGAAAACATTTTTCCCACATATTCAGATCTGCTGTATCCAACACAGTTGCCTCACTGACAAAACGTGAAACTGATGTGACACTTCTTTGACGGCTCATTTGCATACCTTGAACCTGCACGTGGACGATGTCGTGGTTGTCCTCGATGCCATGCTGGACTTCGCAGCGGTAGGCCCCTGAGTCACTGGACCGCAGCTCAGATATCTTGATGCTGGCATCTGTAGGAGTCATGGGGTAGCCCACCAGATGAACTCTGTCCAGGTAACTCTCTGTGATGTGCACCTGTCCTTTTAAGGCCACAAGGATAGTTGTGGACTTTTCTTTGGTGACGAGGCTCCATTTGATACGATGAGACAGGGGAGCGATGGTTGGAGCTCCTGGGTCTGGGACAGTGTGGTCCTACATGAGAAACAACAACACCATTTACTAACAGTTAGTTTCCTGAGTTTGCTTAGAAATACAAGACTTTTCTGAATATATAGTATCAAATATGTATTTAGTAAAAAGATTATGCACCTCAAAGTAACACGGTAGAATCAGCGATCCTCCCAGTAGAGGGCGCTGTGGCTCCTCCAGAGGAACGCTCACACTCAGCACATCCTCCGGGTCTGTGAACAAAATCAGGCAAAAGAGACCAGCTGCTGGTTGTAGCAATAACATATACTGAGGAGAAGATGACCCACTCTAAGCTCCTGTGATATTATTTTAGGGTATGACTTTTCACATAATAAATTCGTGACATTATTAGATGCACCTCATAAACACGTGTCCTTACCCATAAAGGAATGTTCTTCATAGATGTAATCAAATGATGCTGAGATGTGATGTATACAGACAGACAGCAACACAATCCACCTTATCATATTTTATCTGAAATATAAAAAAAAGCAAAATGATCAAAATTAAATGAATCGTACAGATACCTCTCACGTGTCCATCATCACATCACATTTTTACAGATGATGCTTATAAAAATAGTTTGCATTTCATGATAATTCTCTTTTGACAAGTTCGGTAAAATATGTAAAATACTTTTGTTTTCTTTAAAGTACAAAAGTAAAGTACAAAAAAGTGCAGAAATAATGAGAAGGTTTCAAAATGTTGAGAGTCTTCGTGGATCTGCACCTAAAACTGGTGACTTGTTCCTCGGCCCATGACCTGACCTGATGTTTTAGCAAATTTCAGACAAATGCTGTGTGCCACTGAGTTTAAGCAATGTACTGCTGTGGACAGGGTAACCTAAAAAGAAAAAGAAAAAAATCATCGATATATAAGCAAAATATAAATCTCTCCAAAGCCACCAGACTCCATTGGTAAAAACAGTCATTTTACCTCACAGACCACAGGAGTTGCTGTGTCAGTTTTCTAGTTTGTTTGTGTTATTGTGTGCCTTTTGTAAATCCAAACCAAAACTTTAAAACACCAAAGTCACACAATAACACAAACAAATTAACAGATCGAAGCAGTGGTCGACTGACAGCTCCTGTGTTCTCCAAGGTAAAATTACAGTTTTTGCCAATGGAGTTTGGTGGTTTTGGAAAGCACAATATTTCTCTTCTATATCTTCAGTTTCCTGTTGGAAAAAGCTGTCTAAGAGCAAGGTAAACTGGTGAAAATATTATAAATATAGCGTACACTTGCTGTTGATCCTGTCGACAGCAGTACATTACTTAGCTTCCTACACAGGTACTCTTCAAACTGGGGGCATTTCGACCACCAGCTGCAGATAACGCACTGACTATGGATAAGTGCCTCATACAAACCCACATTAAAACCCAAACTATTCCTGTCTGGGTTAAGAGAGAGAGGCTTACACTCAAATCCAAATGAAACTATGAGTCATTTGTGTTAAAGTCAGACTTTGTCCATCTTGTTTTTTTGTCCACACCTCCACCTTCAAAGTCTTAACGCTTCCAAACAGACATGATTCCAGTTTTCCTCCACAGAAGGTTCACATCAGCTACACTTCCCAAAGGAATAACACACAACCACACATCTCTGTAACGTTCATGTGCCGGTTGAGTGATTACTCATTCACTCTAACAACCACCTCTTATTTTCTCACAGGGAAACAAGGAGCTTCAGTTCTTTCAAAAGTAAATGTTTGCTGTTATTCCATCTGAGCGACACTTCCTGATCCTCCCTCCTTCTACAGTGAAAGACTGAGACTTTCCCCAAATTCACTTTGTATATTTGCTCAGATTATCCGTGTCCACATACTGCAGCCTTCATGAATTTCTTTCAAACATGAACACAAACACGCATCATCAAAGTATATCTTATTTCAGTCTCAGTGCAATAATAACTAATTCACTGCTAAACATATGAGCAATCATAAGGAATCAGAAAACATATTAACTTATAAGTTTATACTAAATTAAGTTTCTTATATAAGTCTTCAAATTCAGTTCTCAAGTTCACTCATACAACACTAGACAGGTTGATCATCTTCATCTTCCTTTTTATAAAATGAAACATGGACAGTCCTCCCTCAGATATCGTGGTGCAAAGATATGAAACAGAAATTCATGTTAACAAGAGTTTGTCTACTTAAGAGATTTTTAAAAGCAAACTGGCTTTGCATTAAATTTATGATTAATTATGTTCTTTTTAATGTATTGTTTGTGTATTTCTTTGTTTGCGCTGAATAATTTGTTTATTGACTATTTTCTGCTTTTTCTTCTCATTATAAATGTTCCTTGTTCATTTTTCTTAAATTATATTGTTACTTTTGATTAGTATTCTTGTTTTTATTTGTTTGTTTTTTCCTAAAAGCAGGGGAGGTCCCTTGTATAATCCTATGGCTTCTTGACCTCTCCTGACACATTTATTTATTCATTATTTTATTTATTTTTGCAGTTTCATATGTGTGCAAATACTTTCAATCAAAACAATTGTAATATATTATCCATTAGTGTCTATTGTTCTTATTATTTGTGTTATACTGCAATGTCTTTCTAAGTTTTGACAGACCCCTACCGAAAAAATATGCATACACCCATTCCTCACAGTGGTTTGGTCCAATGCTGACTTTTAGCCGTCTTTTCTTTTAATTTCTTTTCTTTCTTTTCTTTTTCTTTTTTTTTTTTTTGTGAAACACTTCATATTGATATGAATTGTGGGCTCATACAATCACTGAATCTTTTGTGGCAAACATACGGCGCTATCCCCTCCCCATCAGTAGGACCCCTTTACTAAATGAGAAGCTGCCTGAGAAAATATTTCCTGGATTTAGTCCCACTTCCACTACTGCATGTGGGATAACTGGACTAGCGTAATATCTTGTCTCTAATATTAAACGTATGCCTCCTACAGAAGATAAAATAACATCACACACAGAAAAATAAACAGCGCAGAAACTCTTGGACAAACTGTCTGGGGACTTGTGGTCAGGTCGGATGCAGCTCCGGCTCTCACCACAGATCCAACAAGCTCCTGCAAACTTTTCTGAGCTGCGGAAATCCAACATACTTTTTACAACCTAAATAAATTGCTCACTTACTGCCAGAGATGGAGTGGCGGGTGAACGCACTTTACCTCACCTGAGACATTTACTCTTCAAACAGACTTTATGTGACCTCTGAGGCTGATTTCATGATGTGAAATCACAGACGCAGCAGGATTTATTAAATATGCTTCTTTCTGTCTGTGTGTTTCTCTTTACTCATTTACAGTGGGCAGTTTTAGGTGGTTGCCATCCCCCTTGTTAGCAAAATGACCACAATGCATCCCTCTTGTTTGTCATCCTCCTTCTCCATCCCCTAATTGAAGAGAGAGTCCAGGGGCAGAGCAAAAATAGTTGAAGATGTTTAGTCTAGTCTGCCTGACTCATTGTCCTTTATCTGACTTTTGGTTTGGGACAGTTTGAATCGATGGCCCTGACCACAGCTCTGACACATCAGTAGCCTAACTGTGCTGCATGTTGTTAAATTAATTGCACTTCTGTGGTTCTGAAGTAGCAGACAAATTCATTATGGCTTATTTTTTCTCTAGAGGCCACTCTTCTGTCAGTGTTGTCTTGGATCCATATAATAAACAGAGGGTCCACAAACTGAGGGGTCCTCAGAATTACTGCTAAATTATTGTTTGATCATTCCCCCCCCAAAAAAAACTAAAATATGTATAAAAATACATATTAATATGAATCAAAGTTATCATTAGCAAAAATAAATTGTCCGGTTTGTAAAAAAGAAGTTAGACAACATTGACAAGTCACATCAAGTTCAGGAATATGGGATAAGGACCCGGATGCAGAATGACTCATTTTACTATCAGCTAAGCAAACAGTTAGCAAATCAAAGACACAAAAATCCAGAGAACAGCTCAGACCCAACCAGGCAGCAAAGCAAACAGGACAAACTAACACTGAACAAAAGGATCAGGGCTGTTATGTGTGGTGAGGTGGAAGGATGGTGCTGGAAAACTCAGGTGAGGGGAAACAACGTCTGACGGCATCTGGAAAACGGCAGTGAATGTCGTCGAGGATGTGGGAAATGTGACAGTGAGACTCTGACATACCTTAAAACACCAGTAAAAGTATAGAGGATGATGCTAACGCAGCTAACACAGTTACCACAGCTAGCCATGCTACAACTGCTGCTGATGTAGCTGCAGCAGGTAAGAGCCAATGAGAGAAGACCTGAAGTTATTCAGTGCAATATATGCTCTGTCTCTATCAGTTAAAGAGTCCATGGCCTAAAATGTTGAAGACACCTGCTCTAAACTATGCACTTTTTTCCTATTACAATAATAATAACTTTATTTATATGGCACCTTTTAAAAATAGAGTTTACAAATTGCTTTGACAGACAAAGCAAAAGAGCAGGATACCCAGGAGGCAACGTGACGACACAAAGCCGAAACAATGAGGCCAAACAGAAGCAAGACAGAAGCTAAAAATGAAGTAGACACTAAAACATTATAAAAATA
The DNA here is from genome assembly GCF_056507025.1 of Lutjanus erythropterus. Classification (NCBI taxonomy): domain Eukaryota; kingdom Metazoa; phylum Chordata; class Actinopteri; order Lutjaniformes; family Lutjanidae; genus Lutjanus; species Lutjanus erythropterus. Next base: position 4,458,689 of record NC_139317.1, on the reverse strand, counting down.
AAACAAAGGAAGGAAAACAAGCAAACACGTAAATAAGAATAAACAGAAATTAAAAAAAACAAAAAAACAATGTCATCCCCCAGTTGAAAATTAACAAATCATCTACTAATCTAGAGGGATTATTTTTATGAGTCTTCCTGCGTACTACACCTTTAACTTACGGAATGTCTCTCCAGGACTGAGCGCCGCTGTTCAGTGATAAGTGACAGTTCATTTAGCGGCTGAGTTGTGTGTGAGCCGAGCCGGTGGCCGCCTCCACACTGAGCTCATTCAGAGGTCCACTCCCAGAGAGACCACAGCCCATAACACCAGACCTGTTCCCCCTGAAGAACGTATTATGGCAGCTCTGACGACACCGGGGCCTATGTAAACAGACCGGTATGTGTTCCACAGTCCTGCCTTTTCCATCACGTCTCAACACTGAGAACATTCAGTCAGGAGACTGGGACCAGTGAGACATGATGGGAGGAGTGGGAGGCCAAAGGTGTGGTCATAACACGGCTTTGATCCTCACCTGTTTCCTCGTGTTTCTGCTCTCAACATGAGACACATTCATCCTCTGATCAGTCAGGTTTAAAAAACTTATTTAAGACTTTTACAGAGATGTAAAACATGCTGGCGACCTGTTGTAGTTAGATTTTTTAGATTTATGAGTTCACTGTCTGATTTTTTTGTGCTACTTTATTTCTTGTGGAAGACCAGAAATGTACCAATATATCATTTTTAAGATATAATAGATTTTGCCATATCATTTGCCGATAATCAAGTAAAACTAATGACAGTTTTAGTTTGTTGCACTGGTAACACTTTGACACCCAGGCATGCATTACTAATGTTTTATAAACACTGCACCACTTTTTATAGATTATAATCTGTTTACTGCACTGTATCATTGTAGTTATAAGCACTGTATTATAACAACTGTTATAACGCATTATAAAATTATGATGATGTACTCCAACTATGAGTCTTATAATATCCTAAGATCCTTGCAAAATATCAGTTAGTGACCAGCAATTATGAGGAATTATGATACTTGACCTTTTAAGTCATCATAAAATACTTTATAATGTCTTGTGATTATTGTTATGAAGCATTATGAATATGAATAAACACATTAGACATTAGACATGAGACATGGGCATCACTGAAAGTGTAACCGTTTAATTTCTTTCTCTTGTTTTGGTTACTGTCAAGTTTGTTTTCTTTTATACTGATGATTTTAAACTCGTTTTATTTTTTGTCAGCACCACTATGATACTGAGATAAAAAAATATCTGATTTCAAGTGAAAAACACAAACACAGTCCCATGATTTCTTTTTAAAATATTGTTCCTCTTTCGAAAGAAAAATAATAATAAACAGACAAAAAGAGAGAGGATTAAATGTGAGATAAAGCAGAGTTTAAACTTAAATCAATCTTTACTCTGTACAGTGAATGACAATAATATCACAAGAATATGAATGAGTCTAAATGAAGATATATTTTGGTAAGAGACTTTAAAGTTTAATAAAGCACACATACACATTCTGTAGGTGCAAACATATCAGATGAAAGTAGTCTTGTCGTCTCCATAAACTTTGCCAATATACAACCAAACAATAAAACAAAGTATGTTACTCACTTGTTGTAGGAATCTCTTCACTCCTGTCAAAGTCAAACTCTTCTTCTGTGGTGTATTTGTGGGTCAGCTGAGCTCCAGATTGTGAGTTTAAAGTCCCAGTGAGCAGCAGCAGCAGAGTTCAGGATGCTCAGCTGTGTGCAGAGGAGAAAGAGACTGTTTGGTACCAGCAGGTCAGGTTCAAACCTCAGAGGGAAACACCGACGTCAAGTTTCTCACACTGAAGTCTGAGGAACTCTGATTACTGCTTTCAAAATAAAAGCTGCTTCAAACATTCCTCAAAGGCAGAGCTGCTGCTCCAGTTAGATTAGTTAGATGTTCACATGAGTTAAAATCTGTTTTGCAAGAAATGTTCAGCTCAGTGGGAATTTAAAATCAAGCATTCAAATGCATTTTACTCTCACAGGTAGAGTTGATATACTGTAAAAGTAAAAGATCATTTAGATTTTTTTTTTTATCTTGAACTACAGACAAATGAGTTTGTGTCAGTTTTCAGGATACCTAACTAACTAACTAACTAACTTTTACAGCTTCAAAATACTCCAAAACATCTTTCATATACTATGAAATATTGTACTTTTTAATAATAATGACAGCTAGTGATAGTGAAAGTAATATTGCACAGTGTATTAAAACAAACAAACAAAACATGATGTGGCACATAAGGCTCAGGATATTTACACATGATGGTGAATATTAAATAACCTCTGATATTGAAAAGTAATACTGCACACAGCTTTAAAAATTGTGTTTGAAACACAATAAAAAAATACAATTGCACATGATGATTAAAAGTAATAATGTAATTGTAATGTAATATAAGCCTGATATTGCGCATGACAATGAACTTTATATTGCAAATAATATTTAAAAATAATTTTGATGTTGAAATGATACTCAACACAGTATTGGTATTATTGTTCTCAGTCTGATTTGTCAGAAGTATTGTTATTAAGTATTGTTAAGTATTGTTGTTAAGAAACAGCATTGTTGTTCACATTTGTAATGACTGTCATTTTTTGTACATAACTTCAAAACAGGCAAATGTTATGCTTTTACTTTGAAGGGAACTTTACTGGGGATATCTGGTGTACTTGAATCAACTGACGGGGGATTTGGGGACGAAAGAGGGGTGGAGGTAGGAAGGTGTGTGCTGCTCCACCTACTTGGTTGATATAGATCAGCAAATGTCGTCTTTTGAATAATCAGAATGAACAAAACACAAGACTAAAATAAACTAGTCTGTATTCCCAAAGAAGCTCTGTGCTGAGCTTATAATGACTTTATTGCTCTGTGTAGTATTTTGAATAGCTCAAGTGATCCCCATCTATGACAGCAGACCAGATTTATGATAAAAACATCAACATAACCATGATGTTGGACAGAACTGCCCCAGATGTCACATCATCCTCTGCTCAGTTGTCCTTCTGTCCTTCTCCTTCTTTAATTGGCTCCTCAAACATTTGGGAGTATCACGCCTCGCCCCTTTAACTTCTCTCCACCCGACGGCTTTCACTCCTGAAAAGAAAAACCAAAGAAAACCTCCAAACCTGGAGACAAAGCTGCCCTTTCAGTCAGGCACCGCTGAGAGCTCATTGGGCAGGAAGCAGCAACACGTGTAATCACAGTATTCACATGCCTAAAAATGTTACAGACACAAATGAACCCCACTTATCTTATAATGGGAGTCTAGGTTGAGTTTAAGTGGCGCATAATGACAGTAACGCTCTATTTCCAACAGCAGCACATTTTCCATTTAACTTTTTATGTTTTAATGTCACACAATTTTTTGTTTCAACCTAATTATTTTAATGGTTACTGATTGGTCCCTGAACTCTCCTCTGGATGGTAAAGTCCCCACTTTGAAAGAGATGGAAAGGTTTGGTGAGCAGGGTCAGCAGCAGCCCATGAGCCTACAGTAATAGTGAAGGGCAGGTGAGATCTTTTATTCTACTGCTGTAGAACAGTCTGGTCTATCTGGTCCTGTTTACATCCACTGACATAAATAAAGATGGACGAAGTAGCTCCATTTCCTCTCGCTGTAAAAAAATAAAAATAAAGCCAAAATATCCTGGATACAAACACTTCCATCTTGTACTGGTGATGTCATTTGTGCTGCCTCCAGCTGTCAATGCGTTTCCATGGTGATAACGAGTCTTAAAAAAATATACTTTTGAAATCTGACACCTTATTGTTTGGCAGGATGTGAGGTCAAAGGTTGTGTCGTAGACTTTCATAATAAAACCCTGGTGGCTGTTTAGGCTTAATACTACTGGTTAAAAATACTGAACTATCATTTTCATTTCTGATTTCTCAGTGGTATTGTGTGTGATATATTATTCTCACCTGCTGCTCATCTGCAATTTGTTCAATTTTACCCTTGCCTGCTCTCATGAATTTATCTAAATATATTTTTTACCTGGTACACAATGTTTTTGCAGGTCACCTGCTGGGCACGGCTGTGGCAGCGCGGCCCAGAAGCAGCTCTCCGCTCTGCTCTACACAGAATAAGCACCAAGTCTTTTTTTTAAATAGTATTTTTAATAGTATTACTTAACTTGCCTATAATAATTAGTTATATTACTTGTTATATGATTATATCACTTTTGTACCCTTTTGCAGCAACACAAATAATTAAGACTTTATCATATGCAGTGTTCCACAGAATTTATAAAGTTTCTCCTCACTCAACAACTATTAAAATTTGTTAGGTGAGTCTGAGGAGATCACCCCAGATGCATGTTAATTCCAGGTGTGAACAGGGCCTCTGTCCTGTCAGTGCAGAAGCAAAGATTTTCTTCAGCAGTAGCTCAGGGGCTGTCTAGTTACCTAGACAGAAATAAGCTAATCAATACCTCAGTACAGAATATGGAGTTTTTCTGCAGGCTTGAAGCTCATATGCATGATTTAGAAGGAAAATTCAGTCAGCTAAGAAGGAAAGAAGAGACTTGCTTGGGGTATTCTTAGATTTAGCAAATGCATTTGGTTCTTTTGCACACATTCTGCTGTGGGAAGCACTTCAAAGTTTCACACACAGTCAAAGGACTAGTGAGGGGAATATTTTCAGGACTTTGAGCTGCAGCTACAGAGTTGGAGATAGGCATTATGGCAGGGTGCACAACGTGTGGGTCCTGACAGTGTATGATGTACGTATTTCAAAGGCAGAGTAGCTGGAGAGAATGATTAGCTCTCAGAAAATGGCTGGGAGTCCCACACTGCCAAGCAAAGAGTATCTACTCTGGGACAGTACAGAACTCAAGGACGCTGGAGCACAAGGTCAGAAAGTGGTGTGAAAAGTTTTCTGATATAACTATACATAACTATTTGTAAGTCTAGTGGAGCTGATAAGTAGAGATGACAGGTACACTAGTGGATGGGTTGTGGCATTAAGGATCCAGTGTCTAAGATTTACTGTAATGTATTGGTAGAATATGGCAGAAATTAAATATAATATTAAAACTGGCTTCACATGATTAGAAATTTGCTCTTGGCTCACTGTGAGTTAGAGTGCAGAGGTGGAAAGTGCAGCGCTATATGTCATGTCCTGGTATACAAACAGCTAAGCTAACTTTAACACTGGATTTAGTCAAGATCATAAATGATATGAGTCACAGATCTCGTAGCACCATCTGACTATTGACAACTGATGTCGAAAAAACTAGAACTTTTGGTGGTGACTTAAGCGGTGCACCAAGTCAAGGGTAGCAGCTCCGTCTATTGAGCATATATGTGTATAATCACCTGAAAATAAATTTGTTGTGTTTTCATTATCTTAGAGTGAGCAAGATATTTACAAAGAGTCTACTTTAGGTTCTCTTATGTCCTTGGAAGGGGAGGGTGAAGTGAGTAGTATTTAGTTGTTTGCAGTCTCCAAGCTCACTGCTAGATACTTCTACATCACTGGTTCTTTAAAATGATACTGCCTGTCAAGCGAGTAGTTTAACCTGGACCGATATACAATAAGGCAGCAGCTAGGTAACACTGACTCACTCACGCTGTACAAAAACAATCCCAGAATATTCTGGATACGAGCAGTGCCACCTTGTGCTGGTGACTTTATTTGCAGCCAGAGTCTGCGTAGTAGTGATCAGGGTCGGAGCTGCGGCATCGAGGACCTGCCCACGCAGCCGGTCAACTCACTCGTGAGCAGAACTCGGCCATCAGTCATGAGGTAAAACCAGGGGCACGTTCAATCTGAAAACCATTTTGCTATGGTTTCTGGACTGAACAGCACACTTCCTCAAAGTGGTGCACAACGGTGTGCGGCGAGTTTTCTTTTGTTTAGTGGGTGTGCCACACGTATTACCAAATTAGCAGCAAAGTGTATCATTGCAGTGCAGTGTGCATACATACACAACAGCAAATGCAGCAGAAATTTCTGTCTAAATATACCTTTTGCGACATTTTGTCGGGGCTGAATGCTGTGCTGTTTTATAGCATCAAATAACCAATTAAAACTGAACTGATCATAAAAAATTACACTTGAACATCAAGAGTTTAACACCTAAAATGACAGAGACCATCTTTGGGAAAAATAGTTTTGTAGTGTACTTTACTTTATGCAACCAGCCACCAGGGGGCGATTGATGTTCTGGCTTCACTTTTGGGGAGCTGTCATGTCGTCCATCTTTATATATGTCAGTGTATCTGCTCTTTGCTTGTGTGAGAATAGGTGTTAAAGGCAGGTTAGAGGTGCATCAGGTCAGAGTTAGAGAACAGTGTCACCTGTCAGAGGTATGAGTAGATTTATAACAGAACAGCCTGATACTGTGCCCCTCTGCAGGGTCTAGTGATAAATCTAAACATAATTTAACATGAATACTGGCCTTCCATAGGAACGTTCACCCAACCTTTCTCTCTGTGTTGTCGCTCCATCACTATGTAAACAATCTAATGAGAGGCTGAAGTGATGCAGGAATGAGGAGAATGCTAAATTTGAGAAGCTGAGGGCTGACTTGTTCTCTGTGGGCCGGCCTCGCTGGATTTAAATCTGAATAGTGTACAGAAACTGAACCACCTGGACCAGACTTCAGAGAGGTGGGGGTGGGGCTGTGGCTGTGCTCAGTGTTCCCATATGGTGAGATTGTGTAAGCAATTGTTGCATTTTCTTCTGACATGTTTAGATTTTTCCACTTTTGGGATATTTGTCCAGAGATTTGGGAACGGGGTGCGTCTACAAACTGGACTATTTATACTGGATGCAGGGTCGGGTGGAGTCTAATGACTAAACTGCACCCAAACCCCACCTCAGCAACCCGTCAGCAAAGCAAAGCACACAATTACCGTCAAGTGTAAGTTATTTGTGTGTGAGACAGTTTGTATTTGTACCTTCATCATGTACAGCGTTGATCCACACAGGTGCAAATGTAGTGACCCACAGTGATGGATCAATGACAGAGTTTCAGTTAAATCCCCGGGGATCGGCAGTCATACCTTATTCATAAGCTCCTTTCACGGTAAAGGCCACTTTCTGAAGAGGACTGCTGTCTGAGAGCTGAGAGACGAGGAGGTAGCTGCGGTAATGAACACTGAAGGTTGTTATCTTCTCTCGCTGTCTCGAGTGAGGAGTCTTTGTTACCACAGTTTCCTTTTGGACACCTGCAGTGTGTGATTTTCTTGATTGTATGAGGAGTTTTCAGAACATCAGTGAAATGTTTGCTGTTTTCCAAACAGGGAAACAGATTTGGTGTTTGTGTTATCCTCACATCTGAGCCTGTTGTTTGTCACAATATATTCATTATAACAGGAAAAGGTCAAAAGTCAGACTACGGGAACACATTTTACAACATGGTGCACAAGAGTGTGGTTGGATAGTAAGGACAAAGTGAGAACCAATCAGGGACAACCTGATAATTAATGAATTGTTACCAAGTAGGATAAATCAAGGATTTTATGGTAGATAATGATGAGTTACTAGATTTTTTCTTAATGATTATTCAGTAATTATTAGTACATAAATATCTGTGAATTGACTGGATGTGTAGTTTTGCAGAGGCAGTAGTGCACGCCTCTGCAAGCTCAGTGTCAAAGTATAGGTTAGTTTTATCTCTAACACTTGGAAAATTAGGTCAACTAGAGTAAACACTGTTATCGGAATACAGATCCCACATCGATGTTTGTTGCTGGACCTGATTTAGTCCTCTTCGTCAATATTTTTGGCACTAGTTAGTTTTATTTTTCAGTTTAACATTATGAGGGTCGATGTGAGAACTGATCGACTGTCAGGTAAAAGTTGTCTGAAAATCCTCAGGCAAGTTTAATTGTGGTTGCAGTCATGCCAGTAGAACAAAGAGTAAAAATCAAAGTGTATCTTCATAAATTTGTGATAAGAAAAAAAGTTTTTTTTTTTTAAAAAGTAACATCTGTTTGAAGTTAGTTAAGCCTCCTGTGGGTTTAATCTTGGAGTCAAGGCAAAGATTAGCTTCATAAACAACTTTTTAGGGTATGATTTTGCTAGCTTATCCAGAGAGTGACGAGACAACCCAAAGTTAACCAACAAAAATGCTCATCAGGTACACAACATTCGTAAAGCGCAGCCCCCAGCTAAAAAAAACATGTTTTTAGGGAGTCCTGCAAATACTGAGCACTTTCTTCATGAGTTATGCAAAACTAGTGACCAGTCATTCATTACTTAATCAATAGTTACTCTTTTTGTGCACCAGGTACAGTGATACATCATACTGAGTAGTTACTAAGTAATCTCTCACTTGCTGTGATTATCTGATTATTTTATATCATTTAATGTGCCCCTGAAAGTAAAGTATCCTCATACAAATATAGTGTTTTTACCAGGTAATTCACAACTAATAGCAAACCAGAGATAGCAGGATATTACCCGATACCTCGGTCATGTTTGTTTAAGGCAGAGCTGGAAGGTGGTTAGCTTAGCATAGCATCGACCCAGTGTCACGCCAAAGTGTTTACAAGAACCGCCAGTTCAACGAGACATTGTCAAATAGTCAATGCTCAAATGTTCTCATCCTGCAGTCAAGTTAGAAATATCACATATGCAATGTCAGGTTAAACTTTTAAAATAAAGCATGCTGAGAAAGGTTTCAGGTAATGGTAGCAGTTTGGTTGGGTCTAGGCACAGTTTGGTTAGGTTTAGTAAAACATTATGGTTTGAGTTAAATTCACAACTTCCTTAAAACAATCAATGTGGACTGTTGGTCTCACACATGAGCCAAACCCCAGACTCCTGTATGAAAGTGCTGTGTTTCAGCCAACCTCTGCCTCCTTCCAACATGCACTTTCCTGCTCTTTATTCTGCTTTTATTCTTTGCTTCCATCATTATTGTCCCCTTCTGCTACACTTTTCAGGCCTGAATGAGGCAAAACGCTTAGATTGAGGACTGAGGTCTGCTACACACTGTGGTGTGAGACAGGGCTGAAAGATCTCCCTCTAAAACCTTATTTTTAAATTTGCCAACTGTCATGCCAACTGTTTCCCACTTCTTCAAGTCCTTTGCTAAGCTCACCATGTTGCGGCTCCACTTCCTTGTTTATCATTCATTCAGAGTGGCATCAATCTTCTCTTTGCTCCCAGCAAACATATTTCACATTTTTAATAAACAGGCAAAACATTCAAAGGCAAAAATACAGTATGAATTCTCATTTTTGTCAGTTCAAAAATGTAAATAAGAGACACGTTTCCAATATTCTATGCAACAGTTAAAGGTTTTCTTTGCTGAAATTCTATGAATAAAAAATATGAACCACTGAGCTTTGGTTGTGTTTTTGAATAAACAGTATCTGACCTGCTTCTCAATAACAGCAGAGTATGAAGAAGCTCACCTGTTGTACTCATTAAATCATTCGACCTGGAAGTGTGTGTGTTTACTGTTCTGTCTGGTGTGTACCTACAGGGATTTTCCAAGCTGATGGATTTCAGGTAACTTCCAGTAAAACTTTTCGGACCTGAGAAGCTTCCTTGCAGTCAGGAAGTCTGTTCTCCGCTGCAGAGAGGATTTTGTTAGAAACCTCTTAGGAGAACATTTGTTGAGAGCAGAGTGTGTTTATTTTTTTCTTCTTGCCACATGAATGGCTGCTGTGTGCAGAACAGAACAGAGTCTGCAGCTTCACCTTGTACAGGAGACCTGAAACAAGCTGCCGACTCCTGCTGCACATGAAACCTTAACAATATAAGACGTCTCCTGTCTGAGTCCAAAAATGATCAGGACAAATCAACAGTTTTCTACAGCTACACAGGTTGTTTATTTTCTAGAGGAGGAGACAAACAAATACTCACATATTTACTTTAACTGAGTAGATCTCAGCCCACAGACACACAAACTTCAAGTGGTAATTAAGAAATTTCCGTTAAAAAAAATGCAAGTAGCCCAACAAAAAGATGAGGAAACTAACCTACAGTTCATAAAGGCCATGCAGGAAATAAAAAATTCAGTTGCATAATACAGAGCATCCTCTCTGCATTCCTGGAATCTAAGAAAAGCATTATTTTTTTTAGCAACATTTGCAACAGCAAAGTTTGACAGTCAATCAACTGATTATTAGGTACAGAGATTCATGACAGGATGAATTGTAATAACTTTGGTGATGAAGTCACTAAAAGTCATATTTATTTTTCTGCTTGCACCATATTGACAAAACATTACATTTATATACAGCTAAATAATGTTGCAAAAGAGAAACTTAAAGGTCTAGTGCAGACCTGGGCCCAGATCTTAGTGTTACTGAGTACAAGATGAGGGTTGAGCAAAGTAAAGGTTAACAAGTAAAGTCAATGTTTTTCTAGCTTTCATGTAAAAAAAGACGAATGAATATGAATAGTGGAAATGTCTTTTTTGCGCAAGTAAATGCAAGTTTTCCCTTAAATCACACTTTGCTCTTTGAGTGAATGCTTGTTTTTTCTTAAATTAAAAAGACAGAGTAAAAAGAAAAGCCACCCTGTTTTTAACTTGACGACCTAGCATTTCTTGTTTTTTCCCTCGTTGCTTCTCTGCCTCATTGGTCTCTAACTGTTGGCTCATGTAATCTATCAGGTGAAAAGCTGAAAGCCCCTGAAAGTACAGTTAGTGTTTCCCTGACCACGCTATGCTTCAGTACATGTCCGTGTGTGTTCATGCATGTCGACTCCTCTCCGTCAGGATGAGAATGAACACTTAAAGACAGCGTGTTCAGTGTGTTTCTGACAGAACACTATTTCCTCTCTGCAGAGAACAGAACGGACTCTCTTCTCACTGAGCAGGGCTGGAAACAGCTGATAACAGACGACGTCCACCGTCAAACAGACCGCTGCCGGCCTGCGTTTACTCGACACCCTGAGTCATTAACCGCCATGTTACTCCCGTAACTGCCTGGGTGTTGTGACACGTGCCTTCACCTCTGAAAGAAGTCTTGTACATGTTTTATATGGCGTTCTGACAGCGCACACACTGAGCTGGGTCGAACAGGACATGTTCACATGTAGTGTTAAAATAACTTCAAGTCACTGTAGCTCCTTGATAAACAGGTTTCTCAGGTAGCTGTTATATTTTACACCCTCTGTAGGCCGTTTTGTTGGTAAAAGCAAAGATTAAACTAAAATAAATACTTTGGTTTTGGTATAACACATGACGTCTAAGGTTGTAAAAATTACAGCAGTCTTTTGCTGTTATAACAGGATATTTTTAAGTTATTACAACATGCAAACTTAATGTGTTATATCAAGCTATTTACTTGTTATAACCAGGGTTGGGAGAGTTACTTTAAAAATGAATTCCATTACAATTACTAATTACTTGTTAAAAATATGTGGTCAGTAACCTAATCCAAGTATCACAATATTAAAGTAATGCAACTTGATTACTTTCTGTTACTTTTGGGTTAGCTCAATAGCAAATATGGTAAAACTGTTTAGCCTAATATAATATTTGAGATTTGTCTGTAGGTTTATTAATTGTTTGTCTGTGTAGCTAACATTAGTGGTTAATCTGTGTAGCCAATGTTAGCGGTTGGCCTGCATAGCTGACAATAGTGGTTGGTCTGTGTAGCCAATGTTAGCGCATCTCAGACAACTTGTGACAACGATGTGTGGGATAAGACATAAGATAAAGCAAATATTTTTTTCAATGTGTCTGACTGTGTCTCTATGAAAGATCAGGAAAACGAATTAATTCTATCAGTCTATCTTTCTTCCAATCCTTGTGCAAGTATTGTCACATATCTGTTGTTAGAAAACTGCACAGCTATGAAACTAATTCAGATGCAATGCAAGATTTATCCTGCTAGGATTAAGTGGACCTTCTTTTTTCATTTAAAAAAAATTGAATTTTCTGTTGCCATTTCCACACTGAGGTGAATAAATCTGAAAACATAATTACTGAGAAGCTCTCTGTCCACAAAAGGAAAACAACAATATTTCTTGTTCTTTCCCTTCTGGTTTGCCAAACAGTGAAAAAGTTATTTTCATCATCTGATAAACAAACAATGATTTCAATGAGACTCAGTGATTTCCAAAAACAGCTGGCCACCGATTTTAGCAAACATTATTTATAAAAGTGTAAATACAGCATTTGTTGAGGACTATTTTCAGCTATAGATTTGTATGAAGGATATGTATGCTCACATTCATCATAATTCATGCTGCTGCAGAGGACTTATAGCCTCAGTACGTGGGGTGCACGCTCTACCAACTGAGCTACCGGGGTGTCCCTAATACGATTAATATGTCTACCAAGGTTGTGGGTCAACAACACCTTCATGATTTTATGATCATGATTTTCACAGACAGGATCTCAAGGTGCAGCCGGGGTGAGGAGAGTGTGGTTCTACTGGCCCTCAGACCGTGACCTTCAGCACACACTGGGGCAGTTTGCAGCCAAGTGTGAAGCAGCCAGAATAAGAGTCAGCACCTCCATGTCTGAGGCCACGGTTCTCTGCCGGAAAACGGTGGATTTCTCCCTCTGGGTGGGGAGCGAGTTGCTGCCCCAAATGAAGAAGTTTAAGTATCTCAGGGTCTTTTTCATGACTGATAGAGCGTAAGATTGACAGGTGGATTAGTGCGGCATCAGCAGTAATGTGGGTATTATACTGCACTGCCGTGGTGATGAGGGAGCTGAGCCAGAGGGCAGAGCTCTCAATTTACCAGTCGATCTACCGTCTGATTCTCAACTGTGCTCATGAGCTCTGGGTAATGATGGAGAGAGTGAGATCACAGATACAAGCTGCAGAAATTAATTTCCTCCATGGGGTGGCTGTGCTCAGTTTTAGAGATAGGGTTAGGAGCTTGGACATCCGGGGGGGGGGCTCGGTGTATGCCTGCTGCTCCTTTGTTGAAGTGGCATGTGATCAGGATGCCTCCTAGACAACTTCCTTTGGAGGTTTTCCCACTGGGAGGAGACCCCAGGGTGGAGGGATTACACACCTCATCTGGCCTGGAAATGCCTCGGGATTCTCCAGGATGAGCTGTAAAGTGTGGTTGGGGAGAGGGACGTCTGGAGTGCCCTGCTTGGATTGCGACTACAACGACCTGACCCCAGATAAGCAGAAGAAAAATGGATGGAATCACCAGACTTATACTTTAATATAAAAAATCCCTGTATTGTTAAACACTGCTGCACATGATAAAGAGAATGATATGAAGCTCTTAGCTGGCCCTTTTGCGGAAATTTCCGCATGCCACACCTTGACCTATGATCTGAGGGTTTTCTCATCCGCATGGTTGCTGTCCACATTAACAGTTGGTCAGTTTAAAGAACAACTCAGTTAACAGCCAGACAGAAGCTGGATAAGTGTATAATACCATTTTACAAACACTGCAGGGGCCGGGAGACCAGAATTACCAGCTTTAGCCGAGCCTGGAACTGCATTCATAATGAGCCTCCTTGTCCTGGTCTGACCTGTTGCTCTAAGTTACAGAGAGTGTAACACCCCCAATTTTGGCAAATGGAAGCCATATGAGGGTGGAGGGCAGCAGAAGGCCTCCTCACAGAGGCTCTTTGTGACCGGAGCTGCAGGTAGCGAAGGAGAAGACAAGGATCATTTAGATAAATCTGACAACCTACACTCTGTTTCAAATGCATAAAAACACCATGTTTGAGTTTTAGTATAAACTAGAAGAGGTCACTCAGTAGTGTGCAGATCCCCACCAGGCAACAGATGGTGAAGCACCTACTGCAATGTCTGCACAATTGCCAGATGCAACCGGTGGAGATTTGCAAAGTTCCTCCAATGTTAACATAATCTCCACACACGTTGTCCTGAGCTGAAACAAGATTTCAAACTGAGGCAGTTGATCACTTATGGCCCATAGTGGCCAGTTACGAAGAGTGAGAGGTCAGCAGTCAATGGTGGTATAAAACAGAGCAGTCAAAATATAGAATTACTGCCTCGCAGTTTTATGTATCAACCAACCAGTTAAGTTACAGTTTACATCCATGTCTGTCCAGACTCATACAATGTATGCTGTGAAGACTTTGAGGGAATTTAATACAGGAGTTGCCACTAAATTGGCCTGTAACTCTGAATTTAAAGTCTGTGTAAAGAAAAAGAGCTATGTAATTCTGAATTCTGGAGTTAGACTATTAAACTGTTGTTCACAATTTCTTTGGGTGGACCTGAAACATTTCTCAATGATGTGCTGGAGCCATGGCCCCCAAACACTACAATAACCCCCACAAACAACTCACAAACGACACTGCCTCCCCCTCCCCTCACCCTCCATGACAGTCGGTTACGAATGTATGTTCAGAGACTCTCTCTGTCCAAATCAACCCAGCAGTTCACTTTAGCTCACCTCAGTTCCAACAAGTCGACACAGAAGAAAAAAAAACTCACCCTGTCACTGTCCTCTGGCTCTGGTGGCTCAAACGAACGCAGACATGTTCAATAAAACTACTGGAAGTACTGGTGTGTGAAGTTAACCTTTGACATTTTGGATCTAAAATGTCATCACCTCATCATTTTATCCTGCTCTAGACATTTGTGTGTGTAATGCCTCTGGCCATAAAACATAAAGGCACAAACATCTTTTTAAAAGGGTTTTCAAGACTTTTTCAATAATTCTAAATCACAGAGGTTCTTTAGCACTCAGTCATGAATGTATGTGAAAGAAATTATGCTGATCGGTCTACAAGCTGTAGATCCAGTGATCAAACACACACTCACACATAGAAGCAAGATCTCCTCAGGGATTATGAGATAATAAGCTTTATATTAAATATATATATATATATATAAATATGCCAAAAAGGGAAAATATATTTTTATTTCCACACTGTCAATATTTGGGGCTTCTCTCCATGTTCTGTTTGATTATAGAGGAACCTTGTTTGCACGCTGTTCACCCTGCTCTTTATAAAACCCTCTTTTCATAGCGGCCCGCTATGACCTCACAAAGTTCACAGTGGCAGCAGCACCATCTGGCCTGGCCTGCACGCAGGTATGTAACGACCAGGGTGGTGCCGTGGTCAGTCAGACTCTGGTCTGCACAGGGAAGCTCAGAGACAAGCTGACGTCAATGTTGGCTCTTACATCAGCAGCAACAGCAGCAGCAGTAGGAGGTCAGTTTGCTCTCTCTATTGAAAGAGGGCAACTTTTGAAAAAATGCTGAGTTTGAGTGGGAGAGCCCACCACAACACTTCCTGTTTTTCAATTTACGCAACACACACAATCACTGAAGTGTTCTAGTGGTTGTAGTTACTATAGTGGCTTTATAGATATAGTAATGTTTGCCCCCAGGGGTTGTGTGGGTGGTACTGTGCCTGATTGTATAAAAGCACTTAGGCTAAGGTTTCCCTGAAATCTTCATCTTTACTTAGGATGCCTTTGGAAGAAAATAGTTGCATAAAATCACCTGAATTTCCTGGGTGATTTCAGGGAAAACCCTTTCATTTATAAGCATTTGCCCATAGCTACTTAAATATTCCCTTGTGTGTTATTATCAGGTTTTTAGCGAACATTGTAAGGGACCCAGAGTCCCTTAAAAGTGAAATAATTTGTGGAACATCACAAAATGACTGAATTTATGGTGTTTGAAGAGGAGGAGGAGATACCA
Source organism: Lutjanus erythropterus (assembly GCF_056507025.1). NCBI lineage: Eukaryota > Metazoa > Chordata > Actinopteri > Lutjaniformes > Lutjanidae > Lutjanus > Lutjanus erythropterus. The sequence goes on along the minus strand of NC_139317.1, from coordinate 4,443,071 downwards.
AGACACATTTTTGGACAGAGAAAACACACTGGACACTATGAAACAAGAGAAACTTGTTAGAGAATGTAGATTAAACATTAGTGCAAGCAACTAAAAAGCTTAAAAACAGTTCATTGTTGAGTCTCATCTCCAGGACATGAGTTGGGCTTTGTTTTCTATCAGACATGCAGCCACGCTTTATTCATGCATGCAACAGTTTACCGAGACAATTGTGAGCGAGCACAGACCGACAGACATCAACTGTGTGTAATAAAGCAGATATCTGAAAGTACAAACAGCAAAAGGGGAGAGAAACTACATTTCAAACCACCGAGATTCAGTTAGAAACTACAGAAGTACAGAGAGCTGAACATAAAGAGACTTTTAGAAACGTCTTTCAGTCTGCTCTCCTGGACACACATGAGCTCAATATCACAACACACTCTTGTTTGAGTGGGAGAATAGATGGTCGTCACAGGTTGGCTGTGGTTGGCGAGATGTGACCGCAGCCCACTTGGAGGCGGGACAGGCTCACTCTGGCATCACTCCAGAGTAGGTCCATCTCGGGTCTGGCTCGGTGCAGTTCAGCCCAGTAAAAGTGGTAATGGAGATGCAAATCAGCACAGCATGGTTTGACTCAGCGCAGCCCCATGTCTGTTTGTGTGTCAGTACTGACAGTACTCACCAATGAAGTCAGTTCCCTTTACCGGGTTAGAGTGGCTTACCATAAATAATCAGAATTAAATAAGTTCTCACTCTGCAGCATATTTTGCCCTCTTCAACTTTAGTGATCAAAGTCAAATTCAAATAACAAATGTAAGGAATAAAAAGAGGAAACAGTACCAGGGAATTCTGTTCTCAAGACATGAAAAATGAGATGAAATAAAATGAAAAAACATTAAGTACAGAAACTGTGCAGGGAGATTTGGACATTCAGTAAAAGTAAATTAATATATAGGAAGATAGTAAATAAATAGGCTCAAATTCATCATTATGCAGCATACTTGCTCCTATCTGTGCCACTATGATGAATATGATGACGCCATTTCTGTAAAATAACTGTTCTAACTTTGACCACTAGAGGCCGCTAACGCTCTTCTCCTCATTCCGATGGTTTGTCCAGAAAAGGGAACCCTTGATTTGAGAAACTTTCGCGAGATTTGAAGGATTTGTTTACTGTATGCACGGAATACAGCCATGTTATGTTACATAATGTGACAATACTTTTATTCAAGAGTGGGTTTTGGGACAGAAAAGACGTGGCTTCGGTTAGAAAAAGATCATAGTTTGGGTTAAAATGATCATTCTCGCGAGACCTTCCGCGGGTGTGGGGTTCCTTTCTAGACCGAACCTGTGGTTCCCCCTCCCTGACTTTGGTCGTTTCTTATTGGCTCATACGTTTTTGTTTCACGCCTTTCTCGAAAGCGTTCTCCTTTCCTATTGGTTGTTTTATACTGTGACCATCCGTGCGTCAAACTGAAAAAATAAGATTGGTTTCACATGCAAACTGTCAAGAGTAAAGGAAGCGAGCCGATGGCAGCGATGCAAACCGTCCAGACACACTGTGAGTTCATTATTTAGTCGCTCGCTGGTTATTTAAGTATTAAATACACCTTTCCATTCTCAAGCGTTAACGTTAATAACCGCACAGTCATTAGCTATTTGATTCAGATAACGACAAAATGGCACTGGAAGACTTGTTTACATTGTCAGCCGGGGTATTAGCTGGATGCTAACCTTGGCTAACATTAGCCAAATGTGTTTTGCACTGCTAAAATTAACGAGTACAAACGGCCGTTTCGTCGCCAAACGACATTATTCTCGATGTCAGACTATTGTACCAGGGAATATATATTCGGTTTTCATATTAAAATCACCATTAAATTGTCGTATTATTTTAGTTAACGTTTCAAAATATCTACGTTTTCGTATTCTAACATCCATTTTCTATAGGCTGCAGTTGCACTCAAGGTTAATGAACTTGTTGACGTAAAGTAACGATGTGACGGCAGCATCAGCCATCGATCTGTGCTATTGGTTAACGTTAACCACGCCTGGTTACTGTATGATTATTTTTAGTTCAGTTTAATATCGTGCCTTGTTAAATTCATACAGCTAAATCTGTCAGGCTCCATTCCAGCTGGAACATCAGGTGCAGCTTTAACGTTAATCTTTTTCTGCAGGTTTATTGTTAACTGACGTGTGTTTCTTACAGCCCATTCAGAATATTGTTTGTTTGTCTGTTTATCTCCTTGTTTAATTATTTTCATCAGAAGTCGTGGCGGGAAATGCACTCAGTCACTGTGCTATATTGCTGGCATGGTCACCAGGCTCAAAGCCTGGATTTAAAACATACTGAGGTCATTGGTCCAGGGCAGGCCTGCTATTTAAAATCTTGACTCCTCCTTCTCTTTCCTACAAAATATTTTTACTGGACACCAGATACAATCTTATAATTTGGGTTCATACTTCATTTAATTCAATTAGAGCTGGATCAATTAGATGATTAGTTAATTAGTTGATGACTTAAAATGTGTCATTATTTTTAATCAATATGTGCACAACACTATAGATGAAACAGTATCCAATTTTCTAGGTGTGTATGTACAATATTGAGTTTTTGCCAGTTTTTTCCAACTAATTTTGGCAGATTATTGATGCTGATATATGCATATATTTGTCCCCCTCCTACTTGCAGAGAACATTAAATCTCTTTGGTAGAGGAATTAAGATATTATTATGCCTACCTTTATCTGCTTCGCTATGACCTGCACAAATTCATTATAATCACTGGTATGGATCTTAAGATGGGCATTTAAATTTTGCAAATAGAAACTTTGCTATTTCAGACAATTAAAAAAACACTCCTGAAATAAAAATACTCCTGTTACTTGTGCATAATCAAAACAGCATCTTATTAGCCTATGATAGCAGCAGAAAAGTTAATTTTTGGCTGATACTATATTTGATTTTAAAGCCTTGATTGGCCAGTAACAATTTTCATGTGTCCCTGTACATTAAAATGTTTTGAAAATGTTCAGAAAGTACTGATACACTGAAATAATTTCATTAATTATATTGAAAACAACAAATAGTATTAGCAGCACTATGCACTTTTTGTTTGCATAAACATGTTTTCAGTGATGCAAAACAAACACATGATGCATGCTGCACATACACGACTGCATCTGGCAGACTGTTGCTAACTTTAGTTAATGCTTGACAGTATTTACAGAGAGTTTTTTAGAGTACTGTAACCAAAAAGGGTTTTGATTTTGATTAATTAAAATCTGAACTAGAAATACCAATAGCTGGGAATTTTACCATGATTTATTGTGAAACTGTTAACCTTTTAATTCTCTACCCCTCACTAAAGGAACACTGTAAATTGAAATAAAGAATTGGTAATATGTCACTGTCCACACACCCACTTCACCCTGCAAGTCTGGTTAGGTGCAACCTGGCAATCCAACGGTAACTATTAGGTAGAAAATATTTGAAAGCGTGTCTCTGTAATAAAATTCAAGTAATCAAGGCTGTGACAACCATGACTGAGATGAAAAATAGTTTTATTGAAACAAGCTCTGGCACTGTCTCAGGCTCCACTGCCCAGGCCGGAACAGGTCCTGGCATAATGCTCTGCAGGAGACGTCTGAGCCTGCCCAGCAAGGAGTCCTGAGTCATCCGGTTCAAGGTTGGGTAGAGGTGGGAGTTTGTGAGGCGAGAAAATCAGAAACTGAGGAACAGGGCACGTTTATGAATGGAACGGAAGTGGTGCAATGGGGATTCAGAGGCTCAGGCTCTGATTATATGTTCAAGATGAAGTGAGAGGTCAAAGGGAAGAGAAGAAGCTGGACCCACATGGTGCAAACGTTGCCTTGGCTCTGTCGCATTGTTAAACTTAAGTGAATTTTAGAGCTCAGTTGGTTGTCAACTATTGAATTAATCGCTGACTGTCTTGGCAATTGAATCATCATTTTGATATATTTTTAAGAAAAGAATATTCAAATTCTATGATTTCAGCTTCTCCAGTGTGAATGTTTTCCGGTTGCTGTACTCCTCTATGACAGTAAACTGAATTTCTTTGGGTTGTGGACAAAACAAACATTTCAGGATGTCATCTTGGGCTTTGGGAAACAGTGATCAACATTTTACATCATTGTCTGACATTTTATGGACCAAACAACTACTCATTTAATCAACAGATTAATTAATGGGCCAACCAGTACAGGACTTATCGTTAGTTGCAGTTGTAGTAAACTTATACTTGTGCTTTGGGGTTAGTAGTCATGTATTTTACTACATTGTCATATCAGCTTTTAGAAAAAACAGAATTGTTATACTGTCCAGTTGCATCTCCAACTTTTTTGGGTCTACATCTGCAACTATTAGTCGATTTAATTGATAAATCTGTTGACAGAGAAGGAATTTGCAATTTTTTTGATAGCTGATTAACTGTTAGTCTTTCCTTAAGCAAAAACTTGAGACATTGTCTGGTTACAGCCTCTCAGATTTAAAGATTTTCTGTGTTTTGGACTGTTTGTTGGAAACAAAAACAAGATATTTAGAGGCATCACTTTAGACTCTGGTAAATAGAGGTGGACATTCTCTGCTATTTTTTGACATTTTACTGACTAAACCATTTATCTATTTATCCAGGAAATGGTTAGAAGCTCAGTTATTAATGAAAATCTAATTTAGCTGAAAAGTGAATTTTGATCAAGGTTAAAGGATGTATGATTTTTGAAGATCCCCCATATTTAACATCATGGGTATACAAGGCTTTCAGTCTGATACAGCTGTGTGCAGCATGAAATTGTAGAATGCAAACTGCACCCCGTGTTGCCTAACCCGCCCCCCCCCAAAGCCCCAATAAAAAGTAAAGGGGACATGATGACCTCAGTGTCCCCAGTGGGAGCTGTGGCCTTGCTCGTAGCCTGAGTAAGCAGGTGTAATAGAAGAGATTAACTGTTATGCTCAAGCACTGAAACACTAATCCACTTAGGCATGGAAAGAGTTTATTTTAAATCAATTCGGTGCGAAAGTGGGAGTTAGAATGGATTTCTGTATGTGTGTACCAGGCAGCAGTTAAACATTTATAATGAAGGTTTGTTTAACAGGCACAGACTTGAGTGGAATGAACTTTTTCTGAACTGTTTTCTCATTTATGTTGCTTTAAATGCTTGTGGACTCATCAAGGCATGATTCTTTAGTAATAATTATGTTTCAATGGAAAGATAACAACCTCACAAATAGATTTATAAAATGCAGCTGTTACCATCTAATGCATATCTTTTTCCCTCTTTTAATTGTGTGACATGGTGTTAAAATTTCAATATTATATTGAAAATTAGTCAAAGTGAGCAAAATTGAATCAAAATCAAAGGCAGAATCAATTTATTAAACTGATCACCAACTATTTTGATAACTGATTAATCAATTAGCATAATTCTTTTTAAAGAACAAAAGTCCAAATTCTTTGATTCCAGCTTCTTAAATGTGAATATTTTGAGGTTTCCTCACTGCTTTATGGCAGTAAACTGAATATCTGTGTTAAGGACAAAACAAGACATTTGAGGACATCATCTTGCATTTTTGGAAACACTGATTTTCATTTTTCACAGTTGTCTGACATTTTATAAACCAAACAACTAATCAATCAATCAAGTAAAATAATTGACAGATTAATCATCGGTGAAAATAATCATTAATTGCAGCCCTACTTAAAAGACAACATAGTGTATGTTACTGGCCATACAGAAGAAGAATTTGATCATGTAAATGACAGTTGTCAGGTCATAAAACCAATGATCTGTTGATCTCTACAAATCAGGACTCAACAGTTTAAGAACAGCTTAAGCATCAGTGCTAAAAAAAAAAAAAACCTGACACCCCTATTAGAGATTAATCTGTGTATTATTTTCATCATTAGTCATCAATAAAATATCCAAAAACAAATCATGCCCATTGGAATATCCCAAGGTTTCCAAGTTCACATATTTAATTGCTTGTTTTTTTTCTTACCAACAGTCCCAAAATCCATTTTACAATGACAGAGGACCAAGAAAACCAGAAAGTAGTGAATGTAGCATACACGCTTAACCGTTATTAATGAATCCCAGGAGAATTAGCCGAGTACTGCGTCTTTCAGGTCCCGGGGACCTCACATAAACAAGCAAATCCTGTAGAGAGAACTTGGCCTTTTTGCAGTCTTATTTGTGTTCCCTCAGTTTGAGATCCCCAAGGCTTTGGACAGTAATGTGTTTATTTATTATCTCATTTGGACCCCTTCAAGGCTGCTTATTCTAATAACAGTATTTTCCACTGCAAATAGCCAGTCTTGACCCTTGAGTGACTGTGCCCGATGGTGAAGAGGCTTGTTGTTCAGATGAATGTCTTACAGCGTGCCAGGCAGAGAGTAATAAGTAGTTGTGGTTTGTCTGCAGTATGACATGTGCTCCGCTGCCTGTCCTGTCTCTGTGGCCGGCTAATGTTTAGTGGTGATGGAAATGCAGATCAGAGCTGATGCCCCTGCTGTTTTGCTGCACCAGACTGCAGCGTCAGGGGTAAATGTGTAACAGTAGAGTAAGTGTTAGAGGTAATTATTGCTCAAGCACACGGCCATTTCTGCTTAGAGTGATGGTACGTTGGCTGAGATTTGCAGTGCCACACATGATGTTCTTTTTTTACTCCGCAGTTGAAAGTAAATTACTCCCACAGCTGGCCATAATGAGACTGTCGGACAGAAACAATCAGACATCTTTGAAAAATGAGAAGTGAAATAGATCCTGTTAGTCATTCTTCCTCTTGATTTAATTCAGTCTGGATTTTATGTGTTGAGCCTTTTTGTTAAAATATTCAGTACAAAGGATTTTTACAATTTAAATTATTTTTACACACAAAGCAACATAAACTGGAAACTGCTAAATTTAAAAATGATAGTAGTTACTAAGGATGTAACAATATATTGAATATCACAATATCACAGTAAAAAAGTCTAAATCACAGTATCAGACTGTGACAATATTTACTGTGATATTACAGGGTTATTATTTCCTTATTTGTGTTTTATTATGTTTATTTTAATTTATTATATAAAAGGAGTGATACTCACTGCTGCATTGTTTTTGTTTTGGCAATTTTTTGGACATGAAGAAAACAGCTGCTAAGATTAAGATTTCTTTTAAGATAAAAGAAAAAACAAATGTCATAATTTGTCTTTGTTTTTTAATATTGCAATAAATATTGTATCATTGAATTATTATCATGGTATTATTGTACCTTGAGTTTTTGGTATCATTACATCCTGGGTATTTACAATATTTCACCATACATCTGGTCTTACAAGTTGCACGCTAAATCTGATTAACATTATCCAAAATAGAAACAGTAAAAAAATGATAAGTAGTGTTTGCAAGACACTGCTTTCTTCCTGTTTACCAAAAAAATGCCTGTATGGCTTCAAGGATTTTGATATTAGACGCTTGAAATATTTTTTTCAACAAGGTTGCATTTTGCCCTTCTCGACCAGTTTGATAAAATGCAGGAAAATGTGTGAACAAACATGGATGAGGAATGTTTTGTCATATGGCTCTTGCAGAACTCAGTGAGACTGTGACCTGTGACCAGGGCACAGAATTAGCATCGGCCAAATGCTGGTAAAATATACACATGGCTGGTAGCTTCATTCACCAGCCAAAACTAGCCATTTGGCCATGGACAAAAAAGTTAATTTTGCACCCTGACTGTAGCTTTAAGGCAATGCAAATTAATATTAATCATTACTGTGAAGTAAAATTATATAAATAATAGGGGAATAGGAAAACAATGCACTTGAGTATCTCAATATTATGTTTTGTGATACTGCTTTGATTCTGAAATACATCCAAAGATTCACTGAAGTTGTTTATTTTGTGTTATTTTGTGTTTAAACCGCTGACCACCAGATAGCAGTGTTGTAATCTTTCTTCACTCTTTTTATTGCATAAAAAAGTAAACTTTAATGTTTATATTTTTATGCATATGGTGGTTTGTTCTTTATATTAGGACTGATTGGTATTTTTTAATCTAATTTTAGGACAGCTATCACCTTGTTTTCAGTATCTCAGTGCTGAATCGTAGTCCATGTATCATGTTTGTCATATCTCCAGATTCTTGCCAATACACAGCCCTAATAAACAATGTCTGATGTTTTGTTTCTCTTGTAGGACTGTCAGTTTTGCACACAAATGGAGAAAAGGACTGTCATAAGATAATTGGAGCTGCAGCCTCCAAGTTGCCAAAGACTCTTTGAGAAATCCAACTCAGTCACATGAGATGTGAATTTTCTGAATGAAGAATGAGAAGATTGAGTAACAGCATCATTGCAGAGGACTGAGAAGCACCATCATTTCTCACATAACCTGAGCGCTGCTCATTAAGTCTCATTCTGCTCCTCTTCCTCGCACGTCGTCATCTGCCAGCTCTGCGGTCCAGCCCAGCCCAGGCAGAGTGGACCCGCCCCTCTCCCCAGGCCTCGCGCCCTCCCATCGGCGGCCCGCTCTGGCGGTGTGTTGGTGTACGATGGCGCGGTGGGACGCTGAGGGCTGCCGCGGGGGACTGTGATGTCAGAACCCAACAGCCCGGGCGAGAGCCGGCGTGGCGCTCCCAGATTCTTCGTGGGCTGCGAGGACGATGAGAGCGAGGTCCTGGATGACAGCATGAGGACAGACATGGAGCTATATGAGGACGACGAAGACACAGACTCGGTGGGAGACTTATGTCAAACTATATAACCTCTTTCCTATAATCTGTTCCTTCACTTAGCTGTCACCTCTAGCTGAAGGTAAATTTGGTAGAATACTGTGTCAGAACCATCAGATTACGATCAGTAGAGGGCTTTTGGTCAAAATTGTTCACCTCTGGCAGAGGTGATCAGACCAACTCATCCAGGTACTTTGCTCCTGCGTCATGCTTCTGCCTCTTTTGGTTGAAAACAACTGCTCTAATTTAACTGGTGGACAAAACAAATTTCAAGGTCTTCCACTAGCTTAAATGCAAAAATAAGAAAACCGCATCATTGGAAACCAAATCTTCTGGGCAGTCCGGTGAACAATCATGCTCTGTCTCTGCTAATCAACAATCTGCTTTTCTTTAAAATGAAAGAAATGGGGCTTTTTCCATCAAAGTGGAAGAACTACAGCTAATGCTAACAAACTAGAGTTTAGGGAAATAAATTATACCCTTAAGTCAGTCATGTAAATTTGGAGATGAGACAAAATGTCTTTTAAAGACTATGGTTAGAGTGTACTTAAAGGTAAACTGGTGCTTTTCACTGAATTTCTTAGAAGACAAGACACATTAGCAGTCAATCTCTAGGATTGGTTTGGTTTCCAGTTTTGCCAGTCCGGTCCGATAAACTAGCTTAACTGGTTTAATTTTATGGAAACCAACTGAACTGGCATTTGTCATTATGAAATGTTTAGACAAATTAAAACCAGACAAGAAGCAGCTCCTCTGTCAGTGATATCAAACCTTTAATGACATTCAGTCAGAGGGACAGGAACTCGAAAACACAACAGCAAAATGCAGCTGTTCTGCACAAATACATTAAAAACACTAAAAATATCAACCAGCAGTCTTAAACTACTTAGTCCAGCACTAGGCATGATGGGACATGTGGGTTGTTGCTACCATGAAGCCTGATCATGGTTGATCATCTGTTGTTTGCCTTTTTAAAGTTACTGCATTACATGGTTAGTACAACTCAACACTTCCTGTGTCTCTTTCAAATTAAAAGGCCTCTAGCTTTTCTGTGGACAGAAACCCTTAATTTTTTAATAAGGCTTTTATTGTGAAACATTTGTAGGAACATATTGTGGAAACTCAGAGATTTTCAAAGTTCTCACTTCATCTGTAGACAACATTTCAATATTTTCTTAAGCTGCATGAGGCTGAAGTCTTATTTATGTTATCATTTTGATGTTAAACATGGTTGTGAGAAATAACAACACCATCTGTCACTCAGTTTTTCTGAATGTGGTGCCGCTGCACTTTGATTCATGAGCTCTCATTATGTTCTGTTTGGTAGCTGTTGCGTCACTCCTAGTTATATTACTGCTCCGGTCTGCTATTTGGCTTAATATTAAACTGGTTTGAAATTTTTCACATTGGCCCAACCCTGTCAATCTCAGCTGTTAATAAGTGTAGCGGTTTTTACGCAGTTCTTTGGTTTGAGGTTTATGGGAGATTCATGGAACAAAGTTGCCATTGTCTTTCCTCAGACTGGTCATTGAAATGTTGTTTTCCTCTCTCTCTCGTTCAGCCCCCGGAGCGACAGATCGTGGTGGGGATCTGCTGCATGATGAAGAAGTCCAAGTCAAAGCCAATGACCCAGATCCTGGAGAGGCTGTGCAGGTTTGAGTACATCACCGTGGTCATCTTCCCAGAGGACGTCATCCTCAACGAGCCTGTGGACAAATGGCCTCTGTGTGACTGCCTCATCTCTTTCCACTCAAAGGGTATATCACACAGACGCACATGCATGCACGCACGCACGCATGCACGCACGCACGCACACACACACACACACACACACACACACACACACACACACACACACACAGGCAAACATATACATGCACACAGACAGGTTTTTAATGCGTTTTATATGGATTATGTTTAATGTTTGATTAAAGTTTAAAGCTTGATTTAAAAGCTGCATCATACAAAATCAAATAAATCTACACACACGTACGATTCTGATTGTATCACAGTTTTTAGCCATGGTTCAGATCATTTTTCTGATCAGCAAACAAAAGGATTTGGATGAAATTAATTGAAAAATGTTCTTGGCTCTGATGCAGCAGCCTCTCACTGTCTGTAGTCACCACCATAAAATAATAATAAATGCCAAATAATACTATTGCTGTGCTGCTGTATTTTAGTAGAATACATAGACCTATAATATTTAATTATACAGTATACAGTATATAGCACTTAATACAGCACTGTGACACTAAAGGCTGTGTCATAGACAGACAGAGACACAGCAAGCTGAGCTATGTGTAGCAGATTATCACTGAAGTTAGAATAAATATCGCAATCTTATAATTTATTTCTGTGATGACAAGTCAGCCCAGTTTCCCAGTTACACCACTGAAAATGTTCAAAGCCATGGTTGAGATACTTGATTTCCTCCAGGATTCATTTCAGCTGTAAAGCACAGTAATATCTCATTATCAGTCCAAATATGACAATATTCGGAATTTCATCCAGGTCGTATAAACAGCATTTTCAGTTTGGTTGTTTGGCCTTATTCTGAATGTAGAATGTTTTGATTAAGACATGTGGAATATGACAGTATTATGCCATGGACATGCAAACAGCGCATACAGCACATTTGGAATATTTATCTTTAGTAGGATGTTCCACATGGCCTCTGGCCTGTTTATGGTCAGCTGTATATTTATAACAAACCAGTTAGTCAACAATTTGCAAAGCTGGTGTTGAGATCCATGCACTATAGAAAAGCGCACTCACCTACTTGTGAACGTTATGAAAAACTAAGTGGTAGTTTTTACATTGTTGCATAATCATAAACTATTAGTTTAGTGGAATATTAATTTTCATTATCTACGTGAACAGCTTGTTTTCCTTCTGTTATTAACATCATGTTTTCTATGATTCCATTGACTCGTCTCTCTGCATGTGAACCAGGATTCCCGCTGGATAAGGCAGTGAGCTATGCCAAACTGAGAAACCCTCTGCTCATCAATGACCTGAACATGCAGTACTATATACAGGACAGGTATTCAGCAAACCCTGACAAGATATATATACAGTATTGGTTGAAGTTATTCATCCACTGTAGTTTATTGTATGTATTTATTTGTTGCTTTAATTATTTTCTAACAGGAGAGAGGTGTACCGCATCCTGCAGGAGGAGGGGATAGATCTACCACGCTATGCTGTGCTGAACCGTGACCCAGATAAACCAGATGGTGAGTCTGCCAGCCCATTAGTAATATTCAGTATAGCCTAGTTATTTAGTCATGTATCCTTTTCTCTGCACTGCAGTTAACATCACATGGAGGAAACACAGTAGAAAGCTGACTATGTTCGACTTTTGATTCAATTCTGAAAGTTTTTTGTTCCTCCAGAAATAGCTTTCAGAAAAACAGCCCTGAAGCCCCTGTCCACGCAGCATCCTTGGTTTTATTTCAGCTTGTGGATAAATATAGTATCAAATGTGAAGCAGTCACAAGTGTACCATACTTACATGCTGCGATATGATGGATCTGTCATTCAAAGCCTGTTTTTACACGGTGACACAGAGACCCTGAACTTCTTTGACAGTAATGACTGTTTTTGTAACGACCCATGACCGTCACGTGGTGCGAGTGCAGAGCTGCTTGACAGAGCTCAAGAATAAACACTCAGGGGGCAAGTGTCATCTGTGTGTATTATGAGGGGTAATGAAAGGGGGCTTGAAGGCCCACAGAAACATTTGCTCTGTGTGTATGTGTGTGTTTCAGAGTGTAACCTGGTGGAAGGAGAAGACCATGTGGAGGTGAACGGAGAGATATTCCAGAAGCCTTTTGTTGAGAAGCCCGTCTGCGCCGAGGACCACAACGTCTATATCTACTACCCCACCTCTGCTGGTGGTGGCAGCCAGCGACTCTTCAGAAAGGTCCTTCATTCAGTTTTTGCACAGACAGTGAATAACAGTGATACACTAGTGCATCTTTTCACTCTAATTTATGGTTTTGACTCCTGAGGCTTTGATCTGAATTTGCTTTTAGGCTCAAGCCCTCCTTTTCCCTGTCAGAGCGCACTTGTGTGTCTGAAATAACAGCACTTGTGTTGTACTTACAAAAAATGTTACAGGCCCATGGCATGTCTTGACTTTTTCAGTATACATCTTCCTTTTATCTGTTTAGTAATAATGTCAACTGTTAATCGACCTAACAGTCTAGAACACACCAGGTATTAACTTGCACCACTTAATAGCCTCTCTTGTAATTGTCCATGAGTCTGTTGCTCTGCCAGGGAAAGAACATTATCATAAATCAGGTGCGCTTTGGCCAAAGATGGAGCTGCAGCCTTTAACTCAGACTGTGATGGATGTTATATAAACTATTCAGAGTTCACAGCTGTATCAGGCGGTCGTGTTTTCAGCGTCACAATGTTTTTCACTGACTGTGCTTTTTTTTTTTTTAAAAAAAAAAAAAAAAGATTGGGAGCCGGAGCAGTGTGTACTCACCCGAGAGCAGTGTGAGGAAGACGGGCTCGTACATTTATGAAGAGTTCATGCCCACAGACGGCACCGATGTCAAGGTAGAGTGTCAGCAGAGTATTTACCTTTTATTAAAGATTCTAGGAGAAATCATTGAGAATGACCGTTGTTCACAACGATGCTGAGATTGCACAGTAAAATACAAATATACAAAATCATTTAAAATCATAGATATTTTGTAACTTTATTCCAAAAGTGTCCAAGGGGTATATGAGTATTCACTTTTAAGTTGGAATGCAAGAGATTCCATGAGTCTGCTGCACTAATACTGAAAGCAGTCAATCAATCATGATTAATGATTGATTCAATCATCTACTTTGAATTAATTTAGCAACTACAGCAACATATTTAGTTCTATGTGGCATCGGAGACGTTTTTTGTATTCGCCACCACTCTGATTGGCCTTGTTTGCGTGGCAGTGGTGCCCAAGGGTCATGAGTGTGGTAGTTTTTAGATTAGTCATTAAATTAATATGTATCACAGCTCTTTTAGAATTTGAAGTTCAGTATTTGTCTCATCATTCATCCGTCCATTAAAGTCCATTAAACACAGAGGAAATTAGACTAACTTTAAAATATGCCAGTATTACAATCACTCTGATTTACTTACTGTCTAATTTTCATGCTCATGACTGAATAAAATTTTGAAATATTATTGAGACAAGTTTTTGATATATATTTTAGGGAAATTAATTGTTATATTAAGTGAACAATGAAAAAAGTAATCGTTAGATTAATCATTTTAAAAATAACCGTTAGTTGCAGCCCTAATAATTTTAGTCAGTGCTATCTGTTGAATCAGCTTAAATGATTGGTGGTTGTGGGTGTCTCATGTGACCTCAGGTGTACACTGTGGGGCCAGACTATGCTCATGCTGAGGCTCGGAAGTCCCCCGCTCTGGATGGGAAGGTGGAGAGAGACAGCGAAGGGAAGGAGGTCCGCTACCCCGTCATGCTGTCAGCCATGGAGAAGCTGGTGGCCCGTAAGGTCTGCCTAGCATTCAAGGTGAGCAGGGGCATCATCTTGGTCAAGTCTGGTTTGTTTACTTGTTCCTTTGTTGTTGAGTAGCGTCGCTGGTACTGTTGCATCCTGACATTGATGAATCATATGTGCACTGCTCTCTTCTCATTGCAGCAAACTGTGTGTGGCTTCGATCTTCTACGAGCCAATGGACACTCTTATGTGTGTGATGTCAACGGTTTCAGTTTTGTGAAGAACTCAATGAAGTATTATGACGACTGTGCCAAGATCCTCGGGTACCATGTTCATTTTTCGTCATTCATTGTCGACTGGACCATTTTCTCCTGACGTTGCTTTGTTTAATTTCTCATTCAGATCTGTTGATTGAATTTGTCTCTTCATGTCTCTTCAGGAACATTGTGATGCGTGAGCTCGCCCCTCAGTTTCAGATTCCTTGGTCCATCCCTACAGAAGCAGAGGACATCCCAATTGTTCCCACTACATCAGGGACCATGTGAGTCTTAACAGTAGTCAAACCAGTTTAACAGTTTGTTTACAGTTGAGGTGTGTTCAGTGTACTTAAAATTAAGTTGGGTGGTTCCTTAATCATGATCATGCATATTATCATAATTAAACTAAATGAGCTCACCAGCTGTACCTGCACATTCACAGTCTAGAAAACTTAGACAATGTCTCATACTGTAAATGAGGATAAGCAGTGTAATTAAGTAGACTTTAAATTACTTTATGTGTATTGGTGCTGCAGACATACACTTAATTAACTTGTGTCCAATTGCTTCATTGTGTCTAAATGTTTTTTTGCTTGTTTATTATTTAAATAAAATTTTTAGTCAGACATACACAGGTACAAAAAGTTCACAAGTTGAACTGCCTGTAACCGGTAAGCTGTTTGTACCTGTTGACTTCTGCTGAAGCTGCATGATAGTCAGGGTAACTGCTGTACACATTACAGTCTCCAGGAGCTTGAGTCTAAAATGAAAAGCATTTAAAATAAATTCTTACAAACGCATCACAGAGCTGGTCTTGCAAAATGCACTCCTATTTGTCTTTTTCTCCATTTATTAAGGTTAATACTTTCCAATTAGTACACTTAACCTTGCACAACCTATTAGTAAATATTGTATACAGGGCTCAAAATGAACTTTTTTCAGTTTAAAACAACTGTCCTGAATTCTACTTTTAAGTGTCCCAGAATTTTCAGCCATAATCTGTTTTATAATTGTGCAATCATTATTTAGACACTTTACACACTGCAGATTAGATTACATATCAGATAACATGGACTGAATGACCAATATATGGTTGATGGGGTCTGAGATTGTGAACATACAGACTCATCTTCCCTCATTTCTATCATTACTGCTGCTAGCTTGATGGACAGGCTACACCTTCTCTGAGCTAAAATAGAGAACGAAGATGCAATGAAGTGTAACACTATGTACTTTTAAGAAAGTTACCAGGAATGTAAACATGTATACCATGTATACACATGCAGCATTAATAAGTAACTAACATTACATATCTACCTCAAATGTTAACTTACCTGGTCCCAACATGTGACATGTTGTGGGGCAAGTGAAACTTCAGAGGTGATTCGTATGTTTAGCTATGCAGGTTCCCTGGTGTATGTCAAAATAATACACCTACGTGAGTGACAGAATTGACAGGATTGTCCCAGGGACCATATTTTTGTGTCCCAGGACAACAGGACATCCTTAATCTAAAGCACTAATTCTGTACAGTTGTGAGATTTTTGTTATCAACACCAGAGAAATAATAATTTTACTGTTAACGTTGTTAACTTACACTCACGTTCTTCAGGATGGAACTGCGCTGTGTCATTGCTGTCATCCGACATGGAGACAGAACGCCCAAACAGAAGATGAAGATGGAAGTTCGCAACCCCATGTATGTTCTCTCTGTTACTGCCTTCCTTTTTACTGCAAAGACCTGTTCAAGACTTTTGATTAATTAGAAGTTTCTTTGATTCATCCAGGTTCTTTGATCTATTTGAAAAATACGGAGGATACAAAACAGGGAAATTAAAGCTGAAGAAGCCAAAACAACTGCAGGTAAGTCAGGTTTTATTCACATATCTCCAAAATCAGCCTTTGTGTGAACTGCGGTCAAGTCAAATTTTATTTGCACAGCCCAAAATCACAAATCACAATTTGCCCCAGGGAGCTTTACAATTTATACAGTGTACAATAGCCTCTGTCCTGTAAATCCTCAAAAGAGTAAGGAAAAACTCCCCCAAAAAACTTTTTAATGGGGAAAAAATGGAAGAAACCTCAGAGAGAGCCAAAGAAGACGGATCCTCCTCCCAGGATGGAGAGATGTGGAATATAGATGTCACGTGTACAGAACAGAGCATCAGAAGAAAAATAATATTTAAGGCAGAGTGTCATACATAGAATTTTATATGACAAGAATGCAAGTCTGTGGTAAACAACATCTGGTGTAACCCGTTGGACCCAAGTCATACGATCTCCTCTCCACCATGGAGACTTTTGGCGTTGCCTGTTGGACCTGAGCCACTTGACCTCCCCTCCACCATGGAGACCTGGAAGACAGCAGGCCACACAGGCAAGGGAAAAGAGAGGGGGGAAGAGAAACAGCTTGGAGGCATGTGGGAGCAGAAAACAAAACAGAAGGTTAGAGAGATGCAGTGATTGTTTGAAAAGTTACACTTATATTCTCATCGGTAGGACAAATAAAGAATAGTTTTTGAGTAAAAAGATTCATTGAGACTAAGACAGATGAGATGCCTGAACTAATCAGAGAATAAGCACTAGTTAAAAGTTAAGGCGTACGGATGAGTTTTAAGTTTGGATTTAAAGGTCTCAACGGAGTCAGCTTGTCTGATATCAGCAGGGAAGTTAATCCAGATCAGTGAGGCATGGTAGGAAAAAGGCCCTGCTGCCGGCTGAGTTTTTGATTATGTGGACACACAGGAGCCCAGTAATTCTGAGAGCAAAGAGCACTGGATGGGACATGTGAATTAATTAGATAAGATGGGATGGAGTGAACCCATTTACAATTTTGTAAGTCATCAGAAGCACCTTAAAGTCTGATCTGACATCAACAGGAAGCCAATGAAGTGAAGCTAAGATTGGTGTAATACAATATATATAATAATTTATAATATATAATTGCTGTAAGATCTCTGACAGCTTGTCACTCTGAACTTCAACAGGAGGTGCTGGACATCACACGGCAGTTGCTTGCAGAACTAGGACAGCACAATGACTGCGAGATAGAAGAGAAGAAGTCCAAACTGGAGCAGCTGAAGACTGTTTTGGAAATGTGAGTCACAAGTAAACTGGGTCACTTTATTAACCACTAGTCCCTGGTCTCATACTCATTTCTAGGTCACTTGAGCAGATTGTGTTGAACCACCTCAGACTGCAGGAAGGATTTACAGAATTTTGATTCGTGCTGGTTGTTGGAAGCATTGCAGTAACTCCAATGTATGCTTTAGTGTACTGTAAAATTCGAGTAACTTGGTATTAGTTCAGTAAGTAAGATAGCCTTAGTTTATGAAGCTAAACCTCCTGTTTAATATCGTAAAAGTGGTTCTAACAGTGTTACCTAAGTTTATCTTTGGCTTCCTTCTGTGTTTATGATAAATTAGTTTTTCAAAGGTCACCATCTGCCAAACACAACTCCAGTATTTATCTTCACAGCTGAGGGATAATGTTTTCATAAGGGATTACTAGGATTGAACTGCATATCCTGTTCTTGTTTTTGCAGTATTCAACACCACGTTGTTAATGTTCATCATTATCATTAGTGATGGCAGTCGCTCTAGTTTGTTATCAGAGGTGGAGGAAGGTATACAGTCACGTTTATCAAACACAAATGACTTTGGCTTTTAATGATTCCAGATTTGTTTTATTTTTTGCAAATCAAGGTATGGCCACTTCTCTGGGATCAACAGGAAAGTGCAACTAACGTACTTGCCCCATGGGCAGCCCAAAACCTCAAGTGAGGAAGAAGGTAGGAACATATTAAGGCACTTTTTCAACCTCCTACTAAAAATAGTATGTTTACAATCTCAAGCTGGCCAAAAACAACCCTGAAGTGACCGCTAACTGCAGTGCTCTGGATTTGGTTTCAGACACACGTAAGGAAGGTCCGTCTCTGCTGCTGGTGCTGAAGTGGGGAGGAGAGCTGACTCCTGCTGGCAGGGTACAGGCAGAGGAGCTGGGGAGGGCCTTCCGCTGTATGTACCCTGGAGGGCAAGGTGAGAAACACAGCAGGGTTTATCTAATGCAAAAAAGCATCATATAGTTTGTAATTCTTTGCTCTTGCTGCCACCTGCGCTTTCAGGATAATATCAGTCTTAATTTTGTCATGGTACCCACCTAGTGATGAAAAAACTTTAAATATATCTTATCGGTGTTGGTTAAGAAGGTGTTAAAAAGTTAAAGCAGTAGCAACAGATATATTCAAACTGCTCTTAAGCACAGAAAGAGCTGCAAACCACCGTCATCATTGCTGTTGTTGCTACAGTCAGAGGCTGTGGACTCATGTTAAAGTGACATTGAATCGATTGTTGTGCCTTCACACTGAGATACCGCTGATCCGTATCTCAGCAGATTGAGAGGCTGGAAGAGCGCCATGAAGAGTGGATCAAAAATACCATTTTACACCATGTGTGTTTCAGCTATGACATACAGTAGAAGATACACATAAACAAATATTGTATTAATAGCTTGTTAGTACATGCAGTCTATACAAACACTCACACTAAAGCATCAATGTAATGCATAAAATCTGTGGTTTTATTTGTTTATTTATGTAATAAAACTATTTTGGTTATTTGGTTCCCTAAAATAGGTTTGTATGTTAAATGCTGTGCTGCTCAGATAACAGATTGTCTCTGTTTTTCTGTCTCACCCTTTTGTCTTTTCTCTGCTCTTCTCATTACTTACTTACATTACATAATGTGTGGTTTAACACTTCCAGGACAGTAGGTGTGCACATATTATACATGTAAGAATTGAGTCTTGGAGAGAAATAAGATACTGCAGTGCAGATTTAAACGTTTTTTAAAAAATTACTGTGCATTTCCTTTCTAAGATATAAAGGTTTTTTTTGACTTTCTAGTAGAGATATTGAGATGCACAAAGATATAAACAAAGAAAACCGTAACAGGTAAAATACCACATTAAAGCTAGGCAAATAATCTCAGGCAGCTGGGGTGCAAAGAGTATCAGTGACATTTCATACCAGCGAGGTCTGTGTAATCGCTAATGTTGTTGTTGGGACTGTGTTTTTGCAGGAGACTATGCTGGCTTTCCAGGCTGTGGGTTACTGCGGCTACACAGCACCTACAGACACGACCTGAAGATATATGCCTCTGATGAAGGCAGGGTGCAGATGACGGCTGCAGCCTTCGCTAAGGTTTGCAGTTTTTTAAGAGCACCATAGAAGACAGAAATGTCTTTTTGATTGGATTAGTGGCGACACAGAAAAATATGCAGTTGAAAACTTTGAACTTTGTGAGATTCATCAATAAGCAGTTAGTTTTTTTCATTTACTGGAGCTAAATCTTTATCTTTACAGAAAAGTCAACAGCTGTGAAATCAGTAGAAAATACTGTGGAAAAACAAACTAGAATCAACGTCTTAGTTGAAAAGAAAGAAAAGAGTGCCACCTACAGAATGTCTAATGACAGAAAAGTGAGGAGAGAAAGAACATAACTGTCCCAAAGCTAGTGCCTTTCAGAGATGAACAGCTTCTTAAATGAGAAAGAACTACTGTGATGTCCAGTACTGTCAGCTGTTTATATGTAATAACTGTGAAACTAAACTGTCACCATATTACTTGGTAAAATGTGTTTGATACAGCATATTTACTGTAGAAATGACTGTCAGTGTCAACAACATCAGTCATGTCACAAACTGTTGAAGATTTTGTGTCCTTAGTCCTGTGAAAACGGCTCAAACAGGCAGTAGTGCTCACAGTGACAAATTATCTAATTATCACTTTGGATCAAAGATGTTGCCAGAACAAGTGACAGATGACCACTTAATTCTGTTTTTGTGTGTGTGTGTGTGTGTCTGTGCGCGTGTACAGGGTTTACTGGCTCTGGAGGGTGAGCTGACACCCATCCTGGTGCAGATGGTGAAGAGTGCCAACATGAACGGACTGCTGGACAATGACAGCGACTCCCTGAGCAGCTGCCAGCACCGAGTCAAGGCCCGACTGCACGAGATCCTGCAGAAGGACAGGGACTTCACTGACGAGGACTTTGACAGGGTGATTAACTATGATGAACACTTATAGCTGAACATTCATCTGTTCTGTGACAGCCTGAGGAGAGACGGCTTTCAGAAACACTGCTGTACATTGATAGACTTGTGTGCACCTGCTGTGCAGCCAGCAGTTTGTACACAGGAAGCACATGTGAAATCTTGAGTCATGTGTCATGACCTTTTAAGCAGCAGGCTTTTCAAGAGTTTGGCTGCAGTAGTTAAGATCAGCTGCAGTGCAAGCACAATTTGTAGGTTAACTTGAACTGTGAGATCAGGTCTGGGAGCCATGGATTGAGATTTGCTTTTGTAAGAGGTGGTTCAAAGTTTACCTACAACAGACCAAGAAACAAAACAGCTGTTTATGCTGCTAGTTCTTGGAATAGCCAGCACTGAACCAGAACACAACCCCAGTAGATGATTACAAATGTGTTTCTTTTGATTAAATTGTGCTGATGGAAACGTGGCCATTGAGGCACTCATACCTTGACTGTTACTTAAGTTTTGTGGTTATACTTGAAGCATGTGTGTTTGTATGCATGTTCAGAATCTTACCATTAGAATCACTCCAGCTTCTCCTCCCATACATACATTTTTTTAAACGTCTATTGTTTCCCACAGTAATTGTATGACTGCGACTTTGATATGTAGAGACAAGGGGTCACCATTTAACCTAAGAAATGACTGGGACCTAATTGTCTTTGACCATATCTCCTTTGATCATTCAGAGGATTACTAACTTGTCATAATGAAAGCAGAAAGGATTGTATTTTCTGAGCTAACTGTTTGCAGATTAATTATATTTCTTCATTTTGCCCTCTTAAATCAAATGACAAAGTTTCGTCACAGTTTAGCAGTCTTGGGCTTTTTATCTCTTTGTAATATGAAAGTAGTCATTATCCATTTGTTCTGTGCAATTAGTTTTATAATGAAAGTGCTTTGTGCTTTTTCTTTGTACGTCTGATAGCTGGCTCCGACCTGTAGTGCCTCCTTGGTGAATTCAATGAAGATAGTCCAGAACCCAGTGGCCACATGTGACCAAGTCTACGCCCTCATTCAGAGCCTCACCTCACAGATCCGCAAAAGGATGGAGGACCCCAAGTCAGCTGGTGAGCAAAGTCCTCTGTCAGCTTTAGAAAAGTTTACAGTTTTTATACTTAATTGTATTTACTGTTTTCCATGGCAAGTAGAAGGTAGGATGACGCCAACCCTATTCATTAGATGAATACAATTTCATGTGTGGCACTCAAAGCATTGAAAAGTGACATTTGAAAAACTCAACAGCATTAAATCAATGTTATCAGTAATCCATGCTGTAAAAATCTTAAATGAATCCTGTCATCCCACACCAGATCTGCAGCTGTACCACAGTGAGACACTGGAGCTGATGCTACAGCGCTGGTCCAAACTCGAGAGAGACTTCCGCATGAAGAATGGCCGCTACGACATCAGTAAAATACCGGACATTTACGACTGCGTGAAGTACGATGTCATCCACAACGCCACTCTGGGCCTGGAGGACACGCTGGAGCTGTTCAGACTGTCTCGAGCGTTGGCTGACATCGTCATCCCACAGGTGAGGAAGAGGAGGAGGGAGCTGGAAGGTGGAGACAACAGCGTTGCTACATTTGTAGTACAACTTTTTCTTGAGCTTTTTGTGTTTAAGCATAGTTCATTTTCTGATTGAAATTCAAGATGAACTTAGAGAACTACAGGAAAAGCTCAGCTGCTCAATTTAGAAATGAGCTCGCATTAATTATAGACGAACTGTGTAGAAGCTTTATTTATCTAATCTAAGGAACAACCATCATAATAAAATGTTCACTTATTTCTCTTCAAAACATTACAAGTTATGGAATTAATATCATCTGAAAAATACAGACTTTTCTTATCATTTTAGGAAAGTTTAAGTAATTTTAAGTAAACATCTGTGTTATAAGTTGAAACCAACCACATTAATTTTGACCCCCATTAAAAAAAATAAATAAATAATCCCATTCACATGTCAGTATATTTAAATAATATTTGTCTTTCAATACAAAGACCCCTGTCAAAATAAAGGTTGAATGAATCTAATTGAAATTTAGATTTGTGAAATGTAATGGTGTTTAATAGAACTATGAATACCACGTGCCACAGGCAGTTATAGCACATGATTTGGCTCATGTTATGCTCAAGGCATTCTGGCATGTGACAGATGGAGCAGAGTGCCTCTGCCCCCCCAATGGTGTGTGATACTATGAATTAGGGCCCATAGCAAACATGAACGCAATCAGTAATAAATAGTTACATCTATTAAAACCGACTAGCTGAAACCGGGTGCTTTTGACACATATGTGACTAATACATCAGCATTTTTTAGAAGCAGTAATAGCATTAAAACAGAAGCAGAAAACAATGCGTCGAAGTCATTAGGAAAAAAAACTGACCGACAGTGTCACAATGTAACTGAGACAAAATGTGTCTCTGAAGACTGTGGTTAACCCAGTCAGTAAGATTTAGGTTAAAGGAAAAAAAACAAGATATGTATGAAAACATAATAATGATGCTGAAATAAAAATAATATTTATTACTGATAAAAGCTTGGAAATTATAAGTGCTGATACATTTGAACGGTTCTCTTATACTCTTTCTCTATACTCTTGTTCTCTTGCTGATTTAACATCATTTTGTATAATGTTTTCTCTAGCATTAACTTGTGATTAAGACTTGACAAATAATTCATTTTATACTGTAAAAAAACCTTAACACACAAAAGTTGTGAGAGGTATTACCCCATCAGAGGATATATTTGTAGCACATTGTTCTGTGTTTTTTGTAGGAGTATGGCATAAATAAAGTGGAGAAATTGGACATAGCATACGCCTACTGCCTCCCACTGGTTAGAAAGATCCAGCTTGACCTGCAGAGGACCCATGAGGACGAGTCGGTCAACAAACTGCACCCTCTGTGAGTCCCACGAGTAAATTTAATTTAATACAAGGCTGCTCAGATGGAAAGACATGATGCCATGTGTTTGTACTGAGAACATATTGGAGCATGTAGAACAGCGCCGTCTTGTTCACAGGTATTCCAGAGGAGTGATGTCTCCTGGGCGCCATGTCAGGACACGTTTATATTTCACCAGTGAGAGTCACGTCCACTCCCTGCTCAGCATTTTCCGCTACGGAGGCTTGCTCGATGTAAGCAACCAAACATCAGTTCTACAGATCGTTGACTGTTTCTCAGCTGGGAGTAAAAGTTGAAACTTGAGGTTTTCTGTTTGTATTCGTGTGTGTCTGTTTGTTTGGGACAGGAGGAGAAGGACCAGCAGTGGAAGCGTGCCATGGATTACCTCAGTGCCGTCTCTGAACTCAACTACATGACTCAGATTGTCATCATGCTGTATGAGGACAACAATAAGGTAGTTCATGTATTTTAGTTGTGTAGTTCCACCTTGGCACATGGCCTCCATGAAGTTGTGTCATCCTGGTAGCGCCTGTCTGTCCTTCTGTTTGTGTTTAAATTAGTTCTGACATGAGTGCTTCAATGCTTCTACCATTGTCATGATAATTGACTTCCACATAAGTATTGTTTGTTTGTTTTACTGTTTATTTATTTTACTTTAATTGAGCCAGGATGTCTCACTGAGATTCAAAACCGCTTTTACATGAGAGACCTGTTCAAGGTAGCAGCCAGTTGCAACATACTAAAATGAAACAAATACAACATATTAAAAACAAAAATCCACAATAAAATACCAACAGCCATTCAAACATAGCAGCTTCTCAAGAACAACAAATACTTGTCTCCGTCACCGCATATTTTATGGCGCCCTTAAATTTATCAGTGGATCCAAGGGTATCTAACTGAAGGTCTTTTTGTAGATTGTGCCCATGGTGCATTGTAGAAAAATGCAGTTTTCACTAGATCAGTTAAAACCTGGGGAAAAATGAAAAAGCAACCACAAGGAAAGGCATTGTTTGAAGAGGAGGAGGAATTTTTTTGTTTGCTGCTCTAAAAAAGGGACAAAATACTGAAGCGTGAGAAAGCAATAAAAGCAATAAAAATAGCATTTGATTAGTCTCAAAATTAATTTAAGTCACATAGACAATATCCCCAAGCAAAAAAAAAAAAAACAGGAGTCATTCCTGCTTCAAAAACCCCCAAAATTATATTCAGGACAGTCCTAGCATAAAAACATTTGGATATGTTACTGTTACTGTAGAAACTACATCACTTAACGTAACCGTCATTCTTACCCAGCAAGTTCCCTCTGTAGAGATTAATAGAGATTTTGAAGCACCTGCTGCATACAAGAGCCTGCTATTAGTATTAAACCCCAAAATATTTATGATAGCAACCTAAATGTGTCCAGATGACCAATAATTAGAAACTGAAAGTACCAGAATTTGTCATGCAATGCTTGTTTTGATTTGTACCTTCTGTATTTATTCTTCTTACCATTTCTGATTTAACCCATAACCCATAATTTTGCCAATTCAATTTGTATTTTATTCAGCTTCTTGTATGGCTGCTTGTGTTGAAGAAATTCAAAATATTTTGTTTTATCATAAAAATTAGCTCAAAGTAATACTCAAACAGAAGAACTTGAGTCTCAAGTCAAATGTCTTTAGGGTGTGATGGGTGTTGATCCAAGAAATTACAGAATAGTACATGATGTCAACACTGACAAATGAGTATTTAACACTTTTAATGTTGCACAGCAGTAGAAAAAAATGACTGGTTCTAGCTTTAGGCTGTAGAGAAATGCTGAGAAAAGCCAAGGGCTGAAGTGAGTCTGTTTCTTCTGCCACTGAATTATTTTCGTCATCATCGGTTATTTTCTCAATTAGTTGATTAGTTGTTTGGTCATAAATTGTCAGGAAATGGTGAAAAATATTGATCAGTGTTTCCCAAAGTCAAAGGGTCATCAAATGTCTTGTTTTGTCCTCAACCCAAAGATATTCAGTTTTCTGTGAAAGAGGAGTAAAGAAACTAGAAAACATTCACCTTTAAGAAGCTGAAATCCAAGGATTAAAAAAAAAAATTCTTAAGAAAAACACTCTTTATCAAAATAGTTGGCGATTAATTTAGTAATCGATTAATTGTTGCAGCTCTACTGCTGTGCAACATTGAATGTGTTAAATACTTATTTGTGAGTGCTGAAGATACCAGAAAATATATCATTCATCTTAGACTTAATATCAGAGATAGTTTGATCATGACATCTCTGTTGTTCTGCCTACAGGACCTCTCCTCAGAGGAACGCTTCCACGTAGAGCTCCACTTCAGCCCGGGTGTCAAAGGCGTTGAGGAGGAGGAGAACGCACCAACCGGCTTCGGCTTCAGACCCGCTTCTGCAGAGGTAGCACGACAGGTAGAATCACATCCGTGCACTTTCACCACATGTTTTTGTTTTGCAGAGGGCAGCGTGTATATTCTCTCCTCTCCTCTGCTCACTCAGAACGGGCAGAAACAGACGGACCCCGGCAGCCTGGAGGACCTATCACGAGATGAGACTGACCGCGCCGTGCCACTGTCCGAACCAATCACCATTCAGAGACGGTCCCCGCTCATACGCAATCATAAGACGGGATCCATGGAGGTGATTAATCCAACTTGTCCTACAAAGAGTTACAGTTTTGTCCATAAAAACACTGTCAAACATCAAATCACTCACCTTTTCCCTCCTGCAGAGATGGTGTATTTCTGTAGTTAGTTACATAATCAGTGTGTTTTCTAGACCCACAGCTTCTGGCCGTGGTTTTAGTCTCTCGTCTTTTCGAAGGTCATATTTCACCCTGCAGACTAGCAGCCAGCAATGAAAGCTGATGCATAATATCAAGTACACTTAAGCTACCCTGCTACCACTGTCTGAGGGTGCTCTGTGTGTGTGTGTGTGTGTGTGTGTGTGTGTGTGTGTGTGTGTGTGTGTGTGTGTGTGTGTGTTTTCCACCAGGTTCTGTCAGAGACATCATCCTCCAAAGTAGGCAGTTATCGCCTCTTCTCACTCTGCTCACGTCAATCCCCTGAGATGAAACAAAGTGGATTAGGTAGGTGTCATAATGCCCTGTTTCCATGGCAACTGTGTGTATAGATGACAGTGTGAAATTGCTCAGAGTGGGAGGGATCATTACAAGACTTTTTGATCAGTAATGGAAATCATACACTGTGAGGGCTGTTTCTTTTCGCTGTGTGTGGAAATGCATGCAGGCAGCTTGTTTCTCCTGATGAAGATATATACGTGTCATATACATGTCGTCTACGTGTTTGTTTGTGAAGAAAAATTCTCTCCAAATACAAGGGACTGGCTAATGATTATATGGTGGCTGCATTTTCTGCCTGGTTTGGGATCTAAATCAGTCTTCAAAAGTATTTTACATCTGAAGATACTCCAGCTTTAGTAACTGTAATTTGAAATTCAAAGACTTGACTCAGTGGTCCAGTTTCCAGGACAGAAATGATACGCCATTTTGAAATTTGTTCTGCTTCCAACACTTAATCTTCTTTCTCTGAAACATGTGCCCAGTGTTTTAAAACAATAAACAGTTGTTTAACATCAAGAAGTTAGAAGTTTCCACTCTAAATGTGATGAAAATCATGAAATATTTGTACCAGTGGCATGTTCATATACTCTACTGAGGTGTTTTAAGCGCTAACCTTTTCATAGCTCCATACAGATTAATATTTCACTGCCTCCTCTTTCCATCGCAGTAAGCGTCAGATCCTATAATCCTGGGAGAATGACTGACTCTGCAGGTGTTTAGCTCTAATGTAGTGGCTGTTTAAAGAAAAATCCACCCCTGGTTGCATTTCTGTGTCAGTTTTTTGTTGTTTGGTGGTTAGTTTTTCTCATCACCGTCATGGGAACAGATATTATTGGTGCTGTCTCTGCAGTCTAAAACATCAGAGATAAGCAGCCAGTTTTGGTTGTAGTGTCTCAGAATTAAAGAGCAGCCACTTCTTTTTGCAGCTGCATTTCGCATTTTGTGCTGTTTTTCAGCAGTCATACAGGAAGAAATCTTTCAGAGAAAAATTCTGTTGCTTTTCCCTCCTGTTTTCTCTTTCTATGCTACTCCTTTGTACTTTTTGTTTGGATATATGCTGAAACAAAATCACACTCAGTGCACTGAATTTGTCACAAATTGGGAAGAAAAACTGTGAAAGGATTTCAGGGTGGATTTTTCCTTTTAGCCACAAAGCCTGGCTTAACTTTAAAAACTGTCTCCAGCCTCACACGAGGAGCACAAAGACGGGGAGAGATTTTGGTTTAGGATGCATGGTCTCCTCTGGGTCATTATCTGCCTGTCTGTCTCTATTTTCCTGTCTCTTTTTCTCTGTTTCCCTGTCTTTTTCTCTCTCTTTCTCTGTCCCTCTCTGGATAGTTGTTTGAGTAACAGCATGATATGTAGTGGTAACTAACCCCCCCGCCCCCCTCGCAGGCTCTCAGTGCGCCGGGCTCTTCAGCACCACTGTCCTAGGTGGGTCCTCTAGCGCCCCTAACCTGCAGGACTACGCACGCGCACATCGCAAAAAATTCTCCACCGGCAGTCTGTCCTACAAAGACGGTATGTGTTTGAGACCGCGCTCCTTCACTAACCTGCACAGGGCAACAGCAGATCAGTGTCTTACACATTTCCTCTTAGTCCTGAAATGTAGTATAATGTAAGTTTGACACCCTGAGCGATGCCCTGTGGGGAAAATGGGGCATATATATTAGGTAGGCATATACATGGTAGATAGGTGTAGTATTGTATGAGTATTAATTACAGTAGTTAGAAAAAATGCAAATAGCAGCACTAGAGCTTAGATTGGAAGATTTCAGTATGTGCTCTATTATAGTAAATATCATGTATGCCCATACATGTATTTTATTTTTAGTAGTAGTTTTTAGTAATTTATGTAGTTTTAGACTCCATATTCATTCTAGCCACCAAACCACTGGATTTTTCCATCTTTTTCTTTCTCCACACCACTTTGAGTAAAATTGGTGTATTTCTTTTCTTTTTAACAGTTTGTATACATGCTGCCTCAGGCCCAATTAAAACTTTTAAACACAATTTAGGCTTAAAACTTTGTGTGAAGGCCACAAACAAGAAATGTGGCACATGTAACAATAGTCAGTAGTCAGGCTCATTTATAGTTGAGTTACATAAACGTTGGTCTATGATTATGTTCTTTTTTTCAACTGCAGTATTATTTGTGCAGTGGAGATCACATTCATCGTTTTTAGACATGTCAGCGCTGAGTGTTTGGAGAGTTTGTTAGTTTGAGATGTTACTGGGAGCTTGATATTTTTTCATTCCGAGCGGCATACAAAATGATTATCTTTATTTATTTTTTTTATTTAGAGCAACTGCATGTATGAAGCAACTGTTCATCAGTATGTGTCTGTTAACTGCCCCTCATTCCCAAAATCACAATCTTCCCATGTTTTTTTTTTTTTTTTTTTTTTTTTTTTTTTTGCATGGTCCAAGGCTACACTGACTTCCTATTACAGTGTCAGTTTTTCCCATCATTACAGTGAAATCTAAATACTGAAGATAAACTTGCATACATCATAATAAAGCAATACAAGCAGCACCAACTGGCTACTGACATAAGAAACGTTTGTGCTTGAAGCGGAACATGATAATCTGATGTCTCAAACTCAGTGACTACGTTTACATGCACAAAATATTATGTTTTTCCCCCCTTATTCTGAAAAAAGACAGTAGTTCTCCTATGCTGTTTAGGGGGCTAATGGAAATGAATATTTCAGTAATGTTCCTGTTTACGTGCGGCAGCCGATTATGGAAAAGTGGCTTGAGCCATTTTTCTTCTTCACAGCCTCCCCGTTTCATTCGCTCAACCACAATCTTGAAAAGTTTGACGTTGGAATATTTGCTCATGTCCAAAAACCTGTTGATATTGAGTCTTTCATAATATTTTAAAGTAGGTGTGTTTCTCCTTCCAAGCTTGCAAACTGTTGACTTGTTGATAGGTCTGGACGATATCGCTGAAAAACCTGCCGCGATAGTGAAGTTTCATATCGATAGATATAGATGATTATTGATCATGTAGGTTTTGTTTGACGACATGTTGTCGACATGTTGTAAAATATCTATCCCTGACGTTCTGTATATATGTCCAAAGAATGCACCTAAAATCTGAATAATAACAGCTTATCCCATTTCTTGATCGAAAAAATGCTGCTTTTGGAATAAGTCCTAATAATAATATTATAAACGGAAAACAGGGTGGAACAGGTCCATAAGAAGTCTTAAATTGTCTTTATTTCACATTTACTAATTCAAAACTGAAATGCTCTTTTGGAAGGTCTTAAATATTTATTTATTTAATAATTTACTGGACTAAAGGTATCCTATTAGTCATTTCATTGCAAAATTGACTTTATAATATAGTTGTAGCTTTAAAATTTATGTATGATATTAAATTTAATCTGCTGATATGTAGACACTGTTTACATGATGCATCAGAATATTGTCATATTCGAAATAATAGTGGAAAATTAGTGTGCATGTGAACATAGTGATTGTGACTCAGTAGCAGAAGTCATACAGCAATTTTACATTCTCATCATCCACTTCTTTTTTGCACATTTTTCTGAAAGTATCAGCCCTGTGCTGATGCAGTTTGAAAGCCGGGGCTGTAACTGTGCACAGATATTATTCAAACAACTTTTTGAATAATATTATATGTGAACTTAAATTGTAAACGGACAATATTATATCAGTGATCCAGCATGACCACTCTGCCCTCAATGTGTAGCTGACATTGATGTCTGTTGTCATGTCGTCCAGTAGGTGTCACTGTGGTATTATTGTAAAGACGCTACAGTCTCCTCTCAGCTGCCATCCTCCTGGTTGTCTCACATGTAGCTTCGCTGTTGGTCTTTGTCATCCATCTTGTTACACCTCATTTTCAAGAGTCAAAGGAAGCATTCTAGTCTTGATGCAGTCGAATACGCACAAATTGTGCTCTTTCAGTGCATGCTCCTCCGTGAGTGTAGTGTTGGTGCCATTTGGACAAAAATTTCCAGGATTTAATCCTGGTCAGGTTCACCAGTTGATATTTTTCATTGTTGTCTCAGTACATGACAGAGAGGCTGAACGGATCTTAACTCTTTACTGGGATTGTTGTTTATCTTTTTCATGGTTAGACCTCAGGAAGAGGAAAGGAAAGCACGAATTAGACCTGAATATTGGGCTTGTTTTTCGAGGTTTTATATTTCTTGGTGTGAACTCTTCACCTCCTCAGTTAAAACATTTCATTTCACTTTGTCATCAGAAGATGTTCCATCCATGTGTTGCCCCACAGCCATCTTCAAACATCTTCAGACTTCAAACATCAGATATCTCTGTTTTAACAGTAACTTCAGTCAGGGCTCCTTCATAAGGTGGAACAGATAATTCTGACTCTGATTTTTATACAGTAGGTGTTGGTTGACTTTTGCACTACTGCGTCCACATTAGAGAAGAACAGGGACATGATAAAACATGATATACAAGTTACTGTGGCTCAAAGTAACACTAGTGATTTTTTTTTTTTTTTATTTCCTCAGAGTTGTTGTCTATGCCGGCAGTAAAACGATTTTCTGTGTCGTTTGCAAAGCATCCGACTAATGGTACGTCTGCTTCTTTCAAGTATTTTTCCACTTCACCTCCCTTTGTCTTGCATGTCTTCAAACTTTTGTTTTTTGACCTTGGGTTTTTTTTTCCACATGGCCCTCCAGCATTCCAGGTTTCCGTTATTTTTTTTCTAATTATTTAATTACTTATTTTTTGTTTGTTTACCCATATGCTTTGGACTCTTACTTTTCTAACACTACCTGACATTCTCTTTCTAACCAGGGTTCCCACTGGTCACTGAATTTGTGAAATATGAAGAAATCACAGGACAGGGAATGTCAGCAAACTTTTACAAAGGCCTCATCGTGTGGCAGAAAATATAGACATCTTCACACTGATTATACCTGTAAAAAATACCAGATACAGGCAGGGATTAATGGGAATAATTTCTTATAATAATAAGAATTTTAATGTCTTATTAGACTTCTCTTGTAACTGCTGGATAATAAACATAAGAGCATCTTAATAAACTGATTCATACTATACTGCTTTTACAGTAGAAGCATTCACTGCAAAATCTACAAAATCTCTGTCTGTTGCTACAGGATTCTGTTTGTCTTTTTCTGATAAATTTCATTAGGGTAATTTAGTGTCTGGCACTTCCTAATTTCCACTATTTTCAAGTGGCAGTCTCTAAGATTTTAGTCCTGGTGGCAGCAAAAATGCCGGTTAATACTGTCGGTCACAGAATTTTCAGGGCAGCAAAACAAAACTTTTGTCATTTGAATAAAGAAGTCAGGCAGTAATTAGCCTTTGTTCATCTCTTATGATTTTACACTACGCATGGGGTGAATCTGGAAACTGCAGGGCACAGTGAAATGAGCTGGTTACCTCTCTGAGAGATGGCTCACTGTAGCTGCTCCTGACTGTTCCATTACTTCCTGCAATATTTCAAACTGATCCGCTGTCGAAAAATGCTGAAAATGATCGTTGTCTTGTTTTGTAGGTGTAACAGTAGCAGTCAGTGCTGTCTCTCACTGACAAACACATCACATGTCCTGTGACTGCTTCTTAATAAAACTCACTAGTCAGTCAGCACTGTCAGTGTGACTGTGTTTTTCTGAGTCGCCACCCAGTTCAGTCATACTGCAAACATATAAATATTGCAGTACTTTCATCAGTGGGACATAGGCTCAATCACCATTGTGTTACCTCATTCAGCAACATATAGTGACTTAAAAGACAAAAAATTTTGATATTAAAACTTCAAATCAGTCTCGGCACTGATTTTCCCTTTGAGTTTCTGACATAAGCCTGGATCGATGAGTCTCTGCAGTATTTTGATTTCGTAAACATCATGTATATGAGAAACTTGCTTCCCTTAAGGGATTATAAAAATCAAATTTTCACAGCTAGAATCCTCCTGGGTAAGGTCAGTTTATTGGGCATGTACAGTAATATGCATGATGCTGTTGTGTTCAACAGCAGCTGCTTCTTAAATATAATCTAACAGACAGCCCCTCATAAATGTTAAAAATGTTTTGCAGATTAAATGGCTAATTAACCAAAACAACACAACAGACATTTAGTCATACAGCACAATAGGTAGGGGAAAATGATGATCCATAAATTGTATATCCAGGCTGAATTTGACTTCATTTTAGCACAGTTTATTATCTCCTAGTCCTTCATAACTATTGTGATAGTGGCTGCCATGGTTAAATGGTAAAAAAAAAAAAAAAATAGCTGAATCAGTAGCGAGATTTCAGACACTTATTAATCATCATAATTTTACTTCATCACT
Organism: Lutjanus erythropterus; assembly: GCF_056507025.1. Classification (NCBI taxonomy): domain Eukaryota; kingdom Metazoa; phylum Chordata; class Actinopteri; order Lutjaniformes; family Lutjanidae; genus Lutjanus; species Lutjanus erythropterus. The sequence goes on along the minus strand of NC_139317.1, from coordinate 4,410,219 downwards.
GTCAGCTGTAGAGTCAGACAACAGTTATTTTCTCATCTTTAAAATGCAGGATTGTTAGAAAGCAGTGTCCATGTTCCATCGTTGAATGGTATAGTGGATTACTTTACACCCTCAGATTTCAGACACTCAAATATAGTGATAGTTGCAGTAAACAGGGAGTCAGTTCTGAAGTAATTTTTCTGGGCTTTGTGTCTCCTTTTCATGTTTGCGGTTAGTGCATGGAGGGAAAACTCTTACAGTTTAAAGAACAACTTTATTGTCAGACCAGCACATTCTGGTTTGCGTCCTCCCTTTTACTGCTGGTGTTTTTCTGTTTACTATTATAGCAGATGTCAGCTACCTGTTTCGTTACCGGGCCATTTCTGAAGGTCAATGTCAATGATTTTTATATCAGCTCAGATTTATTAAAGGGCCATTTTAATTTAGTGTTGTACTTCACTGAAGTTTGTGGACTTGCAAGAGACAAAGAAGGTTCACAGTTGAAGCAGCAGAGGTTGAGATGTCCTCACTTTTATTCCCTGGTATCAGCCGATCAGCTTGGATCCAACACTTTCGGTTAATGTTGGTCTCCAAGCTGAGAAAGTCCTGAGCCACAGAAGACTTTTGACAACTGTTTCTAGAGTAGAGGCTTTCTGTGACTGATAAACCAACTTACAAAAGATCACCTAAGATCAGTTCCCCTTTATTTTAGAAAACTGACTAACAAGTGAATCATATAGGGCTGTACCGAATAGTTAGAAGCTTCTTTTATAATGTTGACATTCAAATTCTTAATCATTATTCGTCCTCTCCACTGCATGTTTGACTGGAGGCGGGGCTCAGCTCAGACACACACACACACACACACACACACACACACACACACACACACAGAGCAGACACTGTAGCACAGAGAAGTAGAAAAGCAATATTTCTGCTTTGTCTGCAATTGTTGTTTTAAAAAGCCATAGCATGATTGCTACAAGGAGTTTTTAACTGGTTATGAAACCAGTTAACACAAGTTGACATTTGAGGACATCGATGTGGATGTTGAAAAGCAGTGATCAACATTTTTCACCATTTTCTGGACTAAATGACTAACTGATCAATTGAGAAAATAATAGCTAGAATAATCGATGATGAGAACAATCATTGGCTGCAGCCCTACATACATATGATCTACATAAACAAATAAGACCATCTGTGATAAAATTGGCTGTTTTTATGTAGTTATTTTTAATGCCTGCTACTGGGTCAGATTCTCCTTGAAATCAGTAGAAATGAGTAGTGAGTAGCACGTTAGTCAATTAAAAAGAAGCAAGAGAAGATGTTTATGTTATGTTTTGTGTTACGTTATATCTTGTGGTTATTAGGGTGGAAACACTACCGCTTTTGTCGATACGGGGCTCCAAAATCAAAAAAATAGTTCCTTTTAGTAGCTCTCAGCTAACAGCAAAGTGTTGTCAAGATATTGTTTTTATAGAAACAAAATTCACATGCAGTGTATTATTCTCTTGTTTTTGTTCTCATAAGCACTTCATCCCAGTGCTCCCCAGCATCCGCCAGCCCTTGTCTACCAGAGAAAAACTCAAAGCCTACAGGGACATGAACTCTTTGCTCAATTGATTACATTGGAAAATGTGACCAGACATTCAAAGCTTCATTCAAAAACATCAGTAGAAGCTTCCAGTGTAAAAATAATCACATTCGGTGCAGCCCTAAATCCTTGGTTGTCTCTGTTTTGAACTGTAATCGCAACCAGTCATCATTCATTTTTTAAACTTAAAATCTTTATCCGTTCTGCACAGTTTCCATGTTTAAAAAGCAACATAACAAAGCAAACAGTCTTATGATGGAATTTCGTACTGAACAAAGGGTGGGAACCCTGTTTAACATCCTGCATACAGTTTGTAAATTGATCACCATTACCCAGTAATTCAGTATATTTTTTTTTCCCAGTGGATAGATGTGTGTGAGAGTGTGTGTGCGCTTGTGTGCATGTGAACACAGTAATTACATAAGATACACACCTGTTGCCATCATTGTAGAGGATGTGAATTGAGCTCATTGTTAAAACGCCACCAACAGCACATGAATGTTTAACCCTTCCTCTGACCTCAGCTCCATGACTCTCCCTCAGCAATGCTTACTTTTTTATATGTTTCTTCTTTTTTTTTTTAACAAAGCCTCCTGTATTATGTGGATTAAAGGATGAATACGGTTCAATCACAGCTGACAGAAGCAGGATCAGCTCTCGTTGACTAACAGGGGAAGGGTTAAAGCATCGTTCATCTCATCTCCTGTGTCTGTTCTTAAAAAAAAAAAAAAAAACATTGGTCAGTTTTGTTTTGATCCATAAGCTCATATGCTTGTCAATGTCTTCAGTGCACAGATTTGGTTGTCCAGTGTGTTCAAGACTTGAAAAAGGGCAAATATTCAAATATTCTTGAAGAAGTGTCTGTGGCGATGACTGAATGTCTCCACTTTTATGATTATGAGATATTTATGTTGTGAAATACTCATCTGGATGATCAGCCGTTTTTATTGCCATTTCACTCAGAACTTTTGGTCAGTCGGGATTTTGTAAATTTTTTCATATTTCTGTTTTTGGGTTGAATAGCCAGGTTGGATTGCTTTGTATGGGTATGAGTTTTCTATCTCTTTGGTGGTTTAACTGTTTGTGGCTCGGTGCCAAGTTTCTGTGAGAGTCAACCAGAGCAGTAGCATGTGAACATGACAGTCCATCTTTTAGGAAATTGAAATTACCCCACAAAACGTCACTTCCTGTTAAAGGGATGGTTCAGAGTATTTGCAGTGGGGTTGTCTGAGATTCAAATCCATAGTCAGTATTTTACCTACAGTAAGGCAAGGCAAGGCAATTTTATTTATATAGCACCATTCATACACAAGGCAATTCAAGGTGCTTTAAAGAACTTGAAAATGCATTAAAATAGAAACATTAAAAGAACATTAAAATTGTGTAGATGTAGTAGATGGAGGCCGGCACGCCCTCAGTTTGGAGAAGCAGCAGGAGTACTGGTGTAGGAAACTAAGCAATGTACTGCTGTGTACAGGGTCAACAGCAAAATGGGTTTTAGCCGTGGACCATTTTTAAGTGGCTAAAGTACATTTTGTTGCTGTTGCCTGTCCACAGCAGTACAGCTTAACTTCTTACACTGGTACTCCTGCTGCTTCTACAAACTGGAGTCATGTCGACCACCACCTCCTGTACATAATACACTGACTATGGATAAGTACCTCATGCAACGGCAGTGCAAAAAAAAGTCTGAATACTCCCTTTATGAAAACAGACATACCGTGTAAATACACTGAACATAACTTTGACATAACATATTTCTAGTTTTTCTCTGATATATATTATTCACCACAGGAACACAAGATGACACATCCACCATAGCAGTGGTTCCACCTGTCTGGTGCACTGCACAAGGTATGACGGCCCCCGGTGATGCAGTTTTATGTTGGCGCCAAAAGTCCAGCTGCAGCTTTGTGTCAACAGTGTCATTTGACGGCATCAGTTGTCCATATTGTTTGTTAATGTGGACACTAAAAATGTATCTGCACATGTACTGTAACAGTTTCTACAGAGGTGGCTGTTACTGCTTCCTGTAAATGTCTTGTGACACACTTGCTCCTTCGTGGGTTTCTCCTGAATTGGATATATTTTCAGAAATATTCAGATTTTTAAAGTAGAACTGAGACGCTGCAGAGGAGCAACATGATGCTTCTGTTTTCTTGTTCTGAGCCTTGCTGACGTGCTGGGTGATTTTCAGAAAGTTGCTTGAGATGATTTGCTGCTTCTCTTGATCTTTGGCTGTTTGGCGGCCAGGAGAAACTGGTGGCTGCCTCCTATGTTTCCAGCATGACCTTCATACACACACTCCACCTTTTCACCCTCCTATCTCCTCTCTCTCTGTATCCTCCCTTGCTCTCCAAACTCTTATTTCCCTTCTCATTTGTATCGTACTTTAGCTCCTTCTCCCTCTTCCTTCCTCCTGGCTCATATCCTATCGTTTCATGTCTTTTGTGCTACTCCTCCTCCTCCTCCACTGCTCTGTCCCTCCTCGCTCTCCCTCTTCTTCTTCAGAGCCCCTGGAGGAGCACCATGTGGCCCAGTTGTTGAGGCGTTTCTCCACCGACCTCAGCCTGGGCCGCCACCTCTCTCTGGACAGGGCGCTGGCCCACCACCTCCACCAGTGCTCCTACCACCTCCGACTCTTCCGAAACTGGCTCATCTCCGGCCAAGATCCCCTAGAGTACCTCTACGGTCAGCCCCTGGCCCCGCCCTCCATTACCCCCAGCCTCACACCCTGTTCAACCACTGCTCACGGTTTAGTTGGGACTGTGCTTGTTTTGTGGTTGACTCTCATGCTTGGCCTCTTGATGTTTCTGCATGCTTGCCTGTTTCTGTGGTTATGCAGATTGCAAGCTGGAGTGGTGTGGGCTGTTTGAGATTTTTGGGCCATTTTTGCCACTCCTATCCTCCCCCTCTGCAGTGGTGTCAGTAGCTTTTACACGTTTTCTAATAACTGTAAATCCTCAGAGTTTCTAAGTTTATTATTTTTATTTCTTTATTTTTCGAAGGATCAGACATTCTTAAACCTTATGAAATAAATTTTAAGCCACTTTTTTGTAATGTAACTGTAGGGGTAGGTATTCTTAATTGCAATGGATAAATGTTACCAGTGGAAAACACTGAGCTAAGCTAACATTAGCTGGACACCTATAACAACAGTATTTATTTTTTTTTTTTCTGGTTTCCTGATTATTTTGGGGTTTACTGAGGCAACTTCACTGTAATGATAGAGAGTATCCCAACCTTGTAAAGCATTTTGTTGCGTAACATTTGCTAAATTGAGGCTATTTTTACAAGACTCACACAGTTTGTGCTATTCAATTCATTTGTGCTGCTTGGCAACGACTGAGTAGCTTAACTGAGAATAACGCTAGACTAATAATTTAAGACAAATGCATAAGGAGATGGGAAGACTTTCAACTCGCATGCTGTAAAAATAAGGGAAAATCCTCAGCATAATTTTAAAGAGCCCAAGTTGACATCTTCAGATGTCTAGTTTTGTCCAACCAAGTTAACTCAACAATATTGAGTTAACTATCATAAAACAGTGAATATTCATTAATTGTAATTTTGCTTAAAAATAACTTGATTGAGATATCGAGTAATTGTTTCCCTGTGTCCAATTTGCCAAAGATAATTTCAATATCAAAAATTGAGAATTAGAGACGCCTATCTCCTGACTTAATTTCTGTGGTGTTTTGAAAACTTTTTTACACAACAAACCGTGATTTTAATGCATTATAAAGTGCAGGATTCAAATAAACAACATGACATTCTGAAGCAAAAGTCTAAAGTCTGCAAAAACTAAAACGACAGCAGGCAGCCAGTGTGATGACTGGCAGACGAGTCAGTGATACTCTCTGATACTACTTCAAACACACATTTTAGCAGTATTTGATACTTTTCAGATTCTAATTTCAGACTTTGTGTTCTTCTTGTCTGACCTACTTTCTTTTCTTCTCTCACTCACTGTTAAAAAGAACACGTACACTCCCCAAAACTCCATACTACGAAGAGCTCATTAACAACAGCTTGTGCACTGTGAATTTAAAAGAAGCAATTCTATCTAATGCACCAAGGCAAGACAAACTGGATTCACTCTTGCAGATATGCACACAGTAAAACAGCAACACACCTCATTTCCATTTTTAGTGTTACTCCACTCAGTTTAAGATTGAGGCCACCTAGATGTAAAAAATTACGCTATATTTATCTTGGCAGGAGATGAAATCATCACAGCAGCAACAAACAAGGGGGTACAATAATTAGTTTACAAAGCGACATGGCAGCACATTATTCACTCTTACCAACACTGAGTGATGTTTCGATCACGAGGCCAACTTCTGGCACATGGAGGGCTGGACATCAGACCTGGACATGTTGGAGTAAGACTGAAATGTCACTATAACCGATGCTACAAATCTGTCTGGAGTCAAAAGTCATCTTCAAATGCTTGGTCATATTCTTGGTCTTGTATGATCATTCTTTGATCATTTTTGCTCAAACTTTACTAATTTTACACTGTATTTAATTTAAATCCTGCTGCGTGTGTTTGGACAATATAGAGTGCTGCTGGAATGAGTCCTAATACACTTAGATGATGTAGCATATTTGCACTTCTGGTTCCTTTGCCTAGATGTTTTTGAATGGGTTTTTGGTTAGATGCCTCAAAAAAGGGTCTGTGGTTCACACAAGTTTAAGAGATTTTCATGTTTTGTTCTATAACATAAAATACATCAGTAAATGGGTGAATTTTTTAAGCTTTTATGTGTCTTGAAAAAGATGGTGGCTAACAAGCGGCTACATGAGACTACAGAGGCCGTCAGGGACTAGAGCTGTCCCAAAATTTGAGCATTATTTCAAACAAATGGCGGAGAAAGTTCATATTCAAACTAAAATTGTTTCTGAGAATTCAAAATTGACAATCTATAAGAACGACAGATCGTTTAAAGTAGTTTGACTTGTGATCCAGCAAAAACTGCTCTAAAATTTCACTATCAGTGCACGTTTTAGATGCCCCATTGACCTATCAGGAACCTAAACTAATAATGTTGTTTGCTACAAAAATGAGGGATGCTAGCAAGAAAATACATTCCAACTGAAAAATCATGATACCAAAGCACTTTTGTGTGGAAGTATTTTGGGTTGTATGCCGTAGTTGCAAAGTAACTCAGCAAAAGTGGCTGCAAATCTGTGGACTCACCTGCCAGCAGTGTAGCAGGTATACAAGTGAACAAACATTCAGATTCATTGTAATGATTTGTGTTTCATTGAAGATTCGCTTAAATGTGATTTGGGGCAAAAGTGACAGCCCTTTCAGGGACTTTGAATGTCATCACGCCTAATACTAGTCATAAAATGTTGGTGACATCGAAGTCGTATGACTGTGTGAATTTTGGTAATTGCATTTACGTCTCAATATTTATAAAATTTATTTTGTGAGATTGTCTTCCTGAACAAAACCTGAAAATATCATGAACTTTTGTTTATTTTCTGCACTAATCCAAAATCCATTGGCTTCTTGTCGAGGGAACCAGAGGGAAGCTAACTTCCAGGTTAGCCTACAAACATCTGTCATCCCTGCGCCACTCTGTTAAACACAGAGAAATCTGTTGTATTGTTTCACATGAAGCGAGAACATGTTTACATTCCTTAAATCACTGGTATCAGTACAGAAACTCTCAGTTATACCCAGAGGATTCAGTAGAACAGAAATAGAAACATGTACATGATCAGCACATTCCTCCACCAACTGTACATAAATCAACATATTGCACGTAGCATCATATTGACAACATGACATATGAATATTTACATGTTTAGGTGACACAGAAACAGATTGCTGCTGCTGACAAAGCAGCACCGTCTCAGCATCAAGCTGTCTCAGTTAAAGATTAAAGATTTTTTTATACGACCTCTTCACAGATGATCTATCATCACCAGCCTGAACCTCAATGTTTCATACTGACACAGAAACCTGATGTTATTAATCCACATCACATTTAGCTCTGTGCATTTGAAATCAGCTGCTCTGTGTTGAATTAGATTTGAATGCCTTGAATCCTACCTGACTTTAACCAGCATGTGATTCCTGCTTGTACTCACACTCTGTGCAGGTGAGCAGAGCAAAAACATCTGACTCTGAGGCTTTTAGATGATCGAGGCGAGCTGTGGTCTGACGCTTTGTGATTGTGAGCTGCTCTGGTGAAATGGTTGTGAACTAACAGTGGATGACCTGCCTTGGATAACGTGTGTTGGACCTGAGCTGCAGTCTGGACAGGTTTGACCAGCTTTTGTTAGAGCTGCAGCTTCTGTGTGTTGGAACTGACCAGAAAGAGGCCGGCGTTATGTATTTTTTGAGATCTGCTTGCTTTTGCAAATGCAGCGAGACATTTGAGATGTGTAGACTTGTTGCCGTTTGATATGGTGTCATGTTGTCTTGGCGTCCAGCATGGTGTTTTTTTTTTGCAACTTGCCTGTGTGGAAATGAAGCGGAGAGGCCGGCAGGAGTTCACAGCAGGTTAGGACCCGTTCAGGAACAGGAGCACCGTGTTGAGGTGTAGCGTATGGGTGGCATTGGGGCGGTGGAGACAGCTGAAGTGGTTCTGCCTGCTCTTCTTCTGACTGCCTGGTCTAACTGAGGGCTGATGTGCTTGCGGGCATCGTTTCTCTCCTTTGCTGCAGGCTTTGAAGGCTGCTCCATGGTGCCCTCCATCTATCCCCTGGAAACGCTGCACAACTCGCTGTCGCTAAAACAGGTCAACGAGTTCCTCGCCGGCGTGTGCGAGAGCGCAGGGGATCCGCACACGAGGACTACCAGAGGTTAGAAACAAACACATCCATGTTGTTATTATTATTATAATCATCATCATTTAACTTGACCTGATGTTGTTTTTTTTATCCCTGCAGCTCTGTCAGCCATGTTTGACACACACAACCAGCCGTCAGTGGACTCGTACATCCCTCAGAGAGTCCTCTCATCCTCCATCTCCCTCAGATCTCGTTCTGACAGACCTCCTTGGTGTGAGTATCGCAGCATCTCCTTGTTCGCACCAAGATTTGACATTTCTGGGTTGGCCTCCCTCGGCTGGCTCACTTTCAGATGTCTGCAGATTATTTATGGAATACAAGTGGTCCATTACAGCCTCGCACTTTACTCTCTGTTATCTTTCTGTCTGTCATTTTTTCAGACTCATTGCTCTGCTGAACTCAGTGAACCGACACACAGCACTTTTCTTGCAAATCAGTGTAGCTGTTTGGCTAAATGAATCATAACAGTTAAGTTAAAGCTCTGATCAGGATTTTTGGGTTCAACTCCTGATTGCTAGAAGCAGCATCTGCTGATACCGATCACAGGTCTAATTGAACTTTATACTCTGTAACTTTATTTATTTATCCAAGTATTGTTAACAACATTATATGTTAAGTATAAACAGGACACCATTTTTAAATTATTTCTAAAATTGTTTAGCAGAGTGCTTTTTTTGCTCATAAACATTCATTTATTAGATAACACATGGTACACAGTAACAAGTAGTTTTTTGTAGCAAAAATAAACAGATAATACATTAAAACAACCTAAAATTATCTTAAGCAGGGAAAGAAAGAATTATTTTGCTCCCTTTAAATTTTAGGGTTTATTTCATCACCAACGGTTCAAAGCAGAGGAATTAATAGGAATTTGTAGGAATTAATCATCCATCTACCGACAATTGTCATTTTAACTCACAAACAAATGCATTAATAAATTACTGGTAAGTTCACTTTCTGAGTTTTATGAGCAGCATCTTTATTTGTTTAAAATCTGCCATGGTGTCATTGGAATTTTGTGGGCACAGATTCTGTGAGGGCTCGCTCGTAATTAAAAGTGGTGTAGCAAAAGAACAAGAAAGTAAAGATAGATGTAGGACTATCTATTTAAACAAAGAAAAATAGAAACTTTCCCATTTGAAACAAACTTCATGGCCATTCAAGTCTAGATTTCCAAGTTTACGAGATGCACCTGAATGCACCATAAAGTCAGCAATACATACTCTTGGTATAGTTTTTTATTACATAATAATTTTTGTGCAAAAAACTAAACAACAAAAATTCAAGGTATGATGATACCATGATAAAAAGTTCATGATACAATATTTATATTAAAAACAGAAAAAATTATGACTTGAAAAAAATGTTCTTTATGACATAAATATATAAATCTGCACAATAAACACAAAAAAAATTGGTGTGTACAGCATTTTTGGCTTGTATAAAATTTGTCTTTCCTTTTAATTTAAAGTGTTTCTGCTCTCTGCAGTGCTCTCTGTCTTTGGCAGTGAATGTTTGAATGATGTATGTACAACTGCAAAAACAAAATGCAGCTTTCTGCATTCTTTTTATAAAATAATAGTAAAATGGTTAACCATGTAACATCACCGTAGATATGATCACAGTCAGATACAGTATCAAGACTTTTCTATTGCATTATATTGATATATTGTTACATCCCTGGAGACCACAGCAAAATGGATTTTAGTCACCTATTCATTGGTGGCCAGTTAATCAGGGCCCCCTTAATGTAGTTCTTTTTTCTTTTCTGTCCCTGCAGACAGCAGCGGTCCATCCAGCACAGTGTCCAGCGCTGGACCGTCCTCTCCCACTACAGCTGACACCTCCCCACGCTTCAGCTTCAGTGATAAGATCTCCCTCACCCCTCAGAGCAGCGAGGAAACTCACTCCTCTCAAAACATTGCCTCTCAGCTGGGGCCTGCAGCCGGATCACAAGGCCTCGACCCGGCATGCCCTGCTGGCTCAAACCCCGGTGAAGTTCCCCTGACTCCAAATAACTCCCCAGAGGATGATGTTGAGCTCTGTGCTGCTGCTTGTGAGCAGCCTGATGATGCTGAATGCTCACCGGAAGTGCTGGAGGATTCTCCTGTGTCAACGGACGCTGCCAGCTGTGCAATATCAGATCCTGGGCTGAGACTGCCCTGCTCTGGGTTAGCTGAGCTTGCTCTGGGTCGGATGGAGGGTTACTGCCTCCCCGGCTCTCTGCCGGTGCTGCTGGAGCTCAGAGAGAGCAGCAGCGAGGCGGGCTCCAGCTCCCAGACACCTCAGTCTCCCGAGGGACCCGACGAGTTCTTCGACACTCAGGAGTCAATGGAGCTGTGGATGGACAGTCCAGAAAGCCTCCCCCGTCCTGAGACGCCTCTGGAGGTCGGAGCCACTCATACAGCGGAGCCGTAGGGCGCAGAGACCTCCAGAAAACAGGCCTCAGATTTGTCAAACTACTGTGGTTACATTTGTAACTTGACAAGCATCATCGTCATTATCAGTCATGAGCAGTGAGGCATTGTACTGAGCTCCTCCAGCCTGATGACTGAGTGCTGAGTAATAATGAACGGGCAGCTGATCCTCACACTGGCCTCTGCATTGGAGAATCACATGACGATGCCCCACGTGCTGTTCATTGCCTTTAAAGCACACTGGTGACCGACCAGTGTCACCACTGAGCCTCCTCTGACAGTCCACTGGTTCAGTTCATCTGTCTGTAAAGATGTAGGAAGCCACTTGTTGTAAGGTGATGCTTTATCATCAAGTTTAAACTCAACAGCTCTCTGTTACTCTCGCTTATAAGCTGTTGCACAAGCCCTTTCCTTAAAGCTGCATTGATCGATTTTTGGCCACTAGGGGGCAGAAACGCTCAGAGAATTATAGCCGTTATCAGCTTATAAAGCTGTTGGAGCTAAGACTGAACAAAATCACCCTCGCATTGTAGTCATGTTAGTGTCCACATGATGAATGTAACTTCAATATTAACTCTACTTTTAGCTCTGGCTCTTCTGAGAAGAATATCTGGCATTTCAGCTGGTTGCTAACATGGTCGTCTGCCATTTGTGCTGGGCAGGTACAGGTGTACGCTGTACAGTGGATTTATCAGCTGTTGATGAGAAGATTGACTCTTAAAGGTTCAGATTATTTGAAGTGTGGTTGTGTGAAGGACTCATCTAAAGTCAGTGACCTACAGTAGATGGAGACTGACACACTTCCATGCTTGTAGAAGCTGTAGGAGCAGCAGTGTAGGAAGCCAACCAACGTACTTCTACAGACATCATCAACAGCAAAACATGCAACTAAAAAAAAACCAATACAGTGATACAATACCAGTATTAAACAAAACGATACTCACTACCACTTTTGATACCACAGCAAAAAGAAAAACGTTCTAGGCAGCCAAAATAGATTTTAGATTTTTTTTTTTCTTAATTAACATCACTCACACAGTGCTGGTACAGAAAAAAGTCACTGAATGTTGTTTGGTTTTGCTGCAAGCCAAATTTGAGGCTGGACAGTGAAGACAGAACATTTTTCTAATAGCTTCTTTACTTTTGATACTATCAAATGTTTTGATTTGTTTAGTTTTTAACACGTGGTGTTCAAAAAGCCTTGATACTTTGATTCTTTTGACAGTTTTACTGTATTTAGAATAGTTTTGCCGCTTTACTTTGCCACCAGACTGTCCTTTCTGAGAGAAACCACCGTTATATCATTCTTTCCGAAGTCACCAGACTCGTTTGACCTCGCAGAACACGGGATTTGCTGATCTACTGCTGCCTTAGTTATTTAGTTTGTTTGTGTCATTGTGTGACTGAATCCAAACTAACCCTTTAACACACCATGGTCACACAATGACAAGCAAACTAACCGATCAAGGCAGTGTTAAACCAGTCTTTTTTTCCTGTCAGAAAAGGCTGTCTGATGATGAGGTTAAGTGGTGAAAATAGTATAAATATAGTTTACACACAACTGATAAAGATTTTTTTTTTAGGCGTCTAAAATAAATTTCACCCTGTCAACAGCAGTGCATTACTCAGCTTCTGACACTGGTACTCCTGCTGCTTCTACAAACTAATGGCGTGTCGACCGCCATCTTCTGAAGATAATACACTGACTGTGTATAAATACCTCACACAAACACACTTCAAATAATCTGAACTATCCATTTAACCAAACAGGAAATGTGCTGTGAAACTAAACAATGAGCAAAAACAGGCCAAAAGAAAAAGCATTTTCACATTTCATGTGTTCAGTTGATTCATTGTGACCATAAAAATATTGATTAATGGAGCTTTAAATTGTGTAAAGTCTGTCTGGTGTGTCTTTCCTTCAGCCCTTTACTCTTGAACAGCTGCAGTAGTGAAGTTTTAGCCTTTGCATTAATTGCTTTCATATCATCCATCACATCCAGGTGTCAGTGCACATGTCCTGACATTGAGACAGATGTGCTTTATCATCGCTATTGAAGCACAAGCTTTTCTTTTTGCTTTGTTTATTACAGGTTACAGACTTATAGACTCGTTATTTTCATGAGAAACAGAGAAAATGAATCTGTGGCTCTTCTGCTCTTCATCAGACGCCAGCGTCTGTCCTGTGCAGAGCTTCTGTGGCTCTACGTTTAAAACCTGCATCTGTGATTTTAAAAAGACGCAAAACAAAATCTGAATGACAGCAGCTGAATCTTCATTATTGCCAGTAAGATATAATAAGTGTTTAATCTGCAGGTCAAACCGTGTGTGCACTGCTTACTGCCAAAGTCCTTAAGCCTCATTGAAGATTTAATATAATCAGTAGGAATTGATAGAGAGAGAAAATAATATTTATTTTGAAATTGCATCTTGAAAAGAAAGAAAATGTCTGGTATTTTTGATACCTGCATCAGATATTTAATTGTACCATAGCTATTGTATATTTTTTGTAAAATCACCTCATGATGTGGGAAAATCCAAAAGCTAATCTCTCATTTTATCACTGAACAAACAGGAGGGGCATTTTACATTTAATGTGCTTTTATTGTGGCACAGTCATGTAGCAGGTGTGTGTGTGTCTGTGTGTGTGGTAGGGGGTACACACATGCTCAAGAAGCGATTCAGGTAGACGAGAACGCTGATGTGCAATTCTGTGTTTAATCAGTGGGATTTCATGTTACATTATGTTGTACTGTAGAGGTGAAAAACACAACTGTGAGTTACCTGCCATCCCGTCTGTGTGTGTGTGTAGATCATCACGCTGTTTGGCTTTTTGTGCAGCAGGTGTTTGGTCAATTCACTCAAATTACAAAAAATTACCTTTACTGGTTAATTTCTTGGTTTATTTGTCCAGGTTTTGAGATATCTGACTGACATTCCTGTCTGTATTTGTTGTGCTAAAAACATCTAAAATTGTTTCCCAGTCACTCCGGATCATTCAGAACTCATTGGGCCCTTTTCCAACAACATGGAACTGGCCCTGTTCCGGTTCAGGAACCTAATTTTTGAACCTTTCTGAGTATTCCACCAAAACTGAATTGGTTTGTAACCTGTAAAGTGTGAAACGCTTTCTGTTGATGACATCCTTGATTACAATGGTTCCACTTAAAACCGGTGGAAATGAGGGCTGGTTCACTTGATAAAACCAAGGTTCCAAGGATCTGGAACGGAACTGGTTCAAGAACTAGAGCTTATTTGGTGAAAAAGGGTCCAATGTGAAGGTTTTTCTTTGGACCTGCTGTACTGTACTTGAAGAGTACACAGACTGTAAATAAAAGTAGACGATGCATCTCCGTCCCGCCCTGCAAAAATGAATCCAAAATATCCCGGATACAAGCGCTGCCATCTTGTGCTGGTGACATCATTTGGAGCCAGAGTCTGTGCAGTAGTGATCAGGGTGGAGCCACGGTATCAAGGTATTAAGGCAGAAATCTCAGAAACAGATGTGTCAAAACCTGGACAAATAAAACCAAAACCATCCCCGTTGCTAAAATACCACTAGGAGTGAGAAAAGCATTGTTGTGATTTGTGTGAACTGACCCTTTAAAATCTGTTCTGAGATCCACCTTTTAATCATCGAGGATGACTCGTCTGTAATCCAATAAAGGTTTCCCTGCGCAGCTTCTGAATGCTTCATGAACTGAAATGTTATTTCAACCTGTCAGATAATAAGCTTTTTGGTTTAGATGCACAATGTGTGTTTTCCTCAAATCTGTGCCGACTGTACGGAGCCGAACGGCTCCACAGCTCCACATGTACACAAATGTTTCCTGTCTGTTGTTCTGGAATAATCTTCTGTGTGAAGTTAATCGTTTTGGTTTTAGAAACATGCACAATTATACTGTATTACTTCCAACGATGTTACAGAATATATTGGAATGTAAATTCCATTTGTGGGCCTACTTTGTTGTTTGGTTTAGTATTATGGTTTCTGTACTGTAAAATAAACCAACGATTAAATAAAATCAAGTTTAAAAACAAGTTTAAACTTCTCATAAACTATTGAAAACATTGGTGTAACCTTTAAGTATCTATAATTATGAATGTAGTGTTCAACTTCTTTGTTCTGCACTGAACCGATTAAGATGATTTGTCTTGTTTGATGAGTGAACTTAAAACTTTTTGTTGCTCAGCCCTGACTGTGAAAACACATAATCAAAATATACCTTTTTCATTGCAGCCATATTGATGTTAAACAGTAAACTCAGGTGTTACAGTGATACTAATTAAAGTCTCGTTCCATTTAGTGCAGCAGAGTCTTTCGAGTGAGTCAACATGCATCACAGCAGCACCCTGACTGTTTGACCTGAACAGAATGGGATGTTTATTAGTATCATTGGCAACACATGTATTTACCCTACAAAATGGCAGCTGTGAAATAGATCATACCCTCATTGGTGTGATGTCACTCAGGTGGGCGGGGCAAGCCTCAAACAGGAAGTTGACCCTGCTTTAGCTAGTTTTCATAAGGTCATACAAATGTCATAGCAAATATGTTAAACAAACCTTTGAGAGAAATCTGAATATGACACGACTACAAAATCAGTTAAAACAGTATTAATATTACGCTTCTGTTTTTGGAAATCAGTTGTTTTTATTTTAGGCGCTTGGGGACAGAGGTAACAGGTTCTGCTAATGAAGGAAATTATCAGGCTTGCAGATGAGAACCCTTGTGTACGCTTTAGATGAACGGTTCCCAACCTCTAATTGTCTGTGGACCCCTAATTAATCAACCACAACCAGCAGCTGTTAATGGCAGCAGGACAAGCCAGCTGGCAAAAAAAACAAGTTTACCCTAATACACCAACCAAGCCAAACACTAAGTTTAGCCCCTGACCTCTTACCCAGTCCCTAAATTATCTTAGTCTGTTGCAGAGGTGAATGGCACCAGTGAGGCAGAGCAGAGGGACAGAATAAACAAACAAGGAAGAAATACAATAAAGTGTAGCGAGGACCAGATGAAGGGAGACATTGGAGAGTACAGGGAGTTTGCATACTTTTTCTTTTAGTATATACTGCAAAGTACATACACCTGACATACTACATCCTGATAACATTGCGCCTTGAACTGTGACCCTCTTGCTCATACACTCATCACAAAGGATTGTGGGTCAGAACAGCCAGGCTTGCATACTGCAAAATGTGACCAGATGTAACATACTGTGTGCTGGGACGTCCTAAATCTTTTTCTGGCATACTAAATGGTATGGTAGTAAGGGTATTGGAACGCACAGAAAGTTCCTGAATGTTCCAAAATCAACTCTGCAGAGGCGAGTGAAGGGATTTGTAGAGGGCATGTGAAATGATATGAAAGTATGAATTAAATTGTGTGATAAATGTTCACACAAGTATAAATGAACAATAACGTTGTGCCCCAATCACCCAAAGGTCCTGTCCTAATGACCTAAATGTTTCAACAACAGCAACAACAACAAAAAGAAAGTTGTTTGGTCAGTTTATATAAAAGGGTATGCCACGCCTCCTCGGATTAAGATAAACTTTCCTCCTCAAATAGGAAGGTAACATCCTCAGGGTTACAGATGTGGTGCAACTGTGCCCTGATTCTGTTGGCTGTATTTTATCAAACTGCCCCTGTCAGCCTTAATTCACCCAATACTTTGATTCTACTGTGTTCAAAAACAGGAAAGACATTTTTCCTAGCCAGTCATTTGTATAATCTCTCCAAGCAGATAAGACAAACTGACTGAAGGTAGATAAAATGAAAGATGTGGATTACCACATGGTCACTGAAAAACACCTAGATTGCCTTGAATATGGAAGATTGATAATAACAGTTTGAGTATATAGGATGTTTTTTTTTTCCTTTTTAAATTCACCAGTCAGAAATTTGAACCACAGGAAAAGTCAGGTTTTCATAACAACTTCCAATCAGAAAAAATCTGGAAAGTGTTTTACACAGGATGTGAACATCTGAACATCACATCCTTCAGGGTTCTTACCAGTGCTGTTTGAGAAGAGCTTGGATTTTTAAAGTGCTTGACATTGTAATTACATTCTTAACAAATAAGTGTCTGACTGAATAGTTCGCTTTTTAGATAAAGAAATAAAATAAGTGGGAGAGAGCTTAATTGCTTTTGCATTTCACACAAAATGAAGACAACGTTCCTCGAGCTTCGCTTGCCTCTGTGTGTGTGAGGCTGTGTTTACTGTGATCTGTCGGGGTTTTGTGATGTGTGCCCTTTTGACACGAGTTCCTGATGGAACAATGAGTGGGAGGCGAACAGAAGACAACATGTCAGGAGTTTGCCATTTCAATTAGTGTCAGCTTGACAATGAAAAAGATGTTATTAAAATTGAAGTTATTTATCGAGCGATTGTTCTGTATTGGCTCAGCCAGGTTTAAAGGTTTTCCTTCAGCTCGCTGCTGTTTTGTCACAAAAATTAATTTTGATTGTTTATAGCACAGTAACATCTGTGTTATGTTCCTCAGTGGTGGTCCAGGGGATGAGGGGAATAACAATAATTAAAAGTCACCCAGAGAAAAAGAAAGCAAACGCACAAACAAGGTTCTTTTATTAACAAATTTAAGGTAAAAAGTAAAGAATGAATTCTTAAAACAGCAAACGAATATTAACTAAAAAAAACACACTAAGGGAGACACTAACTAAACACACCAATAATCACCCTTCCACCAAAAAGGAGGAATGTTACCTCTGCTGAGGAGGCTGAGACACAAAAAGACAAAAACACAAAAACAGCGTCTCTCTGAAAAAGGAGTAAGGTGACCGAACCCAGGACACGGCAGCATCACAGGAACCACACACAGTCTAACCTGACTGCACACAAGCAGACTAACGCCTGCCAAATCGCCCTCTGGCCCTGCCCTGCTCCACGCTCTCTGCTTTTAAAGGGCTAGTTCACCCAAAAATGAAAATCCAGTCACTATCTACTCGTGTTTAAAGGGTGAGTTCCACATGAAAACTGAGTGGCAGAATCTCCCAAACAGTTTAAGTGAATGGTGACCAATTTTCAGACAGAAAAACATAAAATGGCTCCATAATGCTCATTTGGTGTAATGCAAGTCATCTAAAGCCCCAGCGTGCCATTCACCTGCGTGCACACACCATCATATGAACGTGGCTCCAAGCTAAGGATCTACAGTGAAGATTCAGGCTAAAAACATGGTAAAAGAAATGACTTTCAAGTCAACTTGGCATGTTGGGACTTTAGGAGACTTGGATTACAGCGGACAAGCAGTATGGAGGCTTTTTGTGTTTTTTCAGCTGTTTTTTACATTTGAAAACTGACCACCATTCACTTCCATTGTTTGGGAAATTCTGCAACACGGTTTTCCTATGAAACTCCAGCAGTGTTTTGTGGACTAAAAAACTAAGTTCGACCATCAATCAGCATAAGGGTGAGTAGGTAATCATTGAATTTTCATTTTTGGATGAAATGCCCTTCAAGCTCCAGGCCTGATTACTGATTGACTGCATCTGCTGCAAATCACTGCAGCTGCAAAAAGGGAAGGTGCAGTACCTGGACACAGGAGCAGCAGGAAACTCACGTAACAATCTGCTTTATTGTGATGAAGCAAAATCATAATTTTGCACGTAAATATTTAACTTACCACAGCTGTAAGGTGCTGGGAAAGCTTGAAAATGCACCTTAAAGGTCCAGTGTGTCAGATTTAGGGGGATTTATTGGCAGAATATGTCAGAAATAGAATTATAATATTCATAAGTATGTTTTCATTTGACTATAATAACCTGAAAATAAGAATTGCTGTGTTTTCTGTACCTTAGAATGAGCCCTTTACATATACAGAGGGAGCAGGTCCTCTTCAATGGAAAATACCATGTTGCACTGTCGTGTTTCTACAGTAGCACAGAACAGAAATTCTGACTCTGGTTACAGCCTTTGATTTCCTACAAATTTCATTGCCACCATTGTTTCTCCTTCATGCTAGAAAGAGGAGACTGAGACAAGTGTTATTTAGTTGGTTTTAATCACCACTAAATGCCACTAAATCCTACACACTGCCCCTTTAAACGTACTTGAAAAGTGCTTAAATTTGACTTTGGAAAAGGTGCAGGAACCCTCATCCATATGTGATAGTTGAATGTGTCCTTCTGCCCCCGTGGTCATTAATGTGATGCTGTAACAGCCTCCACTCTTCTGGCTTCAGTGTTTCCAGCTGATGTTAAACTTACCTGCAGGGATTTGCTCCCATTCAGCCACAAGAGCATCAGTGAGGTCAAACACGATCAGGTCTGGCTCTCAGTCTGTTTTCAAGTTGATCCCAGAAGTGTTGGATGAGGTTGAGTTCAGGCCTTTGTGCAGACCAGTGTCTAACTATTCATGCAGTATCACTATATGCTGCATCATTGGGATTTTATCTTAACTAGAACTAAAGAAGTCGAGTCCAAACCATAAAAATCAGCCCCGGACTGAAACTCCTCTCCACTATGAGAGCAGACGTTTATTTCTGCCAGATAATAAAAGTCAGCAGCTAAATCACCTCTGAACTCAGACAGTGTTACTCTGTGGAGTAAATCTGTAGAAGGTAGCTGTGAGTCAGCAGCATTATCACAGTGTGTGCGCTGTCACTGTGAAGGTCGCCGCTGTGCACCGACACTGATGTTCAGGCTGAGCTGAGGAGGAGGGCAATATTTTATGAGAATGTAAAATCTGAATCTGCAATGTCAACGGGAGTTATTTCAGTCTTCAAGCAGTGGAGGAGAACTTGATGGCCTCCCAAAATAGAAATACTACTGTGAGAGCAGCACTTGATCAGGGCTGCATATTGAATGTCGGGTTTTTAGGGGTGTTTTTTTGTTGGTAATGTCCAAAATGTGCAGATTATCAAACTGTCAGGTATTGATATTTGGTATCAAATGGCTGCTCAGATTTGTAATAATGTTAGAGATGCACAATATTCGATTTTTGTCAATAATCTGATATTTTCAAACTCATTTTGGCCGATTGCAGATACCGATATGTGCACATATTTTTTTCACCGAATTGCTGATAATTGACAAAAAATACAAAACTTTTCAAAGTGGACACATTTACTTTGTGAAAATAAGAAAAACTACTCCTGACAGGTTTTTTGCTGGTGCCAGTTTCTCTTTGTTCTGCATAAACTGGTTGCTAAGATCAGGATGACGGCTCTTAACATGGGAAGTTTGTAGTGTTGAAGGAACGTGATTTGCTGCAACTAACGATTATTTTCGTAGTTGATTGTTCAGTTGATTATTTGGTCAATTTTCTCGATTAATCAATTAATAGTTGCTTGTTTTAAAATGTCAGAAAATGGTGAAAAATGTCAGTCAGTACTTGAAATTTTTTGTACAGTTCTTGATTTTAAATTATGAAGCATTGAAAAAAAAGTGTCTCTGTGGAAATCAGTACCTGTATTGAACATGACACCCACACCCTGTTGTTCCTTCTGTTCTCCACCCTGGTCATGTGACCCAGGAGGTGATGTCATTGCAGCCTCCATTCAGCCGTCTGTCACAGCCGTGATTGTCCTCCAGCTTCCAGTCTGCTCCTTCCTCCAACACAGTATCAGCCTCACAAAGACCAAACAGTGTCTGCTCTTCAAACTGACAACAAAAACACGGAGTCGATGCTCCACCACTCACTGCCGTCTCTGTTCAGCTCGTTTTGCATGACAAACAGCTCACATGAGCACCACAGGGCCTGGACGCGTCCAGCCTGCAGATCTTTGGACTCTAAGACGGTTGAAAAGGGGTTTAACAGAGTCAGAACAAAGCTCACAGTGTTCCTGTGTCTGGGCCGCTCTGTGGGGTTCAACCCCCACCGAATTACATCATCCTCACACTCTGAGGCAGTGAAGAAGGAAAACTCGTGTCTGTAAGGCCCAGATCAATGTTTTGGAAGATAAATCTGACATCACACCAGATCAATAAGATCAGGGGATATGTTTCCTCTGAAAAAAATCAGAAAAAGATGAAGTGACTGGCTCCAGTGATGGTGACGTCATTCTGTTGGACAGAGTCCTAAAAAGATCACTTTGGTTCTACTTTTTCTGTAACACCAGGGTGAGTTTG
Source organism: Lutjanus erythropterus (assembly GCF_056507025.1). Classification (NCBI taxonomy): domain Eukaryota; kingdom Metazoa; phylum Chordata; class Actinopteri; order Lutjaniformes; family Lutjanidae; genus Lutjanus; species Lutjanus erythropterus. Next base: position 4,389,319 of record NC_139317.1, on the reverse strand, counting down.
ATATTTTGGTGTCTTATTGAAACATCTCAGTAACTGTGGGATGCCATCAGATGTGGTACAGATATGCACGGTGTCCAGAGGATGACTTCTCCTCAAACGCTACCAGCAAGTCAGAGTTTCTACTCACCCAGAGAAAAATCTGCACTACAGAAATGTTTTCATGTTCACGGTAGTTTTGAGTAAAATATCTTCATAACTATTTGATGAATTAGCATAATTTTGTGCAGACATTCATGTCCTCCTCAGGATGAATTATAATCACTTTGGTAATCCTTTGTCTTTTTATCTAGCTCCATCAGCAGGTGGTCACATTTTCAATTTGTCCAGTATTGTGGTTAATGACTACATACTTGCTACACTAATTAAATTCCCATTAGCCTCAGCTGTTCTCTGTGTTTGTGATAATTAGGACATCTTGGAATGTTACAGTAAAATGTTAAACTAAGATGGTCAACATAGTGAACATAAACCCTTTTTATAGTCATAGAAGGAAAAGCACAGCTGTAATTAATAACTTTATTGATGGCTGCATCCCATTTAGGTTGGCCAGCTCCAGGAATGGATGCAATGCAAGAAATTTGAACATGGTGCCACCGCTCAGCCTTGCTTCCATTTTTTCCCTGTGGCTTTTAATGGAATTGTATCATAATTACAGAGACACTACTACACATATTCAATGGGACGTCAGTAGTGAACCTGCAAGCTAGAAGTTTTTTGGCGTATGCGCTAGGGGAACGATTCTTATTGGTCTGCACAGGTGGCACCTTTAGGTCTGGTATAAACCTCTTGTAATAGATCTATGGTTCCAGCCATGTTCACACAATGCACAGAATGCTAAGTCCTGCTAAATATGACAGTGACAGTGAGAATGTTACAATGATGATGTTAGCATTTAGCACTGATGTGCCTTAGTACAACCTCACAGAGCTGGCATGAAACATCACTCTTCGGGCAAATTCAGAATAAAAGAAGTGGACGTCATCAGTTGTGGTTGTGGTCCACTGTTCTGAAGTACCCACTCGACTTTGGCATTATGGTTGTCACCATTTTAGGGTTTCTTCAGAGCTGGAACAAACCATATTTGGCTGAAAGGTTGGAGCTGGGTAGTGGCAACAGTAAGTTACCAGGTACCGCTAGCGCTAACTAGGTTAGCAAGGTGAACCCATTATTCAAGTTCACTGTGACATAAATTGGGATGCTAATTTTGTCTAGGAAAAACACAGCCTTGAGACAAAAGTGCTGAACAGAAAAAATTAAATGAAATTAACATTTTTAAGCAACCAACATGTTACAGTTAACTAACTAAAAACGCTATGAAAAGGTAAAAGTTCTGAGACGAAAAGGACAACACCTAAAAACAAATGTAGACAGTGCCTACATCACTACACCTTTACCCTGATTGACAGTCACCATGGTAGCAAACTGTCAATCATAAGGTAGCCCCGCCCTAAAGCGTACCCTGTTTTATCCATTATTTTACTCTAATGGGACCAAAATTTACAAAATGAACATCATGCTGTATTGAAAATAGTGATTGGGATCATAAACTCGGAAACTGAGAAGCAGGCTCATTTTCTCATTAGCTTACATACAATCTGACTTATTTTTGCAACCAGTGTAGTCGCCCCCTGCTGGCAATTACAAAAAAAGCAAGGTTTAAGTAAGTTCAGTAAAATTAAAACTTAAAATTTTCAGTAGCTTACAGAAGGAAAACATTTATGTGAGACAATGATACAAAAAGAAAAGAAGAGGGAGACATTTTTCTTCAGTAAATGATGTTTTTATTGGTCTTCACCACACTTTTTCCCTTTTAACAATAAATCTGTTTTCTATTTTTACCTTTTTTTTAAGCATTTAAAGAGAGATAAAGAGAATATTGCACTTAAAACAAGAGATGAAAGTAGAACCATGAAGCAGAAAGGAGGAAATAAACGATCACGAGGCTTTCTTTACAGCACAGCACAGCCAGGTTACATGTGCCTCCTCAGTACCGGACAGCTTAGCTTCTTAAATATACATCTTTTAAAATAGCATTTCTATGTTAAGTCAGTTTTTCTTCAGCTATTACAATACAGGAGAACTCAAAAAGGTACACATGCACGTACAAGCAGGGCTCACTGAACAGTCTGTATGATGATTTGTTTCACGGCATGATGAGTCTGATGCCACAGATATTTTCTTTTTCCTTTTTTTTTTTTGTTCTTGTTGCACGATACGAAAATGCAGCGGTTACGTGTGAGTGTGTGTAGTTATTAAGCTTTGTCTGGAAAAAAGTGTGAATAATAGGAAATCCTCTATAGATAAAAATGTATTGACAGGAGTGAACGGAGTCTCTCGTGTCTGGCAGTCTGGGGTTAAAGTGGTCTGCTCATACTGTGGTAGTAGTGTTGATTTTGTAATTATTAGCCTTTACAGTGATGCAGTATTAAACAGGAATGCAGATTACACTGTCAGTGACTGACCGGGCAGCACAGTGGGTTAACAGGAAAACACTGACATCACGGTTAACCCTGTTTCATCAAAGAAGCTGTTAATGGATCTTAGCAGGAATTAGGAACCTCAACTCCACATCAGTGTCTCCTCAAGTGTGGCAGAAACTGTCACTTCTTCATCATACTGACGACATTTTAATCTGCAGACAGAAATCATCCAAAGAAAGAAACCGTGGTGGATTTAATCTGCACACAAAGTTCTCTTCCCTGCACAGAGTCGGGATGTATTGCGGGCTACAGTACGGTTGTTACTGCCAGTGTGACCGATGAGTCAGATGTACCATATGATGCACAGTAACCAAGGCAACCAGGAGATCAAAGTCCTCCACGGAGAACGTAAAGGTAATCTGCATCTTCACATTCAACTGGGGCCGCTGAGGTTTGGGGCCCCCGCTCCCTGCAGCCCTCTGGTTTTTAAAAAGCCTTCATCGCCTTTATGAACATGCATCTGTTGTACATGCATCAGGAATAAAATATCATACATCTGGATTTTTTTTTTTTTTTTACTGTGGATCATAAAATAGCAACCCTGGTGAGGCGTGTTGGTCCTGTCGTTTGTGTGATAGTTGGTTTTGTTCCTGGTTTAAAATCTATTAAATTACTCAAAACTTATCAAAATATAAAATCATCAATATTAAATAAAACACGTCTACACATAATATTAAAGTGTTACTTAAAAACACCCACTGATTTACCACTAAAAGTAAAGAAAAAATGCTCGTAAAATGATGCAAGTTAAAAACATTATGCAGTAAGTTGAGGTGATTTGTGGCTAAAAACAATTTTGCAAACTCAAGACAAACCATATTTTATGCAGTAATTAAAAGTAACCAGCAAAAATAGCACAGGTTTTAAAGGGATAGTTTGGATTTTTTAACTTGGGTTGTATGAGATACTTATCCACAGTCAGTGTATTACCTACAGTTGATAGCGGTCAAAATGAGCCCAGTTTGGAGAAGCAGTAAGAGTACCGCTGTAGGAAGCTAAACAATGTACTACTTTTTTGACAGGGTGAGCAGCAAAATATATTTTAGCCCAACCTTTGCCTTCTGGCTCAGCTCCCTCTTCACCACGACGGTCTGGTACAACACCAGCATTACCACTGGTGCCGCACCAAACTGCCCAGTACCCCATACTCCTGCAATACCCCACACTAGGTCCCCTGGGGGACATGATCGCAGACCTTCTCCAAGTTCACTAAACACATATAAACCTTATGGTCAACCCTGCAGGATAAAGAGCTGGTCCACTGTTCCACGGCCAGGATGGAATCATATTTTAATACTTTTCCAACTGGAAACCGCTGCCATACAAGTCAAATATTGCTCTCTCCAAAGCAACCAAACTCCATTGCCAAAAACATTAATTTTACTTTGCAGAACACAGCAGTTGCTTGTTTACTGTTGGCCTGATCGGTTAGTTTGTTTGTATTATTGTGTGACCTCGGCAAATCCTAACCATCTTCAACACCAAAGTCACACAATAACACAAACAAACTAACTGAAAAGCTAATTAACTGAAGCAGCAGTAGACAAAGAACTGACATTCTCTTCAAGGTTAAATTGCTGTTTTTGCTAATGGAGTCTGGCTTCTTTGGTGATAGTGATATTTGGTTTATATAACTGCAGTTTCCTGTCACAAAAGGCTGTCTGACAGCAAGGTGAAGCGGTGAAAATATTCTAAATATAGTGTATATTTAAACTGATATTGATTTATTTTGTTGCTGACCCTGATCCTACACCAGCGCTCCTCCAGTGCTTCTCAAAACTGGAGGCGTGTTGACCGCCATTTACTGTCGGTAACTTCATATTATCCAAACTCTCCCTTTAAGTGTAAATGCTGCAATTACACCTTTTATGTTGCAAATTTTGAAAAAAAGCAAAAAGTTTTGCACACTGGTCACTATTTGTGCTTCTTCGAGTGGCAGCTCCAGGAAATCTAAACGTGACGGCTGAAATACTGAGTTGGTGCTTTAAAAGTGCCATTTTATGCTCAATATGTACAACTTGGACCTTTTATTGTGCGCTGACGTTCTCACCGACAAAAACTCACAACAACAGAGGAGACCAGCTCGCCAAAGCCTCTGCCACAGAGCCGTGGATGCACCGCGCGCCCAAATACCTTAAATCTCTACGACGGAAAACACATTTCATTTCCCTTCCAGCACAGCAGGACAGAAAGGCACATGTGGGTGACAGTCTAACCTCTACCATCATCAATCGAAACAACCAGCCCACATCTTTGTTCACCAGGCAAACACAATCTCTCCTCGCAACCACATGTTCCTATTGTTGTAGTGGAATACATTCTTCATTCTGTAGCACAGCTTTTCGTATAAAGATCTTTTTAGATGCAGCAACTGACGTGAGGTTTGTCTTCTGTCCTCTAATGAACACAGAGTGCTGTTCTGTTCTGTATGTAAAGATATAAACAGGTAGAATCCAAAGATCAGGATGATGATGTTTTTTTTTTTTTGTACTCCTCTGCCCTCAGTTATCCTCATGATCCTCTGCAACGATATGTTAACTGGAAATACACTGAAAAAATACATCAAAGACTACAGAAACAAGTATAGAAAGAAACTTATTCGTCAAATTCACTGTAAGAAATAACAGCCACTGAGAAAGTCATTACTGTAACGATTGATTTTCACCGTAGAAATATCATAATTCACTACAATACAGATCTTTGAATATTGTCGTCCCTATGCTACGGCAAATATACTCAAAAGACATACTGAAAGGACCGCTGGGGTCTACTTGAACATCTTCTATGTCACTATGTCAGTGGGAGGAACAAAGTTCAACACCGGGACTGTTATTGTTTTAGACGGAAAGGGAAAAGAGAGGAAAGGAAAGGAAAAACGATTAGCAGCTTGTAATGAGGATTTTCTATCAGCAAATGTGTTGAATTGATCACCTGTATTGTGAAAATCTTGATGTCTGGGATTCGGTGGAAGAAAATCCTGTTGCAGTTTGTTGCTGGTTTTAAGGTGCGCAAACTTGTGCTTTGATTTAAGCCAATTAGAAGACAAGCAACCAAACAACCAATTTTATACTGTTTCCTGTTCGACACTCTTTTTTTTGTGTGTCTCGGCCAATAAACAAAGACTCCATCATTTCAAAGGGTTTAGAAAAAAAGATGAGTTAAGGAAAGAAAAAAAAACCTTTCACAGCACCAAGTAATAATAATATAGTGGAGAACATAGCTGTCAGAAAACTACCTTTGTAATACAAATGGTGATGCCACGACAAGCTTATAAATGAATAAAAATCTAGAAAAAAATAGACAGTTATCCAGATCTGCATCTGGCCGAGGCAGAGACAGATTTATATCAGGCTATAGAGAGAAGAGCAATTAAAAACAGATCTACACCGGGGAGGCGGAGGAGGAGGAGGAGGGAGAGAGAGGACACCAGGATCTTTAAAACTCGATCTTGCAGGCGGGGAAAGACTCGTCCTGCATGACGACCGTGCTGCTGGAGGCCAGGACCATGATGTTGAGCTCCTGCTGCTTCTCATGCGTCTGCTGGTACCAGTCACGGGTCACCTCCGTGTCGTGGGTGGGGATCAGCGTCACCTGAGAGGGACACGAGAGATCAGGACACGTCACGAGGTGGCAGACTAGAATAAAATATGAAATCAAATCAAATCAAGATAATTCATGTTATAGATTAGAATAGATTCAATTTGCACAGAGTTCTAATACAACTGAATGCAGTTTTAGTTCACAGAAGTACATGAAAATCTGCATTACTTCAGATACTTTTTATGTGGTGCAAGTAAATCAGAGCGAATGAAGAGATTTTTTTTAGGTATGAGCCTTGATGGGAACGTAAGAGTGCTCACTTGCGCCTACCTCCATCCTCAGGGAAATTGAAAATATCAGGCTTCGCCCACTTAGTTTCTACTTTGCTGTCAAGAGTGGGGTCTCATACTCAAGCTAATACCTCTTTCCCACACAGGGCCCCAACTTATCTTATGGAATTACAGCAAATTCCACAGCTGTATCCAGCTGTTGATGTTATTATAATGGTTTTTGTTAAATGTTAAAACTTAAAAAAACTTTCATACTCAGTCTTACATGTTTGAGCCTCAGTCAGACTCAGATGAAGAGACTGTTGTGCACCAGAATTCGTCACTAGCAGACGTATCAGAATGGTGAAGTGCATTTAGCATCTTTTATTTGTTTATGTTGTTTGTTAGCTTGACATAGCTAATGCTAACTCTCACTTTCTGTACTGACAAGTCCCCTCTGTGCTGGAAGTTTCAGGTTTCTTTGACTGTATGAAGCAGGGTTGCCAGGTCTGTCTGACAAAAACTGCTCAATGGCAGATCAAAACCTGCACCAGCAGGCAGAGAGCATGGGCACATCATATTTTTGTGTGTTTATGTGGGCGTGTGTGTGATGTGTGCCAGGTCCATGTGTTTATGTGTTGATCTTGACTCAGTATGATAGAGTTTAGGTAGAAATAAATGATTTGATTTCAAATATGGATGTGTACTTACAGATACTGCAAAATAGATTCACCTGCTCAGCAGACAAAAAATTAATCCCACAGCAAACACATCCCAATTCCAGAAAAAACGTGGACTTGGCAACCCTGGTATGACACATATTTGCCAGTCATTGCCTTTGAGATTTTGTTACGTACCAAATCAAGCTTGCCTGCATTTGCCCATTGCACATTTGAATCTCAGATTTTAAGTAGAGGAATGTGTAAACACCTCTCTAGTGACAAACTTTGCACAGGTACAAGTCAGTATAATCAAGGTCAGACATTTTCGGGCAGGGTTTGAGATGTGGGCCCCCTTTGTTCACTTTTGAGCCTCTCTTGAAAATGTTTGGCGCACCCCTGGGGATGCCCATCTTACATTTTGAAATCTCTGTTTTAGGACGTATAAACATAATAAAAACACATTTTTGAAGGATCTTTGCACATTTTGGAGCAACAGGTAAAACGTTTTCCTTTCCTACATTTACCTCATATGAAAGTGTTTACTTTGCTATGGTTTCGGAGCAATTTCATTTTAATTCTTGCTGAGATGCCCTGGCTCACTGTTGTGGTGTCTCATAGTCATAGAAAGCTATTGCTTTACTTTGACTTGAGTCAAATACAGTTAGGAAGAGTGTATGGTGGCCTACAGGGACAAAAGCTTTAAACATGCAAAAATTCAAAATTGACACCACCATACAAATTTTACTACGACAGAAGGTCATTCTAAGATCATCTAAGAGTACACACTAGCCTCAGCATCAAACTAAATAGAGTTGGAAATGTCACCTGTAGATTTGATCCCCACTGAGCTTTGCCATCCAACAGTGCATCAAGGACTCCTCGGCTTGGTTCACCACTTGCTGCGTCGTTACCGCTCACCACATAGTATGCAGAGCGAATGCGTTTGAAAAACTCTTGGTCCACGTTTTTGGCACTGCAGTGGTTGGGAATGTAGGCCAAGTCCACATAAATAGGAAGGCCAGAAGCAGCTGCAGAGCCAGACTTCTGAGAGCCTGAATAGATGAACAAAAGCAAACTGTCACTAAGTACAAAATCTTACAGAATTAGTTGTCATGTATACCAAAAACCTTTTGAGAGTTAAATTTTTAATGAATTTGCTCACCTGAACTGCTCTTGACACCATTAGTCAGCCCCTTTCCAGGGTTGTAGCTCGACCTGGAGAGGTCATCTTCTTTGGAGCCCTGTCCATCTGACAGACGAGACATACGTGAGCTCTTGTCTGCCTCCTTCTTCTTCAGCAAGGCACTGCGAGGAGACGGCGTCTGTTTGACAGGCATGGGAGACCTTTTGCGCCTGGCTGGGGATGCTGATTTGGTTTTCCCCGAAGTCTTCTTTAAGCCCTTGGCTTTTGGTTCTTTCTTTACTGAGCCATTTTCCAAAGATTCAGGATCCACCATGCAAACGTCTGGGCGTGGGGGGTGAGGGTAGGGGTCCATGAGGGGAGCAGGGGGAGGGTCATGGCTCCTCCTAGAGGAATGATGGCTGCCCCCTCCGGTGGCAGATAATTTATCAACAGGCATGTAGTCTGCATCCTCATCTGAGTCCATGTTGCCGTCACCGGTGGCTGAGGGGTATTCCTCAGTGCCTGGATGCACTTCAGAGTCTGACTGAGAGGCTAAAGATTCGCTGACAGAGGTGGGCGGTGTGTCCTCTGTGGCCAGACCTAGCCCTGCTGACATGCCACCAGCTTGGTGAAGAGAGCTGCTGTCCCTGCTGTGAGACTGGTGGTGGTGGGGCTGTTTGTGAGCCCTTCTCTTGACCGACAGATCGTGCTCATCGCCCTGCGATTGGTCACTTTGGCGCCCGTGCTCCTCATCATCCTCATCGCTGGATAACTGCCGCATGCATGGGTTGATGAAGGAAGGTGAGAGGTCCTCTTTGCGCTGCCTGCACTCAGAGGAGGAATATCCGGGAGAGGTGCGGCTGGTATAAGAGGAGGTGGCTCCCCTGGGCACAACACCATCAAGATCCTGATCACTGTCATCGTCGTCATCCTGCCCTCCCCGGCTGCACTCCTCAGCATAGAACGGTGAGCGAAATGGCTGATCGGTTGAAGAGAGTGAAAGTGGACGTGCAGGGTGCTCTGGCTCCATCTCACACTCCTCTTCAAACTCATCGTCATGACGGTAATGAGGAGGGGAGTCTCCTGGTACCATCCCCATCTGGGGCTTTGACATCTCCCACTCATAAGAGCTCCTGTAACCTGTTGCTCCCTCTCTGGGCTCCACCTTAGGTGGGCCTGAAGATGCACCACTGGCTGCTGCTCCAGCAAGGAGGGTGGAGCTTGAGCTGACCTCTGTGGGACCATTGGCCGCGTCTGGCTTGCTGGCCTGGAGAGGTGAAGGCTTGTAGGAGCCAAGAACATCCGGGAGGGCCCCACTTGTCTTTTCACTGGCAGTTGGAGCAACAGGCTTGTCGGAAAATGCAAGGCTACTAGCCAGGCCGCTGGATGGTGACCTGCGAGTCATCTCACGCATGTAAGCCTCCTCATCCTCTTCTTCACTGCTGTCAGTCTCCTCAAAGTAATGCTTGCCTTCTATATCTGGGCGTGGTGAGGAAGTCACACCAAACAGAGCAGCGCTGGCTGCCTCTTTGTCCTTGGAGAGGTCTGAAGGTTGAGAGAACGGCCCTGCTGAGGCTCCAAACCCGGCAGCTGAGTCCAGTTTGGACCCCTCAGACCAATCAGGCTTATAAAAGCACTCTGATTGAGGGCCTTTGTCCGTAACTCCACCTGATGAAGGCGTATGCTCCTTCTTGTCCTCAGCAAAGGCAGCAGATGAGAGCGAGGGGAAGGATTTGACCTCCTCGAATGGGCTGAGGGGTGAGAAGCGGGCTAAACTGGAGGTGGACTCAGCCTTAGTTGTAGCAGTGATCTGTTTTTCAGACACTTCCAGATAGTCGTCTTTGGCGGCAGCGGAGCAGGAGAAAGGAGAATCCATGACCAGTGAGTGTTCATCTTTAAAGGAGGAGTACTCAAAGAGAGGCTCGGCAGGTGTCTCCAGCTCCTCTCCGAACTGACGGCTGGTGGAGAGGGAGCCCGAGGTGGAGGAGGAGTAGCTGTAGGCCGAAGAGGAGGAGTACCCAGGGCCAGCGGTGGTCGTGTACTGGAAGCTCGTGTCCAGTGATTTCTTACTCAGAAGATCTGGTGTCTTCTGTTTCTCAAAATCGGGATCGGCTCTGTCACTCTGGTAATAACTGTCCTCTGTTGGTTTCAGAGTGAAATCATCTTTACCTTTGTCTGTGGTCTGACTTGATAAAAATGAGTCTTTCTCACCTTTGCCAAATGAGTAATCAAACCCTGAAGAGTAGTCAGAGAAACCTGTGGCCCCTAAATCTGTTGGCTTCCCACTGAAGGTCAAGGAGTCGGTCTTAGGTTTGTCTTCAGCCTTTGAGAGTGAACTAGGAGTGCTTTCTGTCACACTGGGCTTCCCCTGACTGTTATAGCCGTATCCAGCCATAGAAACCATAAATTCAGGTCTATTTGAGCCAAACATTTCAGTAATTGGACTTTTTACTTCCTTCTCAGACTTATCTTTGGCACCTTTCTCCATATCAGAATCAACAGCACATTCATCATCCTCCTCCTCCTCCTCCTCTTCCTCCTCCTCATCATCATCCTCATCGACCACTTCATCATCATCATAGTCCTCCTCATCCCTTGCTGTGAGTTTTCTCATATCAACCTCCAAACATGCTCCTTTCTCGCTGAAGCCAGTGGCAGCAGGTTTTTCCATATCGAATGCTGTCATTGAGGAGTATGTCTCGGGCTTTGTGCCGTCAGTCTGGCTTTTAAAAGGGGCGTCTTTTTCTGATGATAAGGAAGTGGATGAGGCCTCGGGTCTATCAGCCACTGAAGGGAATCGGCTGCCTGTGCCGTATTCAAATGTCTCCTTTTCTTTGGTGTCTTTTTCAAATGGAGGTAGAGCAGAAGTGCTCTTGGAGTCAAGCCAAGATGAGGTTGAGGACTCTTTTCCGTAAGAGACGGTAAATCCCTCCTTCTCTGGCATCTTGTCTGTGGCTGTTTCTGGGGAAGAGGGCTCATGTTTCTGCAAATCCACTTCACCCTTTGCAACATCCTTGTCCGTCTTATCTATGGACTCCTGATGATATGAATCAGAGTCCATGGAACTTGTTTTACTGTCATAAACGTCACCGTAAGAGAATGTTTTTCCGTGCACGTAGGGTGTGTCTTGTCTTATATAGACGGCCTTTTCTTTCCCCTCCCTCTCTGGACAAGCATAGAGACTGAAATGAACACTCTTCTCAGGCTCTTTAATATCTGTTTTTTCTGTGCTTTCACTTTCCAAGTCCGCTTTGCTTTCATCTGTTGCTAATGGCTTAGGCCCTAACCCACTTGGGAAATGATCATCTTTCTCATCTTCATCTTCATCTTCATCTTCCTCTTCATCTGAGTACATCACTTGAGGCATTGGTTTGTCTTCTGTGATAAAAGACACCTGTGTCTTGTCTGAGCTCTTGACTTCTGTTTCTACCTTGATTTCTGTTTCTACCTTTGCAGATTTTGTCTCAAAGGTGTAGTCATCATCCAAGAAACACCCCTCCTTTGCTTCCATGAGCTTGGCCTTAACGGTGGGCTGCAGATCCTTTTTGGCGTAACACTCATCTACATCATTGTCTTCACTGGATTCTTCAGAGTCGTCAAGCACCGTCTTGTCACCCTGCAGACCGATAAAGGAGGTATTGTCTGAGATAGTGACTGATTTCTCAGTTTTCTGGGAGTCAGCTTTAATATCGGTCACTGCCTCTTCTTTCTCTTCGGTCTTAAAGTGTTTGTCTTCTGTGGGAGAGTAGCCACTGCTTGTAGGCACAGATTGTGTGGGTGAGGCCAGTTTCATGGTGCTGTCATCTGGACTTACACATCTTTCCTCACTCTCTTGCCTGGAGTGGGATTCAAACCCAGAAGAGAAAGATGGAGGGGGTGAAACAGGCTTTATCTCAGCAGCAGACTTAAATCCTTCTGTGCTAAAGAGAGCCTGGTTTTCTTTGACAGCCTGTGTGGGAGAGTACGGGGTGGTAGAGAAGGGAGGAGGAGAGAAAGTAGCCGAGGGAGATTTTTCCTTCTCCTGGAGCAACATGGAGGCTGCGTGTTCATAGCCCTCTTGGAGTTTACCCAGAGGGATGTCAACATTCGGAGTCTGGTCCTCGTCCTCCTCTTCCTCATCGTCTTCTTCTTCATGGGCTGATTTGATCTTTGCATCGCTCTCCATCTCAGGAATGTTGGGCTGGTACTCATCAGAGGAAGGAGACTTAAAGCACTTGTCATCTTCCAGAGAGGAGGTGGGTGAGATGGTTCCTGCTGAGTGAAGATAGTCTTTACCCTGGATGGCCTCAGCACGTGGGATGTTGTTAATGGTGTCAAGAAGGAGAGAGTTCCTACCAGCTTCCTCAGTCTGATTAGCTGTCACAGATGTTATTGACTGGTCCTCAGCTACAGATGTGGCAAAAGACGACAGTTTGTCATATTCGGTGATGGATGTTGCAGAGGAGATGTGTTCCTCCTCTGCAAGTGGAGCAGCAATGATAGCAGGGTAGGGTGCAAGCTCAGGCTCTTGACCTCCCATGAAGGCTTTGGGTTTGGCATTTGCAACATCAGACACAGCAGAGCTTTTCATCTCTTTTATACCATGCATGGAGTCAAAGGTACCAGGGACGTCAGGGACAGAGACGTCATAGGAGCCCACATCATAGCGCAGCTGTGGGATTCTGTCCTCGGTTTCCTCGTGGATCTCCTCATCAGAGATGGTCTGTTCAGTCTCAGAGTAACCAGGGATGGTCTCGTCTTGGATGAAGGAGAACTGTTCTGAGGCTGTGGCTGCTACTTGCCCAGACAGGGCTGTGGTTGATAAAGGTTTTTGCTCAGTTGGCTTGGTGTCCCACTCCTTTCCAGTTTTTTCCTTTTTCGCCTCCTCTGTTTTATATTTCAGCACCTCGTCATCTTCTGTTCCTTCAAGATCGGCTTTTTCGATCACATCACCTTCCTCCTCTGAGCTGTCGCTCTTCTTTGATCTGTCTTTTATGTCATTCTTTACAGGGTATTTGTCATATTTCTCCATTTTCTCCTCTTCATACTTCTTGTCAAAACCATCACTTGCTTCCTTCTTTTCAGTGGCAGCAACCTGTTCTTTGATTTCTTCTTCCTGTTTGTCAGGGGATTTGGGTGAAGCAGATTTTATCTCAGTGGCCGCAGATGTGATTTTCTCATCAGGGAAAACTAAGGGAGAAACTTTGGTATCTGTGTACAGTGAATGGCCAGACATCACATCATTCTGGATGGGCACAGACTTAACTTTGGACAGCTCTTCCTGCTTCAGAGCCTCAAAGTCCTCAGTGAGGTCCTCCGGGGAGGACACTATGGACCTGTCAGCCAAAGCTGCTGCTGCGACCTCTTCGGGGATGTTCTTTGAGACTGGCTTTTTCTCATTTGCTTCCTCTTTAACTGCCTTATTCTTGTCTGCCTTGGGCTTAGCCTGAGTCTTTGCCTTATGCAGAGTTTTTCTCACTTCAGGGGTGAGCGGCTTCAGGTCAGGTTTAGTGATTTTTCTCAGCTCCGGTTTACTTGGGTCCTTCTTTTTATCCTCCTTGGCTTTACTTTCTTTTTTCTCTTCTTTTCTTATATTCTCATCTTTCTTTACTTCACGTTTCTCTTTCTTAATTTCCTTTTTCTCTTTGTCTTTCTTTTCATCCATCTTGGATGCTTTCTCCTGCTTGGCAGCTTTATCCTTGGTTATCTTCTTTTTCTCTGACTTTTTGTCTGAAGCAGGGGCCACCTCACTGTTTTTCTGTTGTTTGGTGGCTTTAAGACTGTCACTTTTAACTTTCTTCTCTTCTTTCTTTTCTACTTTATTCTCTTTAGTGGTGTCACTCTTGGACTCCTCCTCCTGCCCACTGGATTCTTTCTTTTTAGAGTGTGGTTTGGGTGAGGATTTGAGACTCTCTTTGCTGTCAGTTCTGGATCTCATTTTAGTCTGTTTGATGATGGGAGGAGGCGCACCAGATGATATGTCTTTTTGGGTAGCCACTGGGTATCGCAGGAAGTCCAGGTGTTTGAGCTTCTCAAGGCCCTCAAAGATTTTATTCTGTGGTGCATTTCCAGGGAAGAGCACCCTGACTATCTTTTCTGTTGGACGGTGAGGAATCCAAACAATGAGAGCGGTGACTGATGTCAAATAAGGGACAGATATTTCTCCTTCTTTTCCGTTGGGCATCATAATCCCTGTCTTGGCTTTGCTGTTTCCAGCCCACTTCTGCATTAGAAACTGCATCTCTTTGCTCTCCTTTACCGGGTTTAAGACATACATGTCTAACTTTCCCACGCCAAGTTTGTGGAATAGTGTGATAGGCTCAATAGTGTTGCTGACTACCCTGTGAAGGGGCTCTGGTGTGATGCCAAGCTTGTTGAGGTACTGCAGTGTAAGAGATGCTTCCTCAATGCTTCGCTTCACTTTCAGTGTGGACTCAGGCATCCGAAGCTTCTCTGGGACGTTGAAAAACACAATCCCAAGCTCAGGAGAGATCAGGTTCTTCATCCAGTCACCATTGCTGCTGGAGCCGTTTCCTTGGTTACGCTCCTCCTCCTGCTCTGCAATCTTTCTCTGAAACAGCCCATTGATGCCAGGGAGGTTGTCTGCACCGATGTGGGTGAGCAGAACAGAGTCGATCCTGTCCAGGTGGCGAACCAGCTTCCAGAAGCATGACTTCCTGTCGGATCCTCCATCCACCAGGATGTTGAAGCCGTTGACGGCGAACAGAGCGGAGTCTCCCCTGCCTCCTGGGAAAATGTAGCAGCAGGGTTTGGACAGCTTCAGAAATCCTCCAGAGGTCGGCGGCTCGAGAAGGTCAAAGGACGATGGCACATCCACTGTCTCTGAGACATACTCGGTGAACTCTGTGACTCCGTCCATTTCCGGGAGGTGGGGTTCGGGGTTCAGGCGATACTCCAGAAGATTTTGGAGTGACTGCTGCTCCTGGCTTTGGCCCAGGGAGCTCCAGCCCCCGTCTCCCTGACAGGAAACAGTAAGCCTGAACGGCTGCTCCGAAGAGGCCTTGGACAGGAGTTCAGTCACCTGGGAACACAGTAACAGTAAAACAAAAACTAAAATAACTGCATCTATTTACGCTGCAAGTTGATCTATTCCGTATGAAGAAGAACTTGAAGAGACAGTGCATCCAGCTTACTTGAGGGTTGGAAATTATGTCAGAGAAGTGATCCCAGGTGAAGGCTCCACCTTGCAGTAGGATGTCACCTCCCTGCTCAGAGCTCTGGCCGCTCAGGATCAGCAACTTATTCCCAGAAAGGTCAGTGATCAGAGAGCGAATCTGGGTAGAGTAAAGAATAGCCACTGTAAGAGCTGCTAATATTAATAATAATAATCTAATAATAATAATAGTAATAATTAATTTTCCATAACATTATCAAACAAATCATTAAATGGTACTGTACTTATAATTTGCATCCCTGAAGAGCAAATCTCACAAAGTGTCTCACATGTATCATAAAAACACTGAGCTGCAATATTTGATTTGATTTGAGTGCTGTTGAGTTTGAGGGCTGTTCAATTTGTCCCGTCGCTGATGTTATCCAGACAAAAACGAGCCACTGAGAGATAATAACACTTGTGAGTGTGAATGCCATGCTACGGAAGACATTTTTAAAGAATTCAAAGCAGGTATTGCAACAAATATGAGAGGACAGGTCAGACATTCATTTTGAAGAACTGCTCATACACCCAATATCAATGTAACAGTCTATAGTTTAATAAATGTGCCACATGTGAAACAGATTGTTTGTTCTCATTTCAGCCAGGAAAAGACAATATTTGTGGACGCCATTATTTTTGATAAATCACTGTATCTCAATAAATTGCTGAAGTATGAAATATAAGGGTCAGATGCAGAAGTACAGTAAAGTACACAATACTGTGTATTTCCAAACAAACAGGGTTTCTTGGTGGATTCAGGGATCAGGTGCATTACAGTTAAATTGTTTCAGTTGTCCTGGTTTTGTTTATTTCCTGTTTTATTTTATAGAGCTTCCCTTCTGTGTCTTTGTTTACTTGACTTGTGTTTTCTTGTGGATTTTTCCCTCCAGGTTTCTTTGGATTATTGCTTGTTTTCTGGACTTTTCCTGCCTCCCCTTTTGGATTTGTTAGTATTCGTTGGACTGTTCTGTTAAATTTTGTACTTTTACTTTCATTATTGCTACCAGCCTGGTATCAAAGTCTGTATCTGTGTGCTAATTCTCTGTTTTTCTCTATTCCCTTACTTGATAACTTCATCATCTTACTACCCTGAACAAAAATAATAATGAAAATGACGAGCAGTCAAACACCTGACAAACTATGACACTGACAGTGAAAATGTGAGGCATCTGATTGGGTTTATTTATAGGCAGAATATCAAACTGTTTGTCTCACACTGTAGGGCTTCAGCTGAGAGTGACAGAGTGTTTTCTTGTTAATCAATGAAGTGATGATCACTAGCGGAAGAGACATGGACGTCCCGTTGGGGCTAAATGGTGAACAGCAGGGGCTGCAGTCTTCTGCATAAGTGGAACTTAAGTTCAACTCAGACTGAACTGAATCTCCTGAAACTCCTCAGTGTGATGTAAATAAAAACACAGAACATTTTTACGTGTCCTGCGGGAGTCAGAGCATCTGCGCGTCACAACCCTGCAGCGTTTTGTTTGAGTTGTGCGTGGGGTGTGACTCACCTCTGAGGCAGCGCTCTCCTCTGATGGGTTCACCAACACAACTGTCTCGAGGACATCACTCTGATACTGGAGAACCCGCTGGCCTGCAGGGAACAGAGATGACAAAAACCTTATGATTGATGATGACGCAAAACAGTGACAGGCAAGAAATAAAAAGCAAAACATTATCACTGAGTTACAGAGGCTGTACTCTGATAGGGCGCTTGAACGTTATCTAAAAAGAGTCACTTGTAGTGACAATCACACCATCCCTTCATTTTCTTGCAAGAGGATCAATACTATTTTTATGACACGAGTCTGGAGAAGCTGCAGAGTTTCATGTAATGCTAGCATCAGCATGCTAACATACCCACAAAGACATTGCTAAAAGCCCCACTTCTGATCATTAAAAACCACCTCCTCATTCAGAACCATCTTACCAAATAAATGGGACAAAAACACAACATGACAAAAAAGGTGAAGACACATTGTGCTTTTGGTTCACCATCACTGCCTGCAATTATAAATCCAGATTTGATGTATTAAGGGTCACACTTCCTCACCACGTGCTTTGGAGCTTTTACTGGTGCAGGGTTAACTCCCACTTCAGCTCTTTGGTCATTTTATCTGAGGGAATGTTAGCAAGCTCACAGTGGAAAAAAAAAGTTTGTCTCTACCTGATGATGTGTCATGATTAGCGTGATGATAACATAACGGATCACTAACATTGTGACTTTTAATTTGACAGTTTTTATTGCCTCCGTGGCCCACTAGATTCTGCTGTGAGGCATGGTTGGTGTAATGTTTACCATGTTCACACTCTCCGTTTAGCATGTATGCTAACATTTGCTAATCAGCATTAACACATAGTACAGCTGAGAGTGTTTAGGTCAACCCTTTGTGTTTTAAACAAATCAACTAGCCAACAGTTTGCACGGCTGAGAAACAGATGCATGCACAAAAGAAAAGCCAACATGTCTGGTCAGGAGGAGAAACACACCTTCATTTAAACATTATGAAAGACGTGGATATTAACAGGTTTTTTGTATCACAACAGCAATCTTTACAAGAATGTGGTTGAACGAAAGACGGAGGCTGTGATCACACCATCAAGTCCACCGCTGGTGCAAAACTTTTTAAAAAAACCTATTAATTTAACAAAGCAAATTGGCTCAAGCGGCTCCGGTTGTTTCACTTTTTCATAGTCAAACTATACACAGCTGGACGTGAACTGAAATATTAATGGAATACTCATTTTGATTAGCCCTTTTAAATAACTTGGTAGAGATATTGTCTTTCTTTGGATAAGGCCAAAATACATGGACCACTAACGTGGCGTGAGATTATTGCCATGGCGTGGCCACAGCAGAACCCAGACCAGCCACACTTTCCTGCGCACATCGCACAACTCACCTCAATTTATACGCAGCCGGTTTATTTCTTTCTCTCTTTGTGTGGCAGCGCAGCCCTCCAACAGATAAAAACTACATATTTCTGTGTAAAAACAAAAAACAAAAACTGGTACAATCTATTTAAATGTGATTAAAATAAATACTTCATTATACCAGAGGCAATGCACACAGCAGAGCAACCTGGTGGGTGGTTTTACACTGTAAATCAATAAAATAACGTGTATCCATGATGCTGTCGTGATGATCTTAATAACTCAGATTTAATAAAGCCTACACTTTAAAACTCTGCATAACAACCGACATTATTACTTGGCAAAACTCAATATGCACACAGTGAAGCCGATCATCATCTATCCTACTTTCAATCTCCTCGGAAAAAGCTGGAATGCAACAAAGACTGTGCAGCCACTGCTTCAATTCACCTACATGACATGTCACAAATGTGTCCCATGTATTTTGGCTGTAATATTTTACTTATATCTAATATTTTGTGCATGTTAAGGTAGCCAGTGAAACATGTATTAGACAAATTAAAATTTTGACCTGATAGTGTGGCAATAGATGAAAGGTTCAGTGAAATTATTCAAATTCATCCTGTGCAGGATAAATCAAAGTGATGGACCCACCAGTTGACCTATATTGCCATCACTCACCACTAGCATGGCACAAAAGGAGAAAACTACAGTAAATGTGCTTTTGTTGAACATAAATACAGCATTTTTGATACACCCTCCCTGAAAAAAGGCCCTCTTGTTTACTGTAACGCTGCTGGGTAGCATATATAACAGAACAGGATGTCCGACAAAACAGAAAGCAGCAGAAAAGCTGTAAACTGAGCTGCTTTGAAAACAGCAAAAACAACAGAAATGTCTCCCAGTATGACACTACTGAATGACCAGTCATTATCTGACAATACTGTCTTTCTTCCAGCATCTGCCAACACAATTACTCTGCACATACGGCTGTGCATAAGCATCCTCAACCCCACCCCGTCTCCTATTTCGCTCACTTGCCATCTTATTCCTCCGCTGGCACTAACCAAAGCCCCCCCGACGAGTTTAATCCTGGAAATACGCTCTTTTCATATACAGTCACAACAATAACGCAAAAAAAAAGAGAAGAAATTAATCCCTCAGCCACGAGCCTCATTGGCTGTTGCTATGGGGACGCTTCTCCGGCTGTTGCTGCTAGCTGAGTTACACTGACCCAGTCTTGGCTGAGGGAGACGCATTGCAGCATTTCTGCGAGGAGGGAGGGGAGGCTCGTGCTGCATGAGAGTATGCACGCAGCATCGCATAGTACAGGAGGTGAAGGCGAGTGCCAGAGCAGCAGCAGCAGCATTGAGAGCATGCGGGCGCTTCATCAGGAGATCTATATTTAGCAGGAAAGATGCTGCTGCTCTTCCTCCACCTCAAAAATAAGAAGGAGCTGTCACACAGTGTTTATCTCTCCTTCCCCTGCTGAAGGAGGAGGCAAGGGCAACAAGGGGTGAAAATACAAATTCAGCACTTGAGAGAAAATCACACAGCTTAATATTCAGGGGGCACACGTTAAGTCGAAGAAGCTCAGATTCATAAACGAGCCACAGATTTATGAGACGCTGGCGTCCTTTTTCAGCATCAGGAGGAATGTATCAGCCGCCGACGTGTCAGAATCATGATCCAGTTTGTGCAAACTAACAGCCAGCATCAGATCAGCAGCGTGTTTAGTGAGTAAACACGCCGTGGCCCAGTTTATAGATGCCGTTGTTTTACTGTCACAACTGAAACAGATTCACAATCTGAATTTGCTCAGCTGCTAATAGTAGAGAAGAAGTGATAATTTGTTTTCTATTAAACCCAGGAGGCTGTTTGAATGTAAAAATAAAAACAGCTGAGCAAACACATTTTCTGTAGCATGAACTTTCTGCTCTGAATATATTAAGTAGTGCTGGGAGAAAGAAATAAAAGTTGTTAATGTTCTTTTCCAATATGTTAATGAAGACTGAAGGCTTGGTAGTGTAGTGAGTGGTTTTCATCATTCAACAGGACTGAGCAATATGCTGATATTATATCAAGATTGTCTTAGATTTTGAATACATCACCTGTTTTTACCAGACTGTTCTAGTTGTTCTATTGTTTGCCTTTACCCATGCACTTATCATTATATCCACATTACTGCTGATTTTTTATTAGGTGTCACAATTTCAGTATTAAATCGAAAATCTATCAAAATGAGCTTTCAATTTCAATAACTGATATCAAAGGCAGAATAAGTGACTCTCCCAGTATTTTTTTTCTTTCCATTCACATCAAACAATGACACAAAGACGACACAGCAGCAGAGACCAGTCAACTGCCGGCCATATTTCTTTCCAATGATGTCCCAACTCATCCCACAGCTCTGATCAACAGGGATGTGCTGAGGCCTAAAGAGGCAGCTGATTGGCTCTAAATGATTTTCAGCTGCGGTCACTCCCCGCCAGCTCACAGTGTGGCAGAAACTGTCCAAACTGTGGCTGTATTTTACAAATTACTGCCACTGTGGACAGAGAAATAATTGGGATAATTATAGTCACTGAGTCTGTCAACACCCACCCTCATTTGAAGGTGGCCTAAATTAAAACAAGTGGGCTACTTAAATGATGGATCCCTGTGAATAATTTTGACTAAAAGTTCTCAAGGATTTATGATATCAGCGGACTTTCCATCCTGCTTTGAAGGTAGAAAGACACATTTTTTAAAGATTTCAGTTGCTAACTCCATCATGCACTGTGCTGAGGAAGACTCACAGCTGAGTAAATACTCTAGACAACACAGTGAACCACTGGTCAGTAATCACTGGAGTTCTGGCAGCAGACAATCCTGCAAATCCCGGGAGAACACCAACTGTTGCGTGTTACTGCACCAAAACAAACATGGACGCCGACCAGCAGCTTGCACTGTTTATATGCAGTGACATTTGTGCTCAAAAGGCCAAGAACTGAGGAAAAAAGTGAAAGATCTTCTCATTCAGTTGTTTAGTAGAATCTCACATGAAAAATGCACATCAATTCTGATTTGATTTTAGGAGCAATGTGGGTAATATTTCACAGTCTGTGGTGGACTGACAAGAAGATATGTTTGACATGTGCACATGTGCATCTGTATAGACATGCATAGTTTAATTTCTGTGCACAAATTCCTGTTTTCTTCCCTTTTAATACCATTACTTGCATTATGGTCCTTGTCTGGGGATGGGAGGGACTGGTCTTGTTGCATTATTACTTTATTTTTTTAATTTGGCTTTTATCTTTGATATTTCGATTCTGTGTTTTCTCTTGTAGACTGCCTTGTTTTAGAAAAAAAATCTTTTGTGTTCCTGCTGTCCTCTTGTTAACCAGTGTGTCTCCCTCGGGTGACACACAACTGACTGAGCTGCAAATATCAGACATGATCTTTATGAGAATGACTTGCAGAAACTGGAATCTGATTACTTGAGATCAGTCCAGTTTGGTTCCATCAGTGGTCAGCGGTTGTAATGTGTGACCCTGACTAAGGTCTGTAAAAGTATGCACAATTTTTACTTTTAGGATTGCATTAAATATACCAATAGAAACTAATGGAACAGCCATTAGGGCCGACATTTTCTAATAACATTTTGATATAAAAGCTATCGATTCTTTTCAGAGAATGAATGCTTTATTTCAGGGATGACTGACTGACCGCACAGAGGAGAATTACATTAACTGCATGTATCATTATCTCATCTCTTTTAGTGCCTTTAACTGGTACAACATCACATTAATCTGAGCGCTGAAGGACAAAAGTGCTGCATGGACAGAAGCTACAACAGTTTCTACAACCTTGACATCACACTACAAGAGTGAAGGACAGGTAGGAACATTTCCTCTTCTCTGTTAGACTCACTGCTGAGAGTCATAAAGAAACAAAGCTAAAGTCATGAATGAAATGATATGCTATAAACAGTACTTGATGTCTCAGTTAAGGGAGAGATTTGGCAATGTCCTGTCTAAAACTCTCTCTTTTCTTTTTTGCATCACAGTTCTGAAGTGTATATCTTGTTCTTTTATCACAATCCTCTCTGGATTTAATACAAGGTTTGTTTAAAATCTCACAGACACGAGTCACGATGCAGCCGCTGTTGTCTGAGACAAACTGTCCCAGCAGGAATAAAACCAGGCTCAGTTTTACCTGCACAGACCAAAGCTGGGTGCTGTTTGACATTTTTTAGATACCTAAACAGTCTTTAATGCCTTACTTTGAGTCAATGGGGCATTTAATGATCCTCTGAAGCACAATTATGTAACTGTTCTACCTTAAATAACAACTTTGAAATCAATTTGATGCTGCTGACTTGTAATGGGCAGACTGGTGCCTTTTTAATTCCCACTTTGTGCCTTGAACACCTGTTCTTGCTCTATGTAACTTGGGTTGTCGTGTCGCAAGAAGTGCATAACGCTTTATGGCATTATGTCACTGATTTTGGTGAACCAGGATCATATTTTATGTAGAAAATGTTCTCTGGTTTTCTCCTTGATGTCCTCTGGCTGCTCTGCTTCAATAGTGAATGGTTATTTACGGAGTTTCCTGGTGGACAGATAGCTTTACATGATGCTAAAGTAATTGCTAGCTGCTGCTAACTGTAGATGCTGTTAGCTCAGTTAGCTGTGCAGCTAGCTGGCTCTGCCTGGACCGGACTGGAGACCTCAAGCACCGAGGAAATGTTGGCATTTAAATCGCTAGCATGGGAGCTTTGGACTGTCAGAAGAAAGGGGTTTTCAGCCAATATTAGTGCGGGAGCTGGGCCGAAAAAGGCACTGGAAATAGGTGCAAGGGCAACAAACTTGGAACCAGCTCAGCAGCTTCTACACACATCATGACGAAGGTGAAGAGATGGAAAAGGATGTTAATGGAGGAAACTAAGCCAAAGACCACCGGTAAATGTCGGACTCGACTTCCCGCAGTTGGGCTAGTCAGTAACATTAGCTGTTATGTCTTGTGTTGTTGAATTTGTTGATGTCTGAGTGTGTTAGTAAAGTTGTCGACTTGCTAGTTTTTGGTTATAAGCAAATTAATCATAACAAAGTCGTGCACAGCTGTTCATATTTACAACAGGAGTGTATATGTGAATTGCACTCTGAAAGTGTAGGGCCATCATATTGCATGTTTGCATGCTTTTGCACAAAAACTCATAGTCAACTTTACTTTTAGTAGTCTTTTTTAACTTTTTTAAATTTAACAGATTTCTGATTTCTTGATTAGGGATGCAACTTCCCTTACTGTTTGATATTAAGTATTATTTTCTCGACTACACAGTTCATCATAAAACCATCAATCAAGGAAAACGTCTGTAACTTAAATCTTAAGAAATAAGTGTGTCCCTCTATGCTTTTCAGTCAGGGGTTCATAAATTTAATCCTGTGGAAGGAATGTGAGTCACTCAGGAGGTAACAGTTTAAAAAGCCTTTAAATTAAGGTCTTCATCAGGACAAGCACTTGCTCTGATGAAGGACTTAATGACTTAGACACGCAGGCATGTTTTTAACAGGTAAAATATTCATGAGTTAATGAAGGCTTTTTAAATTGTTACCTCCTGAGAGCCTCAGATTCCTTCAACAAGTCTTCAGATTACTTGATTCGTCCGACCAGCATCCAAAAGCCAATGATATATTTAGTTAAGATATAAAACAGAAAAAAGCAGCAAATCCTTAAGAAGGTAACTAAGTAATGTTTGGCACTTTTACTTGAAAAATGACTTGAAGGATTATCAGAATTGTTGCCCAGAATTGTTTCTATTGATCAACTACTTTCCTCATTTAGGTCAAATCAAAGAACTAAAAACATCTAAAACAAAAAAAAAAAACGGGAATCTGACCAAGAATCTGATACTAAAACTCTCCACACGACACATTTCTGTCAAAACTCAAAATGCGTCCTGCAAACTAAAACAAACCTGCCGTCTCTCCACAACTTTTAAAGTCCAGATGAAACAGTATTTTGAGACGATCTAGCTTTTGTATCGTGACATTAATTGAATGTAACAGGATATAACAATGTGATGAATTTTGAGTTGAGCGCTGAAAAGTGGGCGTGTCATAACTCATAACACGACACACCATGATGTTGCTAGCAAGCAAACCAATGAATCTTAAATCTGTGCCACTAAAAATTAAAGACTGATTGATGTGAATAAATAAATAAATAAATAAATAAATAAATAAAAGACTGATCAATCGCTACCAAAAGATTTTTTTTAAGTCTGCAGAATCTGATGTGTAGGACAGGACATCTCTGCCTCATGACTTTCATTAATTCAAAAGTTTTTTGACACATTTTGCCTTTAACAAATATTGCACCTCCCGCAATTTGAAAATTGCAGAAAGCCATATTGCGATTTCAATAAAAGTTTGATTAACTGTGCAGCTCTAGTGGATATCATGATATTATTGATTTGGGACAGTTTAGTTGAAGCCTATGTCAGCACATGACTTATTTTAATAAACACAAAGAAAACGTGATTGTATTTGGTATTTGGTGTATGTTGTTAAATAGGTGCACAATATGATCAGGGATGTGATGCAAACGGGTTAAAGGGGCATTTTTGATTTATTGCGACTTTAAAGAGTTTACCAGTGTTGAGAATGTTGTTTTAAAATCCAGCTGTCATTGTTATAGCTGTAGTTATGAACCCAGCTGTGTCAATAAATGTGTGCGTTTGAGCTAAAGTTGTGACAGATGAAATGATGTGTAGACGAGGTTATAAAGTAGATGGGGGGGGGGTCATGATTCCTTGCTGCTCCCCTGTGTTGTGAAAAAAACCTCCAGCCAACACATAAAAATGCTCTGCATGTCTGAGGAGCCTATTAACCGCCTCGCTCTCATCGTTCCTGTTTCAAGTTATTAACACGTCCAAGGACAATCTCCTATAAAGCCACTTGTGTGCCCACACATCATTCAGGCTGTTATCATGGAAACAAACGCTCGACAAATGTCGTCTGGGCCTCTGCGGCTCGTGAGTCTCATCAGGAGGAATAACGGAAGAGTAACAGAGGGAGGACGGAGGCTACTGTAGTACAACCGTGACCCTGCTGGCTCTGAGGGACGAAGTGACTCCAGCATCACACAGAGTCGCCATGTTCCCTTAAAAACAAAAGAATAATGAAGAAAAATATTCTCTACAGCTTTAGGCTCTCAGATATTAAAATTCAGTCTTACTGTACTACAGCACCGTGTTCTTCTGAACCTAAGAGAACCACATGAATCACTTTGACAAAACAACCCAAAATCAGGGTCCACTTACTCGCTCTTGTCCCAGCTTTCAATCCTGTCACATCATCTTCATCAGCTGTTATGTTTTTTCTGAAATAGTATTTAAGCTTTAATAATATCAGTTCTTCATGATGAAGAATTCTGTAAACTATGGTTTGTGTCCATAGAAGTGCATTACATTCACCAAAGAAAAAAAGAGGCTTCTGACTTCTGTGTTTCATAATTATCACTTACTATCTCAGACTTATCACAACAGATTCATCACTTAAAGGCACAATTGCGTGACCAAACATTAGTACAGCAGTCCAAACAGCGAGTTGGAGCCATATGTTAAATAGGTTGAATCACTGTTTAATATCTATGGTTGAAGGAAGTTGTTTCACCCTACTCCCTCCTCCCCAGACTCAAAGAAGCTCAGGCAGGCTGCAGGAACGCTGCAGGAGCACAAGATGAGTGCAACGTTGTAATTTAACGATAACAAGCGGTCAGTTGTCTGCTGATGTAAAGTTCAGCCTGTTATCTTGAAAACAAAAGCCCACTGCTCTGAAAACACTCACTCTGGAACTGGAGTTCAGTGGCTGCCTGTCTCACTGCTGCCAAACTCCATTAACATTTTGCTCAATTTAACCGTTATAACCATCTACGCCTTCTAATAAAATCATTATCGATTTCTTACAACTCATAAACAGACATTTCCTCATTCAGCAAACATTCAGCATTAATTTTAATTCTAACTGACATGGATCAGGCAAGTAAAAACAGTTATTCTGGCCCGGAATAGGAATTTAAAAGGAGGATGCCGTGGCTGCAGTGTTGTTCTCAGAGAAGAAAGTATACCAACTTAACATGTTTCCTTAATCCCCGATGACATATCATGCAACTTTTATGATTTAGTGCAGTAAATATATTATAGACCTTAAAAATATGTATTTGGACAGAGTCGACACAGTATTGTTTGTAGTTTAAATGTAGATGGTGAGATGGTTTGGACAGAAAACAGTTCTGTAAACCTTTGTGTATCTGGACTTTACATGATTGAAGAAAAACTTAAAAAAATATATATTATAATTGTGGTATTGTAGCTACTATTGCACTTGACTTGACATCCATTTTACAGAATTTTTACAGCTGTTTTCTTTATTTCATTCTGTCTTATTTGGTTTTGTTGGGGGTTTTTTTTTCTTCATAAAAGCCTGAGAGCTTTTTTATGTCTTGAGTTGTGTTGATACTCGCTCAGGTTTTTTTAAATCTGACTTTTACTCATATCTTTCTGCATGCTTCAGCATTCTTTATGCTTCCTAAAACTGACAATGTCTGATACACTAAAGTGCTTTTTATTATCTGACATCACTCTCACCACAAGGTACATTTTGCAGTGCAGAAGCTGGAGCTTTCACATGATTTCATCAGACGGACTTTGCCCAATTTTAATGGAATTTTAGATGTTGTAATTTAAATTTTTCCTGAAGATGGTGTGATTTAATTGAACCTTAAATCTAATTGAGCCAACACGGAAAATACGTCCTTAAACTGTTCAGAAAAAGATGGAAATTTAAACATTTACAATTCCTTTAAAACTGGGAAAGCTCTACATTGAGAAAGTCTGATATGATCAAAATCTTCAAAACAGCTACTAAATGGGCCTTGTGGTAATCTTGTTTCATCAGCTACTGTTGACAAGATAGAGAATGGACTTCCGATGTGTTATATTAGTATATAAACACACAATCACCTTGCTAATCTGCTTTTGTCTTGTTTCACTGAGCTGTGCAAAATAAGATGGTGCAGGAGAAAAGCTTCCCACTTGAACATCTAAGTGGTGTCTAATTGTGAGTGGGTGTTGGCAGCATTAAGGAATAAATCCAAAGCAGAGTGAGCCTACACACTCATGCCTGTGGTGCATGATGGGAAGCGTTTTGTAGCCACTACCATCCAATGTGGTGGCGACACATTTTCTGCCCAACCATTAATAATTGGAGGCCACGGCTTCAGATGCCACCTGAGGCCAACAGGGACGTCAGCTGTGTGTTTGTGTTTGTTTCTGCACCACATGGTTAAAGTAGACCATGTCCCATATATGTCACTCTGACTGACTCCACATGGCGTGATTCTCTACCCACAGTGGTTAAAAATAAAACAGGAAAAAGCGGCTTGCGGTGGTTCAGCATTTCCACTGCTGAGACAATAGAAGAAGAACTGACTCATGCAGCCGTATTCTTCAGTGAAAACAAGAATCATGGCTCCATTAAACAGCTCACTCAATGCAGCTCATTGTTTTCACCGTATATTTCAGCCAATTTCAGTTCATCCAGCTCGGGTTCAAAATGATTTCAAAAGCCCACCTGCAGCAGCAAATTGAGTCGAGCTCTCTGAGACATTTTTGGCTGCAGAGGCTCTCAAGAACAAACTAATTACGTGCAGCTTATTCTGTCTGGCAGGTCGCTGCTCACTCGGCTTCCAGCTGGCAGAAGCTTTTGTTTATAACCTATAAGCTAGTTCATTTTGAGTGGCAGCATGATGAATGATACTGTACCTTCATAACAAAAGCAATAAGTTGCCTCCTCGTTATGACTGGTCGGCATCATTAAGACGTTATTAGACACAGTGGGGAAATTTGAATGTGAATATAATGAGTGGAGTTATTAGCGCTCTCTGGTCAGGCTGTAATTATTACCACATGAAAGGTGGTAATAATTAGTGTTTGTCATATTAACACTCAGTCAAGTAGACATGCTCATTTAATTCAGGACAGCTACGTCATCTAGAAATGCTTTCATTTACGTTTTAGCCGTGCAACTTGTGATGTCACTTGGTTGGTCTGTCAAACCAACGCTTCTAGAGTGAAGTATTTCTACAAACACTGGAAGGATTGTGATGAACTTTGGTTCAAACATTCACCATTTCCTAGAGGATGAATTGTACAGACTTTGGCTACTCCCTGATTTTTAATGTAGCGCCACCAGCTGGTCAAAATTACAACTTCATTGTAGTACATGGCCTGGGCGCATGGTACCTTGATATATCTAAAAAAAAAATATCTGTACTTTGAAATGGATGCTAACATATCATACAAAATACATGATGAATCCTAGCATACTACAATACAATATAACCTAGTTTACTAATTGCACATGCTAATATAAAATCTTGGAACTTGTTTAATGGGTTAAAACAGTATTATTATTATTATTTGGAAACTTTGGAAATATTTCTGGCCACATGATGAACTAAAGTCAGTATTCACTCTGCTTTTAGCTCTGTTTTTAGTCTCCACCAACTCCTGTGAAAAATAAGGTTTGGATTTTTAGCTGCAAAATGTTCCACTGTGTTCAACAGTTAGTCACTGACTTCGGTTGGTGTTTGGTGCTAAACGTAGTGCAGTTAATTTAACAGTTCTGTAAACAGTTGCCTGCTAGTACTAGAAATGACGTTGACACGAGAAATAAGAATAAACCAGAAAGTTGAAGAAACTTTCACATTGCATGCTGTCAGTTGATCCATTGTTAATAGAAAAAGACATCACATTAGCAACTCTGTGAGCCTGTAAAGTGGTGGTTTGAATTAATGGTAAGGTCAGCCGGGTAACATGCTCACAATGGGTTAGGGTTAGGTTAACATGTGCGTAGAAATATTTGTACTGTGCGCACAAAATAAGTTCCCACGCAAAGTCACCGTCTGACTCATGGAACATGCACAGGTTTGTTCTTACCACCGTGCGCATGTTAGTGAATCAGAATCATTTTGAACTTACAGACTCGTACTCGCTGCCTGTAATCTGCATACTGACACGCCCCCGTTTCTCTACATAAGGAAATATGTTTGCATACAAAAGTATCATGGAGGAAGCAGTGAAGATGTTGTAACTTCACATTCAGGCAGAATCAGACGTTGTTGCGGTGTGTGGGGGTGTTTATTTATGTTTAGAGCTTAACTGCTGTGAAACGATTAGGAAATAATGTTTTATTTCTCTGAATTAACTTCTTTCTACCAGCGCTAAGCATCGCCTCCACCCATTCAGTGTGTATGGCGGACACACCGCTGCACTGCCCGTGTCCGAGGGGGAAAACACACTTTTGCGACTCATAATAATAACTAATGGGGCCGCAACAACTGAGGCGGTGCATGTTGTGGCCCGCGAGAAACGGACTGCGTCTCAGATGAGAAGGAAATGGTTTGACATTGAAGTTGATGCGTTAAAAACAAAAACAGACCAGAGCAAAAATAAGGAAACAGGTGGAGAACAAGGAGCAGAAGCACAAGATAAAAGACTCACCAAAATTACTGGAAAAAACATAAGTGCAATTAAAAAAAAAGAGGGTGAAAGTAATGACATCCAGCAAGATAATAATAATAATAATAATAATAATAATAATAATAATAATAATAATAATAATAATAAATCAATAATCTAGCATAATACCTGATTATGATACTGCATGAAAAGTGATTATTAAGATGATTATAATTCAACCTGATGATCTGTGTATATATACATCTCAGGCCAATCCATCCAATAATTATTGAGACAATCAACAATCAATCGAATCGACATCAATATTGAATAGTGGTTATGATATTTCAGTCTGGACCAAAGTGTGTTTTGTTGAAGGGAGATCAGTGTAGCAGTTTATGAGGAACAATTCTGTGATGTAACTAGTCACTATTTTGAATAAAGTTCAGATATTTGTTGGTTTGAAAAATAACTTTCTCCAGCGCTGCTGACAGAGTGAATCCAACAACGTGTGTAACTGAAGCAGAAGTGATGTTTCTTCCTCGGGGGGGAACCAGGTTTGATGGGTACATCTGTAAAGCGCCGTTCTGTCCTGAATCATCTATTAAGTCCTCGTTCATCAGTCTCTACAGAACACATAAACTGAACACGATGCACCGAAGCGCTCTGCTCTAACTGCAGGAAATGAAACATTAAAGTGAATCATGACTCCAAACAACAGTCATAAAAAAAGTATTCTAGTGTACATTTCCTCAGAGGGACGTGAGTGTGACATGCAGGTGATTTGTACCTGTTGCTTTCACTGTCAGATGTATTAACACTGATGCAGTTTTCAGGTGAGCCTTGAGGGAAATAATCAAAGGGCTGAATTAGAGCCTGTGGTGCAGCAGCAGTCTTCACTGTATTAAAAGCTATTTCACAGTGTGGCTGCTGCAACCTGCTGGCTCACAGGTTCCTCATTACAGCTCTTCAGACACGCTGTATAGATTTATATAATCAGATATTTAATGAAGATGGTGTTAAATTTTGATTTTATTTAAGTGCCAAGCGTGTAGATTGATACAAGCTTCCTGTGACCCGACTTCAAACTCAAAAGCTGTCATGTTTTATATTGTTTTAGAAAATCAAATTTTCTCTCACTTCTATCAGCACAAACTTGGTAGTTCAGTGAAAAGAAACTGTTCATAACTCATAATTCAAGAACATAGTTGAGATAGTTTTATCACTTTAGTACTTTTCCTAATGTTATGAGAATTGCAATTTTGGATTTATATTATTTTTTATTTAAGAAATAAATGACATGTTACTCCTGTTTGAGTTTGCAGTTTAGGGCTGCAAATTATGCAGCTGATGAAACTTTGTGTGTGTGCACCCACTCATGAACAGGTTTCATTGAGAAGGTTGAGACAAACAGTTTACAACCAGTTTGCTGAATCTGACTTGGAAAACTTGTGCGAATAAACTTCATGGAAAACTAGATAGTTTAGGATAAGAATATAAAAATGTTCTCGCATTAATTTCGTAGACTGCTGGTAGAAGATGCACCATAAACTTGAAGTCAGACGCTTTCTACCGCTGTTTTTTCATCTCATACACAACCAACGCTGCTGCTGCATCTGATGAGGACGTTTTTAAGGAGACTGTCTGCTGTAAGAAAAATCCAGTCACTGAGATTAATATTCTGCTGTAAATGCTGTATGATTTATTGGATTAATTCTGCATTTTGAATCAAACAACCATGTTGTTGTGTTTTATTTTTACTGACTCATTGATGAAGCAACATAACTGATGAACGGTGCTCTCTTAGCCTGACATTCATTTTAATTATCACAACAACCCCTGTGGTTCTGTGTTGCCTGCTGTAGCATCGGTGTTATAAATAATCTTTATCTTTCCCACTGCTTTACTCAATTTAACTAATTTCATTCAACTTTTAATTGTTGTATCCATATCTGCAGAGTATCCTAATTAAAATATCACTGCTCTCATTCTGGATACACCATACTGTGTTACCTTTACAAAAAAAAAACAACTTGAGCACAAACACGGCTAATTAAATTAGCATTTATGCTGTGTTAGACGGGTGCTCTCAGGACAGTTTCAAGGTGATCCATCAGACGATGGTCTGTGTGAGGGGGTAACATGGAAAAACTCCAGTGAGAGCAGAAACAGACAGAGTGTAATTACAGCTCACAGCATGAGACAGCACAAACCGAGCTGGTCACTGTGAAAGCTACCTTCGCCCTGAACATGGCTGCAAACATCCGGAACAGCCTGGATTTCGCTAAATGTCATTAATACTTCAACCTTATCCTGAAACTTAAGTGTCACACCTCTGAACATCTCACCATGTTGCTATTAGAGGAGTGCTTTTCACCTCCACCTATCACCTGTTGCAAAAAACCGTCTTCCCTCAGGTAAGCAAGAAACAGACCTTGTTAACAGGTTCAGAAACCAATTAGCACTGCTAACGCTACATTTTCAATCAAGACAACACTGTCTTTAACATACGCACTGTTACTGATAATGCTGTATGGAGCATCTCAAAGGAGAGACTGGTGTTATTCTGCATGTTTCTTATTGTAAACTAATCCCAATCCAACAAAGTGTTAGTCTCAACACTTTCTGACCACCTTAAAGGAGCAGTATGTAAATCCCCAGGGTTCAGAAATGAGTCCTGAAGTCCAAATAACGAGTTGGAGCCGTATGTAAATGGTATATTAAATTAATTTACAGTCTATGGTTGAAGCAAGCCGTTGCTTTAAGTTGTGTTTTTAACTGAGGACGAGCAGCTTGGCTCGAGTCACACAGCGGTAAAACTGCAAATAAACACTGACGTTCCTATAAATTCGTCACAGTAAAAGTCCCATGTTATTGCGTAACTCAAACTACGAAGTAGCAAAACCGGGAAATTTTCAGTTTTGGTAACTTGACACGACTCCTGTATGGCTGGACACAAAGTCAGCTCACAGTATGACAAAACTTGTTTGTTGGAGGGGGAGAAAGAGGGGTCATCACGGGTTGGCCGCAGTTGGCAAGACGTCCCTGCTTCCAACTCGGACTCGGTCCATCTCAGGGGGTGACTCGGCACAGCTTGGTGCGATAAAAGTAGTAACGGAAATGCAAATCAGCGCAGCACGGTTTAACTTAACATGTTTCCTTAATCTCATTTCTTGATTTAGCAGATTTCTCCCTTAACCTACTGTACTGTATGTGGCACACAGTCCAAGTTCCATTGGTTCCTAATAAAGACATAAATCTTTAGAAACAGCTCAGAGTGTTAAACAGCTGCTAACTGCAGTTCTATAAAACATTTAAACAGGAGGAAATATTGCATTTGTCAGGGACTATTTTCAGCAGCGGATTAATCCACATTTGCTGCTCTAGTGAATATTTGGGGCAGCAGGATGGTGTCTGTGCGACTGAGTAAAAAAAAATAAACTAGTTTGTGTATTCATGGTAATGAAGGAACATAGAGTGTAAGTCGGTGCAACAGTGTGGCTCATTGATGTGTTTTTAATAGTTTTAGGAGCTCTGGGGCACAGAGGAAGACGATGTATCAGGCACTGATACACACACAACACTTGATAGTGGATACATTCAGTGTTGGTTTTGGTATTTTCAAAGGATTTATTGGCAGTAAGTACAATATAGGAGGGTTGCAAATTTTGTGCATTTCTTTAACCAATACAGGAACATGCTAGTAATCGATTAATTGTTAATCATAAAGGTGATGCCTTGTTTTGTCCGTCCAAAACCCAAAGATATTCTGTTTTAACAGGATATTAAATGGAAAAAAGCAGGAAAATTACATATTTCAGAGGCTAAAACAGCATTTTCTACCATTTTTGCAAACAAATTACTGTAATGAATAATTGATCATCAAAATAGTGTTTAATTTAATTGAATTTAATTTTTTTTTCACTTATAAGGGTGACACATTAATCAACATTTGTTGTGATTGATTTGTGTAAATGTGCCAGTGTCAGCCAGCTGGCTGATCTTCAACTGCAGTCCTTTGGCGAGATGTTTTGGCAAAGGACTGCTGAGGTCTTCAATGTGAAGAGAAGTCTTTGTGAAGGCAGCGATATTTAACAGATTACAGTAATCAGCTGTAACTAATGATTATTTTTGCTATCAGTTAATCTGCTGATTACTCTGAAGATTAATTAATTGATCGCCTTGTCTAAACAAAGATTAGTCTCTAGGTTTCTCTGTTTCATTGGATGTTGAAACCTCTAGAAACACATTTGATAAAGAAACACTGACAGCAAATCCTGTTCTGTGACTGGTGCTGTCTGTGGGCCTGTGCTGGTTTCCAGTATCGGACTGGTGGAGTGAATGTAAATCCAGTCGGTCGGGGGGCCACGCCTTCACCGACCCAGAGAGAAAAAAAAAAGACTATCCTTGTTCCTAGGCATCCCCCCTCACCACGCTCCACCCTGCCTGATCCCGCTGAGCTCAGCACTCTGCCTCACCCACCCTGAGGCATTCTGGGAGTTCACAGAGCACACTACAGGGTGGGGTGGAGGGGGGGGTTCATGTATGTGTTTGTCTACAGGAGAATCCAATAATACAAAGAACAGAATCTGATCTCGTTCAGTCGGCTTTAGACGTTATGAAGCGAGCTCCATCACAGGAACTGAAAACATGATTACAGACGACCAGCAGCTCGGCTCCGTCTTCCTGCTCAGCCTGCACGTCCAAACGCTTCAGGCTGTGTGTAAGACGAGGACGCCTCAAGGACATTTCAAAGACAGCGTCCAGTTAGGGTAGCAATAATAAAGCACAGGTTGGTTAACAGGGGGACAGATACAACATGAATAGAGCTGCAACTAATGATTATTTACATTTATTAGTTCATTGATTCATTGATAAAATGTGCAGGGCAATTTGTTCGTTCTGTCCAACCATCTAAACCTGTAAGATGATTAGCCAAAAAACAGAAGCTTAATCTGCAACTATCTGATAATCAATTAAAAGACCAGTGTGTAGGATTTGGTGACATCTAGTGGTGAGGCTGCAAACAACTGAATGCCCCTCGTTTCACCCTCCCCTTCCAAGTGAGTAGGAGGATCTGCAGTGGCCATGAAACTCACAAAAGAACGTAAAAGGCCCGCTGGCCAGTGTTTGGTTTGTCCGTTCTGGGCTACTGTAGAAACATGGCGGTGCAACATGTGGCGGCCTTCATAGAAGACATAAACAGCTCATTCTAAGGTCACGAAAACCCAACAAATCTTACTTTCAGGTAATTATACACCAATGAAAACATACCTATGAATTTTAGATTCCAGCCATATTCTGTCAATAGATCCTTGTAAATCTCGTACACTAGACCTTTAAATGTTTAAGTTATTAGTAAAACCATCTCAGAATCTTCCAGTTTCTCAAATTGCTTTATGTTCTGTCAATGTAAAATAAATATATTTGGGTTTTGGGACTGTTGGTCTTCAACCTGGGCCCAAATCAAACGGATATCTCTCACGAGTCACACTGAACTTTTATAGACTAAATGATTAATTGAGAAAATAAATTGATCACTAATGAATATTAGTCTTCAGATTGTTTGTTTTGTCTGATCACCTGCCCACAACTCAAAGACATACAGTTTACCATTTCACGATTTTTCAGTTTACTTTATTGGGAAAACTCATAAAATATTCAACATTTGTGCAAACATTTCGTTTTGTTTTCTTTCCAGTTTTGGTGGCATTATTGCCTTTAAAAAGATTTATTAATCGATCATAAAAGACGCTGCTTTGGTTTTCTGGAATATTGTACTGGCCATCTTTCACTATTTTCTGAGATTTTGTATTTTATATGTTATATTATAATTTGAAAAACTGTTAGTCACCCGCCTACAGCCAAACGTTCAAAACCAAAAGGTTTTAAATATATAAATTACATAAAACAGAGAAAAACAGATGCAGCCCTCACTGGAAAAATAACTGTATAGGATGTCTGTAAACAAGCAGCTTCTTACCACCCATATTCATGTTCAGCATTAGGTGGAGACCTCTTGTGGCCGTAGTAATTATGACAGGAGCAAAAGAGGAAGTCCGGTGACGCTGATATAAAATATCAATACCCAAATCGCAGAACCACAACCAAATCACAAGCATTATAATGAGGTACTGTAGTGCTGCAAAGATGCCCTGGCCTCAAAATCCTGTCCTCTAGATGAAAGTAAAAATAAAAACTGTAATGCAAAAATGATAATTTTTCACTAATCGTATCATATATCGCCATCGCAATTTCAGTCAAAGTAATTATAATATGACTTTTTACCATATTCTGCAGTCCTAGTCAGTCACATTCGACATTCATTCAGTCGTTAAAGTATGACAACGTGTTGGAAAAACACATTTGAGATTCACATTTGGTAACTGAGAACTACTGATGATAACTGAAATTTGTCATTGATTATTTTATCGACTAATAACAGGTGCTAATCTGTGGCAGTGACCTCCATCATGTAAATAAAACAGAAATCGTGTCCCCGGCCTTGTGTGTTTGCGGATTAAACCAGCTGTCACTCATCCGTGTGCACCTTCTATTTTTAGACATTTTTGTCTAGTCTGTTGCATAAGTTTGGGGTTATTTGGAGAGTGAAGTCTAATCCACCACGTCCCTGCACACGTTTCACATGTGATGAGGCGCTGCGGTGCGGCCTGACCAGATCAGACTCGCAGGCTTCACACTCGCTGAGTCTCAGCTGCTGCCTCCAGGTCAGAAGATGCTTTTTTTCCCACCTTAAAAATCAGGTCACCCAAATCTACTCAACTGAATTGAGAGCAGCGACTGCGCTGACAAATGAGCATAAACTGTGGGATGAGACGCGAACATGAGTCAGAGAGGCTGTTTACACCATGGAGGATAAGAGAGAGGCTGAAGGCCTGCAATACTCTCCTACCGACGACTGTAAACTGCTTTATCATCCTTGACCTGTAAGATAGGAGAGCTGGGCGAAGCCAGAGGAGGCTGTGGCTACAACTGACAGCACAGAGGTCATGACATCAGAATTATTTTTCATAATTTGGGGGATTTTAACAGCCTGAGGAGGCGTTTATATCCTACAACTGCATGTAAACTGCACATTTGAGACTGATTACATATCTTTTTTTGACTCAGTACTCTTTGATTGATTGATTTCTTTTTGTTTTAAGGCCGAACGAAAAAGTAATAACAACAATATACTGGATTTCTCACTTCTCTACCAGAATTACCTCCTTGACATTGTAAAAAAGGGTGTAAAATATCACTTAGACCATCACATACAGGCAGATAATATTTACAGTACCAGTTATTTTCCCAATTAATTCTTTAGTCTGTAAAATGGAGCTGCAGCAATTTACCGATTATTGATCTAAACTAAATATCTTAGAGACATTTAAGGACCTCATCTTAGGCTTTGGGAAACAATGATTGACATTTTTCACCATTTTCTGACATTTTAAACAACTATTAATCAATTGATTAGGAAAATAATCACCCAATTAATCAACTAGAAAAATGTTAGTTGCTGCCTTACTGTAAAATGACAAAAAAAAAGTGAAAAAAGTTTCCAAAAGCCTAAAGTGGCGTCTTCAAATGATTTCTTTTGTCCAACCAACAGACTTTTCATTTACTGTGATAAACGGCAAAGAAAAACAACAAATCCTCACATTTAAGAAGCTGGAACCAGCAAATTTTAAAAAAAATTTTTGCTTGAAAAATGACTGAAACAATTAATCAGTTATCAAAATAGTTGGCAGCTGAGCTAATCATTACAGAACGTATATTTTAACATTTAAAAAATTAAAGATTTCTGCCTCATTTGGTGGCTTCAGTCACTTTAAGTTGTGCTGAGTAGAATCAGGATTCATGGTCTGGAGTTAACATACTACAGTTGCATATAAATACACTCTTAAGGCTGATTGTATGTATTTTTTGAGTCATTATTCTTTGATTTGAATTTTTTTAGGCCAAAGTTGAGCTGGGAGGAGTGACCTCCGTATTTCTTTTGGTAATTTGGGGGTTTTAACAACCTGAGGAGGAGTTTATACCCTGCAATTGCATGTGAATTGTATATTTGACTGAGATTGTTGGTTTTTTTTGAGTCATTATTCTTTGATTGGACTGTTTTTAGGCCAAAATTGCACTGGGAGGAATCAGGAAGCATGATCTCGGTATTATTTTGGATCATTTTGGGGTTTCAACAATCTGAGGAGGAATTTATAACCTACAATTGCTTATACAGTGCACATTTATTTAATCAATAATCTTTGGCAATTTTTAGTCCAAAACAATAAAAAACAAGACATTTCTTACTTCTCCACCATAAATTATATCCCTAACTTTGTGAAAATGCATTTAGACCAACATGTAGGGAGATTATACTTACGAAAGAGTTGCAGCTAACAATAATTTTCATTATCGGTCAATCAATTCATTGTTTAGTCTAAGAAATGTCAAAATCAACATTCCAAAACCCAAAGACAAAGAAAAGAAAGAGCAAATTCTCACATTGTAGAAACTGAAACCAGTAAATGTTTGACATTTCTGCTTAAAAAAAAAATAAAAAATTACGCCTGAAAAGATTCATCAGATATCAACATAATTTTGAACCGATTTGATTTTAATGGACTGATTGATTAATCAACTAATCACTGCAAAAAGTATATTTTAAGATAAAGATTTCTTAAAAAAAAAAAAAAAAAAAGTCTAACTGTTTTCTCTTTTGGTGGCTGAGGTTGTGCTGGGAGGAATCAGGACTCATGACCTCAGTATTTCTGAGCAGAAAATACAAAATGTGACAAAAAATACAACATATGCACGAACATATAGTACAGCTGGAAAATTACTGAGGTGATTTAGATCGAACAGACTCTCCAGTTTGCAGTGACAGTGTATCTAAACAACTACAGTATATGCAGTGAGGCGGATTATCACGTAATGTTACTCACGTTACATTTGGTCCACGGCCTCTGAAAACGCGGAGCTTATAACGCGACATACAGTAACTGTCAGTGCAAACGTCCTTCATGCAGTCGGATTCCTTCAGTGACTTCGACCCTCTGCGGGATCCAGATTAACGCTGCGGTTATAAAACAAGCCGCCTGATCAGACCTCCAGTCCGGTCGGTCTTCTCCATCACTCTGCGCCTGCTGCTAAAGGAACATCACGGCGGATTTAACGATAAAGAAAGCTGAAAAGAGGCGGACGTCCACCGCCTGGTCTGCAGCCTGTGAGCGGGTCTGAACGGAGGATAAACGCTGAGGTGTCTTACCGTCCTTCAGCTGTGGTGATGGAGCAGAGGGAGCAGAGGGAGGGGCGGGATGCTGCTGCTGCTGCTGCTGCTGCTGCTGGGCTGCGGATGAGGATGAAGGCAGATCGGCCTGTTCAGCTCAACACCTACACTCTGCTTTCTGCTGCTGCTGCTGCTGCTGCTGCTGCCCCGTGCTGCGTTCACGGACCCGTCGTACACTCCCGTTTCACAAGGAGCACAGTGAGCCAGCAGCGTTCACGTGAATCAGAAAAGACAATTATCGGGGCGACTTCTCGTAAAGACGATAACGTGACGAATTTCTGGGTGATAATGCAAATGTTGACGTATAATCCAGGGCCGTGGCCAGGATTTTACAGATCATGAGGTCATGAGTCCCCCAGACACACCCCTCACCAACTGTTGACCAGAAACTAAAAAAAAAAAACGGTCTCAAAATTTGTTTGTTGATTACTTGTATTTTTCAGATTTTATTCCTAAAGTGGTCAGTTAGGCTTTAGTTGGTTTAAAATGTATTTATTTATTTTTAGTATCACAGTGAGCATTTTTTTCCTATTGAAATTATGTTGGTCACCAGTTAGAAGATGCTCAGATTTAGTTTAAAAGTTCTTCCATCAGCTATTTGAAGACATTGATTGACAGTTTATATTTAGACCACATGTCATTGGGATGTGCAACAGCGACAAATTTCATCCTCTGCAATGTGCAAATAACAGCCACTATCACCACTTTGGAGCCTAGCTAAAAGATTATTAGATTATTAGCCCATATTTTTCAACACTTGTGGCTAAAAGCCTCCTCCACAGTAATCTCACCATACCAGGCAGTCGGAGGTCTTTCTAGCTACCGACTGTCTGGGGTTTTCTAAATGTTAAATAGTTGCTTGAAGGACACGCCTCACCAGAAACAATGCTCTGCTCCAGTTATCTTCAGTAGCAAACACACAATGTCACCACCCAAATATCAATTCACCCTTAAGACTTTTGACTGGTTGAGCAGTGGAAGTTTTTTTTCTTTTTTAATCGTTTCCACACAGTTATACCAAAGAAAGCTGGGAGATTGTCCTCAGTCTTTGCCGAGCAGAGCTGATCTGACTCGACCTACACCGTAGTCAGATTTCCTTCTAAATGTTGCTCAGATTTGAACAGAATTTTCAAATAATCAACTTTAGAAAATGCACATTTCTACTCACTTTGTTTTAATTCCCAGGTTGTCAGATACCGACGTTTTGTCACCAGCAGTGTTCAACTTTATCCAAAGTTTTCAAGTTACCTAATGTTATCTGCGTCTTGTGACTTATAACATAGCTTATTTTAAAATCCACTTTTAAATCAGACACTGTGCCAAAACATGGTATTTTCCTAAACCTAACAAAGTAGGTTTGGCGTCTAAATATAACCAAACTGCAACCATTTCACAATGTTAACCATGTGTTAAAAAGACTAGGAGTTGGTTCATCAAACTAAACAGTTGCTGGTACGATGTTTTAGAAGAGGAGATGACGTAATTAAAAGCACTCCAGTCGAAGCTTGAATGATGGAAAACATGATGGAAATATTGTATTCATGTTTGTTTCTTGTATTTACTCGAGGAAGGTTGCAGTGTCCTGATCGCTCCACGCAGAGCCGATGTTTTTGTCCTCACCCCGCTTGAATGGTTTGGATTTATTGCAGTTTTATTTTCAGACTGAGATAAGTAGATAAAAAGGGATTTGCTGCGTTAATTACCATGTTTGTTTACTGTTTTGTGCAGACGAACTCTAATGGAAGCAAACAGACACCGGCCTGACATCCCTTGTTAAGGCTAACATGAACTGCTTGTATACACCTCCAGCAGACAGAACATTATAATCACACTGAAGTCGTGTTCGTGTCCACCTGAGGAATGTTATGTCCAATAATCTTTGTTCTCCCTTAACCTGTAAAACATATTTAACTCTTTAGCTGCTAGATGCTCCACTTGCTTCACTTTCTTCACCAGCCAGTTGTTTTTTTTTTTCCAATCGATTCTGTACACACAACATCTGTTTTCTGTCTGCCCGTCCTGAGAGGGCAGAGGGAGGAGGGACAGGAGGGGTCCCTCCTTTGTTGCTCCTCTTGCAGTTTCCCTCATTTTTTCCCCATTAAAGGGATTTTATGAGTTTTTCATTATCTGAATCGAGGCTCTGAGGACAGAACATGTCACATGCTGCACAGACTGTGAAGTCCCTTGAGGAAAATTGAGATTTGGTGATATCGGGCTACATAAATGAAATCGACTTGACTTGCCGGCTTTGTCTGTCTGCTGTTTGGTGCTGAGCAGGTCTCTGCCTGCTCTGAGGTTGATGAAAGCGCTGAGACTGACTTAAAACTGCAACAGTTTTAAAAATCAATCATTTCATTAATTTTTAAGCAAAATGACAAAAATTACCCGCCACCATCTTCTAAAATATAAATATTTGCTTTTTGCTCCCTCTTCTATGATAGTAAGAAGACATTTGACGGTCATTTTTCAATATTTTATCCATTTTTTAGACCACAGATTTCAAAGTCTGAGACTGTAGGGCTCCCCTCAGACAAAGCTTGAAAAAATGTTGAGTTTACTTGCTTAGTTTCACTCAGTTCCTGAGTGAAGGGACCATGGATCATTGACCTTAAATAACTGAGCCTCAGTAGCTTACTATTGTTGTTTTACATGACTTGAAAAGACACAAAATGTGTAAAAATGTCTGTCCTAAGGCATTAAAAACAGTGAAATTCCCCAAAACTACTACTCCCACTTTGAAAACCTTTATTACAAATTAAATAATGAATCAATGAATCAGTGACATAGCAAACTGATTGAAATGAATATAGTTATTAGTTGAAGCCCCAGTAACAGGCTAATAT
The DNA here is from genome assembly GCF_056507025.1 of Lutjanus erythropterus. Lineage (NCBI taxonomy): Eukaryota > Metazoa > Chordata > Actinopteri > Lutjaniformes > Lutjanidae > Lutjanus > Lutjanus erythropterus. The sequence continues at coordinate 4,347,574 of NC_139317.1, read as the reverse complement.
TTAGCATGTTTCTTGTAACACACTTCTATTTCAACCTGTTTGCATGCTGCCTGCATGTCGGCTCTGCCGTTGGCTGGCTGTGATTTATTTTAAAGTGCAAGTTAATTTGAAAAATCTGTACTGCATGTGACCAAACAATAATGTAACCAAAAGCAGATAAAGTAGATGTTCATAGTGAGTTATTACCTCCCTCAGGCCTCTGCAAACTGATGTTAAAATAGCAGAATTTCACTGTCAGATGCCACTAAATTCTACACACTGGTCCTTTAAGTGACTTTTCTCTAACAGGATTTTTTTTTTTCATTGACAGACACATGTCTGTAACAGTCTTCATTATATACTGACATTTATCACCTTATTCTGTAAATCAACCCCACAGAGTTTACTGTGGAGCTGGATGTTCAAATATAGTTTATCTGGACAAATAAAGTTGGATATTATTATTTGGTAGGGAACAAGTGGATTGTCTGTTTTGGGAAGGGGACTTTTCAAACAGCTGTGACTCAAACAGCAGCTGCTGGGTGGGACTGAGGCAAACTAAAATAGACTCTTAGCTCTGGCAGCCTGACCCGCTATAAACCATGAATCATAACATTTAACTTACAGAGAGACCGATGCTGTTTCAGAGAGATAGATTTTATTACTTAGCCTACCATCCCTGTCAAAAATCATTTAGACAGTCATCACTTTGTCCCTTAAGAAACTTTTTTTTGGATCACACAGAAATTTATTGTCTTTGATACAGAAATAGCTCACAAAGTTGGGCAGAAAAACATGTGCAAAGTTAAATCCAATGAGACTGTCATTTATCAACGTGAAGGAAGAAAAGCTTCACCCTTCACGTCTCCTCCCTGATTATAAAAAGAGCGATGCTCGCGGTTGTTGTGATATTTTAACCTCCTCTGTAAAAAGCCTGTTAGTGAAACCCAAGTGCATCATATCCACTCTGGTGAAGCAGCACTGACGCAGCATCATCTCAGATGACCGGCAGTCTCCTCTAAATGTCACACAGCTGTTAGCCGTGCAGCTCGGATGCCCGGGCCTGCCGCGCCCTTCACTCCAGACATGCTGTTTGTCTTTCCCCTGAATGTCTCAGCTATTCCAGCCCTCCTCTGCTCCTTCCTCCTTCCTACATCACCCTCGATGGAAGGACGGACACACACACACACACCCACACACACAGAGCAGCTGGTCAAGGTCACATGGTTTTTCAGCATTTGTAGACTGTGTGTTTCTGAGAAGAAGTATTACCACCATGACTGGGTGCTTTCAACTCCAGTGACTCTATTCTCTGGGACCTGTGTGTAGCAGGTCATCTACAAGGCAGCAGCAGCAGCAGCAGCAGCAGCGGTGGTATTCTCACTGAGCTGGAGCTGCTAAATATACTGAACAAGTGCAGTATAATAACCCAAGGTCAGACAAAACGTGTAAATACTGTATGGCTTACAAATATATGATAAAATCACTCAAGTCAGGCAGGTCTGGTGCAAACTAAACTCCACTCCAACCTCTTAAATTATTCCAAGAACTCCACCAGCAGATGCTCAAATTTTCCACCTCGTGGGTCCAGACCTGCAACATTCTGACTTTACCGATCCTCTGGCTTTTCCTCTAGTGTCACCATGTGGATCACGTTTGTAATTTTGCATGAAATGTTGAATTATCACTATGAAATCTGAGATATTTACAGTCCATGCACAAGGAATTTTAATGACTTCAGTGGCTGCAATTACTGGTCAAATTTTTTTATTTAAGATTTGACAAAGACATTACCCCTGACTTTTGAGGCTCTTAATAACCCCTCTCTCTCCATGCTGTATATCTGACCTGCTTCTCACATAAAAGCCAGCATGTAGCCTGAGGTCCTCAGGCGTGTCTGAACACTAGAGGTGACAGAGCGTTTCCAGTCAGGGTCCTGTAGCTATGGAACGAGCTGCCTGAGGAAATCAGGTCAGCAGAATCAGTGACTTCTTAAAAATTACTTTTATCAGAGAGCTTTCCCTGATTTTACTTGATTTTCATTGACTGTCCTGCTGGTTTTATCAGTTTTATTGATTTAATTTGCCTAAAAATTATTCAAATTATCTGCTTGTTGTAACATTGGCTCTATAAATAAAGATTATTATAATAATAATAATTATTATTATTATTATTAATTTTCCTTTAGTTACATGTAATTAGCAATTGTTTGCATGCTAACATGCTAAACTAAGATGATGAACATAGTAAACATTATATATGCTGAAGATCAGTATTTTTGCAGAGTCATTTTGAGCATTAATACATCAGCTTTAGCATTTAGCTCAAAGATCTGCTGTGCCTTTGCACAGAGCTGCTCGTGTGGCTGGAGACTCTTAGTCTTGTTTAACCTCTAAAGGTGCAAACAAACAAATTAATCTCTGTAAACAGATATCTGCATGTGAATGCAGAATTTGTACGCAAGGGATAAGATTTTGAGATCAACTCTGGTTTTCGTTTGAAGCCCGAGTTCTATTGACCAATCACGTTTGAGTAAGCTTTGGTTGCAGGTAAACAGCTGGTGTGGAGCATAAAAGAGGTGGAACCTAGGAACCACTGGCTGTCATCTGGCAATGATTTAGCTTTTTATTTGCTTTTTAAAAATCTGAATTCATACATCAGTACAATCCGGTCATAAATATTGTATCTCAACTCCATCTCTATATATTGCAGCAGTCTTTTTCTTCTTTGTCTTTGTTGTGTTTCTTTTGCACCAGCTGTTGATGCAGCTGATTAAAATGGTATCTGTCTTTAAAAACTTCACTCCATAGAACTACTAGTGGTCAAAAACTCCATAAGTCAACTTTAATACCCCCATTTGGACAAACTGATTTAGACTTGCTTTCTACAAATAAAACATCAGAGCATCAACAGACTGATGGATGGATGACAGCGCTGAAACAAAAATTAAACTGACAGAAAAGTAAACAACAGCAATTTTAGTAATGAATTAATCATTTAAGTAATTTGTCAAGCAACAATGCAAAACTTTTACTAATTCAAGCTTTACCTTCTCTTTTTTATATCATGGTAACTTGAATAGTTTTAGGTTTTAGACTTTCTTTGTACTTGTTTTATGACATTTTATTGACCACATTATTGATAATTTAAAGAGTAATTTAAATGAAGATGTAGAGCAATTATTTCTTGTCCTGTCCTCATCATGTGCTGTATGTAAAGGTGGACAGAATACTTTTAACATAATCTACATCTCCACAACCTCAAAACACCTCCCTAACCAGATTTGTAAGCTTCTAACTGATTGGCTTTACTGCAGTGCTGCTTTAGTGGATTGCAGTAGATTGTGTAGATGCACTTAATGAACTCGTAACTCTGTTTGTCCTCCACCCAAAGACATTTCGAGCCTCCCTGCAGACTCTCCTCTTTCACGAAGCAGCTCACCTTACAGTTTCATTTCATTTCATTTCTCTTTCACATCTTTTAGTGCTCGTGTGCATGCTCTCACATGTGCACACGTGTGTGTCGGGTCCAGATGAAAGCCCCTGGAGCTGGGGACACTCCTTCTTGATGTACAGCTCTGACTGCAGAGGAGCCGGGGGACAGATCAATAATGGCTGCTGAATTATTAATCAGCGCACGTTCTCTTAAACCGCACCCAGAACAAATGCTGGAATTTTTTTTTGTTGTTGTTGTTGAGGCGTGTCATTAAAATTTTAAGTACTCATTAGATAAGTGACAATGACACAGATTGCACGTCGTCGCCGCAGGTTATCCTTTGAACCATATCAATCAATTTCCTGTTCAATGATGTGACCTGCACGTATTGCTTCTCACAGCACGTCTCTGTGATTTGCTGTATATTTGAGCCCTGCTCAGAAAGAAATCAATGGAGAAACAGATTACCGTAAGCCGAGCATGTGTGGCGTGTGTGCAGAGAAACTCATAACCGGCCCTTCTGTTTGTTCAGCATCGTTACTGAAATCCCCAGGTGAGGGAAAAAGTTTTAAAGCTTATAGAAGAGGGAAACAAAAAATGACATTAGATGAGTTGTAAGTGTAGTTAATAATGTAGTAATGCAGTTGTCACACACAGGAACTCCACTTGCTGACACAGCAACATTATATTACTGCCCACTCATGATGCATCCGCCTCCATTACTGTGGAGATTGTTTGCTCTGCCCTTTTTCCCCCTTTGTCTCCCTGCCAGCAGATCTGTTGTGAGTATACGTGAGGGGAATGTGGCTCAGTGGATAATATCATACCTTTGTATCTCTGTGTGTGCGCACGCGCGCGTGCGTGTGTGTGTGTGTGTGTGAGGGGTCTTTAATATTGTTGCTCAGCTTCCTGACAGCCTCTTTTCTGTTGCAGCCATCACTCATCTCTGTCTCTGGCTGTCAGGTTTGGCCTGCTGTTACGTCCGTCACACTCTGTGAACACCCACTCAGCTTTTAGGTGTGGGTTTGTGTGTCACACGTGACGTGAACACTCCCTTTATTCATAAGATACTGTGAACCATAACTGAATCAGCTGCATTTTTCAGTGATACCAGGGGCACGGCTCCCGGCTCCAGACGGAAAATCTCAACAACACTGGGGTGGACTGCGATGAAATGTGGTACAGTTTTGCATCGTTCTCAGAGGATGAATCTGAACGGTTTTGATAATCTTCTGATTCTAGCGCCACCATGAGGTCGACCTTACAATTACAATTTACAATTTCACTTAGCAAATGCTTTTATCCAAAGCTCAGGAGAGAACAACATGAGTAAGTAGCATAAAGCAAAGTTTGAGTCTGATGGGATGTAGGTGCCTACAGGGAGAGCAAGAGGCAATGCGAAGACTGCATGAGATGCATCAAATCAAACTGGACTGGTTCGATTGATTTATGACTAATTACCTGCCATCAGCTTCAACTGTATGTTGCATTTAGTGCAAATCTGCAAATGTTAATATGCTGATATGATAAATGCTAAACATCAACATTGTGAAGTTTTCTTTCATGCCATTTGTTGGTGAATTGCTATGTGTCTGTGCTACTGCAACAACAGCGTGAAACCACCAGCAGAAAGGCGTTTGCTAGCACCTCAGACTCCTGCTGGGTAACCTGCAAAAATATCTGTGTAATGAATAAAAAATATATTTATCTAAATTCACAGGCACGGGTAGAAATAGATTAGTTGCGGACAGGCATGGGATGAAAACAAAAAATACACATTTTTTCAGGAGAAATCAGAAATGCAAATGATTGTGCAGTGTTTTTAGCACTAATTTTTATCAAGGCTAATCAGCTGCCAGTATTATGTTTGTTGTGAAAGCCCACAACACACTTTTTGACCCCACGTCCAGTAAAATAATGTGACATCACTGGTCTGACAGCAATGTAGGCCAGGTGATAGCTAGTATATTAAAGATGACAAAGATAACAAAAATAGCAAGTGGTGAATAGCATCATCGAGGGCCAACTTTGACTTTGGGAGAAATTTGGTTGGCTCAGAGACTGTAAAAGGAAAATTGCTAGAAGTATTAGCTTCTGATAGCCGCAAGCTAGGCACATCATCATCGAGGAAACACATCGACAGCTGCTGCACCAGATGATAAAGTACTTTTCCAAAAGCACAACTGAGTAGCTTTGTATGTGTGTTCAATCACAGGGCTCGATAATTGCAGGTAACAGGCTGGTTCTGGTACTCAGCTTTGAGGCTGTGGTTTGCACAACTGGCGGTGCTTCTTTGCATACATGCTAGTAGAGCACAAGATGCAAACATGGGAGTCTGCCCCTTAGCACCACTAGTGACCAAAAAGTTCTCAGGATACCTTTAATCAATGTAATATTATATTTAATGGGGCTAAATGGATTAAAACAGTCATAATGCTCCAATCATTTTAGCTCATAGTGCTTAAATGATACGGAGATTGGAGATTAAAACAAATTAACAGTAAACCAATAAACTTGGAGTTTGTAGACTGGATTCAGATTCAAGTTAATGAGATACAAAAAACTGAACAGTGCTAATCACAAGTTTGAAAGTAGCTTGGTAGGAGCATACTACCAGGGGCATTTTCCCCTGTTGTTTGAATTTGCATCAACAAATATAGAAACACCATGAAAGAAAAGGTAAAGAAAATGAAGAATCAAAAAAAAAAAAAAGTGAAAAAGTGTCATCCTGATTATAAGAGCTCAGTTTATGTACTAACGTACTTGCTAACACATTGTCTTCAATATCCAAGGCTGGATGAAATGGTTGAATTCAATATCACAACATTAATTAAAATATTTTTTTCAATGTTCATCATGAAATCTATCACAAAAAATAATCAAGCTGGTGTCCATTAACAGAGTTTGAGCAGACGAATCAATTTATTACTCTAATTACAAATTAAAGTGACAGTACCATATGATCATCTCATAATATGGTTCCTGTGAAAGAAAATAAACAATAATATTGAATTATTGCTCCTGAGCTTTACTGCCCACTATTGACTACATTTCCCCTGAGGCTTCCTGGTGCGAGCAGGTTTTGTTTACCAGCCATCAGTCTGCAGCGGAGGTCCACCGAGCCTTTATTAATTGCACCGTGTGGGCAGCAGCTGCATTCATGGAGACCATTACTGCCACCCTCCTCCTCCTCTCCTGGGAGGTAATGTGATCTCTCATGTTGCCAGACTGTCCCTGCACCTCATCAGTCAATCAGGACACAGTCGGCTGTGAGCAGGAGAGATGCTGAGGACTGAGACACTAATGGACACACAGTGATGGATGAATTGATTACCTATGTGTCATACTGTATCTATTTCATCCTGACGCAACACACTTAAGGAGTACGTCAACATGCATGGCTCCTCCGGGAACCTGTGAGGGTCTTCAGGGAGCTAAAAAAAGACCACGGAGAGTTTTAAATTGGAAAGAGGTCAACATCCTGTGGAAGAAGAACAGTGTTTTGACTTTTTACCACTGGAATCTTGTTTTTTTTTGGACCCAGAAGCAACTGTATTTGTACAAGGGGGTGGAGCCAGGGAGGAAACACATTTCTATGCCTCTGTTCCTACTGGACCCGAATGAAAACCTGAGGGTCTCCCTAAAATCCTGGTATTTCCCCTGTGGATGGGGATTTACATCTCATCAAGTGATGCATGCCTGATGTATATTCTCATGGCTCTCACTGGGTCGTCTTGTCACTTTTTGGATAAGCAAATCCACAAAATAAAAAATTGTTTATTTACCTAATCTTTGCCTTAATGCCAAGATTAAACATACAATACATACATATGATTTTTTGTTTTTGTGATCCTCAGTTTATGAAGATACACTTTTGGCTCCTTGTACTGCTGGCATGGCTACAATCACAACTAGACCTCCCTGCAGATTCTCAAATAACTTTTACCTTACTGTTGGTGAAGTTTCAAATTGACCATCATAACATTATACTAGAAAATATAACTAAGTAATGCTAAATTATATTGATATGATGAGCTAAATTATGTCCAACAACAGAAATACACTAAAATGTGGGGTCTGTCTTCTGATATCAATGTAATATCTTGCCCAAATGGGCTTTACAAGGCTTACAAACATTAAATAAACTGATTTCATGTTGTATGTTTGTATTAATCAGTGAAGTCTGAGTAATTTTCTAAGCTTTAGAAATTAAACTAGTTTCTTTTGCACTCATTCCAACTTGTTTTGTGTGCATAAGGCACACGCTGAGATGGTCATGGAGCTCGCCAAAGCATGCACTGCCACGTCCTGCAGAACCAAAGCCAATCTGGGTGAAATAACAACTTTTTATGGAGTCCCACCAACCTGAGGACACTCCACAGTAGCAACTTGTCAATCACAGGGTAGCCCCGCCCTAAAGCATACCATGTTTTATCAGCAGTTTTACACTAAATGGAACAATATCTGAAGAAGACTTGAAACTGTCTCTGTAGGCCATAAACTCATAACGAAACTGTTTACTGAAGTAATAAATCAAGTGAGAAGAAGGCTCATATTCCCATAAGCTTACATATGTTCTGACTTCTATTTGCAACCAGTGGTGTTGCCACCTGCTGACCATTAGAAAGAATGCAGGTTTAAGGCTCCCCTTTTCAGGCCCAGAGGCTATGCCCACTACACATGCACACATGCACTCACACCAATCGCATGATCTCCTCTAGGCTTAGACCGGGTGGAGATAATAAAAGAGAATGCACTGAACTAAATGTCCTTAAAAGTGTTGTTCTGTTATATATACCATCCAGTGAGATCACACTGATCTTGGTATCTGTGTCTTTTTTTCTTTAACTGCTCCACTATTCTCATCACACTTCCCTACGTGTCTCAGTCCGACAACATCAGCCCACCCTGTCTCAATTCTTTAACCCCCCTGTCTGACTCGCCTCGTCCCTCTTGTTGGGTATCTTCTTACTATCTGTGCTGTGTCTCTGTGTTAAGGCAGATTAGTGTGTGTATGTACACACTAGCATTAGGGAGGCAGAGCAGGGCCTTCAGGAAGGCTGTGAGACTCGAGGGCACTGGCTGTTCTTCAGCACATATGCCACCACCAGGGAGGTCACTGCCATTTTGGCTGCCTGAGCCCTTCAGCGGCCTCGAGTCTGGGGGGACACTGGATGGTGTTATTTTCCTGCAACACACATTTTACTCTGGTGAAAAATATTCCTGTGGCTTAAAGATGAATTCCGCTTAAATGCAGTGGTAGAAAACTTTGACATGTGTATGTTAATCTGCACGATGACTGAAATTTCCACAAGTGGATTGAGGCTCAGAAATAGTCCATCCTACAAAGACAGAGTGAGGTGAGGTTTTTAAAGTTATGAGGGGAAACTAATTCCCCCCTCTCATACCAAACATGAGGGCATACAGAAGGAAGCGTTAAAGAACAGTTGGAGCGACCCAATATCACACAAGATCAGGGATTAGCTGTCTGTGGTATCTGTTGCTGTGCAAATGAAAAATGTCACGCCAGAAAGTCTTGAGCTTGAAGCAAGACCTGAAACGATGGGCCGGCGTCCCGTCACCTGACTTACACTTATCACAGGTAGCAGAGACGGAAGGAAAGATTCTGTTCAGCTTGGTTTTGGAAAAGTGCAGCTGATGGATGTCTTTAAACTGAATGAGTTGAAGTCTAGCTCTGATAGAACATACTTAAATCCTGTCCAACCTTTTCCCCTATACCTCATCTGATATATCAACACTAATATCCTTAATCCATGTTTGGAGATAGGGGTTTTAGTCATAAATTGTGATTTTTGGAGATCATGTCGAAGTGGGGCAGAGTGCCTGACAAATTTTTCTGATGTGCAGATACCAAAAAAGTGGCCAGGAGGGAGATTAAATTTCACCTGAAGGTGAGAAAAAGATGTCAAATACACAATAATTGCATGTCCCAAAATGAGTACTGCAATCCAAATAGCGAGTTGGAGACACAGAGCCCTATCTGACACTGATCTAAAGTGCAAGTGGAAAGCGTGAGGTGCAAAGGATTTAATTTGTGTCTAACTCCACTTTTGCTGGCATGTGCCAGTGGTGCAGGGGTATCCTGCCCTGTTCTGCCCCTTGCGCTGGCGGCATACAGTGGGATACACCTATCAGCTGCTCCCAAATACCCTGATTATTGCATAGGAGAGTTTAGGCTGAGCAAGCAATAAACCAATCAGAAAGTCGGCTCTCATCACCTTTAAGAACTGGTGTGCCAGGAGCGGAAGCGCTGGCAGCACGATGGTGGATTTACCATTGCACCATTGTTATCCACCCAGCATCCTCCTCTGCAAGTTGATCAGCTGTTTATAACTCTCAGCTGTCTGTCAATGTAAAGTTAAGCCTGAAGAAAAAAGTCCACTGCTCTGATAATACAGGAGTTTAGTGGTCGCTTGCCTCACTGCCTGACAGACTCTATTAACGTTTTGCCCAATTTAACTCTTATAAACATCTACTCCTTCTGAAAGATTATTAATGACTATGATTATTTTCTTATGACTCATGAACAGACACTCAGTGAACATTTGGCATAAATTTTAAGTCTAATTAACATGAAACAGGCAAACTAAAATAACTATTCTGGCTCAAAATAGAAACTTCAAAGAAGGACGTTGTAGCCTTTTTTCTAACTTGGCATATTTCCTTAATCTCTGATGACACATCGCGGTCATTTTATGATAAATTGCAGTAATTATCACACATTTCTCCTTTAAAAAAGGGGTTCTGGCACATAGGAGCATAAATGGACAATTGGGAGACTCTGCAGACAGTTGGGTAGAGAGCTGTCTGTGGTGTAACCGATGTCTGTTCTGTGTCTACATCTGTTTGCTGATGAGCTTGACAGCTTTCTATTTTAAGATCCACAGAACGTACAAATTTAGAAACACAAATGCTAAAATAATGATTGCTAGTCCATCAAACATCCTCAATTTCCAGCCATTCCTGAATCATTTAGGCCTTTTATCTGATTTCATTCTGTACTGAAAGTGGAAGCCGTGTGGTCCTGTTTGATCACAGAAGCCATCCTGCCTTCTTGTGGTGTTTTTTTTTCTTTCTGTGAGCCTGTCAGCCATGATGACTGTGCACTCCTTCACCAGCAGCGTATTAGTATTCAAGGCACAGATGAGGAGGAGCCACGGTACGACAGGCAGGCAGGCAGGCTGATCCTGCAAACACCTTGTGTGTGTGCTGCTGTGAGAGGTTTTCCTGGAAGGTAAACAGGAATCAGGAGTGAATATCTGAACCCCAGAGTGAGTGTTACTGGTATGAAAAGAGCCACTGGTGGACGGCTCAAAAGGACTGACCTTTGATTTCAGGGAGCGCCCACTTCTGAATGGACATTTTTACTGCCTGGATCTGATCAATTTTCCAATGTGACCTTTGCATGTCAGCGAGCTGCATAGAGCAAGGTTGTCTCATCCCACCTCATCTCCCACCAGCTGAACTGTGACCTCCTGTGGGCTTAATTGAGATCCAGTCAGGCGCGCATGTGGTATAGAAACCAGCACAGCCTTATTATTATTTCTTGGAAGAGCTTCATGAAATGTTTTTGAAGGGATAAGAGTCTTTATCGGCCGCACAGCTTCTCACGGCGCCTTTACGTCCACAGTTTCTGAGATATTACCCTGACCACTTCCTCGGCACCTCCTCCCCCGTCTCCTGGTGGAGAAAAATTGATTACCGTCTCGGTTCACTCATTTTTATTCAAGCCACTGACGTCAATAAGAACCCCAATGTAATTCTGGAAACACAGCCTGAGGAACACAGCACTACAAATCATTAAACTGCCTCTTGCAATCAGCTGAAAAGGCCAACATTCTCTTTTACTTTGTTCTTACTTTTAAGGATAAGGCTGGTTGATGTTTGTGTGTTCTGTGCTGCTGTTATCATGATTCTTGATGTTCTTGAATTCTCAATGATAACTTCATCCTAAAAGCAATTCAATACTATAATTCAGCCCTGTCATATACAATACAATACGATTCAAATATGAGATGATGCAATGCGTTAATCATTATATTTTGATTCTATTAATGCTATATTTGTAGGGTACAATAAGCTGCAAGAAAAAAGTCTGATAGTTTTACTAACTACTGAACTTTTTTCAGATATTTAACGTAATATTTGTGACCCGTTTTTAAGGATTTATCTCCTCAGGAGTAAGAACTTGGTTTCAGGTAGTGCCACACACAGAGGAGAGAAGACAACTAGTTTGTTTTGGTCTTTTCAAGGGATTTGGTGACAGTAAGAAAAATATAAAATAGCACCAGACTTCTTTTCAAAACAGAGTCAGAGAACCAGAGTTCAGTGTGAGAGGTTTGCTGCCGCCATTTTGTCTGGGGCAGTTTCTCGATGTTGGCCCGTTTGAAGTCTGTGCCTCAGGCAACATCTGCTCACTGTCAGGAGTTCAGTGAATTTTCATGACCTCACTCCAAAATATGTCTCGATGTCCCCTCTATAGTCAATTTTATTTTTACATGAAGACATTTTTATTTTTCCTGTATGTTTGCTTGCTGCTGTCAAATAAGAACAAAGCATTCTGGGATCAAAGTCTCCCTGTTTTTAGAGATAAAACACAAAGGGGGGGGGGCCTCACTGTTCACTCAGGGGAAATTGCACAGCAGTTTTTCAATCTTCACCTCAAATTCATTCACAGCAGAGACTAACAGAGTGAACCTGAAGTTTTACTGTACCTGCTCACTTCTCTCCGCTGTGATCCTGATTTGAAACAGCCTCCCTACAGGCACAAACAGGTTTCTCCAAAACTTTATGCATTAACAAGGTTGTTCTGATACTCATACCAATACTGTTAATGCATCCAATACTGCCTAAAATTCTGGATCGGGTATCAACGAATTTGTGAGTCTGTTCCAATTATTAAAACAGGACCCTGCTTCTTCCCAGCAGCGTCCTGTAGGCTTAATTGTTTTAACCTGAGTCAGACCGTACAAGAAAGAAAGCAATAGACCACTTTCAGATGGAAATATCTCAACAATTATCTCGAAAACGGTCATGAAATTTTGTACAGGCACTCATGACTCCTAAAGAATGAATTCAACTGACTTTGGTATCTCTGACTCTTCCTCTAGTGCCACCTCAACTTTGACATTTGTGAGCTTTGAGTTAAATGTCTCGACAGCTATTGGACTGCCATGATGTTTGGCAGACGCGTTCATGTTCCTCTTCAGAATGAATTGTCATAACTTTGGTGATCCTTTGACTTTTACTCTGGTGCCATCAGCAGGCCAAAATTTCAATGTGTCCAATGGCCTTTGATTTATGATATCTTCTAAACTAATGGCATCCACTTTGCATTCAGTGATAATTAGCAAATGTTAGCATTAGGTTCAGTTTTGGTTAATTTTGCTTTCGATTGCATGACACTCTATAACTGGCAACTAACCGGTAAATTTTTAAGAAAAAACATAAATGATGTGAAATGCAAGAGGCAACTATTGTCTCCATATCTCCACCGCTCCTGTAAGGTTCTGGACGAGGTTGTCAGACAAGTTCTGGAGAATGGAGAGGCTGAATGTCAGCGCTGTCAGTGTACGGGGTATATTCTGGCTAGACGGAGACAAAGACAGCAGACGGAGAGGCTCTGAGCAAGAAGCACACTGGACTGCGTTTCCCTGTCAGCTACTGATGAGGTGACAGGTAGTTGTGATGTTGCTTTGGTTTACGAGAGCTGAACAGCAGTTGGTGGTCAGAACTAGCTTGCTGCCATTATCAGCTTGACTTTTAGTGCATCCTTCTTCTCCTCAGTCCATTTAGTCACAGTAACTCTCAATGGTATAACAAGCTCAAACTCTGATTGGCAGCATAACACCGGCATAAACAGCGGCATGCATCACACTTTCTCCCTCCAGCTAACGGCAACGTGATCTTTGACTACGAGCCATCTTCATACATGGCAGCTGGCTGCTTGCTCTTAGTGTGGTCAAATGTAGTACTGCTAGTGCCTCTACTAACCTGAAGAGTAGCATCACATCAAATGTTCCCACTCTGAGCTTCATTTTCTCCCTCAGACTGTAAGCTAGTGGAGATGTTAGCAGAGTGTGTGTGCATGCAAATTATAAAAATATTCTCTGTGATTAATGATTAATGGTTAACTGTCGACATCCCTAGTTAACATGCTTAACCAAGATGGTAAACATACCAGCTTAGCATCAGAATGAGCTGTGAGCATCACTTTAAGCATTGTTGAATCTGCAGAGGTGTTGAGCTTTACTACTTTCTCCATCATCCAGGTTAACAGCACATACACTGCTGTCGGTGTGCAGTCTTTGGTTAGAATGTTTTTTTTCTACTGCTGGTAAGAAAACACTATGAAGGCAGGAATTAAGTGAAAATAATTGTCAGTATGACATGATAACAATACCCATTATATAATAATTGAATGAGTGAGAAGTAATTCAGAGTGGATTCTGTATGTGCTCTAATGCAGTTTCCTGGAACAGTCCAATGCATGGATTATCTCTTACATTGTATTAAATTATTTAAATGGGAAAATCTGGACAGGTTGATGTTCTCCCTGCTTGTCTGCAGCATTCACAAACTGTCTAGACAAATCCTGTAAATTACTGGAATACAATCCTGCCGTTTGTTGGTGGTCCTGAGGGACACACTGTACGGAGTTTGCTTAAGGTGGCTGCTCCTGCTGCTGCTGCTGCGCACATCTCTGCATGTTCATGTGAAGCTTCCAGCTCTGTGTTTACCCGCATAGATCAATGCAGTGGGGGTTTATGTCTGTAGCTGGATAAGATTTCATGCAGAGTGAACAGTTTTCAACGGTCTAAGACAAAGAGACAAAGAGTAATCAATAGCATCAATAGGATCTGTGTGGTTTGACTGTGATCAAGAACAATGTGCTATGATTTTCTTGCTTTCTGCACTTTGTTTGCATGCCCACAACTAACCAGAGGAATCATTTTTTGCATTATACCAAGTCACATGTAAAACTGGAAGCGTGGTGTCTTTTGTCTCGTGTGATTTCCTGTTTAATGTGTTAACTTTGAGTTTAAATAGGCCTGTAAATTAAAATGCCATGTAATAAGATGTTTAGTTCGTGTGTCAAGATGTCATTTTCACATTTAAGTTTGCATTCCCAAGTAAAACTGAAAATGTTTTAGTAGCATTTCACATGTGATTCTTTGCATAAGGGTAACCTGGTTACTGAGGAACACACATTTCTATACAGCCTTACCCCTTCTTTTTTCTTGCTATACATCATAAGTGTATTTCTGACATATGACAATGCTGCCTGAAGCTTCTTAGTGTTTGGGCGTTTTGAGGTTTTGTTTTTCGCCTCTGAAGTGAGAGACCACATACTGCAGTTTTTTCTTACAGTACATGCATGCATGAATTTTATAAATAGCCTCCTGTTCGGCTTTGTAAACTATTTAACTCTTTGTCCGTTTCTGTTGTACTTTGACTTAAAATTGAATTACCGTGATACAAAGACGTCCCATGAGTGCAGATTATTCCTCTTACCTCCCCACACTGCTGTCACAGCAACACTTCACCTTCATAATGTCTTTGTCATGTAAATGTATGCATGTAAACCCCCATTACAAACCCTGTTAAGTACATTAGATACGTGTACATGGGCAAGAAATCTGTCCACTCTGCAGAAACAAGGTTTCTCTTACAGTAATCTCCCACTCCTGTTACAGGCTTCTCACTTATATGATACTTAAAGGGATAGGTCAGATTTTTTTTTGAAGTGGGGTTGTATGATAGAGTTGCACAGAAACATAATCATCTGCTCAACCAATAAAATTATCTGTCTCTGTATCTGTATTCAGATAGAATCCCTGAAGATTTGGTTTATACCAGAAGTTAAATTAAATAGAGGAAATATTATATTCTCTGTTTCCATTGGAGTATTTGTGCTCTCCCAAATAATGTATTCAGATTCAGGTGAATTCCTATTGCATGAGGTACTAATCTATTGTCAGTGTATTACCTACAGAAGATAGCGGTCTGCACGTCCCCCAGTGTGGAGGGATAGCAGGAGCACCAGTGTGGGAAGCTAAGTAATGTGCTGCTGTGGACAGGGTCAGCAGAAAAACAGACTCCAGACACCTAAAAATTCATCAGTTTAAGTCTACAGTTCATCACATGTGCCAAGTCAAGTTGTTTGACTTGACTTTTAAAGGGTTAGTTCAATTTGCTGAAATCACACAATAATACAAACTAACTAACTGATAAACCTGACCCTAAATCAGCACGAGAGTGAGTAGATCATGACTGAATTTTCATTTTTGGGTGAAGTATTCCTTTAAGCCTACAACATTTTTATATTTTTACTTGTTGCAACTGGTCAGATTTCTGTGGCAAGTTCTAAAACCAAACAGACAGAAGTTAATGATAATATAACCGCTATATGTCAAGAGAATATTGGTCTGGATTACAGGGTATAAACAGGTACAAATACATTGTACTGCTAGAATCAGTTCTGGCAGCAGCAGGGTTAACTCCACCAACAGGAGAAATATTCTGCCTTTCAGCATGTCTGCTCTCTCAGGCTGGAGCCAGACGATGCTCCCCGTCAGCCATCTCTGAGTCTCCAGCAGCACTGAGCCGCACTCAGCGAGCCTCTTTCTGTGGCTTCAGTTAAAATCAGCACATCAGGAGGGAGAGAAATACAGACAGCAGGAAGAGGAGAGACGGAGATAAGAAAGGGGGGAAAAACAGTGTGTGACTGAGAGGGAGGGGAGCAGGTTCAGACAGCAGAAAAACAGGACTGATCTGTGACAAAGGTGAGACAGAAGAAAAGTAAGAAAATGTTTGCTCTATTTGTTATTTTACAGAAAAAAATATCATAGAGGTCATTGAATTATTCATGTAGTTGCTGCCAGGAAAGCTAGAATACAGTCAGTACAATAAGAGTCAAAACAGACACTGTTGCTACATTTAAAAAATGATAGAAAGGCGATAAAACTGCTAAATATTCCATCTGAAGTGCAGTGATTCACAGGGAAAACATGTTGGCCTGTTGGTGTGTGGTGTTAACAGAGATGTGAGATACAGAGGAGGCTGTGTGTGTGTGTGTGTGTGTGTGTGTGTGTGTGTGTGTGTGTGTGTGTGTGTGTGTGTGTGTGTGGTTTTGTGCATCCTGAGTGGATGATACTAGTGAGACGATGACGTAATGTGAAAATATGCAGAGCTGCATGGGTCGATCCAAGTCGCACCAAAAAATGTATAAAGCACAAAATCTATCTATCTATCTATCTATCTATCTATCTATCTATCTATCTATCTATCTATCTATCTATCTATCTATCTATCTATCTATCTATCTATCTATCTATCTATCAGTCCAGTTTAAAGGAATAGTTCAACATTTTGAGAATATATTTGATTCTCCAGGAGAATGAGGTCATGCCCCGCCCTCCTCGGACTATTTGGTTGATTGGTTTGTACTTGAGGAGTGAGACTGGTTAGGATCACAGCAGCCATTCTCAACCCTCGGACTGCAATTTCATGGGCCACAGAGGCAGCGCTAATATTTTAGTAAAAGAATTCACATAAAAAGGCGGCATCAAATTAAAATTCATAAGGACCAGTTCTGGGTACTTGCAAGATCTTAAAAGTATTTTAAAAAGTATTGCGTTTAAAGATCTTGCTTTCTAGAATTCATGCTGATTTTCAGTTATACCTATAATACTTTTGCTGATACAGTTATGAAGTTGGCATTAAATTTAATTTTCAAGTGGGATTAAAAAGGTCTTAAATTAACTTAGAGAAGCCTTGAGGTCCTCTGCAGTTACATTTGAATATCACCACACCAATCATGACAGATTGTCAGGTAGAGACAAACATATTTGTCCACTGTTAGCCAGCAAATGAGCTCATAGATACACAAAATGGATCCGTTACTGAAACGAGAAAGTGAAACACCCCTGCACCAGTAAAAGCCCCAAGGCCTCTGGTGAGGAAATACGACCCTGAATGCATTAAATTTGGATTCACATCGGAAGGCTGTGATGCTGAGCTGAAAGTACAGTGTGTTGAATGTGTTGAAATTCTGTCACAGCCCATTCCTTCTACTCCTTTTTTTTCATGCTGTGTGTTCTTTGCATTTATGATGGTTTTTAAGAGGTGTGGGCCTTCAGTTACAAAAGGGTGAGAGGCTCTGTGTTAGGGTGAGAATATCAAGGTCAACCTGCTACCAAGAGCAACATTTCTCTTCATTTAGTTGACGCTAACTGCCTCCCCACACTTCCAGCTCCTGCACCAAGCTAAGTATGCGTTAATTAATGAGCTTTAGAGGTGTTGGTGGGCAGATTCTTAAATAGTGATGATGTGAAAATGATGTGACACTGTAAAAGGGGTCGCTTGTAGTGATGAACCTGCAGAGAATTATCATGAATATGCAGTTCCTCTCATCTTTACAGAGTGAGCTGAGCTCCTTGTGTAGCTGTCCAAATTCACTATTTTTGTTCACTCTCATCGCTCTCAGTGCAAGTTTTGACCACAGCAGGAAGCTGTTTTCAGGGAAAAAGCTCTAAAAACCTGACATGATTTACTTTAAATGGGCGTCTTACACATCAGCTCATATTTAAAGTATCATAATCAGTTTTCAGCCTGTGAAAACACACGTGTAATGTCCTCTATGGCTGTGGAGGGAGGCCCAGAATTTTGAAGACACCAGGCAGAGAAGGTACAACAAAATGATGTTCCATGTTGCATTATGGGAAATGTAGGATCCAGTGTTTTTGGAGCTTAACTCATACTACAGACTATAAATCAAGATATCTCAGCCTTTGCTACTTGAAGTTTAATCATGGTAGTCCCTCAGTTTTATTGAAGTGCACCACTAAATCATTGCTGTCTACCTTTCAAACTGATTTTATTATAAAATGGCTAGATACTGTTTGTTATTTGTGATTATATTACAAACATACTCACAGCAGTGATGTCAACAAACAGTTGTGCTTATTTCTGCTCTTTACATAACACCACCAGCCAAAGAACTGTGTGGGAGGGGAAATGTGCACTAAGATCTAACTGCTCTTATTTAAAGCCTCGCTCAGTGAATGCTCAGTTACATTCATTCAATCACTGCATCTTGTCCTCTGAGCTGATTGTTTGACCCCAGTAAAATGCTGAATAGTTATTATGAATGCGAGTGACACAAGTGTTTCCTTTGTAAATATAAAGCAGTGACCCAGAGAGCAGAAGTAACAACCCAGGCGGATCCACATTCGCACCGGCTCCATTCACCGTGCAGGGTCTGATCTTATATTCCCCCTGCAGATCGTGTTCGCTCTCACACTCAGCCCTTATTGATTCCCACTCTGACATGTAGTCTGCATATGTGAGCCTGATCAATACAGGCTTCATCGCCTCTAGACGCCCAGAAACGTCTCATGCATGTGTGGAGACAGAGGACAAAGAGAGGCAGAGAAGAAAGGATGAAATCTCAGACTGAATGCAATCTGATCTGCAGTCACAGCTGCAGACTGGCTGCATGGTAACACACACGACTGATAAGATGATGGGCAGGTAGCAACACATTAAATCCCTCCAGCTACACTCTGATACCATCACAACTCACAGCCATGGATGGATTACTGAATGGGCACACCGGGCACAGGCCGGGAGGCCCAAGGGGTCAGGAGGCAGAGACACAAAATGGTCACACAGATTAAAAAATGACCTCAAAAAGACACAAAAGTGACAACAAAGAGATGCAAAATGATCACAAAGCAACCCAACAGAGATAGAAATGACTCCTCTGCATAATGAATATACACAGAATAACTACAAAAAGAAACAAAACAACCATAGGGATTCAAAAAGACTACAAAAAAAAAGAAAAAAATACCATAAAGAGATGCAAAGTGGCCACAAAGCAACCAGAAAAAGCAACCACAAAATGACCACAAAGAGACAGAAAATGACTACAAACAAAATCCCTGAGTCATTTTTGTGACTCTAAGATTCTTAGATTTCTGATTCAGCTGCAAAATACGGTTCAGCTGCATCACATTGTTTTATGTCTCTTTCAGGTTGGGGGTCTGGCTCCTGTGTGGAAGAGGCGGGGGCCCTTTTGCATGTCCGTGTCCAGAGGCCCATTGCTTCATAATCCACCCATACTCAGAGCTGGCAATTGTCTCAAAGCAACAAAAGGAGCTAACCACTCATGGACATGCGTCATACAAACAACTGCTGACAAGTCTCTGTCCTGTTTAGTAATTCAGCGAACTGACCTTTGACCTGTGAAGAAAACTGAGCGGTGTGTCTGGCCTCAAACAGCTGCAGCTCCTTGTTCAGGTCGCAAACAGTCAGATCAACGTTCCAGGAACGCAAACCTGTTGATGAAATAACAGCATGAATGTACATGCTGACAACCGAGGCCTTAAAATAAAACTCTTCTGTTTTCTACTTAGTTTTACTCTGAAAAGAAAAGAAAAAAACTTTTTAAAAGAGCTGCCAATTGTCTAAATAAATGTCTAACTGGGCTGGTTCCAGCTTTTTCAATGCGAAGATTTGTTGCTTTTCTTTGTATTTCATGACAGTAAATGAAAAGTCTTTGGGTTTTGGACTGTTGGTTGGACAAATCAAGCAATCCGAAGATGTTAGCTTGAGCTCTCGAAAATTGTGATTGTGAGTTTCAGCTAATACCTTGTAAATCTCTCCCAGATGGAGATGGATGGAGTGTATGACTGCAGGGTGCAGACAGTATTTACTGGATCTGAGGTGAGATTTTCAGCATGTAACCCAAACACTGACTGTACAGTATTAGGAGATATTATGTAATTGCTAAAAGGATTATAAGAAGCAGAAGTTGTTAGTAAGTGTCATAACACATTCCTCCCACATTTAACAAATATTGAAGGACTTAGTGTAGTTTGTCCAAAAATCAAACTTAGCAAATATTCAAAGAGAGGTTGGGGATTTTTTTCTGACAGCTACAGAGGTGGAAAGTCAGTAAATATATTTACTAGTATACTGAAGTACTTTTAAAGTGCTGTACTTGTGCTGTGTGTTTTTTAATACTTTACTTCTAGATGAGTTTATAAAATATTATAAATATTGTTTCACTATTAGTGGTGGAATGTAACTGAGTTAATTTACTTCAGGTACTTGTACTTTACTTAAGTATTATACCAATTATGATTTTACATACAAAAGAAGAGCTTATAAAATTTGATGCATGTTTATAGATTAAACTATCCATTAGAGCTGTATATAAAATTAGAGCTGAAATGACAAGTTGATTAATTGATAAGTCAATCTATGAAATACTTTAATGACCGACTGACTGACTGACTGTTTTAAGTCATTTTCATGAACATAGCATTTGAAGAGGATGAGCAGCCTTAAATAACAATAAACTAAATAATGTTGAGATTTGAATAGTTGGTTGGACAAAACAAACATTTCTACATGTAGCAAATAATCAGCAGATGAATCCATAATGAAAATAAATATTAGTTGCAGCCCTGCTCAAAACATTTCAAAATGAGCTCAGCCTGATTATAATCATATAGTTTTACTGGAGAAACATTTCCAATTCAGGACATTTACTTGTAATAAAATGTTTTTACAGTGTGGTATTTGTACTTTTACTTAAGTAGAGGATAAGAATACCTCAACTACTGGACAGTTAATAAGAGAGTGAATCCCTTCACTGATAATATGAAACTTTAAATGATTGTATCCTTCACATTTTACAAATATCGAGTAACTGACATCTTCTTTGCCCTCAGAATGAAAATTGGCAGATATCTAAACACAGTTTGGATAATTAACTCACAGGAAACAGCAACTTACAACTTACTAAGTTGTAGTTAATAGTTTTGATAAATTGAACAGCAGATGAACAGAACACCCAGATGTTTCCAGCTGCAGTGCAGACACTGCTGCACTTTGACCAGTTCCTCCCTGCAGCAGCAGGTCCTCTGACCACTCCTCTGCCGACTTACCCTGTGTGATCTGATTCCTGGCAGCGTCGAGGTGATGGCTGGTGGAAATCTCTCCGATCACAATCAGCATGCGATAGTTTCTGTGCTGGAACGCAGCTCCGGCGTGGTGCTGTCCATGGTGCTGAGCAGACTCCTCCGGCTCTGCTCGCTCCGCTGAGGCAGCTGCTGTGGTGGGGATTTCCATGGTAACAGTGCCACTAGTGGACGCTGAGCCCTTTTCCATCTCCATGACAACTGCATCCGGAGCAAGCACCATGACAGTGCAGGATGAGCGGGGAGGATCGGTGGGCGTGGCTCTTTGGATGGTGAATTTTTGATTGGAACGCAGGTTATGTGGCTATTTGACGTCACAGCATATGATTGGACAAAAGGAAAAGAGGGATATGAGAATTTATGTTGATCATATTTCCTATATGTCACTGACACTGGAGATGAAGATATTATTTCATAAGAACTAGGAACTATTGACAAATTTTCCAAAATCAATATTTGAAAATATTTAAAGGTCAAAAATGATCTTCCATGCTCAAACGTTTATAAAACTATAGTGAGCACTGAAAGCAAATAATTAAAAATGATTATCTGTTATTGAGTGTAATCAGTATCACTTATAGTATCCCTCCTCTTGTTCTGTTTTTGTAAAGTCAGTCAGACAAAAGGGTCTGAAAATAAGACATTTGTGGGACACAAAGGTTCTATTTATATCAGTGCCACTGCAAGTACCAGGCAATGTGCTTTGGTTACTAAACTGACACCTCTTTGTTCCCGCCGTTAGCAAAACAAGGCTTCAGTTGTGCAGAGGAACACTGACAACAAAGAAAAACATTATTTTAGGCTTCATGAGACATTTGAATAAGCTCATTCTGCAACACAAAAGTTGCAAGTTGGCATTACACCTAGGCAGTGTGAATCTAATGAAAACTACGCGCTAAAAATCCCTGGGTTATAAATTGACTGATTGTTCTGATCCCATGTCAGTGTTACTGTCTCAAAACTGCTGGTTTACTGGACCAAAACAATCCTTCTGTTTGGTGGCACTGAGTAACACCATGACACTGAAACTGGGTCAAACACCCCTTTTGTACTCGCTAAAGTATTTTGTTGGTGCTTTATTGACCCACACTGGGTAAATTTTTAACCCAGTGAGTTTTATTTTGTATTACCAAGGATGGATTTTGTGATTTTGTGTGTTACAGCCAACAAATCCCATGAAATGACCAAAATCAACAATACACTGATGCTACTAACTGGCATTTTCTGTTCTATCTGTTGTCAAAGCCTGATACTCCACTGATATCAGTTTTTCCGTGGCTGATGCTGATATTTAGAGAGCAGGGCAGCCAGGAGCATGTTGTTTTAAATGGAATTTGTATTTCTTAATAAAATAGAAAAAGACATTGGGTGATTTGGTACTTTCATATTTTGTTGGTTTTAGAGGCCCTGTGGACAAAAGTGGTAGTGTTTCCTATGTTGTTACCACAAACTTTAAATATACAAAAATAAAGTCCTGCTTCATTTTAACAGGCTAATGCATTACTCGCTGTTACTTTGCTTGGGAAACTGTAAACACAGACTCGTTTCATCTGTACAAATCTCTTACCATGTTATTTCTTCCTAAGCTTAACCAGATACTGGGGTTCTTGCCTAAACCTAAGGGCAGAGTTAACATCTTTCCACAGCAGCCACAGTGATGAAGCTTTTTTGTTTGTTTATCTACGTTGTAAGTATATGCCGATGCCAGTTATCTCAAAATGCCAGATAATTGACCAACCGATTAATCGATCTATCACTGCCTGATATACCTTCTTCCTCTGTGTCATAAAACTTATTACTTAAATTACCACGTAAATTCTTCCCTCGCGGAGGTTCTAATATTCAGACAAGTGTTGATGCAATTGTATGGTTATTTTCCAGACTGTAGTGTGTGGTGCTGTTGAGCTGACTTGTATTATAAAGAGTGGCCGTTCTGTTATTTAGCCTACCCTCACTGATATAAATGGAGTGGACAAAAAAAGAGTGGGACTGAGGAAAAACAGGAACAATTACAAGCCCATGTGCTACTTCAGCACCATGGACAGCACCAATTATACAATCAGTGCAATACTGATATTTTGGAGCCAAGGTCAGGACCATAGATTCATACTATAAAAAACCTCAGTGAGATAAAGGTTTAATACACAGTACAGTTCAACAGCACCACAAACTACATCCTCTAAAATGATCATCAACATCTCTCTAAAACAGCTTCAGCACACACTGATAACCTTGAGAAATGGAGCATTTATTATATATTATATATTATATATTATATTATTACACACAACATTCTAAGTTCTGCTATTTCTGTATAACAGACTGTTGCTATGGTAAACAAGCTGTTGCTATGAAGAATATATCATTGTACTGAACGCAGTTCTGATCATAGATTCTGAGAAACTGACAAAATATTTTTTTAAATCACTGAAATCATTTCAATTTTTGAATTAAAGACACCCACAACAACTGTTGATTTTTTGGTAAATAACCATGTAGTAAGCAGAATAATGTACAGTCAGAAGGTCATTATTGCAAAATAAACCTTTTCAGGAAGGTTCAAGTTGTGCATCACCCATTATTTTGCAATAATGACCTGCTCACTGTACATTATACCTTACTTTTTACAACTTTGTTCAACACTCAATTCTGAGTTTTATTTCTGTATAGCAGACCGTCACTATGTATAACAGGCTGTGGCTATTGACTCATTTCTGACAATAGATTCTGGGGGAGCAAACAAAATGATTTTAAATCAATATTATGTGTCAAATGATTATTTTTTTGGTCAGTAACTGTATAATAAACATGTTAATGCTCAGTGAGCAGGTCACTATTGCAAAATAAATCCCAACAGGGTGATGCAGGACCCCGACGCAAAGCTAATTACACGGTTACTTACCAAAAAAATTAAATCAATAATTAATCATTATTGACTGTTCTTCATAGCAACGATCTTTTATACATAGCAACGGCCTGCTTTACAGAAATGACAGTCCTTGGACTGCTAATTGACCATGTAATAATGTGAAATATACCCTGACAGGTGATGCATGTCTTGAACCATCCTGAAGGGGTTTATTTGGCAATAATGACCTGCTCACTGTATATTATCCCTTATTGATCAGACCACATTAGTTTTCTAGGTCTAGGCTACATAAACTCTAAACTGGCAATATACAGTATGTGATTTGTTTCAAAACTGTCTGAGCTTAAAAAAGAAAACTATACTCTGAAAACTGTTTGGATCTCATTATAATGCAGAGGCAGATGTTATATTCCCCATTAAGCAATTTCCTGGATCTAAGTGGTCTATAATCCTCCTCTGTCCCCGTCAGCGCTGGTGTGCTCCAAAACAGACGCTGTGGTGCTGCTGGTGTGGCAGCGACATCTCCAGCAGCGGTGATGGATCACTGTGGGGTTTAATTTGGCTCTTCTCCTTGTAAATCACTCCACAGGAAGATGTGTGTTACCAGGGGTGAGTCAGCACTCCAGCGTGAGACACTCAAGAGTGTCTGCTGCCCTCTGCTGGGAGGAAACTGAGCTACAAGAGCACATTTTTATTCCCAATAAATTCTGAAACTCAAGAGCCCAATTACAGGTAAATTATTAAGGAATTTCAAACAATTTACCACAGATTAAATTAAATTTCTTCAGAAATGGTGAGGATAGTGTTCTAGATTAAAGATGATAGAGTTTTAGTTTGAACTTCAGTTGTAAAAACATATGAAGATGAGAAATTCTAAATACCAAAACAAAGAAAACGAGGATAACATGATAGAAAACAACTGAAAAGTGAACATTAGAAAGACAGAAGCAAAAACAGACAAATGCAGTATATATTGGCTACTCTAGTGTTAAACTACAGTCACCAGAAAAACGTTGTGCATGTTGTTTTAAAGGGAAAATTCACCATTTTTCATGTGGATGTCCAGTCAGTGTCAATGGTTAATGTAGTCATTTGAAGCAAAAGAAAAAAAAATCCTCAGTGCTGCTATATTGACCCAGAAAATTGAGTTCTCCTGCAAAATATGTTGTTTTTCTGCACCCAGTGATGTCACAGTGATGTCACAGTGATGTCGTTGGTGTTAAGGAAGAACTACAGGTTATTTCAACTTGCATTTCTAGTCACCATCTGTCGTTAGCCAGTGGATGTGCTAGACGAGTATTTTTATCACCTAATGCTATGTTTTGGCAAAGTTATAGTTCTAGGCTAGGGACTTTAGAGGTTTACGTGCAATGCATCCTGGTACATGTAGTGCCTGAATGGCTCCACAAGCAGGAAAACTCAGTTTTCTTGGTCAGTATAGCAGCACTGAGAAATTCATTGCTGCAGTTGGCTACTTTTACTGTCAACGCTGGCTGAACATCCACAGAAAAGTGCCAAAATTCCTTTCACACGTAATAATGTTTCAGCCTTGTAAAAGAAGAAGAAAAAACTTGAAGTGACCAACACTCTGCAAACAGGTGTAACTGAGCTGGGTTGCACCAACAGGGATTAATTTTTCACCCTTGATTAAATCGTTACTTAAATTTAATTCTGTTGCACCAAAACTTTAAAACATAATCTAGCTTAATAACTTTAAACTTGTGCTTGAGTAGCTTTAAGTTTTATTGACTGAGCAAAATAATTATTTGCTGAGCGATCCTGAGTATGCTAACTAGGCTAACCAGCTGTTCAGCTAATTAAGAAACAATGTGACATTTCTTTAACTTTTTAGCTAACAATTAAACCTTGTAACATTTTTCTTTTTTAGCTAGCTAGCAAATAATATAATGTTTGTAAAACTTTTTACTTAGTTAGCAAACTATTATTTAATTAATTATTCTAAATTCAGTAAACAAGCAAACAGCTTTGCTAAACTGACAGTTTTTCCTTGTGTAAATGATTTACTCATTTTAAACCTAATTTTGCTAAACTCTGATTAGCATTTATCAAAAATTAAACTGATGGAGCAAACCAGTCTAAGTTTTTTTTTAGAAAAAAAAAAAAAAAACAGGCAGAAACGCAGTTTTCTTTTATTGTGTTTTGGATTTTTACAAACTATATGTTTAATTTTAAAGTCCTTGGTTTGTTGGAGTTCAAGCAACAAAATGCTTTTTTAGCTAGTTCACCTTGATTCACCATTTCTTTGTCTCACATAACCATAACTTTTCTTAAACGTGGCATTAGAAATAACATGGAGGGACTACTGACAAAACTGTATGATCTATTAGCCTGCAAATGCGAAAAAAAAAGAATATTAATTTCTATCCAATTACTCTATTCTATCGCATATAAACACTGAGGGCACATTAAAAAGTTATTTTGAAGTAGACTGTGGAATGCAAAAAATGAAATGAAAACAAACAAAAACAAAAATGAAGCTTTATTTTTGCTTTTCGAGATGAAAGTAATCCTGATCATCATCTGTGTGCAGCAGCTGTGTGACTTCAGAGGAGACGAGCATGCTTATCCACATTAAAAAATGCCTTTGCATCTTTACGTGCCATGCGTGTGTATTCCACACCCTGACTCTCAGCAAAACAGAGGCAAGGCAGGACTGAGCGATGTTGGACGCGTTATTATTGCAACCAACGGGACGGTGAAACAAATTGGAAACCCCAGAAGCTGACGTATTGATTTCTAAGGTAAAGGCTCTTTATGTGTCTTATTTTGCATGTCGGTGAGATGTCAGTAAATGGTGCTGATGGGATGAGGACGCGCAGCAGCATATGCTTCCAGTGTGCGTCTGTCAGCTCCGGCAGAGGTGGCTAAGATTAGACATTTTGGGTAGTGGCTGCGCATTTCTTAATGTGGGTGTCAGCCCGACCTGCAGAAATGACGACGTGACGCTGAACTTTGCGGTGCCAACCGGTGAGGATGTCTGCGGGAGGCTGATGCACAAATGCATCCAAGTGGGGCTGAAAATTGGCTTATATTTCCTTACATTGTGTTGTCAGTGTGAGCTGCTCATTTAGCAGAATCAGGTGCTCATTATTGCATTGTTCCCAGCCAGGATGTCTCCAGCTCAGTGTTCTCATATTGAAATGCTGGTCAGTGACATCCCTGCTGCTGCTGCTGCTTTCCTGTAAACCAGAGCTGCTGTGGCCAGGCCCATGGCTGCTCATGTCTGTCTGGCAGGATACACCTTCAAATGACTTGGAGCGAAGCAGAAAAGGCTTGAAACACACAAAAAAGGACAGGCTGCACAGGGATGCATTCAGATATGGATTCTGCAGAAACCTGGAGAAAATTGTAATCTCTTTACCCCTCTGAAAAATCACTGTAATGTTGCTCAGCGAAGTTACAGTCTGTGTAGTGAATTCAGATGACCTCATGCTGTTTGATGGTGTTTAATTTCTCACTGTGGCTGTGATATTTCACACAGGATGTCATTTGATGTCTAAAACATCCTTCAAAAGCCCTTGTGTTCAGGAGAGCTGCAACAATTTATCGATTAGCTGCCAGCTATTAAATATATTGCAAACTATTTTGAAAATCTGTTCAATCATTGTTTAAGAAAAAAGGTCCAAACTGCCTGATTTCAGTCTCACAAATGTGGATATTTTCTGGGTTATTTTTAGTCCCCTGTGACAGTAAACTGAACATTATTACTCTTTTATGACTTTTGTTTTTTCTTACTTTTTTGGACCAAACAACTAATTGATTACTCGAGAAAATGATCGACAAATGAACTGATAATGAAAATAACTGTTTGTTGCAGCCCTACTCCACTATCCCTCCAAAAAATCACTGTAATGTTGCTGAACTGTTATAATCTGTCTGTGGTGAATGGAGCAGCTCGATTAGTTGTCAATTATTAAATTACTGGCCAACTATATTGATAATCCTTTGATCATTTGGTCAATGATTCTAATGATTCCAATTCTCTATTTTCAGCATCACAAATGTGAATAGTTTTGTTTCTTTACTCCCCTATGAGAGTAAACTGAACATCTTTGGGTTGTGGACAGAACAAAACATTTGAGGACATCACCTTGGTTTTGGGAAAGAGATCAACATTTTTCACCATTTTACGGATCGAACAACTAATCGATCAATCGAGAAAGTGATCATAATTTATTAGTTGCAGCTGAAAAGTCACTTTAATGTTCCTAAATAAAGTTGCATACTGTCTGTGGCAAACAGAGCAGCAAAGATTGGTGGATTAATCAATTAGTTGTCAACTAATAAATTAATCACCGTCTATTTTGGTAATCTATTAATCGTTTTGAACCTGAATTCAGCTTCTCAGATGTTCTGGTTTCTTTAATCCTCTGACAGTAAATTGAATATCTTGGGGTTGTGGACAAAATAAGACATTTGACAGGATGCACCTTCAGAGACTCGGAGCAGAACAGAAAAGGACTGGAACACAAAAGAATCACTGTAATGTCGCTAAATCAAGTCAGAGTCTGTCTGTAAAGAGCTGCAGCAATCAGACAATCAATCTATTGTGTGTCAACTATCAAATTAATCACTAAATATTTTGATAATTGATTAATCAGTCTGATTTCAGCTTCTGAAATGTGAATATTCTTGGTTCCTCTAGTGCTCTTTGACAGTGGTTGGCAACGTTTTTTTGAGTTTAGACTCCCCAGAAAAGTGCATGTAGTGTTTGTGACCCCACCCCTGACAAACAGACATTATATTAGTGATACAGGCAATGTAATGTAAAAACAGTCCCCCAGTCTAAAATACAGCCCTGCAAATGTTAGTTTTTGTCAGTGTTTGTGTCTGTGAACATGGTGGTTTATGTTAGTTGTAGTGATTTTTGTGCTGTTTATAGTTTTAACCATTAGTGAGGTATTTTGCATATTTCTGAGTGCTCGCCTCTCATGCTGAATGTCATTGAGGGGCTGATTTCACCGAGAGCTACATCCTGGCTCTCATCCCATGCTGCTTGCCCCAGTATGTTACTTTATTTTAGTCTCCAGAACCATCTGGCGACCCCCAGAAAATGAGCTCACGACCCCCTTGGGGGTCCCAGTCCCCAGGTTGAAAAACCACTGCTCTGTCACAGTAAACTGAATATCTTTGGGTTGTGGACAAAACAAGGCATTTGAGGATGTCACCTTGGACTGTTTCACTGAGATTTTACAGAACAAACTAGTAAATTAATCAAGAAAATGATCGACTGATTAATCAATAATGAAAATAATCTTTAGCTGCAGCCCTAAAATGACCTGATAAGCTGCTTGATTCTATTTAATCTCTTGTGGTGTCTTCATTGTGGCTATGATGGATGTCATTTGATGCCTAAAACATTCTTCAAAAGCCCTTTGAAGAATGTGTTCATGGGTAATTCTGGGTCTTTACTGGTGATGATGGCTCTTATTCAGGGTCTTTTTGACTCTTAAAGAAAATGGCTCTGAGCTGAGGACACGATCCAACATGCGCCCGTGTGACTCAGGTTCAGCAGGTTTCTGTTTCTCACTGTGTGGCAACTCACTTTTCCCAGCAGCCTCAATCAGTCCAATCATGATTGCTGCTTCATACTTTCTCTGCCAGTTTGTCTGTGATCTGCCTGTATTTGCATAGACTGCGGTGTTACAGGAAATGTGCATGGTGTCTCCATGGAAACTGAGGCTGTCAAATGATGATGACAAAGTGATGTTAATATTTGAAAGGCCGCCTGTTAATCTTCTAAAGTGTGAGCATCACACCATTAAATGCTCATTACAAAATGCATCTAATCTAACCTGCGCTTGTTTGCATTTTTAATCTTTTTAAATCACCAGTCACTTGCAGCACCGATAGAGATTTATATCAGAAGAGAAGAAGATGCCATTCTACAGGATACTTTAGCTGTGAAAGATGGACACAATAGGGTATAAGAGAGTTGATAATTCAGTGTTTTTGTTTTTCGAGTATTTCACATCAAGATTGGCACAGAAACACATTTATTCTGCCTTAAAACCCCAAGATTTTTCTCTAAAACTTGCCTCGGTAATGATTAAAATGTGCAATCAGATAGCAGGAGGAGCTGAGGTGACAGCAGGGAGAGATAAATCTGTGGATAAAATCACACAGACAAACTCAGTGAGTCTAAGCTGAGGGAAATGAATGTGAAAGTTAACCTATATCTCATTTTTGCTGGAGTCCCTGAAAGCCCCACCAAGGACCTCTGAAGGTCTCTGAGATCCCATTGTGGGACGCGGCGGCCTAGATTTCTCTCTTTCACATGATTTATCATGAGGGCACAGAGTGTAAAACTCAATGGTTTAACATGTCAAACCCGGAAGCATCTTTATCATTTAAAACATACAATAATCATATACAATAAATATACATAAATAAATATACAATAAGATGGTTTTGAGGCAAAAGGACAACATGTAAATAAGGATTGATTACAAGCTGTATGACATTACTTGATGAAAGTAATCAATTTGCAATGTATTTAATTTATTTCAAATTACAGTGAATGTGTGTTATAATGACAATGCTTGTATTTTAATCATTTAAAAAAAGCAAAATATTATAAAATATATGAACCTAAGACCTAAACCTTTAAAAAAAAAAACAAAAAAAAAAACAATGTCAGCAAACATCACCAAATAGTCAGACAGAACTTGCATTTATATTTCTATGTTATGTAAAGGTTAAAAGTTCATTTATTGTTCATTGTACAACACTAGGTTGCACAACATGATGTAGTTGTAGTCCCTGAATGCTACACAAGAAAAGAATACTCTTATGGTGGAGTGTGGAGGATGAGATGAGGAGTCTTACAGCCTGACAGAGGGTTGCACAATTAATCAAAATTTTATTGAAATCACAATTTGGCTTTCTGCAGTTTTCAAGGAGGTGCAATATTTGTCAAAGGCAAAATGTGTGTCCTGTCAAATCAGATTCTGCAGACTTACAAAAAACATCTTCATTTAGTACAGATTCTTGCCAAAAAAAAAAAAAAAAAAAAAAAAAATCTGACCATAATCATTTTGAATGTTTTTCAGGTGAAATAAGAATAATGATGTAAAAGTTCTCACTATTGCCAATCATATTGCAATTGCAATATCAGTCAAAGTAATTGCAATTCGGGACATTTTTATCTTACTAATAACAGGGATGGCATCCTTAAACTGCATACTGGACATGAGAGTCAATGTATATATGTAGCTACAAATTAAATTCAACCAAAAAAATATTAAGTCTATAAGTCTGTTGTGAGGGACTTAGAAAAGTTTGCCTTATATATGTGAAATTGACCAATTACAGTAATAAGATCTGTTAAGAAACTCAAAGGTTTATTATTATATTAGAATGTCTTTAGGCATAATTACTACAGAATGCCCTGTCTTGTTTTAAACAAACTTCTCAATGTCAAACCAAAAAACACAGATGAAGAGTAGCTGGATCAGTGCAACAAAAGGTGTACTGAACATCTGTATCAATAAATTTCCAAAGTACTGCGTTACATGGATAAATGTCAAAATGAATTTCTCTGATCTTGTCTGAAACAAGTAATTGGAAGGGGCACAACCATGAATCAAGTGAATTCTCAAGGAGTCCTGCTGCATGACACAGTCCTGTCTAGAAAGGAATCCAACATTTGCGTAACTCTCGCGATATTTGTACGCGTTGTCGCTTCATTGTGCATTTTGTACAAATTAATTACGTTTTAAAATGTTTCGACGCTGTGGTTAAGGTTAATGTAGGTTTTACGAACATAAATCACTGGGCTAGGGTTCGGGGAAATCATGTTTTTTGTCAAAATAATCACACTCGCGAGATTTTTCGCGGGTCTGCAGTTACCTTTTGACGGAACTTTCACGTGACGTCACGTCAAGTGGACCAATGAAATCACTTTCTATGAGTTTTGCCGCGAGAAGCGGAGCTTCGCTGAAGTGGGTGTGTAGCAGTGTGTTTTCTGTAGAAAATAACCGGTAGCTTGATAAAGAAATGAATGCGAATTAATACTTTACTAACTTACTAACTTATAATTGCAGATAAACGGCTCCGTTTGTGTGCTGACAGCTTTATTCGGAGCAGTCTAACTCTTCAGTGGGCTGTAACACCCTTTGTTGTTGGGCGGAGCGCTAGCTTCTAGCCTTTAACTTTAGCTAACATGCTAACACCGACTAGCCTTAGGTAACAATAACTGGCTGCAGACTCACATGCCTGCCCTCTTGCCTTCCTTGTTGTTTCACTGCTGCTTGGCTAGCTAACAGCAGCCTGTCTCCTGTCCTCGGCCTGACCTCATGGATCCCGGAGGAAGTGAACTGGACTCCAGCCTGCCTCAGCCCGAGAACCCGTGTCTTATTGTGGAGGACTCCCAGCCGGACAGTGTCGCTTTGGAGGACGATCCGGAGAGCAGCTACCGAGCCCTGCTGGCCCGACGCCTGTCCAGCCTGCAGCCCACCGCCCGCAGCCCGGTCCTGGTGAGCTGCACACTAATCTTACATCTTTATAACATCCAGGGCTGGTTTATAGTTTACATTTCAGCGATGATGAGGCAGGTTTACCACTGTTGTATGTGCTTTAATAAGACAACAACACCGGGCAGTAGTGTTGGTGGGAGATTGATTATTTCAGTAGAAATGTCGATAGCATTGTGTTAAAATACACCAGCACAAACACAACTCCCGCAGTCAAATATCACATGAAGTTGAAATATTGTGAGCCTAATGTCCTTAAAATATCGAAAGCAAAAGTACTCATTAGGACCAGAATCAGATTTACTGCCAAGTAGGTTTACACATAGGAGGAATTTGCCTTGTTATTTTGGTGCTTGACAAAAAACATAGAAAGTAGAGGAAAAAAAAAAAAAAAAAAAAAAGATCAAGTACTGCAAGTCGAGGAGCACAAATAGAAAATTGCTAATAAATTGTGGAAAATACAATCTAAATATACACATAATGTTATTTAAATGAACGCAGTATTGTTAAAATATCTGTTTTCTTCCATCCATCCATCCAACAGTCCATCCATCCACCCAGGCATAAGGGCTGCATACACTTAGTTTCCAGACATCTTCATTTTTGTCTTTGACAGATCAGCAGTCTACTACAAGTTTAACACATCTAGAACTATTCACAAACCAAATTCATTGTAAACTGAGAGATCCCAATTCCCATAACATCTGGACTCTGGTTGGAAAGCAGAGCTCAGATAGCTGCCCTCTAAATTTGTGCATAGATGTGGAAGAACGTTAATTCCATAAACAGAGGGCCTGAGGTGGCATGCTGTTCTGACCATCTTGCTGTGAGATGACAGTGTTCAACCCAGACGTCCAGTCTCTGAGATTCTTTAGTAATAGTGAGGAAGCAGAGAGGTTCATAACATTGACATTCAAATTCTAAATCACCATTTGAATGCTGTGCAGCCTTTTTTTG
The DNA here is from genome assembly GCF_056507025.1 of Lutjanus erythropterus. NCBI lineage: Eukaryota > Metazoa > Chordata > Actinopteri > Lutjaniformes > Lutjanidae > Lutjanus > Lutjanus erythropterus. The sequence goes on along the minus strand of NC_139317.1, from coordinate 4,313,825 downwards.
CGTGCCTGGTCATTCTGTTATAACTCAGCATTTCTGCAACATTGCAGATAAAGACAGCACCAGTATTATTAGCATTATATTATCTATAGAATTCAATTCCAGTTGTAGCTGCATGGAACATTTCTAATAACTCCAGAATGTTTATAAAGTCAAAGAGTCAGAATTTATTGGAAAAAAGAAAGAATCTTTGCCAAAATTCACGTTTTTAATCTAACAAAATATTCTGCCACAATCCATATTTCTTCTATTGAAAAACAATATTTTCAAAGTGTTCTCTTGCTGCACACAAAGGGAGGCATGTACCTGTTCTAATGGGGCCGTCTAACAGCACCATGAATTACGTTTATAAAACCACAATAACAAAAAAATCTATTTCAGTTCTAATAAAAAAAACTCATTTAATGTAATAAATCACTTTATTCAAACTGAGGTTTTTTTTTTCAAGGATTCTTTTTTAATTCCTTTTTTATGGGTAGTTGATGTCATAAAATAGTACAACAGACTTTTGAAGCTTCATTGAAAAACTTCAATAGAAGCTTTGAACATAAAAAAATGACAGTCCTCGTAGCCCTAGATCTTTTTTTCTGTCAACATGAAAAAATCTTGTTGCAGGCTGGAGTGTAGTGACTAAGACAAAGCAACCAGACACTGCTTAAATCAGTGTGAATGTCTGTAATTTGTTGTTAACTGTATGGCTTTAACACGTTTGTTAAACTGACAGGGATACCTTGCTGTTCATTAACGGTTTTTAAATCTAAATAATTTCTTCTTTTGCTCACCAATATAATAAAGGAAACCTGATTGATCACAACACATTTTCTGTCCTCCCTTTTTTGCAATTAATTTGATGTGTCTTACTGTTTGTTGCTTTGTGGAACTAGTGAAGATTTTTCCTTTTCCAGGAACTGATATCCTCCCCACTAGGAAGCAGATGCTCCCAGACCGACAGCCAATCAGAGAGCTCCCAGACTAACAACCAGGCTGAACCTGGTCAGTGTTTTTCTAATAACATGAAAAGCATTTACATATATTGTATCACTTATCCTGTTTAAAAATAAGCACAAAACAATGCCGTTTTCTTTATTCAGGTATTCTTGAGGCGGCCAACCCCAGTTCAGAATTCCAGGAAGAGAGTCAGGTTCTAAACATTTGCCCTCCTCCGAACAAGAAAAAGTATGTGTGGACCTGACATTTATGCTGATTGATGATGTTCAGGGTCAGACACTGACTTCGGGTTTTTACTTTTGTTTTCTGTTCTTTCAGGTGTTCCCCAGAGGACGCAGATATGGAGTCTGGAGCTGATTCCACAACACACTGTGTGCAGTCTGAAGGTAACTTCCACGTCCAGTTTTAGTACTGTTGAGGAATGAAATATTATCTCATGTCTTATGAATTGTTATGACATCTATATGTCTGTGTTTCAGAGGGAACATCTCAGTTTGGTTTTCTCGAGCTTTCTCAGACTCAAGATCTGGGTGGTGAAGTGGTGAACAGTCAGGAGGAAGAAGAAGACATCGTGCCTCAGCCAGACAGCGAGAGACGCACAAAATTAGGTATTAAGGCTTTTATTTATAGATGCTTTTTGTATTTCATTGCTATTCAGGCCTTTAATCTCATTTGAATCGATGCAGAGAACACGACCTGCACATCTTGAGTTTCCAAAGTTAAAAGGCTGCAGTCTGGCCCTGGTAATTTAAGAGATTAAATTTGAATTCACTGACGGGTGTCAAATAAAAAAAAGATCCTGCATAAATGAGTGAGAAACAAATGATGTTTCAATACAGGGGCCTATAGAAAATGGTGTGAATCTCATACTCTGGCCTTCAAAGTCACCATATCTCAGCTGAAGGCCTCGGGGAGATTTTTGAGTGACTTGTAAGGTGATTAGCTCCACCTCCATCATTTAAACAGCAAATGAGGGAGTAACTTTTAGAAGAATAGTATTCATCTGTACAGTAGAGTTCAGAGACCTGGATAAAATATGACAAGGAGTACTGAAGGCTTGTGATGTAAAAACTAGGCATGCACACAATTATTCATCTAGTTTGTCTGTTTTTAATCTCATCGGTCGGCAACAGAAATACTATTTTTTTTAAACTAATTATTAGTTTTATTAATGTACAATGCTGCGTAACTGTGCGTCAAAAGTTGGATTTATATTTTTGCATTGAATCTACACATACTCTACATCATAGTCTATGCTGTAGCCTGATGTGCACCTCCCCAGAAATGTAACTAATTAAAGTTTATTTGTATAGCCCAATGCCACAAATCAGAAAGCTTCATAATCTGTACTGTGTGCAGCACCCCCTGTCCTGTAGGCCCTCAAAAGAGTAAGGAAAAACTACCCCCAAAAAACTTGTAACAGGGAAAAATTGCTACTAGATGTTATGATGATGCAGGCTGCAATAATTCATTGATCCGCTTCCTTGTCCATCTGTCCTAGTGGTTAGACAAGAAGAAAAAATTCCCCATCCTTCTGCATTCATCAGCAGTTCAGTAGTCAAACATCATATTCTCTGACATCTTTTTTTCTTTTCTGTGTTGCAGTAATCTCAGTCAAAGTAACTGTTATTTATAAACTCCAGCATCCACTCAATTTCAGTCAGCATTGTTTGAAGTAAACAAAGAAACTAAACTGAACAGTGGCATAGCAACCCCACCGTCAGCCAGCACTTTGGCATTGTGATTGCAAAGCAATGCAAACACACCATCACACAAGTATAAATGCAGACCACTTCTGTAGGCTGTGGGGTAGGCTCTGCATAGAGCCTGCATGCAACTGTAGAGCAACTCGGTAAGATGTTATGCAGCCACCTGCCAGTGGTTGAGTGCTGCAGCTGGCGCTAATGCTAGTGAGCTAGTAAGGTGGAAAGTAAAGAAAACCAGTGTGGTTTGGCAGTATTTTGATCTAGAAAGTGACAAAAAGGTTGTATGCAGGCTGTGTCAGAGTAAACTGGCATATAATCACTTGACTGTAGCAGTGTGGAACCACATTCATTCATAGTTTTCTTTCAATATACTCATCTTTACAGCTCTAATTGATGGGGAAATTAGCCGCTTGGAACACCTTATCAAGGCTCTTTATGTTGGTATTTCTTTCAATCTGTCAGTGCAATCTGTCAGTCTGTGGCTCTATTGTATTTTGGTTGCCTTTACACTCGTGTTTTAACTCCCGGGCAACTATTAAATCAGCTCAAGATGCATAGATGAAGTATAAAGAGGATTAAAACACATTTCTGCCTGCTTCAGGGGATCCATCGATGCCTTACCGTCTACTGTGATCCTGCTGGTGAAATGCATGCATGTACAGTGTGTGTGTGGCTTAGAGCAGAAATAAATTCCTAATCCCACTGGAAGCATCATTACAGTTGGATGTAATCGTTTTTTTATAGTTACATTATTTAGTACTTGATCAGAGCATTCAGACTGACATCAAATGGTTTGAAAAGTCGGTCTAACTTAAACCGTCTTTTCATCAGCAGCAGAGCAGAACATCAGCCCCAGGACTTCAGAGAGTCAGGACAACAAAGCAGTGAGGTACGTCTGCATGTGATGTTTAAATTATACTTTCATTAGACTGCACAAACTGGTCTTGTAGTCTGAGTTTTTTTTTCTTTTCCTCCTCCAGATCGGAGGTGAGCTCCAGCAGCTCACTGGAGTCTCCGGGTCAGTCGGGCAGGCAGCTGAGTGTCCAGGCCCTGCTGCACTCTCAGGCCTCCGGTGAGCAGGACCAGCAGGACTGTGAGATCCTGTCCTCACAGGAGGACCTGTTTGACACTGACAAGACAGGTAAATAAATGCATATGTGACCCACATGGAAACTCCACACTAGATTAATATTTTGCACAATTATTGTTGACTCCCAGTGTCACTCAGCACATCACCACCACCTCTTATAGTCGTTGCTTCATCACTCCTCTGTTGTATATTTTAAAAATATGCTGGAGCTGGAACTGTAGCAGAATTTGAGGGAGCAACTACCTATTATAGGATCATGCAGCCTATTTATTATTATGCATATGTACTGACTGTGTGTAATCTAAATTTGTGGCTTGTTGTCATGGTGGCAAGTTGAAATACATTAGTCAACTACAACCGATCACACAATCAAATGTTAGAATGATTTTACGAAGAGTTTCATCGTGTTGATAATATTACTCGGCTGTCACTGTTAACAGAGACTCCAGTCTGCAGTGTAGTTCACACACCTCACTGAGAAACCACAGAATTGTCGTGTAATGTTAGGCTCCATGATCAAAGAAAGTTTTTATATCACATTGACACTCCTGTCCACATTCACGCACTCACTCTGTCTCATTCTCACTCTGCTGCAGCAGCAGTCTGCATCACATTTTCTTATCAGTTTAAATCCCAGAATGACAGCTTTGACCGTTCCTTTTGTTTTTATGCCTGCTCATGGCACAAACATCCACTTAGATACAAGGAGGAACTGATTAGAATTTTGAGGTCCAAAGTGAACGTCTTTGCAACCTCATGAAACTTGTTTTTGGCTCCAACTCAAAAATTCATACACTAATTATGACAGAATTTCACACAAATATCTAATAGGATAAAATGATGAGGTTATGATATTTTATATGCAAAAGGTCACCTTCACTGTGTTGTCATAATGTTCCACAAAAACATTTTAAAACTCTCCGTCAGTCCACTTTGGGCAGACATGAATGTAAACTGCAACTGCAGTAATTATAGTTATTGGTACTGCACACTTAAATGTGTTTTTTAACCTGTAGTCTAAATGATATGACTGTACTGTAACATTTCTTACCAGATTTATAAAAAAACAATCTGCTGTTTTAAATCATCTGAAACTTTGCAAGGCCAGTGCTGCCAGAGTCGACCAGTTAGGACTAATCTACATCATGAAATTTGTTTTAAAAAAATAGTAATACCCTCGAATTACAGCCCCTCTCCTTTTCCCCCTTGGCACTTTTTAGTATTTTTCAAAATTATGCGGTAGGGGAACTGCTTAATATTGTTACATGCGTTCCTACCTTCCAGGTAGCCACATGTTTCATTGTGATGTAAAAATAATAATAATTCTGAAAAATTCTTTGCTTCCTTGGGAGCAGCTTATGATAAAAAAACACTGATGTTCCTTTTATTTGTTTAAATTACCTAATCCTGGGTGGGTGGATTATTCTCTCACTTTTGGTTTTTGCTTGTTATGTTTTTCAGTGTTGATTTTTTTTCTGTTTGTCTCTTTCTTGTTTATGTACTTATTCACTTTCAATGAAAAAGAGGAGACTGCAGACTGTTCAAATCAAAATGCGCATTTAACTGCCTGTGCATGCAAAAATAGACAAACCTTTACTAGAATAAAGCTTCATGCTGTACTGATAGTAACGGTTACTATATTACAGTCAGTCAGATAGGTTAAAAGTTTTATACAAGTTGCAAGTTCGACTCCATTCTTTTTCTCTGTCTCATATGATGACTGTGTTCTCCTCTCAGGTGCTGCCGTGGACAGCACAGTGTCTGAGCCGGAGCAGCAGGGTCACCCCACCCCGACCCCGGCCAACACCCTGCGACTGCTGCACCTGTCTGGACAGGGAACACTGGTGCCGGAGAGTCTGTCCCAGTAAGTCACAACAGCGCTGTCGTATGAAGTTGTTCTGTCCACACACATGCTAGAAAACATTGAAGATGACCTGATATTCTGCTTTCTTTGGCCCTTTTTCTAGGAGCTCTCTTGACTGTGTTGCCCCCACCCCAGACTACACCAACACCCCTTTAATCGTTCCCAGCTCACCCACTGGAACAGAGAATGAACACAGTAAATGACTTCACCGATTTTTAATGACTTAATTTAAATTAAAGAGCAAGTCAGCTGATAAATAGAGCTAAGAGTAATTTGATTTGACAGGTGCTGATGAACCGATGGACACTTCACTGCCTCCAGAGGACCGAGCAGGGGACAAGGAAGAGCCAATGGACACGGAGGCCGCCTCTAAGCCACACCCATCTGCCTCTACTCCTGTATCCCAGAATTCACCTGGTTTTGTGTTGGAGCGAACTCTCTCGTTACCCTCCCAGCCAGAGTTCTCTCATGTATGTACTTTGTTTTTTTTAGTTTGATTTGATAGTTTTAGTGCTGCAACACAATTTGTCTCATGATTGATTTGCCAATCACTGATTTAAATTAATCAATTCATTTTTGAGTAAAATATCAAAACTACTACAATTTCAAAGAAGCCAAGCTGATGTCTTCAATTATCTTGTTTTTTTTTCTGACCAACAGTCAAAAACCCAAAGACATCCAGTCAGTGATGATGTAAATCAGAGAAGCCTCACACTAATCAAGCTAATCAAGCAAAATATTCGATCATGTTTGGTAGTTTTGCTTGATAAATGAGTTATTTTTGTTTCACTATCCAGTTTTTCCCACAGAAATTTGTGTTGTGTGAACTTCAGACCCTCTGGGGCGTTCCAGGGGCATGCTCCCCTGTAAGAAAATTTTTGTACATTTTAAAGTTCAAGGTAGAATAATTATCAGTTGCTGTTTGCAAAAAGTAAAGGAGAAATAGTTGATTGCTGAGTCTTATTCCCAGGACCTCCAGTATCAACATTTTTTCCTAAGCACAGCAAAATAATAATAACTGGCTGACACAAAGTTACAGATCTTTTAAGTTATTATAAAAATTGTAAAAGTTATCTGGGCTCATTATGAAACTGTGGCAGAACAAATTAGACTGTAGCGGGCCGCACAGTCTAGGTAATTAATGAGAAACTCTGCTATCTGTCAATCAACTAATTGCTTAATCCAGTGTTTCACAACCTTTTTCCTTAATGGACATGTTGTCAATCACTGAGTGAACCGACAACCCCTGAATAAGTGACATATTTTATACTTATGGACATATCATGTTTTATTCAGTTTATTACAATAACAGTACAGAACAACTGATGATCAAAACTGTACAATCAAACCAAATTGTGAACTTCAGGAAGTTTAAGACGGGCGATTTGGATGAATGCTGAGCAGAATACTTCCTGTGATTATTGATCAGAGATGAGTTTTCCTGATATTGTCAGATAATGCTCTGTCTGATACTATGTTTTTTTTGTTTTGTTTTTTTAATTAAGAGTTGTTTTTTTTCTCCCTAAGGCGTGGTTATTGTTCTGTTACCCCTTTGGTGTTTTTAACTGTGTACTGCTCTAATGCTGAACGAGGTTGTTCAGCAGAGTGAAGGCTCTGTGAAGTTGAACTCTGTGTAAACTGTAAAAATAACAATTTCTTCCAGTTTTCTTTTATTTCTATAAAAGTTTTCTTACGCCCCTTGAAATCAAGAAGGCCTCATAACTCCCTGTTAAACTTTGAGACCCCTCAGATTGGGAACCAGTAACTTAGTCAGCTTACTGGTTTAGCTCTGATGTGTTTATTTTTTGACTTTCGTCATGGTTTATTATAGAGTTGCTACAGCTCAAAAGATAATTCTATTGTCAACCAGTTTGATAATTAATAAAGCAATAAGCTCCAGGAGGTTTACAGAGATTTCTGTTAGAAATTACCCCTAGCTTTTCTAAAATCATTGTGTAGCCTAAAACATTTTAATAGAATATTAACATCTGGATATTGCTATTAATTGTGCGCTTTTTGAAATAGTGTTCAATGTGTCTTTTGCTGGTACAGAGGTGTTTCAATTGTGCTGTGCCAGAAGCAAGGACGTTGCTCCAGCACTTTCCCTCATTGTAGCAACAAAATATGAGTGTATTCATTTTACAGCAGCTTTGAAAGTGGTTCAGGCAGTCATAATCAAGGACTGGGACTGTCCGTTTTCTAATACATAAATAAAGTCATTTATAAAGGACAAGTGCTAAACATTCGCTGGTTACCGCTTCTCAAAATATAAGAATTTTCTGCTTCACCACTGATTTATATCAGTGTAAAAATCAATATCATTTCTTATTTAGGACTGTTGGTCTGACAAAACAATTTATTTAAAGATTTAACTTGGGGAAGTTGTAAGCAGTGTTTTTCATGATTTTCTAATATTTTTATACGACCAATTAATCAGTTATTTGTAAATGAAATTCGACAGATTAATCTATAACAGAAATAATCCTTATGTGCAGCTGTATTTCATGTCTGTGTTTTTTCTGTATTCTCAGGACGTGTTTGTTCCAACTCAGAGCCAGGAGGCAGCGCAGCAGTCAGACAAGAAGGAGGCATCGTTGCCTCGTGAGTCACAGTCTCAACGTCTGGAGTCGGCTCCTTTCACTTTGCCTCTGCAGCTCTCTGCGAACACCGAGAGTCCGGCTCAGCAGACCTCCCAACACCCTGAGGAGGACAGCCAGGCCACGCAGATAGAGGAGCTGGAAGAGCCGCCCGGCGTCGACACCAGCGACTCTGTGAACGCACGCTGCGATCAGAGGGCCGAGAGCAACGGTGTCCCTTCGGGGTCGCAGTCTGCCACCAGTTCCAAACCGTCCACCTCTGCTGAATCACCAAAGCACTGCAGCGAAAGTGCCAAGAACGAACAGTCCGAGCCCAATCTGTCGCAAAAGTCCGATGTGCACAAAAAGACTACTTTGAATGTACAAAATGTGAATGTAAAAGACAGAAAGAGTGACAGCAAAGAGGCGAGCCCCTCTGACGCCGTGTCCTGCTCTCAACCAAAGTTTGATTCGTCTGATCTGACTGTTAACAGCTGTGTGCAGGAGACACCGTCTGACACCACACCCTGCAGTTTGCCCTCTCAGTCGATGATCTGTCAGACGTCTGCCGTGGACGTGGTGAAGACGTCTGTGGACCTAAAAGGGGGAGGAGGAACTGTAAAGAGTCAGTCTGTAGAATCATCGTCACAGAAGACTGTTGGTGACAGTCAGACAGTCAAAGACACGATGGACAAGAGTGAAGCAGAAGAGGAAGAGGTGGTGATGGAGGAGGAGGAGAGCGCAGTGGGAGGCGGGGCATCAGGGATGGCTCTGGTCCTCTCCCAGAGCCAGATGTTGTCTCCAGAGCCCATGGAGGAGGACAGTGAAGATCGAGGAGAGGACAGCGTCATCATTGTTACAGACAGCGAGAGAGACTCTCAGGTTCATCAGAAAGATGTGACGCCGCAGTCAAAGACCAACAGCTCCCAGCCAATCAGAGGCACAGTGCCTGTCTCCACTAACGGCCATGAGTCCCAGGCTCAGGCGAAGAAGGTGCACGCGGCTTCTGATAGGCTCTCCCAGACTGAGAAGGTGGGACCTGAACCAGAAGGGCTCAAAGACAAGAGCCTGAGTGACAGCTCGGGAGGTAAGCTGGAACAGACACACTGAATCTCACAGTCAGTAAGTAAGGGATCGTTATTGTCAAATAAATCCATAAAATCTTTTAAAATTCATATTTTGTGTAAAATAAAAAAAATATTGTTCTTTTTTTTGGATAAGTAACCATTTAATAAGTGGGATAATGTCCAGTGAGCGGTGAGTTATTTATCCATGGTTACTTACCAAAAAAGTATTTGGCACGCATTTATGTGACAAAATATTTCTCACTGTGTACTATCCTGCTTGTTACATGGTCATGTACCAAAAGAATCAATAAATTGATACAAAATATTGATTTTAAAATGATTTTAGTGATTTAACAATGATTTTATTGTTCCTTCAGTCACTGTCAGTTATTTCTACTATACAGAAATAACAGACCTTAGGATGCTGTAATTGACCAATCAGAATCGAGTATTTAACAAAGCCATGCAATAACATATGATAATCACTGCTTAGTTACAAGAAATGGTTTCTAACCTCGGGGTCAGAACCTAAAAAATGAATCAAGTGGGTCCAAAGATAATTGAAAATTAAGGGGAAAAAAACAGATAATGATGCTATGATTTCTCTAATTTCTTTTTTTGTGAAATACTCTAGTTGCATCCTTTCAGGGCTCGAAAAATGATTTTAATGAAGCCATTTTAGAGGGGAAAATTACTCTTTTAATGAATTGCTCAAAACTTACAGACGTAACGAGGGGGTCGTAAAGAGATATTGCTTCATTTAATGGCACAAGCAGAAAAGGTTGGGAACTGCTGGTTCAGAGAATTCATTTCAGCGCCTGAAGGCACATATGTGGCAATAAAAGTGTCACTTCCACTGCTCTATACTTCTGCTTTATTAAACTTAGGTCTTTTTTGTCATTTCTGTCACATATGATAACAGTGTACTCACCAGAGTAGCTCCTGAGATTAGGGAACACAGTGACATACCAATAAAGTCAGGAAAATAAATGATAATTTCAGTAGTTTATCTGAACCTCTTTGTTTGGAGGTAAAATAGGGGCAATCTGACGGTTACGATCTAAGGTTTCCATAATCTACCTCTCAGGTGAAATATAGAGATCTCTGTATTTAGTGCCCTCTCGCTTCTGCATGACCTAAATTTCGTCTGTACTATAAAGAGAAGTAATAGGTGACCATGGTGTCCGCAGCTGTCCGTCTATGCGTCCATTTGGGAGTATAATCCAGCTCCTTGAAGTTGGGGGGGTTTGTTGAGATGTGAGAGAGATGTGGAGACACATCATACCTTTTTATACCATTTTTGATTTGAGAATATCTGGCTTTAACTGTAAACATGCACTGAAATAAATCTAATCTGATGTAATTCTGCTTCCCTATAACAGAGATTTCCTTCCACTTCACACTTCCTAAAGAAGGAGAACTGATTGGTCCTGTTGTTGGTGCCACGCCCCCTCTAATCAACCAGCTGAAGCAGACACTAAGACACAGCACTCCCATTGGTGAGTTCAAGCACCGGACAAACTGGAGATGCACTTCTTTCTTTCTTCTGTACCAAATGTCAAGTAGCAAAACAAAATCTGATGCCGGGCTTCTTTACGGTGTTTCTGCAGAGATCACTTCCTTTTCTGAGAAGTCAGACGTGGTGGGTGATGTCTCTGCAGATGTGGCGATGGCAGCGAGCACCATCGTGTCGGGGGACAGCGGGGAGGACACGGCGGAAAAGGGAGATGGCAAGCTCAGTTTGAGGATGAAGCTGGTGACCCCCGTCGAAGAGGGCAGCTCAGAGCGCTTTAGCCTGCAGAGTAAGAACAAGCTGTTCCTCCCTCACACTTTCATGCTCAACCCTGGGCGTAGGCTTCCTCCTAGGAGTTAAAAGATGGTATCCATGGCAATGCTGCATGCACTCATCACCCTCTCAGTAATACATTTCTTTTTCCTCAGAGCCGACGCTATCAGAAGAGGATGGATCTGGGGTCAAGGTTTCTACTGTTGCCAAGGCTGTAACCAGGTAACCTGGAACTCTCTTTATCCACATTAACTGAATTCTTTCACAAGTGTCTTTTCCATTCAGTCTCTTGAGAATGAAAGGGAGCTAAGGTCCTCAGCCTCTGTATACTGCACACAGTTACACCAAATTACTAGGATATTTACAAATGTCCTCAGCTGTGTCCTAAGCTGACTCAGCAGTCAGAATTTAAGTTAATATTTTAAGGTCTAACTGAAGAAAAAGGCAGCTGTTTTAGTAGTGGGAGCTTATATCGGTATTGGTGTGTATGTTGGCTGATGAATAACAAGAAATTCCAGTTGAGAAATGGCAAAAAAAATATTTAAAGCAGAGGTGATCTTAAGGTTCAGTATCAAGCATATTTTACAGGGTTCATACAAAGTCTTGAAACTTTACAAAATTTTAACCGTCATGTTTTTATCAAAAATATGCTTGAATTTGAATATACTCCTTGAAAAATGCTTGATTTTCATCATAATCTGCTGTTTTATTGACACAATATGCTCATGTAAACCAAAGGTATTTTAATATTTGAAATGAAATGATCACATTGTCATATTTGTCATCCATAGATAGTTAAGTCCTCTGTTCGTCTTTCTATTTCTCTGGAAAATTAACGAGCATTAAATAATCATGGCCAGGAAATACAATCAGAGTTAAAACGAACAGCTGGCAAAATAAACAAAGTAAAAATATACATTTATTGCTGAGGGTATGAAGGAATTTCCACTTGCAGATATAGCTGCATATATAGTAACAGTAAGTGATTCAAAAGTCTGGAAATTTCTGTTTTTGTTACCTTGAAAATGCTTGAATTTTACTCTTAAGAAGGTGTATGAACCCTTTGTTTTAGTGCATCGGTATCAGCTAAAAGAAAGCTGATCAAAATCCAGTCCTTCCTTGACTGAACTCTGCTGGCTCTACAGTCTGGGCTTTTCACTACATGTGCAAGTGACAGTCCTAGTGTGTAAATTTGAAAGATTTTTGTTCTGGTTGTAAAAATTGGTGGTGAGTCACACTTTTCACATTTTTGAATAATCTTTAAATTGTATACAAAAATCAAATAGTGTATGTGACTATCATTCAGTTTTAAAGTTATATTTTATACTTTTCTGTGTGAGTGCAGCAGAGCATTTACTACAGCACTGTGACTGTGACGTGAGCTGTAGATACTTACAGCCTTAAAGTTAGAGGATAAGTTTCTGTTCATAAATGCCGCCACAGTGTCTCGCTGCCATCCTTCAAGAGCAAAATTAGTATTTTTGCTTGAAATGCCCATCACTTCAAAAAAGATTGATACTGATGGGACACTGATATTTTTACGTCCCAGCAGCCCGTCGGTGTTCAGCCGTGTCAGGCAGGTGCACAGACAGCAGGATACAGAGGAGGACATCACACCTGTCAGGTAAGCACACACTCACTGTTGTGATCCAGGAGTGCATCTATTTGTGTAATATAATCACAAGCAGCCAGATGTGATTCTTTTAATTTCACTGCCCTCGCTTTTGTAGTGGAGCAGAAATTTCAAACTTTGTTTTCAGACGTTTCCTTTTTAGCCAAATGTTGCACCCAGATATATATGTGTTTATATATATGTACATTATGCACCTGGTCCTGTGAGAGTGAAAGCCATATATAAACGACAGAAAGGCACCGGGGGAAAAGCCTGCCTCTGTTGTTCCACTTTTATAAGCTTTGCAGTCTAGAAATCCACCATGTTACACTTTCTTTATGTTCTGATGAGATCGCCACTGTCTGACCTGCAGGAGCTTCACATGTCTGTTTGACCGGGGGAATTATGAATAGCTTATCCCTGTTGTAATGTATTTTAGTAGACAGAAATAGGACTTTGGCTACTGCCCTGTGTGTGTGTGTGTGTGTGTGTGTGTGTGTGTGTGTGTGTGTGTGTGTGTGTGTGTGTGTGTGTGTGTGTGTAAGAAAGAGAGAGAGACCTACTTTTTTAGTCTGGCAGAGGGATGGATGGTTATTTTTTGCATACTCTCTTGGGACTCAAGGAGCAGTGAGGTGTAGTTTTGTCCTCCCGCTCTGACAAAGTGAGGTCGTTTGACAAAATGTCTTCTGCAGGTGCATTCGTTCTTTTATCCACTTGTTTCTTGCGATGAATAGTTTAGAGAACTCTGCTGTTCTGTTTGCATGTCACTATAAATAGATATTTTTTAAAATTAGATATCTGACACATGGTTATTGGTACTGAAGTTAAGTTGTGGGGAGATTCTAATGGTTATATAAATTCTTGATATTGCAAATGCAAATACAACATTTTTTTATACTAGAATAACAAAATCAATTGCTTTTTCTGTCCACTAGATGGAGCTTTTTTCTTGTAAGGTCAGCAGAGGTTACAGTCAACTGGATTGTAAAGACCCCTGAGGAAAATTGTGATTTATTTATATATTTTAAACTTGATTTGATGTCAGTCAGTCTTCTTGACATTACCATTTTGCTGAAGTAAAAATGATTGAAGTGAGATTCAGCAGACTGAAAACTTCATTTTATTAGATAAAACAGATGTTTTAGACCATAATTTACAGCTGAAAAAGGTAATAAATCATAATATATCACAGTAAATGTTATTTGGATTCTCACCATATTGCAAAATGTTTAAATTCGTTATAATATCTGATCATGAGATTCCATCTGCATTGTCACATTTGTACCTTTTAACATGTTTGCAGAGGGGAGCTGTTCGCCTCGCCACAGAGGAGCTCCCAGGCGTCCCTGCTGGGATGCAACAGCCTGCCTAACAGCCAATCAGATCCTTCACTACAGGAAGTGTCAGCAGCACTGCGGGAGACACCTCAGGATCCTCCCGGCCCTGCTGAGCAGTCCGAGGGGGACAGGCGAGGACCACCAGGAGCTCCAGAGCCGCCCACAACAAACAGCACAGACGCCAGACAGAGGGTCTCCCAGCAGCCCTCTAGTCCGTCCAACAAGGTCAGTTCAGTTCAATAATTTATGATGATGGATTGGAATTTATCTTGTTGAGCTCACATAGAACAGCAGGTAGAAAATAGTAAAGCCACTCACTCATGCAATACAGTACAATAAATAAGGTATAAATCATTCAATAATCAACAGTGTTGTGCAAGTTCACACTTAAACAGAGCTCAAAGTTTAGTTCAGAGGAGATTAAAATGAACTAGTTCATGCTCATAGTTCACAATTTTAAATTTCGAATGAAGTTCACGGTTCCAAAACTGAACTAGTTCATGTTAATTTCTTCTGTTTTTTTTCTAAATTTGAACAGATCCTCCTCCTACCAGGAACGCTGAAGTCTTTATAATGATGTCATACTAAGTGGTGCATGATATTCATGTTTTAATTTGAAGTCCCAGGATCACTCATATCTATAGTTATTAACAGTTCACAACAATTTGAGAAGGTTTTACACTACAGCAAACTTGAACACCAACGCACTGTTGAAATTTCTGTCTGGGAACTCGAAATTCTGGTTTTCCTTGTCTGCTTAACTTTTACTACGTTCTTGTCTAGCGCCCACACTCTGATGTTTTTGAACACCCAGACTTTTGGAAACGTTGGCGACCTCATTTTAGTTTGAAAAATCCATAATTGTCTTTTAGACAGGCAGAACTGGAGACTTTTGAAAACAGGATAATGAATTACAGGCATTGCTGACCTTGTTGTTTCTACAAGCAGATTTTCTGCAGTTAAATTGTGTATTTTATTATGTTTCTACTACCTGCATATAGAGCTGTAACTAACAGTTTTCATTAATGATTAATCTGTTATTTTCTCAATTAATCAAGTACTTGTTTGATCTATAAAATGTCGATCAGGGTTTCCCAAAGCCAAAAAATTATGTCTTCAAATGTCTTTCCTTGTTTTGTCCACAACCAAAAGATATTCAGTTTACTGTCACAGAGAAGTAAATACACCAGGAAATATTCACATTTAAGAATCAGAGAATTTTGGCTTTTTTTCTTAAAAAAAATGTATGAATATAAAATGTATGATTTATAGTGCTGTTAATTGATTAAAATATTTTGTATTCTGTCTGTAGTTAATCGTGATTAATCGCAAATTAATTGCACATTTTTTTTATTGGTTCAAAACGTACCTTAAAAGGATATTTTTCAGATGTTTAAAATGTGATACAAATGTAACTTTATTCAATAAAATACATTAACCAAAAACAATGACAAATATTGCCCAGAAACCCACAAAGGCACTGCATTTGACATTTTAAAAAAAATGCTGAAATAATAACATGACAAACCAGTCCATCAGGCACAGATGAGCATATTGACCTGATCAATTCAACATGAAGGCCAAAACGTACTAAAAGCGTCAATTGAAAAGTCAATCGAAGCTTCTATGGTTCACTGCAGGCTTCAGATTTAAAATTGAGACACCTCAGAACCAACAGTATTTTAGGAAAAGGGTGCTATTTATATGCATTTATTTATTTCTTTAGTATTATAATTGTTAATAGTTTATTTCTTTAATAAAATATTCTCCTCTGAGGAGAAAAACCTCACCTTTATTCAGCTCAGTGAATAATGATGAAACAGTGTGCGATATGCATGTTTTTTTTAATAATGCAGCAGGATCATTTACATCAGTGTCACTCTGACAGTTTACATCAGTGAGAATGTTTTAGACCACAGCAGACAGCAAACTGCACACCGACACACAGAGGAGATGAAGAGAAGAGACAGAGTCTGGACTCTTCATCATGACTTAAAATAATGCAGCGCAACGTTTTGTGGAAGAGACAAGCATCTGTCAGTTTGGCCTTTACAGAGACGGATCATAAAAAGTTTTTATATCAAGTCCATATTCACACACTCTGCCTCGCTCTCTCTGCTGTGGCTCCACCTTATTTTTACTTTTACCTGGTTTCAGGTGGAGCTGCAGCTCCATCAGCACTTGCTGATCTCCCTCCTCATATACTTCTGTTTCTTTGCTTTGAGCCAGCTGCCTAAGCAGACAAGCCTGTTTACATCATCGGGTGACGGGGAAGCTCGCCTCCGATTCAAACGATGGGTCAGGCCAGTGTAACAGAATGTGCATTAATCATGTATAACTACGTTTATGCCACCATTTAGGTTGGTGGATAAGACCAGTAAAAATTCGGTGACAAAAAAAGACTCAAACTGATTAATTTATTATCAAAATAGTCAGTGATCAGTTTAATAGTTGACAACTAATTGTTCAGTTGTTGGAGCTCTACTTAAATGCACAGTGTACCTGTGATATGCATTTTCTGAAAGAGCCCTAAAACTCTTGCGTGGATGAAGAGATCATTTTCGTTTTAAAATGAAAATGTATTAGTGAAGTGCTGACATGGGGTGTCGGGGTCTCTGCTGCTGATCACTCTGTCCTGTGTGTCTCAGCTCCGTCAGCGGACAGTGTCCCAGCAGACCAGCTTCGACGTACCGGGGCTGCGCTCCCCAGCTGGCAGGGTACGCAGATTCAGGTGTGCATGGAGAATAATGTTCACGTCTGTGAAAACTGTCCGGCTGACACTCCTGCATTCTGTCTTGAAGGGTGAACGAGAGTCTCCGTCCTTTAGAAGAACCACAGGTCCGTCCCACCGCAGACACGTGCGCACCATCCAGGAAGTGCGGACCACCATCACACGGATCATCACAGACGTGTACTATGAGGACGGCAAAGAGGTGGATCGTAAAGTCTCAGAGGTAACCAACAGATTTGTCATTTGTCAGCAGGGTTGTATGGGGTACTTATCCGTAACAGTGTTCATTTTTACAAGAATGTTAACTTACGGAAAACAGTTTTTAGTTAATGTCAGATTTTAGGCTTTTGTTTTAGTCATGATTGAGTAAGTTTAGTCAGAATTTTAGTCAATGTTTCAGTCATAATTTTCAGTTTCATGATACTGTAATGGATTTTGCTGAAGGATATTTCTCCTGGAAACATTTAAATGAGAAGTAAACATACCTTGAAATGGTGATGAGATTGTGTTACTGACACATTCTTTATTTATTATGTCTTTCTTTCTTTATTTATTTAGTCTTCTGCTGTTCAGTGATGTGCTTCACTCACTTGATTGATTGAATAAATCAGCAGTTATTCACTCTACATGGAATTCAGATTAATGCCAATTTAGGCTTAATGTTCTATTAAATCTTGCGTAAATCTTCACACTGACTGTGGGTAAATATGTCATAGAACTCCACTTCCAATAATCAGAACTAACCTCTTCAAACTGTCTTCTGCTTTAGAGTGAGCCTTTAAACAGGAGGAGGTGTTAATTCAAGTTTATGGTCATTTTGGAAGCTTTGACCTCCCCGTGTTTATCGAGGTGGACTAAATATTAGAAGCACCTCTCAGTTCTGCAGTTTAGTGGCACCGTGGAAATCTATATATTTAATATCTTTGGAAATGTTGGTGCTTCTTTCTGCTGTCACCAGGAGAGCGAGGAGCCGGTGGTGGACTGCCAGGTGTTGGACAGCGACATCTCTCCGTGCCGCACAGGCAGCAGCTCGGTGACCTCTGGTGACCTCGGTGACATCAGCTCTCTGTCATCGAAGGCCTCCAGCCTGCAGCACAGCTCCGGAACCAGCAGCAGCACTGGCCTCACCAGGCCGGACTTCATCATGCCGCCCAGCCGAGGGGCCAGATCCATCAGGTACCGCCTCCACCACCACGCCTCCAATCAGATCCTCACTTTCTCCTCGGTCCTGTTAGTAAATCTCTGCTTTAGCTGTCTGTACTAGCTGCATGCTGATTCCTGTGTCACTCCTTCACCTTCTTTGACTTTCTAACACCCTAATTTCTCAGTGATTCACTGATCCCTGCCTGCTTCAGGTACAAGTTGCTCACAGGCATCAATCTGGGGTCCCTGGATGCCCCTCGTTCAGTGGGGTGTGTTTGATTTTGAGTGACCCCAGATCAGTGCCTGTGCAACCTGACTGGCTCCATTCGTCCCCTCTGTGTGTCTGCAGTCCCAGGAGGGGAGGTGGGCATCAACAGAGGGGTCACAGGGGTCACAGGGCAGGGTCAGTGGTCACAGTGGACAGAGGCTACGGCACCCTGGGGTCCCGGGCCTTCGTCCCGCTGAGCCCCAGAGGAAGGTCTAGAAGGGGCCGGCCCCCTTCCCGCTCCTCCCTGTCCAGGTGAGTCCTCTCTGAGGCTCACTCCGCACGCAAAGAAACCACGGACATGGCAACAGTGACGACCAGCACCACCTACACCGTCTCTAATAACACTTCACTTTTCCTCTTTTCACTAATCTTCTCGCTCAGAGCTGCAACTAATCATTTAAATCAGCAGTGATTCATTTTTTGTTTTCTAATCAATCATTCTTTTTTCTTGTAAATGAAAACTACCATTACAATATCCCTGAGCCCAGGGTGACTTCTTTGATAGAGTAGTTTAGTCTGACCAACAGAACTCACATATTCAGTTTACAGTCATTTTAAAATTTTAAAGATGGTAAAAGATTAAACTTGCTCATATAAACCCTGTTGTATGTAACCCTGTAAAATATGTTTATTGAATGAACTAGAAGACTGAACACACAAACAATAAACACACTGACTGTCAAAACCAGCTGTGAAACCTGCTGCATCGAGGTTCTTCTTTTCAGAAACTGCAAACTGACTGGATTAAACAATTATATATTCAAGGCAGGAGATTAAAATGTGCTCCCATTATGACATTTTTTCTGAGATTTAACCAGTTATAAATAAAAAAATATATGTATAGATGTTGAGGAAAATTTGATTTCTTATAACGAGAAGCCTTTAAATCCTCGTCTGATGTTGACTCTCTGTTTGTCCCCCTAAGGGGAGGTGTTGTTGGCTCACTGCAGAGGCTCGGTGCTCCTGGCCAGCCACACTCCTCCTCAGAGGACGAGCCCTACACCCGCATGCTCCCCCCGCGCCATCCCATCAGCCCCACAGACGCCGAGCTGCCCAGCCACTCCGACTCCCTCAGGTCGTCGCCGGAGGAGGCGAGCTCGGCCGGGAGCAGCTTCGTCGGCCTTCGGGTGGTGGCCAAGTGGTCGTCAAACGGCTACTTCTACTCGGGACGCATCATCAAAGACGCCGGCGAGGGGAGGTTCCGTCTGAGGTTCGATGACGGCTACGAGTGTGAGGTGGCGGGGAAGGACATCCTGCTGTGTGATCCCATTCCTCTGGAGACGGAGGTCACGGCTCTGCTGGAGGACGAGTACTTCAGCATAGGTAACTAATTTTCTTCTGATATTGTTCACCCTGCACCCTGTCACAGTGTGTCTTACTCTGACAGCAGAGGACAGAAGAGGACAGAAGCATGGCACTCGAAAATGACACCAAAACGCAGCAGAGACTATCAGCATAGTTTTTTATTACCCGACTATTTCATTTGTAAACATTTACCCACCAGTGTGGTGGATAACCCTCACAGATTTACTCACCAAACAAAAAATCTACCTGCATTTGGTGTTTTGCATCAATGTATTATACTTATTTTAGATCACTGGATTAATTAAAACAGACTTTCTCCATCTAGTTGATTTATTTATTAAAGGTATTGTTCATTGAACTTCCAGAAAATGTACTATATTAAGATATGTGACCATCAGTTGTATCGATGGGTGTGACTTAAACTTTCAGGGTTACCAAGATGACTCCACTGCCTAATCAATAGCGGGGTAAACTAAATCAGTTATTTTAAATGATAATATTGGGTGCAATCCAATTTTTGATGCTGGGTATGAGGTGATACTCCACCCAACATCTATCTGCAGTATCTGTTTGGATCTACAGCTGTGTTTGTGTTGCAAAGAAAAACCAGTGTCTTTGGAAACATCTCAAACCACTTGTTATATTCAATTTCTCTGCTGTCCATTTGTATGCATCATTTTTCTGAAGACTAATAGGATTACTGCCTAAAGAATGAATAATGTAACTGTTCCTCTAGTATTTTATTGCCCTGAATTATTCTGCATCATTTCAATTGTACTTGTAGAAGCTCTTCTCAGCTGTCGGTCTGCAGTTTTGCTCTCAACTAACTGGTAGTGTCACGTAATGTTCAGTATTTTAAGAGAAAAACATACAATCATGTGACACAATGATACAGTTTTGTTTTTGCAGATACATTTTCCATGATTTTTAGTCAACAGTGGTCACATATTGTTTAAGTTGTGGTCTTAAGAGGATAGTTCAGGGTTGTATGACGTATGCATTTTTTATGGAAGGTTTATATCAGAGAACTAATATTTGTGTTGAGTCTCAAATCAGAAGTTCTGATAATCTTCTGTCTGGTGTGTGTGTGTGTGTGTGTCTGTGTGTGTCTGTGTGTCTGTGTGTGTCTGTGTGTCTGTGTGTGTGTGTGTGCAGGTGTTATCAGGGGTCATAAAACAGAGGGGCAGGATCTTTTCTATCATGTGGAGAAGGACGGTCAGAGGCAGTGGTACAACAGGACGGCGGTCATCTTGTCTCTGGAGCAGGGAAACAAACTGAGGGAGCAGCACAGCCTCGGGCCCTACGAGCCCTCCACCCCCCTTGCCAAGGCCTCCGACATCAGCCTGGGTGAGACCACCACAGCTGGACACAGACAGACGCTCTTTTTACCGTTTATTCTCTGAAATGCTTTTCTTAATCAATCACAGCTCATAAACTTTAACACAAACTTATTGATATTGTCCTTAGATAACCTGGTAGAGGGGAAGAGGAGGCGCAGAGGAGCCCCCGGGGGTGAGAACACCCCCAACCGCAGCTCCTCCAGCAGCCCCCGAACCCCCGGCCCCTCCGGCAAGAGGAAGCTGATGAGCTCTGACGAAAACAGGTCGCCGGCCAAGAGGGGACGCAGGGGCGCGGGCGCCAGAGCTGGTACGGGGACGCGCTCACCAAAATCATGACCACAAACAATGACGGAGGGGGTGTTTTTAACACAAGGAACCTTAAATTAATGTTTTTATTTTATTTTTCATTTCTTTCCTGATTACATTAACCTTCTGTGTCATTTTATCCATCAAGCTGTAAGTTTAAAATTTAAACATGTTTTACTCTCATGTGAATGGACTTAAATATAACATATTGAAAGTTTTAATTAGATTAGTCTTTGACAATATACACTTTGCAGATGTAATGGCACTTTTTAAACGTTTTTTAGAAGCTGCTGTTTTAAACTGTTTATATGAGACATTTTTAAATCTTGTTTTCTGTCCTAATTCATATTATTACAGCCAACTTGATGAAGTGATAATTTTAGATGTTGTTCTTTGTGTGGTGTGGAGTCCGTAATGTGTGATTTTTGTACTGAACATAACAAAGACATTTCGACCTTTCTGTGGTCTGTGTCCATCCTCTGCTGCTGTCTCCCAGCTGCTGCTGAGGCTGATTTGGTAATTAATAACATAAAGCAGTATCACCACGGTGTTGGTCCACAGGTGGAGGGAAGAGAATGTATATTTTTCTAAAGTCACAGGTGTACTTGCTTTGAGAATCACGTTAATACACCTAATGTATATATTTGATGCTCAAAAGGTCGGTTCAGCCACATTGCAGAAAAATCTTCTCACTTGCCTCTAATTTTATGTAGCCATGCAGCCATACCGGTTATATTTGTCCTGAAACTTTCCTCCTCACTACACAGTCAGCAGCTTTGATAGGAACTCTTAATCTCAAAACATCAGCACAGACGCCCTGCGAGGCAAAGTAGGAAGAAAGAACCAGATCAATTTCCCAAGTCTGATCTAAATAGTTTTCTCTGCTGTGTTGATGATTTTGGAACAGGTGAAAAAACGGTTTTGCCAAGAAAATCGTTCTAGGTTCTTCACTTTCTAGTCAGTGTTGATGGTAAATGCAGTGAATTGAAGCAACAAAGTTCTTGTATGTTCTATATTGGCAGAGAAAGTGGAGTTCTCCTGATGCAAAATTTGTAGTTCTTCCTGCATCCAGTGAACTACACTACTACTACTTCTACTCTCCTCTTATGGGTCAGCAATAGTAAAAGGCTAGGGTGGTGATAACACAGCAGAATCAGCGTGGATGTTGGCAGCTCGCTCACAATGCATCCTGGAACATGTAGGCACTGCTGCATGGTTCTGTAAGCAGGAAAACTCTGTTTTCACGGTCAAAATAGCAGCACTGAGGAATTGATTGCTTGAATTGACTACATTTATCATCAATAATGACATGACGTGGATGTCCAACTTTGTCAGGATTTTTTTTGTTGTAATACTTATTTTGGCCACAAGGGGCTAAAGTGCCTGGCCACTGCATGTTTTCAACAGGACTAAAAGCATTCATGTTTTCTTATACCTTGATTCCACTGTTGGTTGCTCTGTGCAGCTTGATGCAGCATCCAGCAAAAATAGACTCATCATGTATTTGAAGCAGAGCCAAGCGGAGAACTGCTGATGGAACAAAAGCATTGTGTAGAGCGGCTGCAAACAGCTCTGGCAGACGTGGCGCAGCCATAACGCAGCACGGTCGTGCCTGGTGGAACCGAGGAGTTACGGGAGAGTTTTCGTTTCTACACGCACTCTAAACTTAAGGTACATGTATCATGTGTTTGCAAGTTATGGGACATTACTGTCATGTCTTTCTTTTGGCTAAAAATGAATTTTAAAAGGACCAGTGTGCAGGATTTAGTGGCATCTAGTGGTGAGCTTGTAGACACTGACACTTTGCATCACCCTCCCACCCTCATGAAAAATGCAAAGTACAACTTTACAGCCTCAGTGGAAGAGGACCAGCTCCCTCTGTAGATATAAATAGTTCATTCTAAGGTAACAAAAACACAAAGATTATTATTTTCTGGTGAGTATACACTCTTAAAAACATTCTTATGAATATTATATTCCATTTCTGCCACATTCTGTCAATGAACTCCTGTAAATTTTACACTGAACCTTTAGCAGCAAAAAAAGACATGACACTAAGATTATAGCTTTTGCCAACACATAATATATGGGTCTTGGTTTAGAGTGCATGAAGAAATTCAAAGTCACCTGAAAGAAAACATTAGTGCTTTCAGTCCTATTTACAACATTCAGCAGTGGATCACTTCAGCCTTGTGTTGCTGGCAGGAGCACAAACACAAAAAATTATCCTGACCAAAAAAAAAGAAAAAAATTTCCCTGTAAAAAACTTTCCTTTTTACTTATTTCACAGATGAAAAAAGTAACTTTGAAAGATCATCCTGGCAAAATTTGTCTTGGTCACCGTAAGTCACAAACACCAGGCTTTTTTAAAAAATGAGAGAGAAAATGTTGTGTAATTTGGGTGAACAGACCTTTTAAAGTCCAGACTGTCATTTTATGTATTTCCTACACTTGCTGACTTTCCTCCATTAACACACCTGTGTGTATTTCTGTACTCAGGTCAGCGGGTCGGTGTGTGTAACACCTCCGGCAGCGGCACAGATTTCCCCGGTCAGTCCTGTGATGTCACAGAGACACACGGCCCGCTGCCCCAGAATGCATCTCTCTTCATGGGCTTCGCCTTCATGCTCACGGCGTCGTCTGAGAGCGACCGGCTGACCAACAAGGTCACCAGCGATGAAGAGGAGGGTGAGGCGGACGAAGACAAAAATGAGGATTATCATGCACATCAACCAGCTTCCTTTAATGGTTGTAGGATCGATAATTATTTCTAATTTTTCTTTCAACAGATTACGTGCAGACAGGTCCGTATAACAAATCATACACAGAGTCCCAGCTGCAGGCAGGTGGAGGCTTCATCCTGCCAGACTTCAATGAAGAACAGGTGAGTTTTCTGGAAACACACGATAATAAGAATCTGTAGTGAAGTCACTCAGAGTAAATTGGGATTAATGATTTAAAAAAAATATCTGTCATAATTATTGCCTTCAGTAGTTTATTACCCTGAATTTTTCAGGGTAATTTCACTTCATACATTGTAGAACTTCCAACTTCATATTTTTCTCAGCTGTCAGTGTGCAGTTTTGCTCTAAAATCAACAGTTAAGGGACAAAATAATTAACAAATAATGGATGAACTTGACACATTTATTCTTCTCTGCAGCAAGTTACACTATGGATTAAGTTACACTATAGATTAACAAAATCATAAATAGATAAAGGTGTTATTAAATGAAAAAATAATATACAAATGAATAAATCTGCAAATGTATAAATAAATTTAACATTTATATATTAAATGTTTTAATTTATGATTGATTGATTTATGGTGACAATTTAGCATTTAATTGTGGAATTATTTTATCAATTTATTTAATCTTTTTATCATATAATCATAGATTTATTTCTTAGTGTAGAGCTACCACAAGAAAACTTTATTTTGTTGATCTTGGAGCCCCCTGTGGACAACAGTGATAATTTTTCCACCTTAATAACCAAAAAATATTTTGTCAAAAATAAAATTATGTAAAGACAAATCTCCTCCTGCTTTATTTAAACTGGTTAATGTACCTCTCACTGTAACTTTGTCTGTGAAAATGTAAACAGACTTATTTCAAGGCGAATCCGACCCAGTGGCAGGCATGAAGAATAACTTTATAGAAATAGCTGATCTTCTTTCAGATGGTCTTGTTTTTTTTATGTAGGTCATATAGAGGCAGCCGAAATAAACTGAGACTGTTTCATAACCAGTTCAAAACTCTTCGCAGTAGCGTTAAGTGTTTCATTATATAATTATGCATAATGATGTACTTATCCATGGTGATAAATATGTAAATTCATTGTTTAAGCTACAGTTTACTGTTTAAATAAAGCAGGTTTGTACTCATCACTTCATGGTTTTCTTCTGTGTGTTTCCTCTTCAGTGTAAGGCAGCGTACCAGAGTCTGCTGATTGCAGACCAGCACTGTCGTACAAGAAAGTACCTGCTGTGTTTGGCCAGCGGTGTGCCGTGTGTGTCGCACATCTGGGTGCGAGACTGCTGCAAAGACAACAAGCTGCTCAACTACAGGAACTACCTGCTGCCTGCTGGTGTGGGGCCAGATGACGCCATAGTAGAATGGTAAGACGAAGCTCTTCATCGTTTCGGTACAGAGTCTCCAGGGTTGTACTGGCACAGGCGCAGAGCGAAGCGTTTGTTTTTCTGGTTAGATAAATGTCAATCTGTAAAAACCCAGAAGGTTGATGAACAACACTTGCTGCTGGTTTGATAACTCTGTGACCATCTGGATCAGAATGTCTTCAGTCTGTCACACAGTAAAAATGATTATGAAACAGTTTCCCACAACTTCATCTCAATCCAAGAAAGATGGTAGTCAGAATTTACTTCTCCTTACTTTTTATATGTGGCAAGAAACACACACACACACACACACGTATCATGGTGTCCAGGTTGTTGCTGTTGGGTGGACAGCTGTGTTGGATGAGTAGGGAGTGAAACTAAATGAGGAGCATGATATAATTTCCTGTTTCGCTCATATTGACGATGACTCACTGATGAAAACAAACGTCATATTTGCGACTCATGAGAGCCCTGTGAGACTCTTAATTTATCTTCAATTTGCAAGCAGGAATCATTTGTGAAACATGACAAGGCCACTCATCTGTGTGTTAGCAGCCCCTTTCTTTAGTGAAACGGGACCCTAGGTTGTAAACTAAAAAACATTAAAAAAAACAGTCCTGATCATTTCATATAATGTCTGTGAAAGTAAAATAGACAATGGCCCCTGAAAAAAAGGTATTTGAGTTATTAAGGAACTCAGTTTGTCACATTTTGCAATCTTGTAAACAGTATTTTTCTCCTGTTTTTTTTTTTTCTATCCGTTTTTCCATAAATATCAGTTTGCACCTTGGGAGTCCAGCAGAATAAATCACACCATCTTAATATGTTCCTAACTACGCCTGTTTTTCCACTTTTTTAAGAAATAGAACCCTTTTCACACTAAAACAAAATCCTGGCAGTAGATGCAATCATTCTCATTTCTTTTTCCTCCATTTTGAAAAACATTTTTGTTCTCACCTGCTGCCCACTCGCATCCACTTACTTTTTCACATGTGCCTGTGAATTTATATGAACATTGTTTTTTAACTGGCATTGCTAAATACTCAAAGTATTTCACAGTGAAGAGGGGAAACTTTTCTCAACCACCACCAGTGTGTAGCACAGTAGCCATTTTGCACCAGACACTCACCACATATCAGTTTGAGGGAATTATTGAGCCAGTGGGATTAATTAATACTAGAGGAAAGACCGCCCCCTACTGGCACCAACACCACTCCCAGCAGCAACCTAGTTTACCCTGAGGTCTCCCATCCAGGTACTAGCCAAGCCCATACCTGCTTAGCTTCAACCATTCAGCAGCATCCAGGTCCATGTTGGTGTGGCGGCTCACAGGGTTGTATGTGCTAAATAGTAAATTGGATGTCATTTTAACACAGCCCATCTTTTTTTTCTTTCCTCCTATCAGGCATCCTCGCTGCAGCCCGTTCAAGGCTCTGCGGGTCCTTCTGGTGTTTGAGAAGCCCGTGGAGCTCTGGGCGCAGCTGATCACCATGGGAGGAGGTTCCTCTGTACGACACTTCCAGGCAGACAAGGACAGTTCAGGTACAGACTGCACCACCTGACGTCTAAATAATGTGCATCGTAAAAAAAAAAGAAAATATTGTGCTGGATCATTGTTATTGATTTTTTCTTCTCTCCATTTGCAGACATTCCTGCTGGCAAGTACGATGTTGTGGTGACAGACCGTGCCTGTCCACCATTGGTAGAGAAGAATGTGACATCACAGGAAGTACCGCTGGTGTCTCCTGAGTGGCTCATCCAGAGCGTCATCAAAGGGGAGCGCGTGGGTTTCCATAGCAAGCCTCAGTATCACCATGACTACTCGTCCTCATAATCCGACTCCTCATGTTGCAAAATGCCTTCGACCATGTTAAATGTTCAGCATTAGTTCTGTTGCATGCCTCTGCTGTATATAACTTTATCCTGTCTGTTTTTATGGGATAATAAATTGTGACCCTTGTTCATTTTAACTGATTTAAGTTTATTTTCTCCACAGAAGATGGTACATATATGGTTAATATTAATATTTACAGTATGTACAGGGACAATGAGTCAAACCACGAAGAACATTTTCCCACTTAATTCTACTGGTCTTTTACCTTACAGATCGTGTTAGGTGTGTGTGCTCAGCTTCCACCCCAACACAGTGGAAGTGAATGAAGTCTGTAATATTCACAGTATTGAAAAATGACATTTAAAAAAATCAACAGCAGCTTTGTAGAAAAAGCGTCCTGGGTATGCGTCATAAAGCAGGTTAACCAGTATAACTGTCAGAGAATAATAATGATAAATCAGGTTTACATGACCTACAGTAAGTTACCATGGAAACGCAAATACTTTAAGACTTAAAACCTGCAGTGTAGGACTTCTACATACAAAAGAACATCTGTTACATTCAAACCCCCGCCAGATGAGTTCATAAAATCTATTTCACAGTTTGTAACTTTTACATCAGTCAGCAACAATTATCTGTTTACTGTGGATGAGACTTTAGGGTAAAGTTCAGAGTATCTGAAGTATGGTTGTATGAGGTACTTATTGTTAGTCAGTGTATTACCTACGGCGGTCGGCACGCCCCCAGTTTGGAGAAGTAATACTGATGTAGAACAGGTTGCTGGCCTGCCGCTGCCTTGATCTGTCAGCTTGTTTGTGTGCGACTTCTGTTTTCGGATTCACCAAAGTCACACAATAATACACACAAGCGAGTCAATTGGTGGAGGCAGCGGTAGACCAGCAACTGTTCTTCAAGGTAAAATGACTGTTTTTGCCTTGAAGAGTCTGGTGGCTTTGGAGAGAGTGATATTTGGCTTTTGTAATGGTTGTTTCCCGTCAGAAAAGGAAGTGGGATGGCAAATAAAAAATATTCTAATTATAGCATCCACTTAAAATGGTGGTGAAATACTGCTGACCCTGTCCACAGCAGTACAGTGCTTGATTCATGCTGGTACTCTCTGTTTCTACAAACTGTGGTCATGTCAACCTTAATGTACTGCAGGTAAAACACTGACTGTCCATAAATACATCATAATCCCACTTCAAATAATCCGAACTATCCCTTTAATGAACCCTCGTCAGCGGGACTAAAAAGCAGTTTGCTGTTGGTTTTTTTTTTTTGGTTTGTTTTTTCAAAAGTCATTTTTCAGTGCTGTAAGTGTCACAAACAAAATGCCATTAAAAAAACTATCTTGTGTAGTGAGCTAGGAAAATGATTGTCCAATTTGGGTGAACTAACCCTTTAAAGATAATTTTAACAGACATGCCACGGTAACAGTATTTTGGTTAAGGCAAAAGCAAAGGATGTGACTGATGGGAGTTTCTTCTGTTCAGGGTGAGTTTAGCAGAGATGGACAAGTCTCTGAATCCTTTGAGTTCTTCTTAAACACTAAAAGAAAGAAAATGTATTTTTTGGATTAACTACAGCACATTGATCTCTGATGAGTGCATTCTAATGATCTCAATCATTGTATCACGGATCTTCCACGCCTGGACATTTTATGCTTTGAGTCACTCAAGTTCACTAAATTAATTTTTAAATTAAGAAGATTGATGTTCATGTTCGTACAGTTGTTTTCTGAGTCCTACCTGCCCAGGGTGCCTCCAGCCTGTGTGTAGTACTTGTTGTAGTCCAGTCGCAGTAACAGCTGAGCCAGATCAGAGTTTATCTGATGGTTCCTCACACTCGAAAGGATTTTAAACAGTAAGGAGGACTGACGTCTGAAGCCCTGAAAATTGAATGTGGCAGTATTAAAAAACATATTTTTAAATTTTCCAATATTAGACAAATAAGGGGAGAAGCTACTCTACCTTGACCAGGATGTCCAGCTGAGCGGTTCCTCTCTCGTCCAGTGACGCCACAGTCTGACTGACCAGCGAGCAGAAGTTATGACACAGCTCGAGGATCTCGTTCAGACAGTGGAACACCTGGGGACAGAAGGATTCACTAAGTGAACAAAGAGTTTCAGTCAGAATAATGGATGAATTTCAGCAGCCAGTGAAGTGGTTTCTACCGGCTTCAGCAGGATGAAGGACTGGGCCAGCAGGTTACTGAGGAAGTGGTCGTGAGCCAGTCGGATGCTCTCAAAGTCTCTGGTGGAGTTGATCTGCTGAAGCAGCTGAGAAAACTGCGACTCCAGCACGTCCACCTACAAACAACGAGAAAACACGTCAGCTAACACACTGCTCCAATCGATGGGATCATCTGTTAAGTTCATGTGATAAAAACTGCACTTTACTGTATTACATGTGCAGCCATATCTGGTGCCTCAGGTGACCAGGTGTCCAACTTAACGTGCACTTAATGCAGCATTTTTATCTCTTGTCCGGTGTTCCACTAAGATGATACCTCACATTTTGATTGTTCTAGTTTTCAAAAGTCAAACCACTGCAGGAAAGAGGTTTTTTTTTAAATCCATCTTTAATCCAGTGGCTGTGAAGACAGCAGGTGCCAGTGCAGGTTAAAGGTTAGGCCTTCGCTGTCTTTGCTGCCTTCACAATCCCAAATGTTAAAAACAGCCAATCATCACAAAGTCACAACAACCTCTGCAGATTTAGGTGGAATATGATGGAAACCACCAGAAAGAAAAGGAAATGCAGCGACAACAAAGACTGGAAAAGGGCTGATGAAGCCGGTGACTATTTGCAAAGATTTACCACAGATATTTTTCAGTTTTTCACCACTAAAAACCAAAGATAATTGCCAAACAAGACATGGTAACAGCGGCTGAAATAACTACTGTTTACTACCCTGTGCAGCACTGTGGTAGCCTGTAACCTGCAGTCTATTTTGTGCTACTGAATCAACTAGAGGACAAAGCATAAAGAGCACTGGTGATGTGTTTATAGCACATAGTGCAATAATTCATCACATGCATCTGTAAAGCTTCATCTGCAGTGATATCACATCAGTAGACGTAAGGGAGGTAATTAATAATGATTCATATCAAAATACAGTTTACAAAGTGCCTTACAAATCATCATGAGAGGAGTCTACTGTTTTCCCAACCTGATTCTTATCTCATTTGTGGTCTGATAAACAGCAAATTCATGCCACATCTCTGTATTTTCCAGGAACAGGGGATGATTTCATCTAAAGTAAGCTGGAAAAATGATGCACCCAGTTGTTAGGCTGTGTAGCTACTGAGGTACACAAACAATCTCCACGCACCTTTGCAGATCTGTGCGACAGCACACGTGTAGAAAAAGTCACATGTGAAAAGAGAGCCAGCTGAGAAGTCTGCCTGAGTTGTACCTGATGACTTCTCTGTATTTTCAGCACTTGGAGAATTAAAGATTCATCTGTGCATGAACAAATCTCAGTACTCCTGTAAATCTGAATACAGATTTGGAGATTTTCTTTAAATATTAAAAAATCTGATTACACACATATGGATTCTGAAATTAAATTTGCAGACCTCTGTACACATTCACAAATTTTAGTATGCATTTAAGGGGTTCTTTTACATGTTTCAAAATCTGATTACACACACAGACTAAGATATAATTCCATTACTCTCTTTGCACATTTGTAAATAGTTTTGGTACAATAATAACCCTTTACAACAAAATAAAATTGAACACACAAATGTAATTGTTTAAAATAAAGTGTATACAAGCATCACTGATGAAAGAGAATTATTTAGACCTATAGATTTATAATACTGTTGTTTTCAAAAATTTTATATATTCATTCATAAAAATAAGTTTCTTTTTATCGTGTCACACAAAACAAGTAAGTAGACGTGTCACTTGTGGCTACAATCTTTTGGAAAATGGGTCAAAAATCTTTATAATCTTGCAGCAAATTATTTTTCTCATCCAGAAATACATTTAAAACTGCTAAATTTACTTAAATGACATTCTGCATGTTTCTAAAGAGCAACAGGGATTTATCCTCCAGACCGTCTTCTGGGACTGAGACTATGATTGATCTTGAAAACCGTGTTTACTCACAATCTATTTTACTGGTTTGGTTAATTTATACATCTGCTGTATCGTTCACTGTATTATTATTTACCTGTAAGTAATACTGCAGGTTGTCGATCAAGAACGCCATGTGGTTGCGCAGTCTCCACTTCACAGCATCTGTCTGACTGGACTTGAGGTGTTTCCTCTGCATCTGCAGAGCCCAGCAGTGCTGCAGCTGTGACTGCACCCTCCGTACGCTCAGCAGGTACCTGAACACAACGTTGTACCTGAACGCAGAGGAGGAGAGGATGCTCGCCAGCTTTCAACAAACAAGTGAATAATAAATGCTACAATAAGGAGCCAAATGAGTTCTCACTTCTCCAGGACAGCAGGAGTGAAGAGGATGTGCAGCGGCCACTGAACCTTGTAGGTGAGACCGAGAGCCGCCCAGCCGGTGGGAGGGACCTCACGAGGGGAGGTGTCTTGGGGAGGCGTGGCTCCGTCTCTGGTGCCTGTCGCCTCTGAAGAAAGCAGACAGAATATTCATTAAACACTCTGTAACAATAACTGAAGTGGACTAAATTACAGAGATCAGGAGGATGAGAGCTCTGAATGAACTTTAGACTCAACACACCTCACTGGCCCGTTAAACTTAACCTTAATCTAGAAGTAATATGCAGATGTCACTTTGGGCTTACACAATTTCTTTAACATTTTCATAAACTAAATGATTGTTTTAAATAATCTGCAGATTAAACGATAAGGAATAATTGTTAGCTGCAGTCCCAGTTGAGTTGAGATGGCTTTGGTTACTGTGAAGATGTGAGCTGCTCTATGAATTGTGCAGCTGTTTATTTTACAACCACTGGATGGCGCTAAACACCAAATAAAGGAGTGCATCACCTCAGTGTAAAACGTTTTCTATTTGTATTCACAGCCACATGGTTTTCTGTGTCAGTCTCCTACACGGGGTTCATATTATTCAGCTCACCTTTGCTGTCTTTGCCCTGGTAGTCCACTGTGAGGTGCAGCAGAGGGAGGAGGTTGTCGTCGTCCAGGAGCACCTTATGAGCCGCCTGCTGAAAGGCCACATTTACATCTGTGGAGCAGAGAACACATGAATTTAAAATACAGATCTTATGACAGCTGTCGCCATAAAGAGTTCATGAGTCCTGCTGCTGCACAAAAAGGCTAAACCCAAATCTCACTCCTACATACCTGCTCCATCATCCAGCTGCATGTTTTCAAGTAGGGTTCACCACATTAAGTAACTTTGGTATTTTTCAGCATGGACTCTATTTTCCATGTTTTTGTTCCTAAGTAACTAATGGGGACAACAATTTTTGAAATTGGTCCAGTATTGAGAGAAAGCACTGCAGCCATGGAATGGGCTGCAATGTGATCTTTATGGAAATTGCAAACCAAACAAAGTACACTAAAAATTCTGTTTTTCCCCACTGACAGGCTCTGGTTGTTATTGTACGAGTCTGACAGCATTATGAAAATGATCGGTACAGAAATGGAGCTTTTTTTTTTTTTACAGAGTAAGATCCTTTTTGTTTAACCAGAAACAGACAGATGCATCGCTCTCATTAAAGCCACCAGACTTCATTTACAGAAGCAGTAATTTTGTCATCACACATTTCATTCAAACTCTACAGAAACAAAATAAAACTCACAAAAAACTCAAGGAAATAAAGCCTTTATTCACTGCATTAGATGTGAAAATATTCTGGCTCTACACACAATTTCTCCCCACCGCTTTTCTGATGTCTGACTTCCCTCTCGCTCCTCTCCCCATATTTCCACATTTAATGTGAAGGTTCAGGTGAGTTTTATTTGGCTACTGTCTAGTTTAAATCAAGGAAGTTTTCCAATCATAAAATTGCTGTTTCTGTAAATGGAGTCTGGTGAAATCAGTGGTGAAGCTACACCACCACTTCTACGTAGTTTTGATCTATTGCTTCTTTTTCACCTGAGCAAGAATAAATTACATGTATGTTTCCCAGTGTGTAGCATGATGACAACTGACCTATAACACACTGTGGCATCTGAACTGTAAATATCACTGGCTAATACACCCTGTTGTTGTTGACAGCAACACCTGCACAAGCATTTTGTAATGAACAATAAAGTCTGGGGAAAAACTACTTCACAGATCTCAGTCAAGTTTCAGGTTTGCATGTTAAAATTTACCGTGCTCTGTGACGGCTGTTGGGGGCGTCTTCAGCATTTGCTGCGCGAGGTCAATAAAGACCTGGTAGAGCTCGCCACGACCCAGCAAGTAGAAGTCCTTAATGATCTGGAAGAAAATACAAATATCAACACTGACTGTTCAATTTGTACTCCACAATTTACGATCCAGAGCCAGAAAATGATTAAAACAAACCTTCAGCTGTTCGAGCAGGTCTGACTCCTCCACCATCAACGTCCAGAGATGCTGCAGGTCAGAAAGATTGTCACATTTTAATTATGTAACACTGAGCGTGGTTGAAAGACAAAAAGAATAGTAGCAGCCCCCAAAAGCTGCTTGTCAACTTTTAAAGAGGCACCGCAGAGAGCATCTTAAGAAACTGCATGACAGCCTGGTACAGCAGCTGCATCAAAGATGACAAAAAAGTCCTCTGGCAGCACAAGAGACTGCTGGCATTGAGCTGCCATCACCAGAAGGCTAAGAACATTATAAAAAACACATTACACACGCTAGACAAAATCTGTTTAAGCTCCTCCCACACAGCCACTTTTCACACAAATAGACTGAAAAATTGTCACTATTGAACTCAGACATATCCTCAATCTGACGAGATTGATGGACAGGACATGCAATCTTAACTTACATGTCACTTTAAACCACGTACTATGTGTAATACTTCTATAAGAACTAGATGTTTTTCAAGACCCCAACACACCATCATCATCACGCCACAGCACATACTGCATTTCTGCTGCTGAATGCTTTTGCATCACTGTTGTCTTTAGTTGTATAATGTTTCTATTTTGCACTGATATTGCTTCTATTCTGTGCTTTTTAATCAATGGTATTTTATATTTTTACTTTATTCTTATCTTCTTTATTCTTTATTCTTTATAAATATGTGAAATATGTGTGAGGCTTAAATACAAATGGGCCATTTGAGGTTTGTGCAGTTGCAATTTGTAATAATAATAAAGTTATTGAATCTTGAATATGAGCTCACCTCTGCTACTGTGCTCCTGATGCGATCAATCAAGTTTTCAAAATCCACCAGGCTGAAGAGAGGCTGCTGTTTGAGTCGGTGCAGCTCGGCAGCAAACATGTCCTCCTGGTGCTTCAGTATGGAGCCTAAAACCAACAAAATAATCATGTGATTTATCTTCTTTTTCATATAAAGACAAAAAGTATTTCATGTACAAGACTTCAGTTAGATTATAGCACTAGAGACTACCAGCTCTTGACGGGCTGTGGTTGTGGTTTTCAAACATCTGGACAGATTCTCCGACGAAGAGGATCTTCTCAGCCACTCTGATGGGAATATAAGAGGGAAGCATCTCTGTCCGCAGGGAGAACTGCTGCAGAGACGGAGCCAACATGTTCTCCTCCTCGATCAGCCTCTGCACAGGAACACACAAGGACATAATCAGAATTCTTTTTAAAACATACTGAGCTCTTGTCTAGTGTTGGATGTGGGTTTATGTGTGTGACTGTACCAGGTCCTGAAGCTCTCTGAGCTGTTTCCCGCTCAAACCTCCCAGCCCCAGGTCCTCCTCCTCCTCCTCCTGGTTGGCTGCAGCTCCTCCTGCACTGGGGCCCTGCTTCACAAAAAACTCCTCGCTCTGGTCGAGCAGCAGTCCATGCAACATCCAGGCTGCTAGCTGCTTGTACATCACACCATGACACACAGCAAGAATCCTGTAGAATGTGTTTTAAAAAAAACAATATATGTATCTTTGTGTGACACGGTAAAGCCTAATCAGAAACTAAAACAACACAGAGGATTTTTTGACATGCATTGCAGTGCAACACAATGGTGCATTTTACAAAAAGCAAGAATCAAGCATATGCTATATTCAAGCTTTGTCCAGTTCCACTCAGTACTGTGTGGCTCAGTAGCTGCTTGAGCCTCAACTGACAAAGTTCACCTCCATGTGCACAAGAGACCCTTTTCTCTTAAAGCGAAAAGTAGCATACCTCACTGTTTGAACAGAAAGCTTAATTATTGTTGCCTTTTAGAAAATATCATGCTTACATGATTTAAATCAAATGATTTTTAGCTGACTTTTAACAAATTACTAATAACTTATTCAATAAAATCACTCAATATACGACCTATTAAACAAAATACAGACTGCGCTCATTTATCAAGCTAAGAACATGTAGAAACATAACTTAGCTCCCACACTTCATGTCTCTAAACCAATTATGCATCACAAGAGAACACATCAAATAGTGCCATACAGAGCTGACT
Source organism: Lutjanus erythropterus (assembly GCF_056507025.1). Lineage (NCBI taxonomy): Eukaryota > Metazoa > Chordata > Actinopteri > Lutjaniformes > Lutjanidae > Lutjanus > Lutjanus erythropterus. The sequence continues at coordinate 4,278,281 of NC_139317.1, read as the reverse complement.
TACTTTTCTAAGGCCATGCGTACAGGAGGAAGCCCCCCACAGCTGTGCTTGTACACCGTCTCCAGGATCTGACAGCCATGGATCTACAGCAGCACACACAAGACAAAGTGAACATACAGCAGCTGTCAGTTCTGTTACCCAGGTGTTACTCTAGATTAGTAAATCTAATTCTCTGGACATTTTCTTTAAGGAGTTTCCACAGTAACTTCTACGTCATGTTTATTTAGTTTGCATTGAATTTACTTGGCAAAGTAAAATGGGAATCAGTGCATGTTTCTGTCAAATACCTTAGTAAAGAGTCATAATTAATCAAGCATCAGTAACTGACATATCATAGCATGTCATTGCTTCCATCTAAGAAGAATTTGTGGTTTTTTTTCAATTTTTACTTTGGTCCTTGATCCACACATATCTTGCTGTTTTTATGGGCTGCTCTCGTGATGACGGGAGGATTTCAAGAAAAAAAAGGGTATGTTTTGTAATTCAGCCAGTGAAGTTGCATACAACCTCCATTTATTCTGTATTATTGAGGGTTTTCTGGTGAGGTGGAGGCCTGTTGGAATCTTTTTTTAATTGAACAACTTCTCCTTTCCTAATCATGTGCAACATCAGCAGCACTGTGCTCCACCCTGAACTTGCATTTCCTCGTGAACTACTTCATAAAACAATCCTCACCTTCTGTGATTTTATAGTCTCTACCACCACCATCACAGAGGGAAACAGCAACTGGAACTTAATAAAGAAAAAGTACAGCTGTTAGACAACAGACATGTTTAACTATAGAAAGACTTTTCATTGTTTAGTATACTTTAAATGGCAAAAAATCTTAAAATTATCTCTTTAGAAGTTTCATTAACACTTTACCTGGTCAAGCTTGTAATTCACATGAGATATTGTCAGATGTGGATCTCCAAGGAACTGAAACACACACACAAATTAAGTGAGCATCCCGTCACATGATTCACCATTTATTCTTGTTGTCTGTGTTGTCATTTTACCTCTTGCTCAAGATCCAGCAAGGCCTGTCTGTACGGCTGCAGCATGGAGTCCAGACCTGTGCAGAAAGCCCGCAAGTAAATCCCATGTAGTCCCGTCTGGTTGGGCTGGTTTGTGTGATGTTCCTGAAGAACAAATCATTGAGGAAAATGCATTAATGATCAACAGAGAAACTCTGTCTTAGATAGGGAAGAGTAAGGTTCTTTTTAATAAAATGAACCATTGTATAGTTTCCTGAAGCAACAATACCACAGATGCAGCAAAATATGAACATTAAAAATACAACTATGTATTAAAATTGCCATTTCAGAATAGCTTTCTTTACAAGCTAAATATCTAAAATAGGTTATATGGCATTGAGGGATATTACTCACTTGTGGATGCACATGGCCAGTGTGTTGTTCTATGAACTCTGTGAAGCGTATGTAATCTGAGCCCAGTTTAGAGAGACGGTTGAGGACACTGGTCTCACTGGGGTGAAGGAAGGGCAGGTCCTGGGACACCTGAAGATTAAACAAAGTGGTTTATGCTTGAAAAGAAACACAGTGGCCCTTGGATACACAAAGGTTACTAAGGTGCATGAGCCAAAACACTTTCTTTCCTCTGCCTATAGACTGGTCAGGTTTACCCCTGTACAATACCAGCCTTGCATAAAATCAAATGGTTCACTTTGTTGTAAATCAACATATCAATAGTCCTGTTCTTTACAAGCCAAATGAGCGATTGTGGAAGGTTACAGCCCATTATGTGTCTCCTAAAGTCAGCCAAAAGAATACAGAAAGTTCACTAAGTAGTTGACTGCAATGTATATATACATATATTATTATTACTATTATTATGGGGCATTTTATGCCTGTATTAGATAGGACAGTTTAAGTTATGTCAGGAAAGGGGGATGACACACACATCTGCTGCAGAGGACTCAGCCTCAGTACCTGTTCCATGTCTTACCACCTGAGCTACCAGGATACCACCTAGATTATTTGTTGGTTATGATGCTGTCACGTCACTTTCTGTGTGACAGACAATAGATAAGTGGTTACCTGTGGCATTTCCTTTTCTTTGTGGTGGTTTACATCATATTTTGCTTAAATCTGCAAAGCCTGTGAGTCGGTGGTGACTTGCAATTTTCCCCACTGAGCGAAGAGTAGCAAAAACAGTGACAGGTCAATCTGATCAATCCACCTGACATCGAGCACAGCTACATGATGAAAGCTTCCCCTGCTTTCTTCACAGCCACTGAACAGAAGACAGATTTTATAATAGTGTCTGTCCTGTTGTGCTTTGACTTTTGACAACTAGAGCCAATGAAAATGTGGGACACTGTCTCAATATGTGGAACAACAGTTAAAAATACTGTGCAGTCCCACAGAAAGTGGGACAACTGGTCACTACAGGCTGTCCTAGCTTCTGTATGTGGCTAGAAACTGTAATAAAACCTAATTCTTTAATGCAACGATTGACTCATTTTCATTAGCCCTTGTTATTCTGAATAAGAAAATGAGCAATACATTTTATTTGAACAAACTAAAATTACTTACATTTTACTTTGAGAGGCAGGTAAATGAACACAGTTTAGGGTTTAGCTTTTAAACCTGTTTGTACAATATTGCAATGTATATAATATTACTTGAAATTGCTGAAGTGGCCTCTCCTTAAGCTAATTTATCCTAGCTCAAACGCAAAACTATACTGCTGCAAATACAATTAAAACATGTGAATGAGTTAACCCTAAAATACGTTTAAAAAGCATGTTTTCAAGAGTACAAAACATTTAGCTAACACGTCGATGTTAATTCCGAAGCGTTGTTCGTTGTGTTTCTGGTTTACCTGCAGCAAACCTGTCCGTTTGTTCCAGGTGAAAATCGTCCCCGGGTATCCGCTCAACGCCAGAAGCAGCTCGTGAATCATTTTAATTCACTGCGAATAGATTAAAATGAAAAATGTAGCGGCAAGCTTCCCATTCATCGACCAAAACAAACCGCCGCCCGAGCTGTCGCAGGTTGGCTACGTTATGGCGCAAAGCATCACGGGACATGAGCTGGTTGCTAGCCTCCTGTAAGCTAGTACGTTCACTCGTTTTCGCTCATTGTTTACTTTGAATTTAATGTGTGTAAAAATTAAAAGTTTCTATTGTTTGGGTTTCTGGTGCTAAAAGAAGATAACAAGGCACAGTTTGTCGTTTAAACGAGCTCTACGAGGCATGTCAACAAAAGCAAACGAAAGTTAGTATAGGAACGGTCGTGTCTACAACAAGAGAACCCCAGACCCACGAAAGATATCGCGAGAGTGCAACCCAAATCACGATCTTTTTCGATCCGTAGCCATGTATTTATGTCCCCCAACCCCACCCGGGCTGTAACTATTATGTTGACAGATGATAAAACCTAATTGATTTGTACAATATACGAAATACATAAACAACGTATACAAGTCTCGCGATAGTTTTGCAAATCAAGGGTTCCCCTCTAGACCTCACACCCCATAGCAACCTGTAGCTATCAGTACGATTATGGGAAATGTAGTTCTTTTCGCAAAAAAAGGCAGCGTCGTCGGTCTGTCGTCATCATTCGGTCATGTAGCTAGCTAGCAACACCTCGCAACGGAGAGAGCTTGGTATGTCGTAGTTACTAGTTAGTTAAAAAAATCACTTAATACAATTGAAACAATGGCTATCACGCGACTAGCATTATTCTAAAGCTTGATAGCATGATGTAATGATTGGCCTGGTATCAAGTAGTGCTATTGTGATTCGGCTAGCCGTTTGGTTTAACTTAACGTTAGTTGCTAAAGTCAGTTTGTCAATGGCACTCTGGAAAACAGTGTAAGGTTAGCTTAACTTGGCTACTATCATGCACGTTAGCAACAAAATAATGATTGTATGCGGCTAGTTAGTAGGAAGACAGCCACATCAAGCCGTCTACATACTTGTTAGGTTTATTTAGAGCAGTTACCCCGATTCAAGCTAACTTGTGTGCCTCACAAAGAACTGAACAAGTGTGTGTTTTCTGTGTTTGTTATTGCAGGGATGGCGGGGGAGAGGAGCGGAGAAGACATAGTTTCAGAATACCTGGGCCAGAACCCGCAGCTGGCCCAATGGGTCGACACTTTCAGGGGCTACCATGAGACCAGCAAGCAGTGGTTTGCTCGGAGAGAGTTCATCCTGAGGAACATGGAGGCTTACCCCACTGTGGAGCCAGGAGTGCCCAGCAGCAGTCTGGACAGGCTGCTCTCTCTGTCCACGGTATGGGCCAATCACGTTTTCCTCGGCTGCAGGTGAGACACACTGACAGAGCACCATGATAAACCCCAGAAAGCAAAGATCAAGGAGATCACTGATAATTCCACTTGTCTCTGTTGCCTTCATTCCTCAGGTATCCACAGGCTGTGATGGACAAGATTAAGGAGATGGGTGAAGGGATAGCTGTCAAAGATGCCCCAGTTCATAAAACGACAATTGATGGAGCCATGGGGAAGGGAAAGCGGGCTGCCACAGACGGTAATACAATGCACATTTTTAATAAAGCAGACTGTGGCTGTGCGATATGACCAAAATCTCATAGTCATATTAAATGACCACATATATACTCAACAAATTATAAAATTAGCAATGTACGGTTTTCTGGTTTGTCTCAGACTTTTTGTATCCAAAACAATGTCTCTGTGACAGAAGTAGCCCCGCTTTTAGGTAGGAGCTTCTCGTTTTGCCTTCCTGGTCGGAGTCTTTCTCCTGTTCTGAAACACCCTGTTTGGTGTCACATTCACTCTCCTCCATGTCTGTTTGTGTTTTCCTCATGCAAATTTTCTGCCTGCCTCTGTACCATGCAGAAAAATGCAAAGCATCATCCAAATGATGAGAAACATTGTTGTAAAGAGCGTGATTATCAACACAACAAAATAAACGTCAGTCAATATTAGAAGATAGAATCAGAGCATAAAATGAAATGATATACATTGTTTCTATTGTCACATGATCGCACAGCTTTGCTGTATTTACTTTTGCAGCTAATGTATGATGTGGCTGAACCAGGAACAGTTTGGGGCAGTTCAGTAACCAGTGGACAGTGTTTGTACTACCATTGTCATATAATTTTAACCTGTCAGGAATACATAGAGTGGTAGCAACATAGAGAAGAATGACATTGTAGTAAGCATTGTGGCCAGTAGCTGTATTGAATTGCTGTGTGGGTTTGCAAAATGTGTCTCCTAAATGTTGTTTCCACATGTCTTTAAATGATTGTTTGTGAAATATTAGAAACCCATTCCAACACAGTGTGATCCAGCACCACTACAAGCTAGTACAAGCAAAGTAGGGTCAACTAAACTCTTCATAGCCTCAACAAAAACTGAAATATAGTCTTGTACATAGTCTTGTTTTCAAGGTTAGGAATATGCATGAATTTGAATGTGCTCCTTGAAATTTTTCAAAATAATCTGGTAATTTAATGACACAATCACTCATATTTTAATATAGTGTGATGCTAACATATTGAAAGTGTTTTTTTTCTCTCTTGAAAAACTGTTTGAATCCTGGAAGACAGAAATAATCACCTACAAAACTATAATATATAACTTAAATATTGTAATTAGTTCTTTTCATATTGTTCGTCCCTAATGATTCATAACACAATAAATGACATTACAGTGCATAGTAACAATATTTTTGTATAATTGATAACTGCATTTTGTTTGTAAACATTCAGATGTTTTCCCCGGGACAAATTTACCTGTTAAACCACATCACTTTTTCACTTATGTCAGGTCATGTGGAAAAACATTTTTAGACAGGCGTGGGAAAATAGTATTTTGATGCTTGTCCAGAGTTCAAAGATATTCAGTTTACTGTCATAGATATATTACACACCACATATTGTCTTTTCTCCATTCAGCCATAAGAAATCTAATGATTCCAATGAAACGTGAAGTGAAAACATGCTGTTTTGATAAGAGATGCAATGATTTCTTGATTAATCGATTATTAATGGATCACTAAATTAATTGCCATCTATTTTGATAATCGATCGTTCGGTTTTAATAATTTTTTAAGAAAGAAAATGCCCAAATTCTCTGTTTTCTGCTTTGTGAGTATGAATATTTTCTGGTTTCTTTACTCTTCCCTGATGGTAAACTGAATATCTTTGGGTTGTGGACAAAACAAGACATCTGAGGACATCAGCTTGGGCTGATTAATATTTTTCACCATTTTATGGACCAAAAAAGTAATGATTGATCGCTAATGAAAATAATCATTAAAGAAATGACTTAAAAATAGGTCCAAACACGTGGAGCACACATACTGTTTTTCAGCCAACAAGATTGTGACAGAATTAATTAAATAATTTATTGAGAAATGATCGACTGTGGAAACAATCATTAGTTGCAGCTGTAGTTTTAATTTGGTGTGAGAGGATTGTGTACTCTGTGTACTTTGAATAACCCTCATAAATGATGTAACTACCTCTAAGCTATGGATTTAGATGGTAGGAGTGAGATAGTGGGAAGGAGTCTGTGTATCCTCACAAAGTCATTGTATCTTGTTATGGACCACCAACATGCTCCAGAGCTATTTTCTATTACAGCAGGGTTTCAGCGTAATTACTTACATGCAGTTTTTTTTTCTCTCCACACCCACACCTGAGGCTGCAGGCTGCTTCCTCATTAAATGTTGTTTCTTTGTGAAGTCATCACTGTCCTGTCTGTCGTGTCATCATTTGCAGAGGGCGATGCTGACAGCTGTGTGAAGAGAGCCAAATTCGGTCCTAATGAGCTTGACAGTCGACCCGCTGGGAGGACAGCGACGCGGCCCGTGGGTCAGAAATCAGGACCTCCTCCACAGGCTCCAGCAGAGCACCAGCCCTTCTTCAACCGCCTGTACAAGGCGGTGGCGTGGAAGTTGGTGTCGGCGGGGGGCTTCGGTCCCAACTTGGACCATTTTGAAATACTTCGCAGCTGCGTGGAGTCATGTAAACAGACCCTGGCCTGTGTGTTTGTGCCACTGAAGGACATTACAGGCCTCCCCGCAGGTCGCACACAGAAGGAAGGCCACGTGTGTGAGATTCGCTGTCAGACTGTCTACATGGGGACAGGATACGGGCGCGATGAGTCCGCTGCCAAAGCCATGGCTTCCAAAGAGGCCCTAAAAGTCTTTCAGGGGCGAAAAGTGACAGTAAAGATCTGCAGACGGAGGTTCAAAGGGAAAGACGTGGAGGATTTGATGTTGTTGGACGAACAGCCTCGGAGTCAGGGCTTTCCTCCTGCACTCAGCTACCCCTTTCAGGACGAGCAGCTGGAAGATGGTTCTTCATAGAGAGGACAATTTTTGACGTTTGCACTGCTGTGACGCCTGTCGGGAGCATGGACAAGTGACATTTACTTTAATGGAGCTACTGAAGAATTTCGTGACCATGTCGGGACCAGACTGTTGTGCAGCTGAACATCAGAACTAGACTTTTGAGTAACTTTAACTATCACGATGCGTTTCCTACCTATAATACAGGTGACACACTGTTGGACAAATATCTGGGACACATCACCGAAACAACAAGAATGCATCTTATACTGTATTGACCACGTTTTCAACCGCTTTCAGTTTTACAGACTTTTATAGAGAGCGAACAGTGTAACAAAGTGCGTGCCATCATTTAAAATTCAAATAGCCATAAACTGGCAAAAAGCTCAACTTCCAGAGGGCAAAAGAGTTGAAGAGTTATAATTAAACAAGACACAATACCACCTTTAGTATTGTAGGAGAATTTATCGCATTATATTGATGTGATTAATTTACAAAAATTGTTATGGCTGTTATGTCAGATTAGGACAAATGCGTATAATTTTTTCCTCTTTGTTCATTGCTGTCATGACAGGTTTTATTCTGGTGATTTCACCAGAATAAAACCTTACTTTGTTGCTTTTCCTTTTATTTTAGATTCCTGCTGCTCAATTACAAGGAAAAACAAAAGTCACATGGACAAACCAATAACTTGTCTTTTTAAGGTTTTGATTCCCTGATCACCAAAACAACAATCAATGCATCTTATTCTGTATTAACTACTTTTTCAAACACTTTCAGTTTTACAGACAGAGAACAGCGTAACAAAGTGCGTGGGGTTGCAGCATTTAAAAGTCAAACAGCCATAAACTGGCAAAAACCTCAACTTCCAGGCAGCAAAACAGTACGAGTTAAAATAAAGGAGGGACAAAATGCCACCTTTAGTATCATAAGAGAATTTATTGCATTATATTGATGTGATTATTTGTCCTGACATAAAGAAAAATATTGTTGTGGCCATTTGGTCCCTTTTGTTCATTCTTGTCGTGACAGGTTTTATTCTGTAATTGGTTGCTCTCACGCCTACAGTTTGTTTTCTTTCTTCCAAACCACAGTTGATAACCTTAACTTTGTAGCCCTTTTGTTTTTGACTCCCGCTGCTCACTTACAGGGGGAAAAAAAATCAAACCAATAATGTGTCTTCTTAAAGTTTTGATTTCCTGACACTCTTCCAGGGTACAGATCTTGGCAGCTGGATGCTTTCAAAGCTAATACAGTCACTGTAACTTTTTCTAAATACGATGGACTTGTCGTCAGTGTTCATACCAGCTGAGAACACAAAAATAGATGAATGTGAAGAATGACAGCAGCCCATTCAGGTACTTTGCTCCTGCATCATGCCACAGGCCCTGCACGGGTGAAAACAACCACTGTAATTGATCTTTGCCATTTTAAATGCATAAAATAAGGAAACTGTGTCCCTTTTTAACCATTAGGAGCCCAAATCCTTTGTCCAGTCACCTGAACAATTATGGTATGTCTTTGCAGATCACGATTGGCATTGTTACACAGAAAGAAAATGAAAGAACATCACAGTGGACGAATCTGAAACATACAACTACCTTTCAGACATCCGTCACTTTTTATATCATTCTAACATTTTCTTTTGCTGTTTTTGGAGACAGTTGAACCAAACCCCATTCTACGAGCAGGTTTCACAGTAAAAACTTAAGTCACACCATCACTAAGACTCTTTTCCTCAGTAACATTATTAACTAACATGTGATGAAGTGTTTTACAGTGCTTATTTCATCCAAAAGGGGGCGTGGTCATTCACAAGACAGGGACATGATGTATGGCTGCTCTCATCCACAGTATAATTCCAGACGTTATTTTGATATTTCAGTTTTTTTCGAACATAAGTGACTGTTGAATATCAGCGTTTGTTTTTTTTTTCTACTTAATCCTTGAATTGTATCTGTAGCAGGTTGGAATTGTGGTCTAATTTCTAACGATCCACAGTTTAGTTGTTGTAGAGCAGGACTGAACCTCGCTGAAGTTGACAACGTTTAATTCTCATTTTTCGTCACTTAGCCAGAAAAAATAACTTGAGTAGTAGTCGCCTGAGTTCTTGCACTGCTGACCCAAGGTGTTAAACAAGAGTTCAGCTGTGATCTGATAAGCATTGAAGTTTTTTATTACAGTGTACTGTGTGTTTAAGGCGACGTCGAGGTGTACTTTTGTGTTTTTCTCAAATACTTGGCCAACTACAGTATCCATATACTGTATACAGAAGTACTAAAGGCTACTGCTTTTGTTTTTATTTTGTTATTTAATCTCACTGATTTAAAAAGCCACTGAGACCCGCACCATGTGGAAAATATCGGGGTGTCATACTTAATAAAATAATTCCTTTGAACACAGTTAGATACAGTGTGTACAGTTCTGATGTGTTTGAGGGTAAAGTTCTGCTGTGATGTGTGATTTTTGTTTTGTTTTTTGTTTTTTTTCCAGTCTGGGTTGAAGGTGAACAGGGTTTCATTGAAGTGTGAGCGCCCACACTGTTCCATGTTGCTGTATGTTTACACCAGTGGTCCTGTTTCTATATATTTTTTAAATAAACATAATTTAACCAAGCTTAGTTAATTTGGTTTCTACCTGCAGGGAAAAAAACATCCAGCATTTTCATAACCGCATGTGGTGAATTTGTAGCTGCCTTTAGAAATCAAACAAGTAATTCATTCTGTCACCAGCTGAATGATCTTAATGAGCTTAATGATGCAAAAATGCTGAATTAATGCTGAATTGTGTTGTATTCTGTGGGAGACCATTTCTACCAATCTGCATTATTTTTTACTTATTCTAAGTCATTGTTTTGATATACTTAAGTCAATATTTCTCAAACTTTGTATGCCTCATACACCTCCTGATCTTCTCTTCGTAGTAGTTCCCATTTGGAGGCGCTGTTGCAGTGTTTTGGAGACATTTGTATTCAGTCCCTTCATTTTACATCCGCAGACTATGTTGTCATCACAGTTTAGCTCATAACTCCCAGTAATCATGGGTGACGTATGAACACACTACGAGAATGATCATTAGCACATAGCAGGCTGATATTGAAACAAAAATACCTGAAAACTTATTTCAAATGACATTTCAGTGCTTTCATGCTTTCATTTCAAATTTTGTGGTATTTTGATAGTGTAATATGTTTGTAATTAATTTTCATTTTAAAGTTATATTTCTGATATTCCTTAATGTACCACTAGAGGGAGCTTGTGTACCAACAGTTTGAAAATCTAGGCACTAAGTCATTATTTTGAGAAATATTCTCATTATTTTGTGATCCGAAGTCCTTATTTTAATATACTAAATCATTAATTTGATATACTAGGTAGTTATTTTGAGAAATATTCACTATTTAGCAATACAAAGTCATTATTTTGCAATACTGGGTCATCATTTTGATATACTAGGTAGTTATTTTGAGAAATATTCTCACTATTTTGTGATATGAAGTCCTTATTTTAATATACTAAGTCATTATTTAGATATTATAATTTATTATTTTCAGAAATATTGACTACTTTGCAATACAAAGCCATTATTTTGATATATGAAGTCATTATTTTGTCGTTAATTGGAGAAAGTTTCTCAATATTAAGATTAAAGGGATCTTTTTTGGGCAGAAATGATCTTCCGTACCTTCTGCTTCTCATTAGCAGTAACTGACATGTTTATACAGAACTGAACTGGATGACCCAGTCCCTCATTAGTGATGGGTAAATCGAGCCTTGCAGTGCTGCCGATCAAATAATTATAATCTCTCAGCGATTTGAGTGACACTCATGCTTGACCTGCCCTCCCACAGTTAAAAACTGAGCTATTGTTTATGTCAGCAGGAAGCCCTCGGCCTCATCAACACACTTGACCGGACTGAATTCACATGAGCGCACTGTGACATTTTTCACTTCATTAGACAATCTGAACTCGGCCACCGATACGATCTTCAGCATGGAGGATGCTTAAAATAAGCTGCTCCGCAAGCCGTCGTAGCAGGTGGACATGTCACATTTATGTATTCCAGAGGAGCTCATCCTTATTTCAAAGTCCTGGATAAATCTGATATCTGAGAATTGTACAAAGCATGCGCCAACTAAAGGTTAAAGTTCAGGTTAAACAGTGGTGAAATGAGTTTTCTGACCTTTTACTCAAGTGAAAGTAGCAATACCACAGTATAGAAATACTGTTACAAGTAAAAGTCATGCTTTCAACATCTTACTTAAGTAAAATTAACATCAAATAATATATAAAGTACAGAAAAGTAAAAATGGTCATTGAGCAGAAAGGCCCAGAATAATAAATATGAGTGGGTTATAATTATTGATGCATTTGTGCAGGAGTTCCCAAACTTTTTCATGTCATGGATTCCCATGATAGACGTAGATCAAACCATGGACCCCCAGTTTAGGAGGATTTTATCTTAGAGATTCACCTCTGTGTATGTTTTTTTTCTTTCTATAGTATTTGGAGATAATTAAGTCTTCATAGTCAATCAATGATCAAACTGGAATCAGTATAAATTACAATAAAAATGACCACCCCACTTTCTTCTTCTGCAGTTCGAACGTCTGATAAATGTGCAAAACTTTAAATATTCTGTTCCTCCTTTTGATGGTGATGAGTAAAACAAGTCATACAAGTCATAAATAAAGAACAATAACCTCAAAATTATGCTAAAACAAAGTTCCTGAGTAAGTGGTTAGTAGTTTTCCACCACTGTTTTTGGCATTTGTGTATTTTCACAATATAATGATATACTTTTCTGTTTCTTATAGTTGGTCTCACCTCTAGAGGGCAGCAGTGCTTATATGTGATTTTGAAAATTTAGAATGACGTGTGTGTGTGTGTGTGTTTGTGTGTGTGTGTGTGTGTGTGTGTGTGTGTGTGTGTGTGTGTGTGTGTGTGTGTGTGTGTGTGTGTGTATAGGTGTTTGTGTGCACGCTACTACACATCTGCAGGGTCATTGCAACATCTTTAGTGATGACTGCAACTTTAACTTTCAGACAGAGCCGGACCACCCGGGTAAAGTAATGATAATGATAAGAAAGTTTATATATATATGCACCACTTTTCAAATAAAGTGCTTTAATCGTGTCAAAGACAGGAATAAAGTAAATAAGCAGGCATGAGGGAAAAAAAGAGAAATAAAACTTAAAAGCAGCGGAAGATTAAAAACTATATATAAAATACCAAGAATAAAATATAAAAACAGTTTATGCAAATGAAACTTCAAGTATATAAGGCGTGCAACATCAAAAATAAAGTACGGTGTAAATCAAAAGTTAAGAAATGAAATTAAAAGAAAGAGTTCCTCAGACAGGTTGTTCCACAGCCGAGGAGTTCTAACAGGAAGTATTCGGTTCTCTTTAAAGCGTGAGGTGGGTGCAGTCAGCAGGTTCCTGTGCTGGGTGGCGGGACGACAACAGTTCAGATAAATATTCCAGGGCCATGAAGGGCTTTAAAAGTAATAACTAAAATCTTGAAGTCAATATAAGGTCATTAAATTTAGAGTAATGTATTCCACTTCCTTGGTTTTTTGTTAGGAGTCTTACTGCCTCGTTCTGTACAATTTAGAGCCTATTAATTAATTTCTGATTTATACCCGGTAAAAGGCCATTACAATATTACAAGCGTGAGGAGATAAAAGTGTGAATAATATCTCAGGTGTCATGAAAAGTCAGCATTGATCGTATCAAAGCAATATTCCTTAGATGGTAGTAGAGTGACTGGATGACCTTATTATAGGCTCATAATAATCACTACTACAGAGAGGAAGTATGAACTCTTTAGAAGGCCTACCAAAGAGGAATAAAACGCCTAAAAGTACTACAACAACACCAACATGTTGGTACATAATGGTTGATTTTGTTGTATTTTTGGTAGTTTGCTCTTGCTGTAATTGTCATCTTTGTACTTGACAGAAGACAAAAGTACACTGGTGTAGTGTTTAGCTCGGTACTTTATGGTTCTTTTGTTGCAATCTACTGCTTTTTTGTGATAACTTGTGGTATTTTGTGCATTGTTAAAAAAAAAGTTGAAATGACGTAAAATTTCAAGGCGATGGACTACAATATGTTTTTGAGTTTTGAGCCAAACTCTTACTTTTTTAAATAAACTCTCTCAAAGTTTTGCTGACTTCTAATCTTTGGTTGAGATATTTTTCTTCTTTAGATAATCTTGATTTTTTGAGTTTTAGAAACAAACAAAAAAAAATTAAAATGGTCACAGTGAGCTGTGAACCGGATTTGTTTTTTTGTTGTTTTTTTTTTTGTTTTTTTTTAGTGCCTGAAAAATTAAATACTTTTAATTGAATATTTAAACATTTTAACATTTACTTTCACTTCAGTGAATTTACTCAATATTTTTTAAATGCAATGTTTTGAGTTTCTAAAATTCAAAGCGTTATATTTAATTTATAGAAGAAAAGTCAATTATCTCAGCAAAAGATCAGTAGTTGGTAAAAAACTTTATCAAAATTAAAAAATCTATTGCAGTTCGGTGCTTTGACATTTTGAGTTTTCTTAACTTTTTATTTTTTACAGTGTCATAGTTGCTTATTTTCCTTAACTTTTTTGGTGGGAGTCTTGCTGTTTTTTTATGGTCCGTTATGATACTTTGTATGCATGTGATGTGTTTTAAACCTTATTGAACCTTGTGGTATTTTGTGACACCTAATGTTTTCTTTTTGGTACTTTGCAGAATACTTTTGTGGTACATGCTGGTTCTTTAAAGTACTTTTTCCTGGAGCTTGAACTTTCATGACAGTTTGTTGTTACTTAGTGCACTTTATAGTCCTATAGTTCTTTGCTGATGTGTTTTGTTGTGCTGGTAAATTCTGAGTTTTAGGGATCTTTGTTGCCCTTTATGTTATTTGGTATCTTTGCAGCACATTTTGTGGTACATTGTGTTGAGACGACTTAAAATTAAATAGTTGAAATGACTTAAAATTTCAAGGCACTACAATAGATTTTTGAGTTTTGAGCCCAACTCAAACTCTCAAGCTTTGCTGACCTGTAGTCTTTAGTTGAGATAATTTACTTTTCTTCTTTAGATAAATTTGAATCTTTGAGTCTTAGAAACTACAAAAAAATATAAAAAATTGGTCACTGTGAGTTGCAAACCTTTGTCTTTTTTTAGTGCCTGAAAAATTAAATAGTTTTAATTCAAAATATTAACATTTTAACATTTTCACTTCAATGGAATTACTCTTTTTTTTATCTTTACAATATTTTGAGTTTCTACAATTTAAAGGTTTACGTTTATCTAGAGAAGAAAATGTAATCATATCAACAAAATATCAGTAGTTGGTAAAACTTTTTCGAAATTTAAGAAGTTAAGTTGAGTTTGGCTCAAAGCTCAAAAATCTTTTGCATTCTGTTGCCTTGAAATTTTGACTTTTCTCAGCTTTTTCATTGTTACACTGTAATGGCACCTTTTGTACTTTTTTGTGTTGCTTGTCCTTTATTCTGATTCTTTGTGGTGCTCGATTTTTTTTAGAGAGTTTTGTTCTGCTTTGTGGTAATTTGGTTCTTTTGGGCGCTTGGTGGTAATTTATGGTCTTTGTGGGTCTTTGTGGTGTTGGTTGATACGCTCTTGTGCATTAAGGAACGCTCATTGTTTTCCACGGAACAGAAGGATCCACGCAGGAGACTAGACTCACTTTAATATATAATATTTCATATTATATTTTCACTATTTTCCATTTATTGGAGAGAAACAATGAGAGAAGCAGTAACAGAGAGAAAGAAAGAGGTATGACGTTCAACAAATGTTCCTGACTGGAATCAAACTGCAGACGTCAGATTTATGGTTTTCATCTTAGTCATTTGTTTTCTCTTTCAGGAGCAGTGATAATAGATAAAGTCATATCCATACTATTACACAAAGTTACATGTGTTTATGTAACAAAGTAAATCAGTTCTGTGTGTTCAGACAGTGTTCACATGTTGTAAATCAACGTCACTGCCTTAAGCATCGTCTGGTGTTGATGTATTGAGCGGTTTACGCCCAACAATGTGGTTCTCAGAGAGCAATCTCTATTTCAGACTGTATCATTTGTCACCTGCTCTGTATCCCCATCCATCACACGCTCAATCATCCTCTGCCTCTTTCTCTCCGTCTCTTTCTCAGTGTTTCCGTCAGCATCTCTATCTGTCATTCTTTACTCCTCTGTCAAATTATCACTGGCAAACAAATGTTTCACCCGATGGGCTCTTGCTGCAGGTTTGAACTGTCTCATCCTTTGAAAAAAAAAAAAATAAAGCTCTTATCCACACATGCAATCTCTATTGGAATTGGAGGTAATTCCCTCAGGAATCAATAGCAAACCCTCGCTGTCTGGAGGAGCTATTGCTGTTCAGGAAGTAAGATAAACTGTCTCATTGTCAGCCTGACCACCATGAATGTGTCTGGCTGTCCAGAGGTTCTTAAAAGTGTCACAAGACAAAATGTTTTTTCTTAACATACATGTAAGCATTCAGTCCCACAGGTGAATTTAAAACATGCAAAAATGACCAAGATTTGAGTGAAGTTTTTACATACAAATAACAAAAATGTTTAAAAAGGATTTCTTCATTTTACTTGACACGTCACTACGAGCAGCCACACCCTTCATCATGCATAACTTTAATCTTTAATATAATCTAAATGGGTGAGTTATATACAAATTCAGCCCTGTTCAGTTGTCATGATAAGAGAATTTAGTTGCAGAAACCAAAACTGTTTTTGTACCAGATTAGACGGGTAGGGATGTGTCAGTTGTACAGAGAATATTAAAAGTTATGCCATCAGATGTCACAGCTTGATTACTGTTTTGTGATTTGTTCTAGTGCCCCAATGAAAACGTTAAAAAAAGTAGAAGTAGCTCAGAATAAAGCAGCATGTTGTGTCGGTTCATTCTACCAAAAGCGATAACAAGTATGATGCAGAAGATGGTGACGTACAGAGCCGTGGTCAGATGGAATTCATCGCCACTCTAGATAGTTCAAGAGGAAACTAAAGACCACCTCTCGAGGAACTACAGTTTTTGGCACTTTGATTTTGTCTTCATTTTTCAGCCCTTGATGTGAGGTGATACAGGTTACAAATATTCTCAAAGAATCAAAGAATCAAGAGATGGATTCCTTTGAGGCAACGATGAACATTATAATCCACAACATGAAACTGCTGGATGGAACAAACACACACACAGATAATTTTAGTGTTCTTAAAAGTCTTTTGCATTTGGGTGTCATGACAACCTGTTATCCCCAAAAAGTGAAAAGTTCAAGTGCCCCAAAGGCCCAGGCTTCAAAATGTATGTACATAACCTACCTGACATAACTCACATACTTATTTTAACCCAAAGCATGATCTTTTCCAAAACATAACCAAGACGTTTTGTTGCCTAAATCTAATTGACAAAGGTCACCTGATGTTTTCATGTAAAAATGCACCAAGATATTAAAGGACCAGTGTGTAGGATTTGGTGAGCTTGCAGATTGCAAACATGTCACTTCACTCTCCCATTCCAAGCATGTTTGAGAATATAATGGTGGCAAAACTCATGCAAAATGCAAAAGACTGTTTCTGGATCCAGTGTTTGGTTTGTCCTCTCTGGACTGTTATCGAAACATGGAGGACACAATGCCAAACACAATGATTCTTAATTTCAGGTGACTATACTCTAATAGAAACATATTTATGACTATTTTGTTCCAAATCTGCCACATTCTGCCAGTAAGTCCTTGTAAATCTCACACACTGTATTTCAAGGACAAAAAAACTCCAGGGAAAGTGTGTATTTTTGGAACAATGGGCCTTCGGCACAGTGAGCTTTTGTTTTCTGGATAATGGCTGTCTGAAAGAACAAAGAAAAAGTTGATGACTACAGATGATGATCTCTGGGTAGTAAAGTCCAAAAACATGCCTGCAATTTCAGCTTACTGCCACTAGTGCTGCTAAAGAGAGTTAAACAGAAAACTTTTACATCGTTACTTTAAGATTCATCATCTGTGAACCACAAATATCTGTTAAAAATTGAGCCAGTCCATAGAGTAGATGTTAAGATATTTTGCTGGATACGTGAAAATTTTGACCTGCTGGTGGCACCAGAGGAAAAATCAGGCGATCACCAAAGTCAGTAAGATTCATCCTCACACGGTCATGAATGAGAGTGCAAAATTTCATGCCAATCCATCCCACAGTTGTTCACACACACTGATCAGCCATGAGTTTTTCCAAGATGATGTGATGACTGGGTCAGGAGTTAGTACCTGCCAAAAAATCTCTAAGGACGGACAACTGGTGAACTGACAGTAGGGTCATGGATGCTCATGTGGAGCAAAGGCTAACCAGTGTGGTCCAGTGTCACAGAAGAACTGCTGTCCAGTTTGCTGTGTATGAGTCTGTGTGACAACAGACTGCCCAAAGTGTCCATGCTGTCTACCACTGAAAGCTTCTACAATGGGTACATGAGTGTCAAAACTGGACTACCGAGTGATGGACGAAGGTGGTCTGGTGTTGACAAGGTGTTGACTTGTTCTCAAAATTCTCCAGATCTCAATCTGATTGTGGGAATAACAAGTCCAAGGCTCTACCTCGCAACTTGCAGAACTTAAAGGTATCTGCTGCTGACGTCTTGATGCCAGAGACCACATGACACCTTCAGACGTCTGAGGAGTCCAGACCTCACTGGGTCAGAGCTGTTTTCCCAGCATGAGGGCGACCTGCAGATCAGTCTGGACCGAAGTGGACGACTGACTGATGGACTGATATTGCCATCCATGGCGCCACAATGCTTGTTTGTACTACAGCGCAATGTGGCGGCCTGAGGAGACAGGAATGTCAGGAGCAATTTGAGGTTCAGTGTCTTCTACGAGGACACTTGGGCATGAGGACAGGAGGAGCGGGAGATCAAACTGCTCTGCCTCCTGAGCCACAGCCAGGAGGTTTTACAATTTTACACATGATCACTTGAAATGATGTCAGGCTTTCTAAGGAATAATTTCCAATGAGTGATCATAACACAAGAGAGAAACCTCCGAGGTAGAGTTTCTCTGAAATGCTGAGAGAGTCCCTCCACCTGTCAGGGAAATATTAATGATGCTGTTCCAGGTAATAACAGGACAAACAGGGAAAACAGTGAGGTCAGTTAGATTGTCAGCAGAATCTACAGTCTGCCTTTAGGTCCGTGTTGATTTCCCAAATGGTAACACACACACGTCCCAAGTGTATAAACAAACACACACACAGAGCCGAGCAAAGATGGACTGTCAACATTTCGTAGTTGTCTCTTCTGCATTATTGACGACTGCTGACAGGTAGCAGAGAGGAAGAGTGGATACAAGATGAGTGCAGCATTATGGAATATGATGGAAAAAAAGAATCCAGAAAAAATATTATTAGAGGGAACGTAAAGGAAACTCATGGAAAATGCAAAAGGACATATCTCGAGCCAGTGTTTAGTTTTCCTGTCCTCTTCCTGTGTCTCTTCCAAAAGTTTGCTTTTCCTTTGGTCCATGGCTTTTCTTGATTAATCCTTCATTTCTGGTGCATTAAACAAAACAAAGTCAGTGCCTGTAAGTCAGGTGCTGTCAATTTTACATTAATTTGAGATTTAAAGATGAGGGGTTCCCTCACAATAGATGCAAGGAATAATAAAAGTCGTAGTTCACTTCCACCGCTCAGAAGAACTGGAAAACAGAACAGTGACAACCAAGGTTACAAAATGATCAAACCAGAGTCACTTTTTTCCTCCCTTGTTGTTCCAACTTCTAAAAAAAATGTACGACAAAGATATTTTATTCCTCCTTTTGCTGGAGACCCCCTCCATCCCACTCAAAGACCCCTGTTGGTCCCCAGACCCCAATCTGAAAAACCGCAGAACTTAGAACCTGCGTAGGCAAAGTTTTTCATCCTCTGAAGAATCAAACGTATGTGCACACTGACAGAAATTATCCTCGGACCTGAACATGTTTAATGGATGAAACCCCTGTTTTGGAGTATTTACAGTGTGGTATTAGTACTCCTACTCAAGTAAAGGACTGAAATACTACTTAAACTCAGTTTTAAGGTGAGCCTATAGAAACTTTCTCCTGATAAATGTGGAAACAGTCTTCTAGTCTCAAACTCTGCACATGCACCCTTATAAGAGTGTAGAGTTGTAGCTGAAATATGTTTAAATCAAAGCTCAAACTTGAGAACACCTGTACAGGTTCCATGAATATTTAGATTCAGGTCACTCTGAATCTGATTTTATTTGCGACATAACGTCAGCAACAGTCTGACGCTGCTCCACTGACAGTGAATGGGAGGCTCAGCGTGATTGAGATGTTGATTGAGACGTGACAGTCACTCTGTGGTTCATAACTACTTCCTCTGCAGCTGGATTAGGTTTCATTTTAATCCCTCTCACCCCACTCCCCACCCACCCTGCCCTATTATTATCAATGGAGCAGCCTGACCCACCCCCCCCACCCCCCCGGGTGGTATGACGCCACAGATGGCAGTCACATCCACGTCATCATTCCTCAAATATTGTCCTTAACATGAAAAAAAAAAATCAAAACATGTGTTATATAACTGACTCCAAGCTCAGTGGCCCGTGTGATGGAGCAGTTTGAAAAGAAGAAACGGCCAGTCCACTGCTTTACAAAACAAGATGATCCACAGTTTATTATTATTATTGTTACCATGAGTCATACACAAACATTCATCTGAAACAAAATAGTTCAAGTTTAAAACACAGGTTTTGGATTTGCCCAGAAGAATCACTATAATATTCCCTTAATATTGCTTTACAGCGTGTGTATGGTCCTTGGGAGGGGGTTTATTGTGCATTGTGGGTAATATCTTAGCTCCTATTACATCACAATAATGACCCTGTGGTTCTTCTACAGACATAAAGTGGTTCTGATTATTTACAGGAACTCATCACCATAATTTCCTTACAGAGACTTATAGTTTTCTGTGATACTTCTAAAATATATATTTCATCATAGAACTACTGTAGTTCTTATCTCTGGGCAGTCACCTTCTGCTCCTCAGCTGTAGGCTATCATAAAAAAATATGACAGTAATTACAAAGGAATCGAGTGACAGTTTGTTTTTTGTTTTTTTCCCTCTCCATCTCATCTCGACGCTACATTCAGGTCCGGCTCAGGCTCATAAGCACTTCAGCAGGAAAAAGTTGCAGAAAGCTCCTCGGGGACAGTCGCACATCTTCCCGATCCGCGCGCCTTTTCTCACGGCGCACTGCTCCCCGACGTCACACTGAGGGAGAGGCAACAACACCACAGGTTTGACAGTCATTTCTCCCTGCTCCGACAACACGCATCAATCAATACAGTGTGTTTAAGAAGGTACAATACCGTTGGGACTTGGCCAAATTTCTTTTCCCATAAAGGCAGCCGCTTTGCCTGCAGCTTTTCAAGAACTTCTTGGAGAGCTCCAAGCTGCAGGAAATACAAAAAACAGTGCGTAATGAATGCGCATTTGTTATTTTAAGGCGAGCAAACAAAAATATTGTCATGTGAGTAGGTAATTAACGAAAATGCAAAAGGATTGTGTATATAAAATACATATTATTTAATATAGTTATATATAATTATTGTAATTTTGATACAAAGACACAAATTGATTATAAAGTGTCAGGAATATTATCTGCACAGGACAGAAGTTATATGACAGTGGAAAATCTTAATCGCATGCTTTTCTCAATGGAGTTTGGTTTATTTTAAGGTGGCGACAGACATGTTTATGTTTATTTTATTTAAGAAGGGTCAATGAATACTAATTAACACGAGCACTTAAGTGAATCATGCAAATGTGCCAGATTTAGCCATAAATCTGCTGTCCCTGCAGGTTGATGGCATAGAAAAACATTAGAAGAAAAACTACAAACTGAATTTCAATGACACATGCACAATATTAAATACAAAATACTATTTAATTTGATGAGATGATAAAAATATATATTTTTGCGTTTTTCGTTTTTTGCAAAAAGATTTCAAGTTGCATCGTCTTTTTGCGCGCAGTGCCGAAAAGAAGAAGTGCAGATGTGAAGCTTACCAGCTGTTTCTCGCTAGTCAGGTTCGGACCTTTCGGGTAGAAGTCCCGCAGGGCTCTGGGGCTCAGCTCCTCCTCGGACTCGGTGTCCAACACTTCGGCTCCGGCAGCGCTGGAGAGCAGCAGCAGCAGCGCGCAGAGCAGCGCCCCGCTGAGCAGCCTGGAGCTCCGCATGGTCCCGGTGCGCTGCATCATGTGGCCCGTTTCCCGTCTCAAATAGTCGCTCCTCCCGCGCCAAACACCTTTTTATCTGACTCCTGCCATCTGCTCGCTCCACCTTATCCTTTGATTTTTTTTTTCTTTTTGTCATGCGTAACAGCCGCCTCGGGTGAGTCATCCCGTAAAAGTTGCTGGGCAAAATATGCCTCAAAAAGTCAACAACAACAACAACAGCAGCGCAGCAAGGGGGGGTCATTACTGACAAAGTAATGGATTACTTGTTACTGGGCGGGGATTGGAGGACTTTAAACTGATGAGGTCACCAGTTTCTATGAAGTTTGATAGGCATTAAGACAATCAGCTGATTGCAGTTTGGTGCCTACATGAGATTATATTTTTAGTCATAACAAACACCTGATTGAAAATTTCAGCCTCAAGGAATCAGTTTCACTTCAACTAACAGCAGTGATGTCCTTCAGTCACCCAGTGAGCCTGAGAATATTGCTTCATTTAGTATTCCATATGGATCAGCAGTAACTTGCAGTATATTACTTTTTTCCATTATTACCTTGGATGGCATTTGCAGCCTTTCCTGCATTGAAACATGGTGACTCAGTCAGTCCTTCCTGCTGTAAATGATCAAGAGAACCAAGAAGCACTGGAGTTAAACGCCCATGTTATTCTTTCTTCAGTTTTTCAATCAGTGTTTGTCAGTTGGAAAGTTGTTTTGACCCTCAGAAGTCACCTTTCTTCTGACAACTGTGGATGAAAAGATAAACTGATCTTTGATTACCGGCTCTAACCACTCTATCATTAGAAGGGAAACTTTGATTTGTTAAATCACTCAAGTAATTTGTGCAGCAGTTCATCTCATTAGCAACAAACATTTGTAAGCTGGATCACAAAAAATAGGTGAAAATAACTTATTATCTCTGCCAGGCATAAACCTGGAGGAGATCATGCAATTGCTTACGTGAGCGTGCAGGAAAACCAGACCTAAAGCTTGTCCAGAGCTAATCTAATATATTATACTATCCGCCTAATTATTTTTGTGCACATTCATGACTGTATGCTGAAGGACCTCTGTGATTCAGGATTTTTCAAAACCTTGAAAACCCTTTTTTTTAATAGCTCCACACTGGAAGCAGCTGTGGCCATCATGTTTCTGGATCATCTCATTCTTGTGAACATAATATCTCAAGAACGCCTCGAGGGAATGTCATCAAACTTGTCATCAAATACTTGGACTCAAGAATGAACTAATTAGATTTCGGTGGACGAGGGACAAAGGTCACTGTGACCTCATATCCGTCCAATTCTTGTATGAACACAATATCTCAAGAACGCCTGGGGGAGGGATTTCTTCAAATCTGGTACAGGCGTCCACTTGGACTCAAAGATAAACTGAGTAGATTTTGGTGGTCAAAGGTCAAAGGTCACTGTCACCTCACAAAACACATTTTTGGCTATAACTCACAAATTTACACACTAATTAGGACAAAATATCACAAAAATGTCTAATAGAATTCTAGCAGTGCTGAGGAGTGACTACAAGCATGTAACTAGTTACATGCAATAAAATGACAAAATAAATGTAATAATAATCTGTTAATGACAAAAAAAGTTAATTAAATTACAGGGTTTAATCCAAATATTCTTTTTGTGTTGCTTGGTGGAGATCTGCACAAAACTATAAGATAAACAAAAAACAGTTTCAAGCACAAAGCTCAAAAATGACAATAAACATACTTTGTCTCATTTCCTCATAAACTCAAGTATAACAGTAGTGAAATAGGATATTTATATTTATCAGTAATTATTACCATGTTCGCCTGGTAGACCAGCTGTCATTTACAAAGAAAAATGTATTCATCATGATGAATTTAACAAAGACAACATAACAATAACTTAAACTCATAAAGTAAACAAAATCTTTTACAACAGCATAAGAAAACTACATATGACTTCTAGTGTTGTCATGGCAACGTGTAAACAATGCTCTTATCAGCACCAGCTACAAGCAGAAAGCATTATGCCGAATAATTAAAATCTAATTATTTGCATCTGTGCTATAAAACTCGAACAGCAGCATAATTAAAGGGAAAATATGTAAAACCCTAGCGTTCAAAAATGGGTACTGCAGGTCACATTCAAAACAGAAATGTACTGCCGAGAACCCAATCAAGCTGGAACCCAGACTGTTGCAGAACCAACAAAAGTAGAACCTGAACCAGGTAGGAGACACAGACCTGATCAGCACAAACTTCACACCTGACTGTTGTCAAAACTTTTGTGTCTTACCTAACGTAACGTTGGCAGCCTTCTGTGCTGTGCAGGCTGTGACACATACAATCAGTCCTCCTCATCAACAAAGTTGGGAAATACTTCAAGGTTTTCTGTTATTCCTCTCCTGCTGATTGAAACAGCCTGGTTGATCCACTTGTTAAATCAGCCTTTCCCAGCCCTGGTCCTTGGTGCCCACTGCCCTGCAGTGTTTTAACTGTTTCCCTGCTCAAACGCACCTGATCAAATGATCAGCTTGTCATCAAGCTTCTGCAGAAGCCTGATAACGAAGTGTTTATTTGAATCAGGTGTGTTGGAGCAGGGAAATATCTAAAACATGCAGGGTAGGATTGAGAAACGCTGCATTAAATCCACTTGCTGACGACAAACGTGACTCGTGTAGAATCAGCTGTACAGTTTAGTGGTATCTTGCACATCAAAGGTAACATCAACTGTTTTCCTTTTTGAACTTTAACAGTGACTTGTTCATTGTCGGCTGCTAATGAGACGATTATCACCTCTGCAGTTTTCATGCAGTTTTTAAATGTTCCAAGTTACAAAACACGCACAGCACTTCCACCATGAGCTGCTGAGTCTCCTCGAATCCATAATGTTAAACATAATTACGTTAGTAATGCCAAAGGTAGAGTCAGTAGAATATGTCCAAGCTGTTCCTAAATGCATTAGGATGTATAGAGAGAATATATATACATATATATATATATATATATATATATATATATATATATATATATATATATATATATATATATATATATATATATATATATATACACATACATATAATATTAAAGAGAATATGAATTATTATATGAATCCTTTAATAAAATATTAACATAACACGTAATGTAAAACACATAATGGCTGGGACTCACAGAAATAGAACGGGAACATCCTTGCAGGTCTAAACCAGTGCGGATCCAAGGTCCTGGGGTTTGGGAGGACCAGTGAAGACCTGTAGCCTGCAGGCTGCAGAGACACTAAAACTACATGAGCACAAGACGAATGCAGCATTTTTGACAGTGTCGAACAATGATGAGTCCTGCTCTGTAACTGATAATAACAGTCAGTCATCTGTCACTGTAAAGTTCAGCCCGTTATCCTGAACAGAAAAGCCCACTGCTCTGAAAATACAGACTTTGAAGTTTAGTTCAAGTTGAAGTTTAGTGGCTACCTGTCTGCCAACTTGCCCGCCAAACTCCATTAACATTTTACTTCATTTAACAGTTAATAACATCTGCACCTTCTGCAAGATTATTAATGATTTCTTAAGACTCATAAACAGGCACTTACTTATATTTATTCTACCCAAAATTTCTTTTTATTATAAAGTAAAAAAAATAACTTCCAAAATGTAACACTGTAACAAACAGAGTACTACTTTTAACCTTTATCCAAGTGCTTAATTTTGATGTTATTATAATATATTATAATATTAATATGCATAATATTCTCATACCAAGAACTGCAGTAAGATAAACACATTAAGAAACATGAATGCAGCATCATGGCAATTTAAGATAATTTCCCTCAACTTTGACTGCTGGTCTTCTTTCCAAATACAGACACAGTGAAAAGAAGTTGCTCTATATTTATAATGCTGAGCAAAATCTTAGACTTTATTATGAAATAATGTGATCAGCTGCAACAAAAGGCCTTTCCATATGCACTTACGTATGTTCTGCACCCACAGCCACAATATGATACCATTCTATGTGTTATGCAATCACTTAGCCTACAATAACGATGCAAAGAATGAGTGTTTACGCACAATGTGCACTCCTGCCTGCTGTTGCTGCATGTATTGTATTCTTAATCCTGTGCTTGAGTTATTCGGGTGCACTGCATTGATCGCTTGTTTCAGAGCCGCCTGCTTTGGGTCCATCAGCAGAGACGGAGACGGAGGAGCAGGAAGCTTTGATTGTGCTCCGGGCTGCATGACTCATGTTTCTCTCTCCACACTTTTAATGACTGAGACGCCAATTTATCATTTCATTCACAACAACCAGGCGATTTCATTCACAACCACGGGTTCATTACTGTTTGTGCCGCATCCCTGACAGTCATCTGCCGCAGACTCACGGTTCAGCTGGAGACACTCGACCCTGGTCTGATTTGTTTCCCGGGTGGTTTTGGTGTAATGTTGGGGATATTAGGTGATTTAGCTCAGTCTGCTCTCAGATTGTGTACTCTGAAGCATGAATAACAAGTATTTAGCAGAACGAATTACATTTAGAGTTGGCTGATTCAACACTTAATGTAATGTGAAATATACACCTTGATCACAGAAACCTCAGAAGAGCAAGTTCTTAAAATAAATTGAAAACCTGTGTTCACTGATTTTTTGGCCACTTGGGGGCAGCACAACAAGCTGTAACATTGAGCTACTATTGCCTTAAAAAGATGTGATGGCAAATATTTTAGCAAACAGCTCCATATTTATGCATCCAGCAAACACAGCAGAAGTTGTGTGTTTGTTGGCCTGATGAATGTAAGTCCAGTATTTACACTCCTTTTAGCTCTGTTTTGGTCTCCATCAACTCCTCTGTCTTTAACAAATGCTTCACTCTCAGTTGCTGCCTTCAAATGGGGTCGTGTTTACCGAGTCCAGGAGTTGTGATGTGTTTGCATGGACTGTATATTAAAGAATGGACGGAGCGTCCAGTTCTGAAAAGTGAGGTGATGCAGAAGTGTCTTAAACCTGCATTCTTACTGATGGCCAGCAGGGGGCAGCAAAAGGAATAAAAATTGTATGGAGTCTTATGGCAAATTGACCTCGCTTCTTACTTGATTTATGACCTGTGAATAGTTATCTCATGAGTTTATGTCTTTATATTTATGTTAAGTCTTCAATACAACATAATGTTCATTTAGTAAATTCTGGTCCATTTAGAGTAAAATTTGATTTCACACAAATGTAGCACACCTGTATTAGACTGTATAACCAACCCACCCAACAGTGGCAATGAGTACTAACCAATCAGGTGCAGGGGTCCCAGAGTGTGGGTGGGGTTTCAATCAGGGCCTTTCACGTGTAAAAGTCTTAATAATTCACCCATCGTGCAACTGTACAAACTGCAAAACCTGGGGTTCACTTTTTTGTAAGGGTATAGAATTGGTGCATACAAAGTACTGATAGAGTAAATTAAAAATGAATTTTTCTGTAGTTGTATATTCCATTAATAATATATGTGATGGTCACAAAATCCCAAGGCAAACCTGGACTTCCCTCACGGCACATCAGTGTGCCTCAGCGCACCTTTCAGGAACCACTGAAATAGATGATAAAGCAGCAACACACAGCTCACAAAACTCAGATCTGGATCAGGATTCTGTTACTACATTGTCCATATCTCACTTCAAATGATTTTATAAACATATTTTACTGACTTTTGTTTAGTTGTAATACGAGAAAAACCGATCTCATAGTAACCATGCTCTGTGTACTACACATGCTCTGGTTGCAAAAAACTAAGATGGCAAACCCTACTATGTCAGACACAAGATTTCAAAACAGTATTCCATAAACCAGAGGGTGACCGTTGGTTCACACTTGAAAGTTTGCTGATGTTTTCAGAATTGGTGCAGGCCATGGAAGTTCAACTTTCGGTGGATGGTAACTTTTTAAAGGTGGAATAAGCAATTTTGGAGAAAGATAGTTGAGTCTCATTCCCATGCCGTCAGGTTGATTGTTTTTGATAAGTCTGAATCACCAACCCAAAGTGTCAATATTTGACGACCTGGGAATGAGAATGAACGCCTTGCTCTACTTTTCATATATTGTAGTCTTAAATAGGTTTCCTCGTTATTTTATGTCTGAGGTACATGTTGATATACGGCCTCATCTTTTCATTATCATCACGCCAGCTTGCCCAATTTTTACCCTCAATTGCCTCAGGATGCTGCCAGTTTTGGTGTCCATGTTTCTGTTGCCTAGCAGCAGTGTCCTCACGACTTAACCACCAAGCATATTGAGTACACATCTTCCTATTCCGTAACCATGAGCTCACGAGTTCCATTTGAAGGCAGCAAATGACTTAAAAGATACGTTCTAAGGGTCAATTACTGTGAGCGACCCCATTCATGGTAATACGGAGCAATTTATTTTTCCATTGTCAATATAAAACTACTTATTCTTGGAACTTTAAAAAAAAACTGGAAAGATTTTGGGGAGAATTAATAGTTTTGAAACTTTGCTTTGATTTGAAAGCTCTCCCTTTCATCACCTCTTTACCATGTTTTCCCATGTCTCTTTCCTTCTATTTTTAGCAAAACAATTTGGAGTGGTTACTCCTAAGGCAGTGGATCTCAAGCATGTCTCATGAAGGGCCAAGAGTTTGCAGTTTTGATACCAGAATTGGAGTTTATTGATTAGTTTATCTATTCTGACTTGAAACCAATGAGGATAATTATCAGAAAAATACCCAGACAGTCAGATCTTAATGAGACATAATTGGACACTGCTGTCCATTGAGTCTGCCCATCTGACTGTCTCAATATCCTGAGGAAATATGATTCATTCAGGTCTTATTAACATTCAGGAAGACACATAGAGGAACAAGAGTCCTCTTTTATACCTGTGCAGACTTTACAATTTTCTAACAAAACAAAAATGGGGAAAAAGTATGCCATTCACATTTAAACCTACTGCTTCCATTTAATTGGAGGAAAAAATGTGCATATCTCAAAGAGTTTTTGTGCTGGACCAAGCAGAGGATATGTGGCAAAAGTATAAAGTTTTCATGTTACCTAAAATGCCATTAGACTGAGGAAGGAAACCACAGAAGAGATTTCAAACTCAGGTCCTTCATGAAGTGCTGACTGATGTCTGTGTTTGTAAAAACAGAATCCTGGAACTTTGACCCTTATGTCCAGCATTGGGTCAGATACACCACAAAAAAGTTGTAAATATGAGACTGTTTCATAACAAGTTAAAAACTCTTGTCATCACTTTGAAAATCGAAGGCAATTTGTTCCGGTGAAAATAAAATTGCTCTGTTCTGAGTGTTCTAAGTAATCTTACCAACAAGGCTCAAGATTACGAAAGTGCACAGAGCACTGATAAAAGTCAATAACACTGACAAACCTTGTTTTCTTCAGTACCCATGACAAAAGTTTAAAAAAAATGCAGAAAATAGTAAAAAATAAAACATGAAGTCGGTTCATTGACACATACATGTATGATGTTTGTGTGGGGAGCTGCTATGATTGGTGCAACTTGAGGGGAGCTACAATGATTGGCAAACTTTGCTGAAAATTGTGGTGATTGGACAAAATTGCAAGGTCACGTAGATTGGTTTATTTTAGCGTCAATTGTTGCGTTTGCAAAATCACAACTTCCTGGATGGACTGGGCAGCACTTGTGCCTCATCTGACATTGTTTTATCTGTCAGAGGCATTTATTGAATAAGGAAACCTACATTTAAAATGAAAAAAGAGAAAGAAATTAGAAAAAAAAACAACTAAAATGAGGGGGGAAAGTATCTTGATGGTGAAATTGATTAATCCATCAGAAGGATTTTGAATCAGGTAAGAAAAATGCACAAAATCTGCAACCCAAGAAACAACCCAGGGACACCAGAGTATCAACTTCAAACCTCTATGAGGATGCAGCAGAATATCTGCAAAAGACTTTTCCAGTTGAACCCGCCGATCCACTAACTTCAGGAAACACACCCAGACAGTCCTAGTATTGTGATGTGATCATTTATATTAAGTCGCTGAACATGAGGAAAGGTTGAAATAGTGCAGCCAAAATGTCTACAAGAGATAAAACCTCCAGTGATGTGGCCGACAGCAAAGTAGCTTAACACAAACATTGATTTCATGACCCCTGATAGCTGAATTGATATTTGTTGGGTTCTCCCACTTGGATATTCACCGCGCCTCTGTGAAGGACCAGATTCAGTTATCTCCTGACAGCAGGTGCAGCCCACCTGTTGCTCTGCTGACGGTAAAAATTTAGGCAACTGTTGACAGAAAACAGCAGGAACCAAAAACAGCAATAACACGCATGTTGGGAAGCGACATAAAATTGAGCTGAGAGGTGCACACATCCACCGGAGAAATTCATGTCACTTACTGATGACACCTGCATGATGTCTCACCAGATCCACTTTCTTCTTATCCTGTATTCCTCTTCTCCAAAGAGTAATTTAACTTCTGTTGTTTTTGTGCATGTCTGTCTTGGCAGTAGGATCTCTCTTCTGTTGCTCTACCTGGAATATCTTCCTTTTTACCTTGCCAACATTTTTGTCTTATACAAACAGGACAGAGGGGTGATTCTGCATGCAGTAAAGATTGTTAATTGTCACACAGAGGCGTAGAAATGCCCATCAAGGCACTTGGTTTCTGGTTGTGTCTGTTTTTGTCTTGGAAGTTTCACCCTTTCACTGTGTTTTCAATTCATGAAAGTTAATTGTAACATTTTGGTCCCCTAAAAATTGTTCAGTGTTTCTTTGTACTAAAAGACACTCTCAGGAGTTGGCTCTTCATTTTTACCTCTAAGTGCATTTTGTTTTGAGCATGTTTTTCATTAGCCAAACTTAGCATCCAAGTGTGGTCTCTGATGAACAGATTATCCTGGAATATAACGGGGAATAGTTGAAAACAGTTTGGTTCAGTGGTTCCCATTAATGCAAGGAGGGCCCCGCCTGGGAGGGCATGGAGCCAGAAAAAGTTAAATGAATATGATTTATAAAGGGGAAAGAAGTTGTACTGGCTTCTGAAGGGGCATACCAGCAAAAGTTCTGAGATCTTTGGTCTAGTGAATCCAGCATGCCATTCCTTTTCAGCAACAGTTGAACACACAGCCTGCTGTACCAGAGCGTAGTGCGATGAGGCAAAGCCATTTATTATGTTCATTAAATCTTAATTAGATCACCTGAAAACAACACCAGGCTGCTACAGTATAATTATACAGACATTCAATGTCCTCTTGGACCCCCATTCTGTATGAAATGTGATTTTGCTCTTCAGGTCCTAGGAGAAAGATTCCTGAGGCTCATTTCCCTGTTAAAAGGTTTTTGTTTGTTTTTTTAACGGGGGGGGGGGGGGGGTTCCTTACTTCTTTGAAGGTCTACAGGACAAGGTGTGTCATACACTGTACAGATTGCAAAGCCCCCTGAGGCAAATTGTGATTTGTGATATTGGGCTGTACAAGCAAAATGTGATTTGACTGGACTTGGTTATATATTCTGCTTTTTTATGAGGGAGACGTCTGGTTACTGGGGCTCATAGCAAAAGTAGCTCATGTTTCATACACTGAAACACACTGCTGTGCAAATGCAGAGGTACACCTTTCCATTTGCTCATTATCACATTTAACTGTGGTTGGCACAGCTGTTTCACAGCTATGAGACTGACAGATAATATTCAATAATCACGTCTGCTGATCTATTTTCACCTTCACCCAGCCCTCTTGCATGTTGCAGTGCAGTGACACAAACTTTTGCATTTGCTGTTTCTCCACTCATTTATTCAGGTTTTCACTGGGTTAATCAGTCTAAACACCGACCATGTGGATGCTTTTACTATGTTGAATATAAAATGCCTCAAAGACCTCTTCTTTATCTAACCCCTATTTTTTTCCAGCCTGGTTCCTGCTGATGTCTCACCATTTCTCTGGTAACAGATAAAAATCTCAGGGTCTCATATCTCCAAAATATCAACTTTTCAGGAGGTAAAAAAAAAGCTTGCTTTCAGCCTGTCCACTGTGCTTTTGTTCAACTTGAAATGAAGAAAGATGCTTTGCAATCACACAGTCACAGACTGTATAATAGAAGTTTCTGTGTCTGAAAAGTGAAGTTAGAGCTGAAGTGCCTTAAGTTTGCATTTTTGTTACTGTCAGCAGGGGATGATACAACTTCTGGCAAAAAGTCTGATTATATAGAAGTCTATAAGAAAAATGAGTTTCCTAATGAGTTTATGGTGTCAATGGTTAGTTTCAAGTCTTTTTCAATGCAGCATGATGTTCATTTTGTAAATGTTTGTCCCATTTTGAGGAAAACAGAAGATAAAGCAGATGTATAAGGGTGGGGCTACCTTGTGAATGATGCTACCACATGGACCTGTCAATCATAGAAGTGTAGAAATGCATATCATGGCTCTATGCACATTTATAATTGCTCTGAACTTGTTTTTTGGTTTTGTCCACAATGTGTTTTCAATTTATGAGAGTTAATTCTTACTTTTTGGTCAGCTAAAAATTGATCAGCATTTCTAAAAGACATTTTAAAGAGTCTAAAGCTGTTCTTTTTTTTTCTGTAAGTACATTTTGTTTCATGTCTGTTTTTCATGAGCCGAACTTAGCATCCGATCGTGGTCCCTGATGAACAGTTTATGGTGGAACACAACTGGAAGTAGCTGAAAACAGTCCAGTGCATAAGTTCCCAAACTGTGGGGCATCATCACTGCAGAGGAGGCCTGGATGACCACGGTAGAAATATGGAGTGAAACAAAGTAAAATTAATATGATTTAAGTTTATAGATGACCTCTGCACACCAGACTGGGGGACTTTTTCAGCTTCTGAATCTGGGGCATGCTAGAAAACGTTTTGGAACTACTGGTTTAGTGAATACAGCATGTATTTCCTTTCCTTTCCTTTCCTTTCCTTTCCTTTCCTTTCCTTTCCTTTCCTTTCCGTGCCTCGCCTATCCTCCAGCAATACCAGGCTGCTACAGTATAACCATACAGTCCTCTACCTAACCCTTATGAAGAAGATGCCGGGTCACCAGGGCTAATACCAAAAGTAAATCATGTTTTATGCACTTAAACATGTTCCAGTGCAAAGTTTACCATTTGCTCATTATCACATTTAACTGTGATTGTAACAGCTGTGAGAGCTATGATGCTGGCTGAGAGAATATTTAATAATCGCACCACCTGATCTATATTCACCTTCACCCAGCCTTTTTGCACGTTGCACTGCTGCACATACATGAACAAAAACAGAAGGTGCACATGGAGACGTACAGTCCATGCACCCTGAATTTACTCCATACACACAAACTTCTGCATTTGTTATGTTTCCTCACTCATTTATTCATGCTTTTCCTTTTAATCTTTGGGGAATTAGACTTTGTGGATTCTCCACTGGGTTAATCAGTTTAAACACTGACCTCTGTGTCCCTGCCCTGTAAATTTATTACACTCGGTAGATTAATTGACACCAATTTTAATGAGTTCTCTGTTTCCAATATAGCAATTAGTTCAAGAGGCATCTAATCAAAGTGTGTGTGCACGTGTGTGAGTCTGTGTTAGTGTGTCAACCATGTGCATGCTTTTGCCATGTTGAATATAAAATGCTGGACTCCCATGACCTCTTTATTTATTTTTTTCCAGCTTGGTTTCTGATATCATCGCACCATTTCTCTGGTATCAGATAAAAACCTTGCATCAGGGTCTCATCTCTCCAAAACGTCAACTTTTCAGTAGATAAAAATAGCCTGCTTGTTTTCCTCTGGTCTGTCCACAGCTCTTTTCTCCTGAAATAAAGAAAAAAATGTAAACATAAGTTTAGGTGGTATCAAGAGGTTTTTCCATCACCGCAGCAATTTGTTGAGGTAGAGGTGACAGAATGACTGGAGGGGCTTTTCAAGTCCAGTTTGAGTATTTATTTTCTTTCTTATAGGAGTGAATGCTGATTATATAATATGTCTTCCTCTGTTATGTTGCAGCAGTACATCCCATAAGGCATAATTACTTCCCTGTCTACTTCTGTTTTCATTTCCTTAAAGCAGTTTGAGATTTTGTTTTGGGTAAATTGGGAGTTGCATGTCAAGGTAAGAGCAGAGAGTAAAGGAACATAAAGAAAAGAGAGGGCAGACTGATGCAGAGGGGAATCTCCATTCAGGGAGGTATCTCTCTGCAGCCTTAATTACACGCACCAATACGACCGGCGCTGAGCTGCCTTGTTAGCAAAGAGCGTCTCCTTTCCGGAAAACACCTCAAATGGAGCTTTTTGAGTAGGAGGGCAGGAAGGAAAGAAATAAGATGCGGTGACATAAGAGGATCACGTCAGAGCTATTCTGTATCTCTCCCTCACACACACACACACACACACACACACACACACACACACACACACACACACACCAGTATTTCTTCCCAGTGCTGCTTTTTGATTGGTCATCAGATGGCGTACCAGCAGGCTCTTGCAGCAAGAAGCGCTGGGGTCGGGTGTTAATTCTAGTGGTGACTCATCACTAATTGCTGTATCTAGAGTCTCGCAAGTCATCGATGCGAAATAAAACCATGATTAATGAGCATCATTACTGTACTAGTGTCAGGAAAGTGTGATTTAAATTTTAAAAGATGAAGCGGCTCTTTGAGTTTGACTCCACCGGTGGCTGTCACATCTAATTTCATGACCGAGTGAGTCATCAGTGTAACTGTCGTCTTTCAAGGGATCCTCCCTGTCAATCCGAACAACATGGAGGTTTGGTCACAATAAGTTAATTAAGTTAATCTTCATTCAGAAAACTGTTCCCAGAGGAAAGTACTGTAGTAGTTTGACATTTAAGATGCACATTGCAACATAAACACTTTATGACAAAGGTTGCATTGTAGTTTTGCTACTGTGACACTTCACTTTCACTCAGCAAAGTTTATCAGCATCACTTTCTAATAAAGCACTTTTTATAAAGGAGTTGTAAACTAATGACATTTCCAGGTCATTAATAAGGATGTGTTTTGGCTTGAAAAGAATGTGAAAATTCAAACAGGTTTCTTTAAACTGCATACCAATAACATGACTTTACATTTTTAAATAGCGTGTAGTGCATACGCCAAAGTCCAAATTTGCACGCAGGTGATGCGCCAATCCTTCCTATTAACTTTTGTGGTGTGTAGATCCATCGTCAAGTAACTGAAAAACAAAAATAACACCAAACAAACAAAAATAAACATGTGGCTGAATAGTTTGGATAATATTATAGCTCCAGGACAAAATTGACAGAGGAGCAGAAGGATGGGACAAAGTTGCAGTTGCAAATCTGTATGCTATTTCACCACAGACAGCACCATGGCTTTATCAGTATAGCACAGTTGGGGCTGGTGATATTTCAGAGCCATGGTCGGGGCCACGGATTCTCAGAACTGTCACAAATATCAGTCAGATAAAGGATCAATGAGTCAGGCAGACTAGACTAACATTTTCAATTAAACAACCCCTCTGCCCCTGACTTCTCTCTGCTGCTAGAGGATGGAGGATGGCAGGTTAACAAGGGGGATGCATTTTGGTTATTTTGTTGTATGTGGGCGATATGAGGAGGATGGCCTAATGGATGTAGGCTACATTAAAACAAGTTAATATTTGCTTTCACATGGGACACAGACACTGGTCCTCTGTGCTTATAGACTTTCTTGCTTTGTATACTATTGTAGAAAACGAAAAAACAGTTGCATGACCCTTTGCTAGCAGGTCAGGCGTCAGCAGCTTGATGAGGCTGCACTTTAGCACAGTGTGTGAACATGCTCACTACGGCAACATGCATGCTGACGCATAACATGCTGATGTTAAGCAAGTGTGATGTTTACCATGTTCACCATCTTTGTTTTAGTGTGTTAGCATGTTAATTTTTGTTAAGTAGCACTAAACACAAGAAACAACTAAGACTAATTGGAATCTCATTAGTTTTGCACACTCTCAGCGCTCTCCCAGGGCTGTTTTTCTTTTTCAAAAAAAGGAAAAATCTCCAGAAATCAACAGTATGCTACCTGTGTAACACCAAACAGATTTAGCAGTGAAAGAGCCAGAATTTTCCATCAGGAGTTGGTGGAGAACAAAACAGAGCTAGAAGAGGAAAAACTGCTGAACTCACCTAGTGGCCAGAAACACGACTCTGAATGATGGTTATAACATTGCTGTGTGTCTGATGGATGTGTAAGAAGCCAACTGTTGGCTAACAAGCTTGCAATTGCAACTTAATGCTGACATGTTTTATTCTGTGGTGTTGTGTTTAGAGCTTGGCCAAGAAATTAGATGTTGAAGGTTTTAAATGACCCCTGGAGTCATTATGGCTTTATTTTACCATCTAATTAAAGCACAGCAATAGAAGATCAGTTCAGAGAAACCCTCCAGTCAGACCTAAGTAGGTTTCTGTATTGATTAGAGGCATCACTTGTTGATCTGGGAGACACTCTGTGCTGCCCGTGAAGTTGATGATGATTGCAGATAAATCAGAGCATCCTCAAGATGCTCCCCAAGAGTCAATCAGCAGTGCGTCCAGGTGTGGCAAGGTGTGTTTAACGCAGCAGGAGACAGCTCCTCCATTCACTCCACGGTCATAATTACACGACTGATTTACTGACTGACGGACAAGCTGCAGTGAGCAAGGATTTTCTGTATCAATGACCTTGAAGACCCATCCAATTAGACCTGACTGGAAGACCACGTCAGGCTTCTAACGTCCTAGTCCACGCGGTCCAGGTCATCCCAAAATTACATCTTAATTTTAGACCCCAAAACATGCCCCAACAAATTTTCTCACCTCTTTTTATTCCCCTCACTCTCTCTTTATTTGCTCTTAACCAGCTTTGCAGAACCCCTCTGGCACAATTTATGCGCTCAAGCAGCTGCTGATTGCCTCCTGTCACAATGAATCCCTTCACTTGATCTGTCACATATATTCTTTTTCTTTTTATACACCCTCTTTAAAATCTCTTGGATTATGTGACACTATCTGCATCATTAACACGTAGGGGGGAAAAGCATCTGTTTCAAACCTGCGTGGGTGGAGGAGATGATTAATGCAAAAACCTGTCCCTTCCTACCATTAAATCATAATGCTAAGCCCCTTAACAGCTGCCCGGTACACTGAATACACAAGATGTTTTGAGCGTGGGCTGCAGAAGTCCGTTTTAAACTGTCTGTCATGTTGCAGAACATTTCAAGCGTGCTATTAAAGGAATGATGGAGCAGCTTTGATCTTCCCTCACTGGGATTAATATTTCAACTTTTATGAACAGAAAGAAAGGAATATTAAAGAGCAGAATATCAAAGAGGAAGAATAATAATGACATTGCACTGAATAATAAACTATTCATATGGAAAAGTACCTTACTCCACCCTTTCCTTTTGAACCCTCAGGACAAAGCCGCAGTTCACTGGATCGGTAAATAACATACACTTGGACAAGTTCACTCTGTCAGCCCAGCATCCTTCAGAGGCGCTCTTGTGCGTCACTGTGAGGTAATTAAGGGTTGTGGGTTCGGGACCTTTTCTGCTTCTGTCTGCCTACACGGCTTACATTTGTCCTTAAATAATGCACACTGTTCTCTGGTCTGTAATTGCAGTGTAGAGAAACAGTCCGGTGACAGTTTTGCAGCAATGATAAGAATTTCCCTCATGTCTGCTGCTTCTCTGCTCGTGTGTGTCTGCGTGTTTGTTTTCGCATATGCAAAGACACGTGCAGAAACACACACTCATGCAGTATTATGCACAAATACACACAAACAGAACTCACGTAATCTATTCTGTAACAAAGACAATGACAGAGGACAAAGTTTTTGTGTTTATCTTAAATGAATGACTATTGATTTTATCAGTGATGATATGTGTGGTTGCATTTATGTCTAGTTTTACTTTCAAACATTTTTAAGAGCCTTAGGGCCTCTTTACACTGGTGCATGGTGACTCTGTGCCTCAAGTCATTTCAGTGAGGGGGGCGATGGCAGGGGATTACAGCTGTATGGGGTAAGAAGTAGCGGCTGCTATGACTCAGTACCAAACTTCGATAGTTTTATGTTTCCAGTCAAATTGCATCAGTACTAATGAGTATCCAAAAATGTCTCACCATTCACTATGAAATTACAATATCTAAGGAGTTTTGACAGTTACAGCACAGATATTCAATCAGTTTCTTAATTTTATTCAAGTTGAGTAAAGTGCTCAAAGTTCAAACAGTTCCTTCAGCAGGTCTTTGAACAGCATCTTCATATAAAGTAATTGTACCATAATGTAATTTTCTTTTTGTTAAAATGGATTTTTTAATGGAGGAACTGGTATCAAAGCCAAGGTATTGACTGGATTACTGATAGAGAACATTTTTAAAAGATACCCAGCCCTAGTTGCTGCCCACACAGATTTTGGTCTGCCAATCAGAGTTCACTGTACTCACCCTTTGGCAATTACTGGTGTTTGCCAATCAAATAGAAGAGGGCAGGCACTGCAGAAATAGCAGGCATCACAGATCAGGAAGAAGAGCTCATGGAGGAGCTGATGATGCTGGTGTCTGAATAGCCAACACTGTTCAAGCCACATGTGAGGACAACTCTAAGAAAAACTGGGCCTGGGACAACATTTCCACCAAATTTGTGGAAATCTTTAGTAATCTCACTTATGGTCTTATAGTACTAAAGTATTTAGCTCCTTGTACCTTGTGTGTACACTAGAGGACTCCCCCATTCATCCCACTCCCTTCTTTTACATATTATATGTAAGACTGACTCCTGGGTAGGTTGTACTAACGCTATGACATTTACTAAAACACTTGCCAGTCATCGCAGCCTCAGACTGCAGCAGCAGCCGCTTTTAAAAACACTTTGCTTGCAGGTAGGTGGCTGTCAGGCTGGTTTAAAACATGGCGGTGTGAAAGCTTCTTTAGTGGTAAAATGATTAGTTGATTAACCACTTAGTCAAGCGATAGAAAACAGTTTTGTCCACTCATGGTCCTCTCAGTGGTTGGAGGTTTAGATCATCTTGTCAACTGGTGTTGACAAAGTCAAAATTCAACTGTTAATGGCTTAATTCTTTAATCCTGCAACCGCACTAAGACTCTACAGCTGTACTCGCAGCTCCCTGAGGCTGTACTTCAGTTCAGTGCACTTCGAGTGAAGTGAAGAACAGCAATGCAAACATGCCGATATTTAGCAAGTATAATATTTGCCGTGCTCGCTAAGCATCTGAGCAGAGTTAACATTTGCTAATTAGGACTAAAATCAAAGTACAACTGAGGCTGATGGGAATATCATTATTGTAATAATCTGATTTTACAGTCTTACGGGAACCAAAAGAAAAGGCAAAACACGTTATTGTATTATACAGGGACAATTTCAGTTCATTCTGCAGGGCTGTCTGTACTACAGTGTGTCAACCCAATTAATAAACAAACCAACATTTTAATGTAGTAATGTGGGGAGAAAACCATCCTTGGGAAAATACTGTAGATGTAGAACTTGTAGAGACAGACCTGTACAACTGGTGTCGGGATAACAAGCCCACTGTCGAAACATTAGGTCTAGAGGCAGTAGTTTGGTGTTGACACCGTACCTAAAGAGACAGAACGTAGAAACAAAACAGCAGGTGCACCAGGAGAGAGAAGCTGGAGGACAGCTGACCCACAGTACAGACACTGGAGTGCCACTGAATACAAACTGCATAAAAACACAAACAAATACTGATTGGAAACTAGATTAAATTGAAGGTAATGCAAACTTCCATACACGTGAAAACCAGGCAGCCGAGGTGCAGACCTTATGCAAAGGTCACAGTGGAGTAGCATCACTGTGATCTGCTGTAAAGAGATGAGTCAAAACTGCTGCAAAGCAAGGAGCAGAGGCAGATATAACACCAACTTCACGTACCAGGTAAGAGACATGAAGAGCAGCAGTACACACACAAAACACACAAAACTTCATGGCAATTCATACAAATGTTGTTGAGATATTTCAGCAAAAGCCTAAAGATACAAAGTCAACGTCTGTGGGATTCATCTCCTCTGGATCATGAATCTGTACAAAATTTCATGGCAGCCCATCTGATATATTTTGGTCTGGACAAAAGACTGGCATTGCTGTGCATAGAGCAAAGATGCAAACATTTGTTGGTTGCAGCTCCTCTAATGTGAGGAGTTTCTGCTTTTCTGTTTTATATCATTGCAAGAATTTTGTTGTTTGTTAAACAAGACAAATCGAAGAGTTCAGGTTGGGCTCATGACCCTGCCAATCAACAACCAACCAGAAAAATTAACCACTAATTAATTTATAATTGTCACTGTAACTATTCTTTAGCACTGTCACTGATAGTTTGGAGACATCAGAAGCTGAAGCTTTATTCGGGATCATTTTACACTGATTGTACAATGACTGCTAGACAACAGGCACAATAATGTCATGTTACATAACAAACAGATGAATCATTAAATCTTCGTAGCATTTTAATGTACCTGAGCTCCACTGGGACTTAAATCAATTCCAATCTGAAGTTTCTGTCATTGTCAGAGGAAGATACAAAGTCATTGCCTGCTACTCAACATGGGGGAAAGAAAAAATCAATAATGTCTGAACTATTCCAGGCTTTTCACAGCCATAACGTGGCAACTCGAAGTGACAAGGGAGGTCACATGGAAGAAAAGATCCAAACGGGCTGGAAATAGTGGCACAGACTGACTGTTTTCACCGAGCATCATCTTTAAGATGTTTAACACCGACAAGCATAGAAATTTACAAGGGTGTGAAAAGATTTTATGACAGAAAGAAAGATCTTTTTCAACAATTTCTCAAAGACTTCACTACTGTATCTTAAATTTCTGTCAAAGATCATCCTATATAACTGAGCAAATGTTTTATATATTGGAAACCTCCCTCTGACACTACAGTAACACATATGTTGAAGACAATGAGTCAGTTGTGGCAGCTTGAATTCTGTGATGCAGCTACAAACATCAAATGATGAACGAAAATTGTATTGAGAAAGGTTGTGTAACAAATGTAACTCTGTGGACATTTTTGGTTCATTTTTGTTTTCAAGCACCTTCACTCTTTTGGTTCACTTTTATCGCAGCAGTAAAGTTGACTAGGAGTTGGTGGGGAGTGCATATTTGAATTTTATTGTTACGAAAACAGAAAGAAGAATGAATGGTAACGCTGCACCATATCTGGATGTGTAAATACACATGTTCACCATCACAACTTTATCAATTGATATTACAGTGGAAACTGCATAGTGATGATAGTTACAGCGGTCAACTCTTTATGGATCAAAACATTTGTGGTAGAATCCTTCCTATACAAATGCAATCATTTTCGTTTTCAGAGTTCATTTGGGGTCTTTTCCTGCATGACAACTCCCATGGTGCTGTACTGCCAGCTACTAGACTGTGGGACAGAACAATAGACTTTTAATAGAATATAAAGAAAAAGAAAAAGAAAAAACTTTGGTTTACCAGCACAGACATGATCAGTATAAACGTTCTCCACTACACGTCAAAGTTTTAAGGTTGTTCTGCTGCCACCATCAGGCCAAAAACATAAACTAATTTGTCTTTAAAGGATCACGAGGTTAAAAATTTGTGACAACAGTAACAGGAGGATTCACTGGACTTGATGAGATGACTGCAAATAATGATGCATTTAGTAATAAGATGTTTCTGATCCAGATGTTCATACAGCGAGGAGGGGTTTAACCGAAAGGGAAACAAAGCTAAGATGATCACCTCAGTGTGGGTTAAAGCAGACAGAACATGGAGCTGAATGACCTGAGAAAAACTTTGAGGGAAAACCTCACAACAAGCAGGACTGCAGACGTGAAATCCCACCGAGAGTTGAAGAAGGCAAACAAACAAACAAGAAGCAAAATGAGCGCGAGCGATAATAAGAAAGACTTGTTTAATTTCTTTGGGGACATCATGTACAAAGGGTGCAGGGGCAGGTTTACACTTCTTACAGGACGCTTATTGCTAAAAAACTATATAAGGAGAAAGAAGCAGAGGACGACATGAACTGATAACAGAAGAAGTTTACATGAGGCAGAGTCTTAAGGCTTGTGGTGGAAAATCTGAAAATGAAGACAGGCACGATGACCAAGACTGACTTTGTGGTGTTTTAATAGTACAAAGTCACGCAGAGCGTAAAAAGAACCAATAATGAGTCAAGAATGTACCTCTGTCTTATAGGGTAAAGAAACAAAAGAGCCTGGGACAGGATGAATATGAAGTGCTCATCGGGGGGGTCAGGATGCGCTCGCGTTATCAGAAGTTGTTCCTCCGAAGAGGCAGCTGTGTGTTCAAGGACGAGTAACCAATTAGTGTCTGACAGAACATGAGAACCAACTATGAGGAACAAAATGTGGTTCAGCTCTACACTACACTACAGTGTTAGGGACAAATGCATGTGAAGACAGAGGGATGTGGAGAGGAGGCAAAGGGTGTGACATAAGAGGAAAGGAGCAACAGGGGATCAGCTTGATGAGTATCGAGTATAGAAACCTCCACAAGAATCTGAAATATTGGCTGCCTCTACTAGGAGAGCAGTTTGAAATCCTTTAAGATCTTTAGAGGTCAGTTTTAATCTGCAGAAAACAGAAGCCTCAGAAACTGTCAGAAAAAGTGATTCCAGACAATCGTATACAGACAAACAAGACAATTACAGCTTGCCTCTTTTAGCACGCTCAATTTATAGATACCTTGTATGCAAATATAGCGTAAGCACTGGAGGATTGAAACCAGTGTGGGAAAGCAATTTAGGGGTTACATCTGATGACGACGCCTGGAGTACACTGGTCGAGCAGATGCTTCATATCTGGAAGGCTACAGACGATGGTTTGATACCATCTGGACTACGCTGGAGATTTGACTGCATGCCTGGTCATTATAATGCACATGTTATTTTGCTGCTCCTGAGTGGTGACTTTCTGGCAAAAGTTCATGGAGAGGAGGAGCAGCAGTCCGGGGACATCGGTAACTGTCAAGTTCATACCTCTTGTACTGCTGAGAATAAAATTGCTCTGTAAGTAAAAAGGCTCAAGATTACAAAAGTGCACTGAGTGTTAATAAATGTCAATAACAATGACAAACCTTGTGTTCCTTCAGTACCCAAGAACAAAATAATAAATACAGTTTGACTGTTTTATAACCAGATAAAACTTCCTTATTGTAGCTTTATGGAAACTATAAAAAGCATAATTCAAAAGAAAAAGAAACAAACAAACAAACAAACAAACCAACCTCCACAGGACCAGTGGTGGAAAGAGACTGAAAATCTGTACTCAAGTACAAGGTAAAATATTACTCAATTACAAGTAAAAGTACTGGTGCTAGAAACATAAAAGTAAAAGTACAAAGTATTTACCTCAAAAACTACTCAGATTATTAGTTACTTTTAACTGTTGATGTGACAGTCACCTCTCCAAACTAGGGTTGCAAATTTTATACATTTTCCTGAACTGATAGTTGAAAAGGCTAATGATCAATTAATCATTAGTAATTTATAAGATACAAAGCATGTTTTTTTCCTCAATTTTATGTCATTTTTTTTTTCATTTTAAGTCCAGATTTAATTTTCCTTATTCAACAAATGGCTCCAGCAAACAAAACAGTGTCAAAATATAATATAAATGATCATGAATACATTTTTACATTAACTGCAATTCATTGATTAATGCTCCACATGTGTGTTGCTGCAGCCTTTTGTTTTGTTTCGTTGGCCTGTTTGTGATCCAATCACCTGATTGGCTGCTAAAATGCAGATGAAAGGTTTGGATATCAATT
The DNA here is from genome assembly GCF_056507025.1 of Lutjanus erythropterus. Lineage (NCBI taxonomy): Eukaryota > Metazoa > Chordata > Actinopteri > Lutjaniformes > Lutjanidae > Lutjanus > Lutjanus erythropterus. The sequence continues at coordinate 4,234,957 of NC_139317.1, read as the reverse complement.
CAAATTGTACTCAGTACTCAACTATGGGTTTAAAAGTAACTAAGTAGATTACATCTTGTAATGCATACTTAAGTACGTGTAAAAGTACAGACTTGAAAAATGTACCCCAAAAAACTACTTAATTACAGTAATTTGAATATTCGTAATTAGTTACCTCCACCCCTGCACAGGAGACCTGTCTGCATCTGGTCTCACAAAATGTTAAAAAATGAGTTTGATGTTTTAAGATGCAAAAATACACTTTCTATTAAGAACAGAAGACACACAACTGCAAACAATAAGTAGTTTGTTAGACCTCTACCTGCCCCTCTCACGGTGTGTGTTGGTGTTTTCCTGCTTAAAGTAAAGCTGCTGTGACAGAAACACATTTAATAAATGACAAAATGACAAATGCGCAGCCTGACAGCGTCACTCCTGAATCAATGGAGCCAGTGGATGTAAAATGAGGCAGCTCAGTGATGCACGTTCAAAAGCTGATTTCTTTGTAATTCTGTGAGAAGTTTTAGATGATTTTGTTTTACAGGCAGAGACAGGCGGCAGCGTGAAGACAGCTCACTGACAGTGAAATGAGTTATTTTGTTTTGTTAAATGAGGGGAAACATGTTTTCACAAGGGAAACAAATTTTGGCACAGATGTCATATAAATCTTCACTATGCTTTAAAACTCCAGCCTCTCCTTTACCAAGTTGTAGCTGCTTACCATACATTCATTTTATCCATTATTTGTCTGACCTCCAGTGGTTTGAGTTTTCACTTTGCTGCAGTCAGGGGCAGATTCCAGCTGACTGAGGAGTGAAAAAATATAAAGGGCACTGCATGTTTTGGGGCACCAACACAAAGAAAGTCAGATTGTGTTTGGCGAAACAGCTCCAAACTGTGGTTATAGTTTCACTACAACACAGTAAACCACAGAGCTCAGCAGTGAGGCTCTGGAAGTGAAAACCTCAAATATATATAATATCATATATAATATAATCCCCCAAATATTCTGAATATAGGATTTATATTATTGGTAATAACGCTGTAACCATCCAAGGTAACTTATACGTATATACTCTTTTGTCTATATTCTCTGATTGGTGAAGCTCACTGTTTTTTTTGTTTCACTGTCTGGCTAGCCATGTAGCTAACATTAGCTAACATGAATCATACTTATAATGTAATTATGCAACAGTGAATATAATTTATATACAACATATTAAAACACTTACTAGCAGTATAAACATTATTATAATAATGAAAGTTAATTTTAAGAAGACGCACAATCAGTTGCAATGGTTTATGGGATGAGTAGTTTCTTCACTCTTGAAATAATTATGTTTACAATCTTGCATCCTTGCCGTGCCTTTAAGAACTCTTTATATAAGGATTTTCTGATATGTAAATCTAAATCTTAAAAGTCTATGAACATATTTAACCATTAAGGCAACTAATTTGTTAGCATGTAAGTCCTCCTATATGTCACTGTATCACTAAGTCTCCACTCAAGGCCACCCTGCAGGGCAAGTTTCTCCTCCTCTGATCACAGAGTCAACGGAGACTTTCAGCCAGAAAAGGTAGAAAAAAGCTTTTCATCCTGACGTCGAAGCTCAATCCAATTTGTTCTTCTGATGCAGAAAAAGACAGGGGTGTCGCAGTTGGTCACGGGTTTTATCTGGACTATAAAAAGAAGCAAAATTGAGGTGTACAAGGTCCTTCAATACTGCTGGACAACAACACTGATATTGGACCAATTCTGCACTTACAGTGAATCAATCAATTTCAAACCTTGTTGAAGATCACAGTTGGTTTCTTTTGATTACACCCACCAGTTCCATAACCTTAACCACATGTTTGTCATTGTAAACATGGCAACATAAACCAGGATCTTTCCCTTAATCTAACCAAGTCGTTAATGAGACTATACCTTAGAGATACCCTCCACTCAAAGGTGTTTTTCCCCTGAAATGTCCGACTTTGACAATTCTAACGTGTCTGTGCAAAGTTTTTCTGGTGGCTGGCTGCAGTATAGGTCATAAATCCTGCTCCTCCATGTTAACAGACGAGCGAATCTAAAACATCAAAGTACAAGTGGTTTCTGTCATCTTAGAAAGGTCTTATCATGCTGATGTTTGCTCAATTGTTCATTTTTCTGATCAGTTTGATTTTAATTTGTTATTTGATGATGTATAAAAACAGGGTTTAATGACATGACTGACTGTGTATGGTTGGAATAATTATGGTATAATTAGTATGGTTAGGGTTTGGCAACAAAACACTTGGTTAAAGTTAGGGTTATGGTTAGCATGAAAGACAGGCTCGCTCCATGACTTCTACAATCTTATGCTGCATTCAAGTGCTCCTCGGATGTTCCTATTTCCCATGTTGAGAGGTCGTTCATCCTACTTTGGTGTGTTCATAAATTTAAGAGTTGTAATGTTGAAACAACATGGACGTTACAAAGTGTGTTGCTGGATTTGCAGGTGGTTCAAGTTCATCCCAGACCAACAACAGTACAGAGTGGACTGGTAGCTGGACAGGTGCCAGTTCACCTCCCGGGTTCTGTCGAGGCGCCCTTGAGAAAGACACCGAACCCCCAACTCTCAGGGTGTCTATTTCTGGGTGGCATCCATCACTCTACCACCTCTCCCACCAAACCGCATGTGTGTATACAAGTCTGTGTGCATAAAGTAATTAAGAATGGAGTGAAATAAAATGAATTTCCCCCAAGAGGGACTAATAAAGGATGTTCTCTTCTTTCTCATTTCCCTCTCCCTATTTCCTCCCAGGATCACAATTCTTCTGTATTTCTCACGATTTCTGTCAGATTTTCACTTTTTTTTTTTCACTATCACAACCTGATACTTCAGCGTGTACAATACAGCTTCACCAAACCAGATCCAAGAAGAATTCCTGACTCTTAAATAAAGGTTTTAAAGGAAAGGGGCATGCATTTTGTAAAATCTGCCACAGAGGGGCAGGGACAAAAATAAATGAATGAAATAAAACTGTTGATTATTAGTTCATGCCAGATATTAACACAACTTAACACAAGAGGAACAAATGATTCTAAAATTAATACTGTTGGTGTGAATTTATTGTTTTACTTTATTCTGTAGAAGTCACCAGAATGCAGGAAACAAAGTCTCTGAAACTCTTTGGTATCAAAATCCTCCCTATTTTTAAGGTCTCAAGATTTGTAAGTATGGACTAGAGTGCTAGTGAAGATTCCTGTTGCTGCTACTTAAGTTTGCTGAAACTGTTTGAAACTTTATACCACAAGGGGATTTTGCTGCACCAGTACATTCCCTAAAACCACTAAAATATGGATCTACCTGACTTTATCAGGGTTAATTCTAATAAATAACTTAGGATACTTAGCTTGATCCTCAGCGGATATTCATAATCTCTAGTTTTTAAAATAAGATGCTACTCCATCCCAGCATCCACAGCATCCTTTGTACGATACGTTACACATTTAATACTGGTGGTGTTGAAAGCAGGGATTTGACCAGCTGTCCTCACTCTGACGTTTATATAACAATTCTTGTGTGCACAGGTTTACCTAATTCTTTACGTTCGTGTAGATAATAATTATCAAAATGTCAAATGTGTCCTTACTGAATGCTCCTTCCCACGGCTGTTAACTGATGAGTAAAGGTATAAACCCTCCTGAGTTCTTTATGTGACAAAGCGCCCCTCTTCAAACTGTAATCTCAACATATAAAATGTGCTGACGCTCACGTCTGAATTCTAATAATGGAAACACTTTGAAAGATTTAGGAGGAAGTTAACTTTCCACTCATGCTTTTAACTTGTTCCTCCTTCGAAACGGCTCCCTGAAAGGTGTTTCTGCTTGTAATGATCCTGAGAGGTTCAATTGCTTGAGGAAAACTGTTAACGGATGCATCGTCATGTTCCCTCAGAGGAGGGCAGGCCGGGGGCGGAGGGGCAGATTTGGAGGTCAGGAGGGGAGTCTGGGGATCAGTGCTGCAGAAAACTCTTCCCATTTCCTCCACCCAGGTACCTGAATTTTCTGGGTCGCCAGACGAAACCTGTGAAGCACGACAGTTCACCCAAATACACTGATCCACAGGATTGATTGTTCCAAACGCCCTCTGACACGGCATAGTTTTTCTGTAGTTTAGTAGGAAACTTGTGCGTTTTTGTTTTCTTTCTCTATGTTGGAGCGTCCAGTGTTCATGGGTGGACATGTTCTTTATTACATTCAGTAACTGTGAATGAAAATCAAACCTAGCAGCCGTCTCTGGTTCAGTGTCAGCTCACATTTCGTCCTCCGGAGCTCTGACACGTCCACGAGTGCAGATGTTCAGCTGTAATCAGGCCGACTGAGCTGCCTGTGACTCAGTCAACTGCACAATGCTTTTCAAAGTGGGAAAGGTGAGTGTAATTGTTGATGGGAGGAATCAAAGGAGGCACTTATCATATTCACAGTGACCATTTTTAGACTTCAAATCAATGACAATCAGGGCAGGAATTTCATTTGGTCCATGACAGCCTTGGCCACCGAGTCCCTTCAGTTTGACCTCAAACCCCTCAAAAAATCACAAGTTCTCCTCTGCCGTTTTGCTTTCAGTACGGTTGTTAGACACTACTGACTTTTGTCAGATACTGAATTATTTTTATTTTTATTTTGCACAATTAAAAAAATATATATGGACAAAAAAGGCAAAGATGACAAATAATATACAGGTAGGCAAAAAAACAGCCTCCACCTTAATAATTTTTTTTCGCAAAGTTATTAAGAACCTGAAAATACAGAACAATAAAAAAAATAATACAAGTGATGGCAAATTAATAATAACAAAATATGTTTTATAGTAACGAAAATAAACAACACTGATAATGTCAATTTAAAAGCAGAAAATGTGAGCATGTGGTGTGTAAGGGGGTGTGTGAGTGTGTGAGACGATAGTAAATCATACTGTATTGTTCCCTGAGCAACAGTAACAAATGCATCACGGTGAGTGAAATAAATAAAACACTGACAATAACACCTGAGGAAAAGCAGTTACAAAACAGCAGGAGCCTTTTGATAAAACATGTTCAACATGTTCAAACAAACAAAGTGAACTTTTGAAATGAACTCATTGTTATGCATGAATGGTTGGGGACTGACAAGTTACTACTTAGCATTAACAAATTAGAAAAAATTAGAATGAAAATCAAATCATCCTCAACCCTTGAGTTAACAGACTAAAACTTATTGTGCTATTTGACGGCTGTGTTGTCTGGGGATTTGGTCTTTGTGATATCAAAGAATTGACAACTCCAAAGGCCGAGTGGCCTCACTCCTAAAATGACAATAATGTTGTACAATTAGGTGTCTTTATAAGCTTATAAGCTTCATTGCTGAGTTGCCAACATGAGCATTAACAGCTGTTTACTCACCGGTCCAGAGGAAAAGTTGCAAGTTCAGCATCAAACTTGTTTTTTGTCTATTTCTATTACTTTCTTTCTTGTCCTCAGGACAGCATTACTTCCTCTCATGAATGAATGAGTAAACGAACTTTAACTATACAGCGGCTTTCATGCACTGAACGCGGCTCAAAGTAAAGCAGCAACAAAAACAAAAATCACTCACAAAACAAATTTTTAAATCCAAGTACATACACAAGGTCTATAGCTGGTTATAAGCCATGTTAAAAAGATATGTTTTGAGTTGTTGTTTGAAACTGTCTACTGATCAGCAAGTCTAATGTTTAAAAGCAAAGTGTTCCAATTTTTTAGGAACATAATGGTTAAAAGCAGCATCACGGCTGCATGCAGCAGTGTAATTTGCATAAAACAGGAGTTATATGATGTCTAGTCTTAGTTTTTGTTAAAACCCTGGCAGCAGCATTCTGAATGGTTTGTAATTTTGCAGTGGCTGCTTTTGGTAGGACGTATGCATGTAGGACTGAGGGCATACTGGACACCACAGTGGCCCTACAGGACGGGTCGGGGCTAGCTGGTTAGCATGCCGAGTGGCACGTGCAAGCATGCTCACTGGATAACTCAAGATGTCTTTGACAGAATATCAAAGCCTTTATTTCCTCACATTCTGTGGATGTTAGTTAATTTGTGAATGTTTGAAACTAAAATTCTTACTTATGTCTATCTTACCTATTATCTTACCTATCTTACTTATAGGTGTTCTTTCAACTTAGTGTAAGACCCTTTTCTGCTGTAATATCACAATGCCACAGTGCACAAAGTCAGCCATAATGAAATAGTTTTCCTATTCTGAAGAACTTGACTGGCCTGCACAGCCCTGACTTCAACTCCATCCAGCAGCGATGAACTACGAGCCACACCTGATCACTTAACAGTAGTGCTCTTAATGCTAAATGGAAGGGAATCCTTCAGCCAAGTTCCAACAATCTGGTAGAAAATCTGAAACCAGGCGAGTGGAGGCTGTTTGGAATGAGAGGATTTTGTCCCCTCTGAGTTTTAATTATTTTCAGATTAAAAGATGTAAAAACTAAGAACTAGAATCAACTTTTTCATCCTTTGTTTTGCAAAAAAAAATGTGATAAAAATTAAAATATTCAACAAACCATAGAAAATTAGCTGTTTTCTTTGTATTTTTTTCACTTCAACATAAAAGCAGAAGACGCTGCCGTCCAACAAGAATCCAAAACTAATCAGAGTTCCTAAATAATTAATGCTGGAGAGCAGCTGTTATTAGAGTTGTTTTAATGACTCACATTAGTCACAGAGGTTTTGTCTCTTTACTGGTGGACCGATGTAATGTGGTTGACAATCAAACTAGACTAATGTCTCAGTAAGGAAATTAGTCCAGGCTGAAAGGTCAATAGTGACCAGCTTTAATCTCCTAATGATCACTGATAAAACATCGCTCATGTCAGACTGGAACAACATGAAGGCTTCATGAGAACAAACACTGAACAAAGACAGACTGAAACGGTACATGCAACAAATAAAAAACACACTCAAACTGTTAATGATTATATCCAGTGACACATAAGAACATTTTATAACTCAGACTGCGGGAAGTGATGATCAACGCCACTTTAATATGACAAATGCTTTTATAAAATGTCAAAGTGGAGACTGCTATTTCTTTTTTTTTTCAAAACAGATTTGTCACTTCTTTTTAAAGGCTGTTGTCATAATCACTGACACGTCATGTGACATTAAAGAGAGGCTTAACGTTGGCATTTATTTGACAAGCCATTTTGAAAAACACATTATTTAAAACATATATTACATCGTCTTTTTTCCAGATCTTTCAAACTGTTGAAGCTAATTGAGCTGTCATGGAACTGTAGCAGTTCAATTTACATTATTTCTGATCTTCGATTCGATGTCTTTAAGGCTCAAAAAAAGTCAGAACATCTGCAGTCCCAAGACGACTGGACCAGCTCTGCGTGATGTGACTGAAACCTGATAGTAAGATTATGTTCTTTGTCTCAAACTGTTGCTATATCCACAAGTAGGCAGTGAGATCAGAAATAGTATAACAGGCATTACTTTCATTATCAGTCATTACTTTCTAAGTAAGCATAAAATATTTGGAAGTTTTGGTTGATACTGTAAGACAGAGAGGAAAGTCTCCTCAGCACCACTTTAAACAAAACCAGTTGTAGCAACACAAGAGAAAAGTTTCTGCAAATCTACAGATCAGGGCCCCGTTTCCCAGAGCCTTCGTAGCACTACGTGCATCGTAAGTTGTATTTTAAGGTCTCCCTTAGGGTTACAGGCTGTTTCCCAGAGTTGGGACAACCTTAAGGGCGACCTTAAAATACAACTTACGATGCACGTAGTGCTACGAAGGCTCTGGGAAACGGGGCCCTGGACTTTTAAGGACTGACGTAAGATTCAAATTCTACAGCAAAAGGTGTGAAACTGTGTACCACTGCTCGTCTTACTCATAACACAGGAGGATAACTGAGTTAAAAAAAAAAAGAAAAAAGAAAAAAAAAACTCCTGGTACATGATGCTTTGACTGTTTTCCACAGTCCTGCTAGTTTTCTATCCTCTCACCTGATTCCCCTGGTGATAGTCTGGTCAGACAAGAGGGGTGAAAACCAGTAGGACCAGAGCCACCAGGCGACAGGCACTAATCCAGGTTTCAGTGAATATTTATGAAGAAACAGCGCCATCTTCTGGTTGCACCCACAGTGGCACAGCAAACACTGGTGGACAGAGAGGGATCCATGTTAACAGGCAATTTTTACATCACATTTTTTCACAATCAGCACAGTTATGTTTGATTTTGAAAAGTGGAGGGGAACTAGTTGAGTTCATCTGGGACTTGTTTCATTAAACAAATAAATTTAATAAGCCAGGACAACAGTCTGCACATGGATGAGAGCAACCCATCCAAGTTGTTTGCCCCTTCATCTTGCCCCCTCCCTCCTTTTGGGTGAAAACAGCAACTCTAATTTGACTGGTGGTAAATATAAATTCAGAGGTCTTTGCCAGTTTAAATGCATAAAATAAGAAAACTGTATCGCTGCCAGTGGTGGAAAGAATACTGAAAATCTGTATTCAAGTACAAGTACTATTACTTTGCTAAAATATTACTCAATTACAAGTAAAAGTACTAGTGCTAGAAAAATACTTAAGTAAAAGTACAAAGTATTTGTCAAAAAAACTACTCAGAGTATTAGTTACTTTTAATCGATGATGTCACCATCACCTCTCCAGACTAGGGCTCAAAAGTTTCTGTGTTTTGCTTTACCAATAGTTAAAACACTAACAATTAATTAATCATTAATAATTGATTTGATACAAAACAAATGCTTTTTTCCCCCTCATTTTGATTGGCTTGTTTTTTTTTTGGGTTTTTTTTTGTATTTTTTTTCTCTCATTTCCTTATTCAGCAAATGTCTCCAGCAGACAAAACAAAGCTAGATGAGGTGCAGTTACTGCCACGACTATTGATTAAATATCCATGAATACATTTTTAACTGGTTAAATTCTTAATGAAAAATCAATTAAAGATCAGTCATTAAATATATTTTTTTGTTTTGTTTTGTTTTGTTTTGTTTTGTTTTGTTTTTTGTCTGTATGTCCTGGTTTTCAATGGCTTTTTTTGCTACCAAATCACTTTATCGTCTACAAAAATGCAGATAAAAGGTCTGGATTTTAATTCAAATTGTACTCAGTACTCAACTATGATTTTAAAAGTAACTAAGTAGATTACATGGTATAATAAATACTTAAATACAAGTAAAAGTACAGACTTGAAAATCTACTCATAAAAGTACAAGTACCCCAAAAAACTACTTAATTACAGTAATTTGAGTATTTGTAATTAATTATTTTCACCCCTGATTGCTGCTTAGCTATTAGGATCCTTAATCCTCTGGTCAGTCACATGAACAACCGTCATGTTTTTGCTGATCAATGATTGCCCTTGTTATCAGGAAAAAAATCAAGAAACAGGTGTCCTTTCCATCAGAGTGGACAAACCGGACATACAACTACCTTACTGAATCTTCTGGTAGGTAATTTCAGACATCTGTCAGTTTTTATATCATTAAGACACTTTACTTTGCTGTTTTGGTTCTGTTGAACCAAACTCCATTCTAAAAACAGGTGCTTTATGGGTAGTATATTTCATAGTAAAATCTTTAGTTACACCATCACTAAGACTCTTTTCTGATTCAATTTGATCGACAGACACAATCGGCACATGTCATTTACTCAGTTACATCATCAACTAACCTGTGATGAGGTGTTTGTCACACACACACACACACACTGACTGGCCGCTTTAACAGTATTTGTTTTCACCCAAAACAGGCAAGCATCCAGGCAGCACTGGTGCAGGGAGATTTCCAGATTTTAACATCAAATTGCTTTCATGAAAATCTGGTAGCTTATCTCTAAATAGCTACAGAGTGTTAAATGATGCATCAAATGTTCATCACAGTAAAATCTAAATGCGAGAACAGCAAAGGTAGAGAGAATAAATGAGATGATTAAGTAGAGAAAAGTGAAGAGACCATTTTGTGCCATGCACTGACTGCCCCAGGGTCAGATTGTTCAGGCTGTAAAGGCAGACTCAGCACAGCCTTGGTCCACCCACACAGGTGTTTTCACTTATTGTCCCCCGGTTAGACCTCGTCTCAGGACTGCGTGAGCGCGGACAAACTGTGTCACACTCAGTTAAGTTGGACCTGTTAGCTTTGGAAATCCTGACACTGAGGTTAAAGGTGCATCTTTTCCAGAACTAATCCAATTATTTTTTATCAGCACTGGTGACCTCAGTTTATTACCAGCCTAAGGCCACAAATAAGGGGAGGCGACCATCGCCTTCTAAATGACACACACATCTTTTTGCTATTGTTGAGGCTGTAATGTGACACGCATGTGTGACGGCACCATAACTCCAACTTCAACCTGAGCAGACGTCCAATTATCCATAACTGGTGAAAACAGCCGTGTGAGTGTGTGGAGGATCTCGTTTCTAATTTAAGATATTTTTAAACTGTTGCATTCACAGATTCATGGTGTTTGGGGCACAGTAGTGGAATGACTGTGTGAATGGCAGCGTTGGACTGTCAGGTAGAACAGAGTCAGGGTGCTGCTTTTGTGTGCTTTGACTCACTGGTGAGGGTCTGCTACACTAAATGGAACGAGGCCTAAAATGGTATCACTAGTAATGCCTGTAATGCCTCTAATTTCATATGGCTGCACTGAAAAAGGTCTACTGTATAGATTGTTATGAAATTTTGTACAGCATTTTGTTCTCAATTTTCTTTTTCAATGAAATAATTGGATTGCCATTAAATTTGGTAAATACATAAATATCCCTTAGATTGTAATACTTATATTTATAATATAAAACAATTCACTAAAATAACTGACTGTTTGTCTAGCACCATTATGAGTTCAGAATTTTTATTTGTCTTTGATTTGTGACACTTTATGATGACTCTAAGACAAGGAGAGAAACTCCTGCACATTTTCTTGCTATCTGCTGACATATTTATTCAATATTGATGTTTCGGTCTAAACGACCTTCATCAGATTCAATCAGTTAGACTGAAACATCAATATTGAATAAATATGTCAGCAGATAGCATGAAAGTGTGCAGGAGTTTCTCTCGTTGTCTTTGAGTTGCATCTTCCTCCGACACACCTGTCACATGTTCAGGTGTGCAGAGATTTTTTTTATATATATCTCTTTGATTTATGACCAAATATCTGCAAAACATTCCCATCAGCCTCAGCTGTACTTGTGTTCAGTGAAAACACTGACATATTAGCATTGTCATGTGACCATGTGCTAACATGCCAACATTCTTGTTTAATATATGAATCTTTATTTATTATAATTCATGTCTTGCAATGGCAGATGGATATTTGAAAGCTGCTTATTACTGTAAGCTTTAAAGAATAAAAAAAAAATTGGAGGTAAATTGATTTAGTTTACTGGTACTTAGTGTTTTAAAAAAAATGCAATTCATAACAGAAGTGTGTTGACAGTAAGATCTGGGGATCATCTGGAGAGACATCATATATATTCTTTCAATTTTAATTTTTAAAACAGTGAACATCACAGAACAGAACATCAGCTCTCACATTGAAACAATAACAAAAGATGTCATTTGATGATGTTGTGAAGGAACGTGACATCACAGGAAATGTTGTCTTCATTTTTAACAACTGCCAGTTGTGATAAGAAGTTGTCTTGCACGACATGAAAGTTTTATTCACACAACGTTAAGTCATGTTTGCTGAGTTTCTTCCTTACTCTCTGAAATTACAGCAACAGGTGACCAAATGAAATGCACCATTACCTTCAATAAAATTATGGACTAAAATATATAACAGGATCATATTATCTTATGTTTAAATGGGAACACATTATCTATCTTTTTGTATTTGGACGGACATTTCTGTCTGTCACTTTATTCTGTAAAGTAACCTGGTCTGGAGAAATCTCATTAACATCAGTCCCATAGTGATGCTGCTGGCTTGCAGAGCGTGTTTTCCTTCCTTCAGGTAATTGACATCCCAATAAAATTATGTGCAATCTGATAAGCGCACTTGGGAATTTGGAATAATTGCATCTCCACTCTTGTTCACGGCTCTGATGTGTGCATCCATGAACACGAACAAACCAAAACGTGTTCGTAAAGATCTAAAAATGAAAATGAAGGTTAGACGCCTTGAGTTATATTTGAATTACATTTCAGTCTAATGGATTTCCATTTATGCTGCTGTGTTAACTCAATACCAAAGTCATTCATATTGAAAATACAGAACCCAATTACATCTCTTGCCCAGAGATATGCATGATGGATCCTTTTCATAAGGTTTATAGCTCACAGAGTCTGAATGGAATCACTGGAGCATTACCATGATTTATAAACACAGGATGCCACATTTTTAAAAAAGCATTTTAAGGTTCAGTGTGTAATGGACCTGTGACACAAAGGTTCAACTGATTTTTATATTCAGCTGAGAAAATGCAGATCCAGTGAAGTAGACACTATTATTTGAAAAATTATATAGATTCAGACTATCTTCACATTCAAGGAGAATAACTTTGAGGGCAAGGAGAGAAGGGGTTGAGGTGATGAAGGGGTCGAAAGGAGACTCAGGTGGTTTAATTATCTGAGGTTAGTAGAAAGTGGCGTGGTCATGTTCCTGAACTTAACTTATAAAAATTAATAAAAATGTAAACTCAACACTTTTGGTTTTGCTCTCATTGAGTTGAAATAAAATATCAAAGGCCACTTTTTCTGTGCACACAAATGTGTTAAAATCCATGTTAGTGAACATTTCACCTTAGCTAAGACGATCCATCCACCTTACAGGTAAAGAGATGCTGATTAAACAGCAGGATTATTGCACAGGTGTGCTGTGGACTGGTCACAATAAATGGTCACTTTAAAATGTGCGGTTTGATGAAACAAGATAATGCCATGGGTTTCTAAAGAGTGTGCAGTTAGCATGCTGAATGTGCACCAGAGCTGTTACCCCTAAACTGAATGCTCATTTCAATTATATAAATTGCCTCCGATGTCGTTTCTGATGCGTGACCATGTCAGCCCAGGACCTTCACATCTGGCTTCTTTACTTGCAAGATCATCTGAGACCAGCCACCCAGACAGCCGATGCACCACTCGGTTTGCAAAACCAAAGAATTTCTGTCAGAAACCATCTCAGAGAAGCTCATCTGAATGCTCTTCATCCTCATCAGGGTCTTGACCTGGCTACAGTTTGTCATTATAGCCATCCTGAGGGGGGCAAATGCTTTCATTCGACGGCATTCTGAACTTAGGAGAAGCGTTCTCTTCATGGATGAATCCTGGTTTAAACCACATCACTAAATTTACACAAACTTGACAAAAGAATCCTCATGCAGTCATGTGAGCTAGTAGTATTATTATGTATTATTATCTTGTGAGCCACAAAAGGTTGTTTTGAAACTCCATCAAGGAAGAGACTCTGACATACTCTTCATCTCAGCTAAAGTGCAGAAGACTAATGCAGTTGACATTAGCCATGCTAACAGGCTGCTACAGGTAAACACAAACGAGAGATGAACAAAAATATTCACTGCAATATATGCAGTAAGGGGTTCTTGCTCCCCCTCTCCCTATCGGCTAAGGGGTCTGTTTACACTGTACTGGGCAGACGGCAGACAGCACACATGATGTGTTGTGTAGGAGCGGTTTGCTAAAATCTGAATTGTGAACACAGCCTCATGGTGTCTGTGGGGTTATGGTATGCACAACAAACACAGGTGTATTATACTGATGGCAGTTTGAATGCACACTGTGACGAGATCCTGAGGCCTGATGTTGTGCCACTGATCTGCTGCCATCACCTCATGTTGCAGCATGATAAAGCAAAGCCCCATGATGCAATGGTCTGTACACAATAGAATGATTTCACTGCAGCCATACTGAAATGAAATTGTAAACACAGGTGTTACCAATAGCACTGATTAAGTCTTGGTTCATTTAGTGAAGCAGAGCTGTTCCAGTGAGCCAGCATGCACAACAGCAGCAGCCTGACTCTGTTTGGTCCATTCAGGTCAAGCAGAACCTTGATTAGCATCACTGGTAACACCTGTGTTTACACAGTTCATGTCAAACTGGCTGCTGTGAAAAGGGTTTATCCTTGGAGGCAGAAAGCATCCCAGTACTTACATGCCCTTCATGGGCATCAGTGACGGCACGTTCCTGTCGCTTCCAAATGTCAACATCCAGCAGCTTCACGCAGTCACTGAAGAGGAATGGGACAACATCCCACAGGTCACAATCAGCTCTATGTGAAGATGTGTCAAGCTGCATGAGGCAAGTTGTGGTCCCACTAGATACTTTTTTTTTGTACAGAACTGTTATTTAATTTATATTTTCATTTGCATCTGAAACTTTAGCAGTGCATTAAAAGTAGGGCTGAACAATTAATTGAAATTTTATCAAAATGGCACTATGGCCCACAGCAATTTTCTAATTGCAGGAGGTGTAATATGTGTTAAATGCAAAATGTGTGACAAACTACCATTTTAAATTAAATTTCGTGCTGCAGAAATGTCCTGGCCTGCACATCATATTTTACATGCTTAAGAAAACATGTTTGATTCTTGCAAAAGTCACACCATAATGATATGTGTTATATTTCCTTCTAATATCGCAAATCATATTGCAATCGCAATACCAATCAAAAAAATCACAACTGGATATTTTTCAAAATCGTTCAGACCTAAATTAAAAGATGTAATATCAATAGCAATCAAGCATCATTAGTACATATAGTGCTGTCAGTTAAATTCAATGTTTCTTATAATACAGCTTTTTACATTACATCTCTTTTGTTTGATTACTATTATTACAGAGACAATAACCAGTTTATTTTTGGTCTGACTTCACTCTTTGCATGGAGCAGTGAAAATTCTCCACTGAGACTGAGGTAGTTGAAAACTCTGGTATGTTATCAGCTGCATCACACTGACTTTTTTAAAATTAATAAATTGTATGCTGTAACATGTGCAGGTTGATTATGAGATCTGCAGAACACTTTAATTTTTATTATAATAGAAACACATCATGGTGGCCAGTCATTTCTCATCTCTTCTGCCTCATTATCTAGTGTTTGGCAATAAAATCAATCAAAGAGGATAATACCATCAGTGTTGTTTATACATTAAATGTAAACATTCATTAGCATCTGTCTGTATAATTTATATTCAGTCCATTAGAGAAGATCCATTTTATTGAACAGTTCCTTTCACTGGGGAGAAATCGAACAGTATTCTTTGAAAATGTGTTGAGTAAAATAATTAGTTTGATGTACCGTAGCACTGGTGTGTCACTAATCCCTGTACAACATTAACACAGCAGAACCTTATCACAGAGTGTGGTAATTGGTACCACAGTGTAATTAAATCATTGCATGTTGTGGACGTTGTATGGGCTCCTACATAGAATGACACAGTACTAAAACACATTAATCACATTTTACAGTTCAGCTCCACACAAACGTTACAGTCACAGGTGAAAATCGTGTGTCTGACAGCGGGCGAACGGCATGTCGGGAATTAATGAGACTTGGATTACGCCAGACGAGCATTATGGAGGCACTTCATGATTTATTTTTGATTGTATTTTCCATTGAAAACTGGTCACGATTCACTTCTGTTCTTTGGGAGACTCTGCAGCACCATTTTCCTGTGAAACTCCTGCAGTGTTATGCAGACTAATAAATAAAAAATAAACCCGACCTTCAGTTGGCATGAGGGTGAGTAGATAATGACTGAAATTAAATTTTTGGGTGAACTATCCCTTTAAGTTAGTTGATTTACATGTCATGACAGTCGGTCCATTGTAAATACATGTATATAGTTTCAGTTAACATCATGTTTATGTATAAAACGGTTAGACAAACAAAACCATGTTTATTACAAGAGGCCCAATTTCTTATCCTGAAATGGAGTTTTCTCTTAAACCTGCGCTGATCAATATCTTTATTATGTCCAACAAGCATATGCCTGAGGGATCATATGTTTGATTGTGTGTGCATGTGTCAGTATTAAATCTATCTGTCTTTCATAGGCTGTAACGGGCTCTAAAGTCAAGAATGAAAATAGCTTCTGTGGGTTCTCTCCCTACAGGCATGCACACTTGTTGTTAATCCCATGCAGGTTTGGGCAAATGTAATGCCGTTTTTGTGTATGCATTATAAATGTGTTATTTCAATCTATACTAAAAAATGTATGTAGATGTATTTTAATATTCATGCATGCTGGGGTCCCAAAACAGTACTGGAATTGTTGCATAAATTGGATACGACTGGAAAACGGAGACTTGTGGATTCAATAAGCACAACTGTGCACAATGTTTGATGATGTTAGTACCCATTCTGTTTAAATACAACGAGACCACTTCTTAAAACTTGAATATGATAGTGGTTATACTTGCAGGGTTGGGAAGGTTACATTAAAAAATATATTCCAATACAGTCAATGATTACCTGTTACCTGGACTACTTCAGTGTAAAATATGGTGACAATGTTTAGCCTAACAAGAAGTTTGGACTTCATTCTGTTTTGTCTTATTTGCAGTTTTACTTTGGTTCACTCTTAACCTTGTTTCCAGCTGCAGCTGTTTTCACCATAAAGCTCTGATAAGTCCACCGCACACTACACCAAACAGCAGACACTGTTATTTGGTGACAGTGGTGGAGCATTAAGCAACTAAAGAGCAGATATTTCCCTCAGGAGCTGATGGACACATATAAATGGAGCTAAAGGGAGAGTCAATATTGGATTTACATTCATCACATGGACACAAACATGACTTCAACTTAATGCCAATGTTGCTCTGAAGCTGCTGCATGTGTAAATAGGCAACAGCTCTATGAGTTGATAATATGTGCCACCAAATGGTAAGAATAAAACAAAATAAAATAAAAAGTAAAATAAGGCAATTTTTGTCTTAAATGTTTTGTGAAGCTTATATAGTCGTTATCTGCACTCTAAAACTGAATGGTCAAATTAACTGATCTTAATATGTAGTGAAAACTTTGAATTTTGTCTAGAAAGTCTACTAACTTAAAAATAGCAAGTGAAATTAACTTTTTCCTTTGTGTGTGTAACAAATCCACTCTGCTTCTTTCAGACTAACAAACCATTCAATTCAAACATTAAAATAGATGTCAATTAAACACAAAGCCTTTGCTTGTTTGATCAATTATGTCAAACATAACTCTCAGTTCATATTAATATTTAATGCTGAAAATCAAATGGGGAGATGCTTTTTACTTTTTAATCAATATTTGTTCAGCACTGACTCACTGTAAACGCGTCATCATCAGGTAAGAGGCCTTGATTATGCTTTTAATATGAGAGTGCAGCTCATTTGGAGATTTACTGAATCCCGAATCAATAATAAGAGTGCAGTAATAGAGTCAGACTGGAGGGCAGCAGCAGGGAGCATCAGATATACAGCTGCATTTCATCACAGGGTTAAAGGTTAACAGCTGACCCAGTAAACATCTCCCCTGGCGGTCACTAAATGACTTTCTCTCTCACTGTCTGTCTCTGCTGGTCCTCACATTAAAGAGCAGAACAAAGTAATGTGAGGTGTGTTCCAGTAATTGCTCCATACATCTCTGGGGAAACATAAAAATGTGCTGTAGCAGTGACAAAGGAAACATCCAATGATCAATATTCACCTAAAAAGTGATCAGAAAGATTCAGTGAAACTCAAATATTCAGCAGTGTGGGAAAAAAACATTGTCCAAACAACATTATCATCCACTCATTGTGTTTTTAAAGTTTTATAATTTACCTTCCACCATTAGATTAAGCTCTTACACTACTGCAGTTGTGGAATAAGTATTCGGATCCTTTACTTAGTAAACTAATGTCGCTGTGGCTCCAAACTCCAAATAAAAGTCCTGCTTTCAAAGCCTTACTAACAAAAAGTGGGTATTATTGTATTATTATCAGCAAGATTGACTATCAAAAGTAAAAGTACCAGTTGTGCAGTAAAATGTTTCTTGTCTGTGTTTTACTAGGCTGTTATACTGCATATGATGTTTATGGATTAATATTCTTGCTGTGAATGTGTATGTTGCATTTTATTGCTGTAGATTTAAAGTTGCAACAAATAACTTTCACATTTTGGCATTTTGTTGGTTTTGGAGCCCCCTGTGGACAAACGCGGTAGTGTTTCCGCCATAAAAACCACAACATATAATGTCAAAAATGAAATTATCAAAATAAAAATCTCCAGCCATTTCTTTTTAACTGGCTAATGCACGACTCGCAGTATCCCTGTCTGTTTAAATTTAAACTTAATTTAATTAATTTAAAATTTAAATTTCACAGCAAGAGCAACTATACAGAAATATTCAATCTTCTCAGGGATGTTCTTGTTAACTTATGTAGGTTGTATAGAGGCATCAGTAATAAACTGAAACTGTTTCATCACCAGTTAAAGTTACTCCTTGTAGTAGCTTTAAGGTTGAACTCACTGCTTAAAGTACTTTATATACTGGGTAGTTTAAAGGAGCTATATGTAAGAATTTTAGTTTAAAACATTCAAAAATAAACTAAAATCATCAGCAGAATGTGAAAAAATAACAGTTTTGATGTTATGTCCAAGAGGTGTATGTTTTGTGTTGCAGAGATATCTGCTGAAGTTAGCATGCTAACCAGCTAGCCTCTGCCTGTCCTTTCTCGTAATGACACTTTGCACTTCAAGAGGCGATAACGGCGTCCAGTCTGCCTTTAGTCCAGCACGAGCGGATGGAGAAGCAGCCGTGCTCCCAGAAGTCCCAGTGGCAGATTGAAGTGATAGAAATAGAAGCAAAACAACACTGGCGTTGCTTTCCACCGTTAGAGGCAACTCTCGATGAGTAAAGAAATGAAATTTGATGCTAAACATTTCTTCTTCCTTACGTATTGACATCTGAATGATCACATTTTGATCTTACGTGTGTTTCAGAGTCAAACTTTTTCCAAGCTCTTCTTACAATTTCCCGCATGATCTGATGTAAGTTCCTGCCTGATGATGCTGCTGCTTTTAAATCCCTGTCAGCTTTATCATCTTTTTGCCAACAGCTGAGTGGAAGATTCCATTTGAAAAACCCAGAAAAGAACACAGATGGAGTCGGCCTTTAAAAATGAAAAAAGCAGTTTCATCTTGCACACAGAAACATCTGCTCTGATTCATAGCTACAGTTGGTCTGGTATCAAACTGTAGGACGGTAAGATCAGAATGCAGCAGTGGTGGAAGATAACTCCATAAGTACATTTAGACATGATCTGATCCTGCCACGCCCTCCTGACCTGCTGTAACGACTGTTCCCGCCATTCCCCGTCACCTGACTGCCCCTCCCACCAGCTCACCTCTTCTCACTGCCCTCATTATACCTGCAGTATATGTTCCTGCCCATGTTCACCTGTTGCCTCTTGACTTATTCTGTATGTTCCTTAAAGCGCGTTCCAGCCACTATTTGCATGATCTTATGTGTGTACCTCAGACTTTTTACTCGTCCCCTGGCCTGTTACGTTTGCCTTTCTTTGTTTGCCTGCCTGATTTCCTGACTCCTGTCAGCCTTCTGACTCTGAAGACAATATTTTATCCTTATTTGTTTGGTCTTCAAGTCATGCTTTTGAGTCCTAATTTGTAACTTTACAGGAATTAAATAGATCTATTCATTGGTTTACTATCTTTTAAACACATCTGGCATGTAGTTTGGTGCATTATCCTTGCAGATAGATCACATTACCTTGCTGTACCCAGTAAACAACAGTGTGTTTCAGCTGCCTGAACAGAGCTCTATGCTCTGTGTGACAGCTGTTTGTACAAACACAGGAGCTCTTTGTGGCTTTCAGCCGGCTGGCACCAATAAAGGCACAGAGCTCAGGTGAGCGACTGCGTCTGCATGTGGAGTCGGAAGAATGAAGAAAGGGTCCATTTGGTTTGACAGATGAAGGCTTTAAATGAAACCAGATTCAATTTGTTAACTAAAATACTGTAGATGGAGACAATACAGTTGAGCAGACAGTTCGATCAGGAGAGACAAGTGAGTGAAATAAAGACTATTATAACTGATGATGTGTGATAATAAAGTCTTGACAGACTTTGTGGGGAGATTTGTAGTCTCTGCTGAGACTGGGAGGCTGATGAATCTGCACTGCACTGACTGTACGGTGTTTGGGAGGTGGAGGGGCTCGCGTGCCAGCATCATGAAGGAACCTAAAGATGGAGAGGAAATCATATTTAAAAAAGACTGCATAGAGACGATAGGCTAACAATGAAGGTGTGTCACTTTGCTATTGGGCAGATGTGACCAGCTGATGAGAACAGCTGATAACACAACAAACAGCTCCAGTCAATGATGACAAGGACATTATGAGTGAGAATGTGTGAGAGGAGTGACAGGCAGAATGAATGAGAAACAAACTATAGGCCAAAGCAGGCAACAAAAGATCTTCAGTCTTCTTCACTGAACTTTAGCTCTAGCTAAAAAAAATTATTACATAATGCCAAGATGCAAATTAAAAAATGACTCATTCTTCAAAACACTTTCTTCCTCTTGCAAATAAAAAGTTAAATCATAAGCAATAAAATGCTCCATTAATGAATTGAATACACTCAGGGGTTTTGCTAATAAAGCCTTGCATTGCTTTCGTCTCGTCTGACTGGTAGCTGATGGTGGTTTCTGTTAGCAAACTTCACATAAGAGTTGTGTAACTGTGTAACTGCCATCACTGAGTCAGTTTCCTGACCTCCTGACTTTTGTCTACTTGTGCTGTTGTTACACAATGTTGTAGCATTTGGAATTATCCTGCAAGTTATGAGTTTAGTTTATTCTCACTTTAGTGGAAAAAAGTTGTAACTAAAGTTGCAAACATTGTGGGGCGCTATTTAGCTTAAGATGTGTGTTCACAGGTCTTGAGGAACACTGTGGAATATTATGTATGCTGAATTAAGCCTTTTCTGGCTCCAGAGGGAGCTGCACAAAATCTAATTATATCTAGAATCTATATTGCCTTGAGTGATGTCACTTGAGTCAGTGTCAGTGGGTGCTGCAGAGAAAAATCTGGGGTTGTGGATTTAGGAAGAAGTGACTTTACCAGACCTCTGTTGCTGCCCCTCATCTCTACTTGAAGATACATTAGCTGCTACAAATACAAAATAAAAAACAGACCAGAATCACCCATTGAACTGTTGCATCATGGGTAATGTAGCAATAAGGAAGACGAATACATGGAATACATATGACTGTTACGACCCCTGAGTTTGAGCTGGGGGATGACAATCATCAAAAGTAACCAGGGAAAAACGAAAATGGGAAAACTGAGACAAAAGTGTAAACAAAGATTCTTTTTATTAACAAATTCAAATTAAGTAAAAACATAAAAGGCTAATTTATGCATGAAAGACAACAAGTATCTTTGCTAGCCAGGGAAGTTTACAAAGTACATGAGGCACCAACGAGTGTCCTGGCTAACTGTGGAGGCTAGCAAGACTCAGAATACACAAAAAATAAGTGACTTTGCTAGCTGGGGAAGCTAGCAAAACACATGACACACAAAAGACAACAAGCTGTCTGTCTATATTCCACTTAAAATATAAGTCAGACTGCAACACAGTCTTAACAGCAGTTTGTGAAATAGTAATGAAATTTAATCTATAGATTAGTGTACATGGACACAAATTTTCAAAACATTTTTTATTACACTCAGCATGACTTTTGAAGTGATGTATTAGCCGTTTGTTTTTGTTTGATTGTTTGTTTTTCCTGTGGCCAAGTTAGCAATAATAAATATGCAACGTCCAGTCAGACTTTTAACATAAAGTTAGGTGAGAAACATCTCGTCGCATTTATTGCTGTGTTTGACCCATCCGTCTACCCAAACTTCCTCCCTGCATGGATTTTGTCGCTCTTTGTACGTTTGGTCTCGTTGCTTTGAAAGTTGTGCTGGCTGTAATGAAAAAATGTGCAGTTTGAGTCTATGCACAAGAATGTATAGATTAGATTTCATGATTATTGTATAAGCTGCTGTGATACTGAGCTACATAGGTAGCATTTTCCCCATTAACTAAAGGACAACAAATCTTTCCATCTGTAGTGTATAAATATAAATAATTTGCCATTATTAGATACATATAGCAATATATTTTATTGGATGTTTCATATACTATTATACATTAGGTATTATACAGAACAGCAGGAGTGTCATATCCATAGAATGTGCTCATCAGTGCATGAATGTGGTGAATTATTGAATATGATCCCATGCTGTCTTCTTTTCTGCAACAGGCCAAAACAAAAAAACTCGAACGAAGCAGAATTCAACAATGAAGACACTTTTCATTCACTATTGACTTGTTTTTATTATAGGCTAAATTGCTTCAGGCAGTGAACTGGAGAAACATTACACTGCTGTTTGTCTCCTATCTGTTCCCCAAAGCAAAAAGGAGCCAAAGGACCTTTAAATGAGCTCTTCAGTCTTTTATGGTTTTGCGGATTAAGACTCCTGGGACAAATGAAAAGCATGTATCTGCTGGCTGCAGGCCACATGCGTCGGCGAACCAGATCTGCTCTGCTTTTCAGCATTTTTTTTTTTTTATTTGGAGCGTGGCTTTTGTCACAGCTGGATGCTCTGCTTTCATTTGTCACAGTTTGCGGTGAAATCCAGCAAAAACACTGAATGAACTATATTTACTACAAGCTGTGGTTAAATGAGTGCAGCAGCGGGGGGCACAGACTCAGACGGAGGCAGGAGCAAAACTTTAAGAAAGGTCAGTCTGTAAAAGAGTTTCTACATTAATTCATGCTCGGTTTTCTTAAGTGCAAAACATTTTCATGCAACGTTGTGGATTAAAATGCACCTGCAGTATACTGTAGCTGTCACGCTGGCAAGAGTGTTTTGTTTGTTTGTATGTTTTAGCTTTTAAAAGGCAAATTCATACTGTGCTGTTGGGCTTTATAAGCATGTTTTACTTGGCTGATGACCCAGCTGTGATTTTCCATCAACTATCAAAAGCAAAATATCTGCCATGACATCAGTTTGGTGCAGCAGCAGCAGCTTTCTGACCTGAGGATGATTTCAAAGTGTGGATCTGAAAAGAACTCAGATAAAAGTCTACTGTTTGGTTCAGTCTCTGTGCTCTCATCAACTCCAGTTTCAGCCACAACAGACAACGAAGCTCTGATGAACTCTTTGTGGTGTGCAGTGTGCAATAAACAGCAGACAGAAGATAAGGACTCGCTCATGAAGACAGTAAAACATCCAGCAGCTAAAGAGACAGATATTTTTCTCAGGCGTTGGTGGAGACCAAATTATTGATCAAGTCAACAGAGACACAATTCCAAATGAATGATAAAGCTCCTCTGTTTCTGCTGGATGTGTAAATATGCAGCTGTTTGCTAACATGTTATAAGGTGATTAATGCGACTTTAAACAGGACTCACTGTAGTAATTCCCTAGACAAGTTTCTCAAAAATAAAACAGCTCTCAGTCAGTAACAATTATGCATTGTTGAATGTTTGTGTTAATAAAAACAACTTTTTACAACTTGAAACTTTATTAATCACGATATCGAGGATGCAGCATTACATGATAGACATATACAAACACAGTGCACATTTTTCAGTTTATAAATACTAACATTCTGACTTCTCTCGCCCTCATAAAACACATCAGATCCAAACTGAATGAATCCACAGTGTAAGTGACAGCAGTAGCTGTCTTCACCGGCCTAACAGTCATCTGAAACCACACCAGCTGACCTTGTGACAGACGTGTGTGTGCAGGAGCACTGACAAACTCTGGTCGCTCCGAAAAGCTCTCATTTGCACAGTACTGTCCTTCCAGCTGAGTACACTTCATGCATACTGACATGGTGCTGGACAAACAAAAAAGTTATACAAAGAGTTACACAAACAACCTTTGCATAACAAGTCAAAGTGTACCAGCTGAAACGCCCCAATTACAATTTAAAAAATAGGATTTATTTAATATTGTGTGTTTGAATGTGGAATTATACTTGAACAAGTAAATTCTTGTTGGTGGCAGGTGAAAATGTTAATGGTAGTTTAAAACCAGCTGAAACGATAAATAAATAAAAAATAACACCATAAAAAGCCATTTGAAACATGACTAAGAGTATGGACAGATAGTGACACGGTGGGACCCTGGCCTGGGGACAGACACGCAAAAGCATCTCTTTGTGCTTGTTGTGTTTGTTCTTCTGGTTATTTGGTCTTTGTGGTTGTTTTGCATCTGTTTGGGGTTTTTTGAGTCTCTCTGTGGTTGTTTTAAGTCTCTGTGGTTATTTTCCATCTCCTTGTGGTCATTTTGCATCTCTTTGTGGTAATTTTCAGTTTCTTTGTGGCTGTTTTGAGTCTCTTTGCAGTTATTCTATTTTTTTATATTCTATTTTGTCTTTCTAGTTGCTTTTCATCTTTTATATAAAATTGTATATTACCAGTAACTTTGGTCTGTAGAGGTCTGGGTCTTTGGGTCTGTGCCCAGCAGTCTTGTTCAGTTAATCCATTCTTGATTAACAGATGAAGTCTTCATAAAAAAAAATCCACTGCTCCTGGAACAAAAGCCTTCTGAGTATTTCAGTAGAATATTCACTGGTCGCTTCTGACTGTGTTAAAAACACTGTGTAATGGATGTGGCCTTCAAAATACAGATCCATTTGGCCCTTCTTCTCTTTTCAACAGTGACCTCAAGTCAGTCTGGGCTAAGGGCCAATCACTGAGCCAGCGTTTCTAATCATCTTATTGATCCAGTTACCCACCGAGCAGAGCAAAGAATAAACAAGGCCTCAGCTAAGATTCCCTCAATTAAATAAGAAAAAAAAGAAGAAGAAGCTTCTTTCTGATATCAGAGGATCTACATTTCCTTTTCTTGATTGAGCCTTCTTTAACACGACCTCAGTGTTCTTTCTTCCAGCTGAATTTACAGTCCAGTTAGACCCAAAGATATCGAGACTGGACAATCTGTATCTGCTGACCTTTAAAGCTGGGGTACGCAGTTTAATGCCCTTTAATCACGATGTAATTCAAGTGGTCCGAGAAAAAAAGACTGCTCCTCCTCCTCTTTGACTTTGGCCAATCACAGATCAGCAGATAATTGATTGCTGAGTCTCATTCCCAAAACGTCAGCATTTAAAAACCTGGAAATTATATTCAACAATCAGCTATCTTTATCCTGAAGACTTCCTCTTTCTTCCCTCTGAAATTAAAAATGAACTCTTTGGTCATCCAAGCATTCATTTTGTTTTTTAAATTATCCTCCCTCCAAATAGGCAAAGGCAACAAGGACAAATAATAATAATAAAATTGCGGTTAATCACTCGAAGCCTGCATTAATACACTGATTTATTTATGTGAATTTACAGCTGCAAAATTCCATTCATTTCAACACTGGGGAGGAGGCATGATTTTGTGCATCAAGCACTTAATTTCCTCCATTCTGGTTCATTTTTTATGCATTTGTATGGATTTTCTGCATTATTTATACCATAAATGCCTTTATTTATCTAAAGGAAAACACAAATTCAGGCACCAGGTGACAATTCAAATTATAATGGAGTGTACTGCAGTAGGATCTGAGGCAACTGGTCAAAATCCACAGTCCTCTGCTACTTTCAGGTTTTTATTAGAGGGGACAAACACAGATGTTGTAAATATTGAGGGGGATCTGTTCCCTCCATCACCCCAAAAATCTATGTCTCTGTGAGCAGAAATAGCAGCGACATGGAGCAAGAAATCCTGCCAAACTATGAGTAAACTTTGAATAAGCAAAATAACGAGGATATGTTGATAAATGTGTTTATTGAACATGAAACATTTACATGCTGTCAGCAATACAAAACCCATGCTTATCCTCAGGCAACGGCTGCCAAAACAACAACACTGCATAATGGATATAAATGATGATGTTAGCGACGTAGAGTCATGGTTTGAGACAGTTTGTGGAGCCTGCTGAGTTTGTAAAATGATGTTTGACCCTGCAGAAGTGACTCTGTGTTTGTGGAAAAGTGAAATAAAAATCCTCAGAGTGTCTTCAGATGCACTTGAGCAGGTAGGAGTTGCAGTTGGCTCCTCTGCCGCAGTCGCAGAGCTTCCCGATGCGAGGTCCGAACTTCATGGCACAGCGGGCGCCCATCCCACACTGATGGGAGGAAGGACACAGAGACACACGGTCACATGCTCTGCAATACGCTTGTTAAAATCTAGAAATTACAACCATGTTAGGAATGATTCATCAATTTATATTAAAAAATATAGAAATATATGGAGCAAACACTTTCACAGGCTTTTCAATTAATTAATTTGCTTTGATTAATTGTTTTCATCGTCTGTTAATTCTTCTGATTTAATCCACACACAGAAAAGACTGAGATTTTAATCATTCCAGCATTTTTCAGTGAAAAAATAATTAAAATGTTCATTAGCTGATCCACTGAGGGGACGGGAGGATTGAAAGGGTTTTTGTAGCTTTTCAGCTAATTTGAGTCGAGCAGCAATCTTAATTAGTCTGTAATTGCACTGAATAAAAGACTGTTGTTGGCATTTTCTTGTTATCTTTTAATTACTGGCAGGTTTCTTTTGCTAAACTGGTTTAATTAAACAGCAGTGAGTGATGTACAGAGGACACATGGCTGAGCGTTGTCACACTAATCACTAAATTACACTCAGCTGTCCGTTACAGGCCAGTGGAGAAAGTAACTGAGTACATTTACTCAAGAACTGGACTTAAGTACATTTCTCGTGCAATGGGGTCCTCTGATGTGACTTTATAATTCTACACCACTACATTTCAGAATATGAAATAATATATAAATATAAGCGACAATAAGAATTGTGGACCCTGTGCAGGACAGGTTGTAGGCTAAAAATGTCATATCAAGATAATTCCCCTAAATTAATCACAATAATCATACTTCATCAAAGTGTCAGGACTAAGCAGTTACATAATATTGATTAGATTTAACAATCTACATGTTGTTGAGCTGTATTACAATGAGGTATATCCAAGAGGTGCTATAAATATTTGCTAATTAGAGACTTTTTTCCTGTTTTATAATATTTATGTGATGAATGTAGATTTTTTTCATGGACATGGTCCTTTAAATTTCACAATATGTCAGATTAAAGTCATTAGAGTGTCTTTTGAAATATGAATGAATGTCTGAGGAAGACTTTAAAAATCCTGGAAAGTTTGGCAGCTCATGAGTACTTAAACATATTTTTATATAAACATACAAGTCAGGTATATCTTAACATAAAAAAACTGATAAAAGTTGTCATTTCTGAACAGTGGAGCAGATGAGTCACATTTTTATAGTAAAGCTAAACATTCTCAAACATTTCTTTTGGATTAGCAAAATCTTACTGAGGTAACTGGGACCAAAATGTGGCTAAACCAGTGTTATAGTACATAATATCAGGATAAATTAAGCTGTAGTAAAAATAGAGCTGTAATTTCAGAGAGAAATATTGTACTTTTTATTCCAAAACTGTAAACTATTATCAACAAATGAAATAATACGTACATCAATCTTTTAATAGTCCAGTAACATAATAAACATGATTCTGAAATGGACCATTCTGCATAATAAGGACTTTAACATTTTTGTATTCTGAGCAAATTTTAATACTTATTCTTTTACTTAAGTAAAAGAAGGCCTTTTACTTATAACAGAGTAATTCTACACTGTGGTTTGGTGTTTTTTACTCAAGTAAAACAACTGAATACTTCTCCCATCATTTTTACTGAGAATGAGGTAAATGTGCATAAATACAGTGAATAAAGTTGAAGTTACCACTGGGATGCTTCCTCTTTTCTCAGTGGAGGAGACACGATTGTGCGTCCTGCCCAGCAGAGCCTCCAGTGCTTCGATCTGTTCAGCAAAGGTTGGATCACAAAAACAAAACAAGACAGAAACATGAGGCCTGAGGAGAACGTCAGAGCTCTCTGCATCTCAACCTCTGAAACTCTTAAATATCCCCCGAAAGGATTCTTTCAATTTATAAAGTCTGCATTAAAGCTTAATTACCCAAGATGCTGTGCTCTTTAGAGCAGCATCATTCAATCATATGGAAATTTTCTGCGTGTCTAGAGCATCATTTTATACACAGCTTATACAGAAAATTCAGCCTGATATATTTGGTAAATTTAGAAATGTCTCCAGTAGAGTTCTGTGGGTCTGAACATGGATCAGCTGCACAGCGTGAGGGCTTGTTAGAGTTTAGGAGGTGAAACCGTGTCGCAAATAAGGTTAATAAACTCTGAGCTCACTTTTAACAACCATCACACACTTATGAAACAACAATAATCAAAAGTATATCCAAAAATAATTGGGTAAGAGCTCCGTATTGTCACGCCATGGTTATGTTGGATGTGAAAACAAACAAACTGGACTCCCTGACAAAAGCTTGCTGCTGAAATGCGTCAGAGTTGTTTTAGTGTTTTAAGGAGTAACATGACCACGCTGTGATAATAAGAGCCTTTAAATTGTTTGAAATGTGATTTTTATCTAACAATACAAAATGTTTTCACAAAAAAAATCCATGTATCATTCTTATAAAGACCAAACAAAGCCAAAGTTTGACTCTGTTACGTTTGTTGTGCATCTCTTAAAGTGATTGTATAATGCAATATAGTGTCCTGACTTTAAGAGGTTAACATTTGCTTATTTCATGAAATCCAAATAAAAGAACAAGAGAACTGGATTGGCCTGCAAACAAAGGATGAAGTCAGGTATTTTGGGGCACTTTTTGGTAGATTACCAAGAAAACCACCTAAAAGTCTGATGATCAGTGTTACATTTAGAACTTGTTAAGGATTTGTACCATATCTCGATGCAGAATCTACGCTACCAAGAAAAATAATTTGAAAAAACTTTGGACCTTCAAACACATCAAGAACTCAAACTCTGTCACTGTGATGACATAAATCATCTTACCTGAAAAAAATCAATTTGATCTGAGTATTAAAGTAAAGTAAATACCTGCCTGGACTGATCTTTTTAATCTGGCTTTTAATTTTTAATTATTTTTTAAACAAATTATATCATTAGTCTTTTAAGCTTCAGTCATTGGTTTTTAGATTATTTTCATCCTTGGTGTTTCCTTTACTTTATTCTACTGAATTTTGCATTTTAAAAAAAAACATTTTATTGTTTTAATGTTGTCATTTTTCTTCGTATAAATTGTTTGTTGAGTTGAGTTGATGTCCATGATGACCTGACTTCACCCTGTCACACATTTATCTGCAGCTTACAGTCTGTCTGTTAGTGAGAACTAAATCCTGCAGCTCTAAACAGTTAAATTATTCTAGGAAAAAAAGTTTTATGTCTGGAGTTCTGCAGGTACTGACCAGGTCTCTGTCTGCGGCTGGCTCGGGTTTGTCCACTTCAAAGTCCTCTGCGGAGACTTCCTGGGACGTCTGGCCGTGACACATGACGGACAGCAGGCCGACAAACAGCAGCCCGCGGAGCATCCCGGAGCTCTCCATGGTGCTGGTCCCGGTGAGGAGGAGGAGGAGGAGGAAGAGGAGGAGGAGGAGGCAGCAGATGAGGAGCAGAGGGTCGCAGCAGCAGGTCCACACAGGAGCTTCTCCCTCCACCCGCCGGACCTTCTCCTCTCTTATACCGACTCCTGTAGCCCCGCCCGAGAGGCCACTGCGGGATCAACACGCAGGAGGGGATGTGGGCAGAGATGTCACGGGTGGAGGGATGAAGAATAAATCCAACCGAAACTCCTCACGTCTTTGTTGTTGTTGTTGTTATAACTTACAAAAAGTCCACAAACATATAAACTGCGTGATTTCCAACTCTCCACAAAACGTATGAAGTCACATCAGGAAACATCTGTCCTCCACAAGTCCACATCACACACAGAAGCGACCTGGTCACATGATATTCTGTCACGTAGGGGAGAGTGGGGGCGGTTGCAACACTTTTTTTTTTGCGTTTATCTCTATTACTCAGAGACTGTTTGGACTACAGCAACCAAATCTGTATATATTAATCTTACGTGTGTTTTATAATTAACCATGTAAAGATGATTACATGAGGAAGAAGTCAGATGTTGCAACTTACCCCAACCCTGGCAACAGCTGCAGCACAATCAGGGAACAGCTGCAACATATTAACAGTACATTAAACACTGACCCTGACACATGCTAACCATGTCACTTAATCAACAAAACAAAGTTTGGATTAATTAATTTTAAAAAATGTTGGGATAGTGTTCTGTCTTCCTGGTGGAGGGAAGGTCTAACTGAGCATGTGCAGCATGAATGTCATCACTCTAACACGTTTCTGATTCGAAGAATAAGACTTGTTGCAACTGTTCTTTGTCACAACTGTCCCCAGTACACCCTGAATTAGGGAGGACTTAAATGCTTTTTTAAAACAGGTTTTTACTCCTTAGAAAAACCCTTAAACTACAAAAAAACAAACAAAAACAAATTAAAACACTTGCTTTCTTATCTGCTCAAAATCCCACTAAAATTTTTACTTTTTTTTTTTTTTTACAGTTTCCTTCATAACTTGCAGATTATTTGACATATATTAGTCTTCTTTTGAAATAAGGAACATATATGTGTCCATTAAGTAATAATACAATTGGTGTATTTTCATAATATCAAAAGCTGCATCCTGGTCTGAAAGTGACTCCACCCATGGCATAGTTTTGAAAAATGCTAAAAAGAGTGCAAGATGTTGAGGATGTGGGCTGGGTCAGAGAGCACAGGACAACCACTGTAAGGGGCGTGGCTCCACTTTAAGGGGCGTGGTCATGACAGAGAGGGATCACCGCTTGGCTAGTAGTCTGAGTTAATACCAACCATGAGCACATGGTCAGAGAGAAACACTGGAAACAGAGAAGCACTGGAGTTTGACAGGCAGCAGAAGCATGTTTGAACATTTTTGAAAAAGTGTGTTGTATCTGTGTAATGCTAGCTGAGCTAATGCTAGTGGCTCAGAGAGGCTGCTCTCTCCATTGTGTGTGTGTGTGTGTGTGTGTGTGTGTGTGTGTGTGTGTGTGTGCGTGTGAGTGTGTCTCCGGTTTGTGTGTTTGTCTGCAGGGGAGCATCAATGCAGCATAGCCCTGCTGTTGCAGTCTGGTGCTGCTTCTATAGTCATCAAAAGCTGCAAAATATAAAAATATTAAGTTGATGGCTTTATTGTGTTGAGTCACACTAACTCAAATGCTCTCGTGTGCAAAGAAACAAACTAATAAAAGTGAAATTGATTTTGCAGGATTGTGTTTTTGCCTTTGGGCTCGCTGAGGTTTAAACCTCCTCACTGCTGCAGACTTGACTAATCAAACGAGCCGCTGTGATAATTGCTAACATCAATCTTTTACAAGCACAGTTCACAAAAACAAGGTTATCACTGCACTGAATAAGCATGAAAACA
The DNA here is from genome assembly GCF_056507025.1 of Lutjanus erythropterus. Classification (NCBI taxonomy): domain Eukaryota; kingdom Metazoa; phylum Chordata; class Actinopteri; order Lutjaniformes; family Lutjanidae; genus Lutjanus; species Lutjanus erythropterus. Next base: position 4,203,575 of record NC_139317.1, on the reverse strand, counting down.
GATGTGAAGCACCGCTCAAACACTCAACACAGTTACCATTCGATAAACTTTACTTGAGTCTTTCTGTTTTATAATTCATTTGGTGTCGTAGGAGCACCATAAAAACAAATAAATCTGTAAAACAAAGTAAATTTGGAAAATCTAAAAGGAATTAATAAAACAAATAAGTGCATAAAATGTGGAAATTTAAAGAGAAAAATGCAATAATGAAAAATATGGAAATTTAAGAAAGAATAACAGATCATTTTAATTTATTTTGATAATTTATTTTCTCATTAATTTCATAATTATCCATTTCAAATACATATTTATTTATTACATATCATTCTATTTTTCATTTTTTTATATTAATTTATTTAATTTGAATATAATATCATCATTTATTATGTCATTACTTATTTTAATCCTTTTATTTTTTACTGTTTTTCACTTTCAGTTGGGTTACTCAGCGCCCAAAGCTGATCGATTGACAGCTCAGCACTTCAGGGAAAACCAAAAGCAACAGGAAAAATAATAAATAATAACTAAAAATAAAGGGACAAAATCAATAAATGACATTATATAAAAACAAACACAAATCTGATAAATAAATATATTTTAAAAATAGAAATAAATATATACAGGAATAAATGAAAATGCTAAAAAATATTCTTTTACATTTTATTTGTTTAAATATTTCCGCCTTTATTCTATTCTTTCTTTTATATTTTTCTCTTTTAATTTCATTGTTTTATTTCTGTCACAGATTATTCTTTTTTTATTGCACTCCACAGTTTTTACCCTCTGCAGCACATTCACTTACATTTTTCTGTTATAATTTACTTTTTAATGTAACATCTTACTTGTTATTCTATTAAGTACTACTACTTTCTATTTACTCCTTGTACACTTTATATTTTATATTTCACTTTATATTTAATACTCTGTTGTTTTTTATTCTCATGTTAATTTTTGACCAATCTCCGGCCAAATAATTTCCTTCAGGATTCATAAAATAATCTCATTTTATCTTATATTATCTTAAAGATAACAAAGTAAATACAATTAAATTAAGTTATATGAAGCTAATGTGCTATAAAAAAAAAGTGGACAGACCAAACCATATTCAGATATAATTACAATGAGTCTCCTAGCATGAGGACTTGAATATTGTATTTTAATATTTCACTTTATATTTAATATTCTATTGTTTTTATTCTTGTACTTTTGTAATTTTGGAGCAAGCACAGTGACCCACTGAAGGTCCCCGGACCCCAGCTTGGACACCTGCGTGCAGCGGACAGCAGGGGTCGCTGCGGTCGCAGTTTGTCCGCCTGGAGGCATCTGAGCTCCGTTTCCTGAAACGCATACTTCAGGATTAGGAAGAACACACCCAGTGACATCAGTGAGGTTTGAAGAAGAAGAAAAAGTCTGAAGCCAAACTGTGCAGAGGAGGAACAGGAGGGCCGAAAGGTCCGTCACGCTTTTCTTTCGCTTCTGAGACTCTTTTTTAACTCCGGAAAAGTTCTGGAACCAACGCGTCCGGACTGTGCGTAAAGTTTTAACTGCAGCGGAGCGCAGAGAGTCGCGTTTCTCACCAGAGGAGGAGGATGTCAACTTCAGACGAGGCGGACGGGCTCCGGCCGAGATATGGCTGTAAGTTCAGACTTTTTCTGCTCACCTTGAGATGCAGGCGGTTCGTGCTTCCCCTCACTGCCCAGAGAGGAGAGGCTGCTCCGGACCTCAGCTCACAATCTGACCATGCAAACGCCCCCAAAACTTCAGAAAAGTCTCTTTTACTTGTAGAGAGAAGCCTCCCAGTCAGGTTTTATTTCTGACAGCATGCTTACAGCCTAATTATGACTTCCGCGTTTTTATAATAATGTATCGCAGAGTGGAGAGGGAGGGAGGCCTGCTGCCTTTAGAGTTCACACAACTTTTTACACACAGTGCGTACAAGTGAGTTTGTCCAATCAAAGTTTTTCCATACAGTTAGTTATTTATGCCACACGTTAAAAACAGGACAGAATATTAAAAGTTTCATGTTTGAGTTCTTCACAAACATGAAATTACCCAACAACCACCGCCCATAGATGCTTTACAATGACTCTCTGAATCATATGGGAGCAAATACTAAAGTAAATGTATGAATTAGACCTGGATTGTACAAGCTAACTTTTTTACTCTTTTTTTTACTAATAAAATATCAACATTATCAAATATGGAAAACAAGAAGTAGTTTGCTGAGCTGACACATCCTGATGGAGGCCGATTCAGTTACTTTTTTGGAGGGGACATGCAGTGCAGAGAGGCTGAGTCTGACCTTAAATTTAGGTATTTAAATGTGGAAAACTATGCACCTTTTAATTTATTTGGTACATTTTCTTAGTTTTCACAATTGGAGAAGAAACATTATGTACAAAAGCACAGAAAGTTTTGTACTCTGAAATTCCCTCTGCTTAAAACTTTTTAATGAAATTAATATCTCTGTGCTTAACAGCAGACATGACTGGGGATGAGTATCAGATACTACAGCCTCACTGCTTCCTGACTGGTCAGCACTGAAATGTTGATAAGCTCCTGGACAAAGTATTATTCATGTAAAGTTACAAAAAAAAAGTCTGACAGGACAAAATGTTCATAAGTGTGATCTTACTTTACTAAATTTACTACAATGCAACTAAATGCAATAAATGCAAAAAAAAAGGCAATAATAAAACGACTGCTGAGTCTTTTCACATCTTTTTATGTCTTTATTTCTTGCACCTAATTCTGTTGAATGGTATCAATAAAAGTGTTCATAAGTATCGCTGTCGATGGAAACATTTTTCTTTCCAAAGTTGCTTATTGTTGTTTGGAAAAAGTTTTCTCCGTGGTTAACTCAGCAAAGTTTAAAATAAAAGTTTAAATTTGCAGTAATCAATCACTGATTTAATGCAAGATTATTCCCTTCAACTGAAGGATTCTGAGATTTCTGATTTTTAAAGAGGAGGAAGTGGTGGGCTTCAGTTCATAAATCTTATTTTAGCCAAAAATAAAAAAAAAAGAAAGATTGCTGTGTGATTGCTGAAAAGTATAGTGTGAGGAAATATGTATGTAGAAATATGTAATTATAAGGAAAATTACATAATTTTGATGATTTGTAGGCACAACAGTTACATTATGGAGGGTTAAAAAAATGCTTTATTTTAATGTGACTTTGGTGTAAACCACACCCACTTCTGCTCTTCTATCCCAATACAGATACAGACTATTTTGTTGGTTGAGCAGATACAAATAACAACATCTCTGTGCACTAATATATAATACATGTATAAGACAAATTTAAAACTTATGATTAAGAATACATTTTTCCAGTTTTCATGGTACATGTGCTCAGTTTTTGTTGGAATCAGGATTTACCTGTCGATGTTTCCTTTGATCCTGTACAGGCTCACTTTTCCCTCCTCAGATGTGACAGGAGGCTCAAATGGAGCCTCTTTGTATTGCGCGCCTTCCCACCCCCCATCCCCCCCTCTCCTTAATTTGGGTTTTGGGGGGGGCACTTCTATGGGGAACATTGCTCTGCAGGCAGAATCACGGCCGGCTCCTGCACTCTGTGTAATCTCAGGGGAATCGCCCCATGAAGTCGCCTGCATTGTTTTTTGTTTTCAGTGTATGAATAAGCCTGCCATTTACAGACAAAGGCAAGCCCACATCATACAGTCCGACAGGCCTGAGCCACATTGAGCTCATGTGTTCACCGGTGAAACAGATGACTAATAAATGAGGCGGTTTCCTTTGTGAAACACCTTAGTCAGAGTATGGAGCTGAGGAGAGTCCAGGGAGCTGGATGGAAACTTTTCCTGCTTATGCAACCAGGAAAAAGTTTTAAACAGCTAAATCTAAAGAACAAAATAACATTCATATATTAAAGTGTAAATTCAGCAAGAGATCAAGAGTTTTCAAAGTCTCATTGTGTGTACGTTTTTGGCTCCAGCTGTCCTGGATGGCGTGGAGCGGCTCACAGCGGAGGAGATGGATGAGCGGCGGCAGCAGAACATGGCCTACGAGTACCTGTGTCACCTGGAGGAAGCCAAAAGGTAAGAGCTGGAAGACGGTTCACCTGCAAGCTGGCTGAACCTCTGCAGGGGCGAAAGAGGCCGTGTGTGCGGACAGTGGCTCCGATTCATGTCAGATTTTCTCACACTGCAGTGGATTCGTTATCAGTCAATCTGCAGATTATTTACTGACTATTTACAAATCCTCAACAAGTAAGAAGTTGGAACTATGAGTTTTTACTTGAAAAATTACGTAAAAGGTTAACAAAATTGATGCAGAGCAATTTTCCACCTGTCTTGCGGGTTTGGTCAGTTGATGGTGACTGAAATCTGCACCAAAGTTTGGGATTTTAGTCCACTTTGTCTTGCTTTTACTCTCCAGTTAAGTGCAGTTGACATCAGTGTGGTTATTTAAATCCTAATCAGGTTTTAGCTGCAGTTGAAGGCTTGTTTTACTCCTCTGTGATAAGATTCTGTGAGCTCTTTGTTTGGGCTGGTTGTTAAGCCTCAGTGTTTTTTGGTGCCGACTGTAACACAGAGCGTCAAAAACTTTAAAGTATTGAAAGTTGGCATCAAACATCGGGTCAGATTCATCTTGTTGATTTGTTCTTTGATCTGATGGTTCCACATTTAAAAAAACAACTCTGCCATTTTTAGAGCTGTGTTTGCTTATACAACATTTAAAAAAGCTCTCTGTCAGGACTGTTTTGTTTTTTTTTGCAGCTCTGCGCCTCTAGTTTTGGAATGCAGTTCACTTTCACACCAGTGTTGTACTGAAATAATTTACAGCAGCTGAGATCACGGCTCTGATCTTTATCATATTTTATGAAGAAAGTATTTTCTGGTTGTCCCTCTGCTCTGCCTGAACTCTTGGTGGTTTGAGTCTTGATGGACAGTTTACTAGTTGCCAAAGTAAATGCTAACTGGGCTAACCGTAGCTGCCATTAGCTAGTTAGCTCAGTTATGTGTGCAGCCAATGGTCCTAATAGCTGACTCTGCTTGGACTGGGAGTTTGGAGCACCATGGGAGTTTTGGTCTTTATACCGCTTGCACAGGAGCTTTGGGCTACTGGAAGGACAAGGTTTTCAGTGTCAAGGCCTCTGTGCCTCGGCTAGCGGTGTAAACACCAACCCTCACCTGCTGCTCCAAGCTCTCAGTTCTTGCAACATAAGCTGCACAGCTAACTAGCTAATGTCAGCTACAGTTAGCAGCAGTTAGCTGTTACTCTCGCAATAAGTGAAGCTGTCTGTTCATCAGGAAACTCCATGAATGACTGACTTATTTTATTCAGAAAATATTATGCAGTTTCACCCAAATCAGTAAAGAAAGTGGTGCTAATTCTGCCTCATATCTGCTCTGATAAACAGCAAGTCCAAACTACTGTAGCTGTTATTTACTGCTAGACCTGCACAAGTAGCTTTTAAAATTGATTAGCACACAAAGCAAATACCAAGCTAACTTTTTCTGAGCTGAAGACCATGAGTTGGTGGTGTGTGATGTAGTGTGGTAAAATATAACAGGCATTCTGCTTCTTTGGCTTTTTGTAAATGAAATTAGGATTTTTGTAGAAAAATAGTGTGGTGTCAGTGTGATGTCGACACTCAGGTATCGTACTGGTAACACTGGTCTTCTGGATAAAATGGAGTAACTATGGAGAACTATTTCCTGAAAGGTTTATGAGATAACTTTTTTCCCTGAACAAGACAATATAATATCAACAAAAACATTCATGTGGCGTGTAATGATGATGCATGCATGTGATGCATGTAACTAGATTTGCTGAGCTCATTGTACAGCAGATATAAAGAGTCGATATTTGATTGTACATTAGTGCATCAGCAAACTTCTAACTTCTGCTGTTAGTTGATACTGGAAATTTAGGGTGTAAGTTCAAGAAGTGTGTGATGTCTGTCTTACTCACATGTATCTTTGTGTGTGTGTGTGCGTGTGTGTGTGTGTGTGTGTGTGTGTGTGTGTGTGTGTGCGCACGCGCTGGCAGTTGTTTGAGCATGTTAACAGCTAGATGCGAGCGTGTTTAGTGACTCTGGAGTCGACCTCGCTCTGGGCTTGCAGATTCAAAAGAGGAAGGATTGTGCGAGACAGGAAGTGACTCAGTCCCTGTTGATTTTAGTATCTCCCGCTGTTGCCACAGAAACCCACAGTTGTCATAGCAACAGGTTCCGGTATGAGTTCGTGCTGCTGCGAGGTTGTGCACCATGATAAAAAAGCTGAGTGGCTGTGTGACGGCGGCGCGTGTGTTTGTTGTCCTACATCCCTCACCCTGCTCAGTTCGTCTTTCGTCTGTGATGTTCAGGAAGTTCCTGGAAGGATTTATGTTTTGTCTGAATGCATTGTTCCTCCACCTGACACCTCTGCCTCAGTTTGGGCTCCCCTTTAGTCCCCAGATGAACTTCAGGAAATGTCCCTGAACTTTTTATTTGTACAGTGTGGCTGTAGTCAGGTTGATCTTCTGCAAATATCTGTGTCTCGCAGAAAAATATACCACAGAATTCTGATGTAAAGCTGACCTTCACTTGCTGGGTTTTCGTTATTCTCCTCCTGTAGGTTCTTTATGCTCATGGCTCGACTTTTTCTGTCCAATTCCACCACATCACCGGTCTCAGGCAGTTTCATGACCGGGTTTCCCCAAAGAAATTTGCATGTCAGGGTAGAAGAGTTCAAAGGAAGAGTTTGCGTCTGCAGCTTTCTATGTGCTTAATGACCAAACATGGTCTTTTACCCAGTCACTGTGACGGGACACGTTGAATATTTTCATGTCTGAAACTAGTACAGTCCTGATTTTTCTTTTCTGAATGGATTATGGAGTTATTATAATTACTGAGAAGCTAATCACTATTGAGTTAACACGTTTTGGCTAATAAGTGGGCAAGTGTCTACTACTATACTAATCTTTAATACATGACTTTTATTCAACTTTTAAATTCCATTCATACTGATTAGATGCTTTCCTGTCTTTCCAACTATTCATAGTCCTTCACCTGCTTCTTCCAACAAATTCAAGCCAGAACTGCAGTTTTGTGTTGGCTTTTGAACAGAGCCGTAAAATCTTCCATATTTTTCCCATTATTTCCTTCAGTATGATTCAACTTTTAAAGCCAGCAATGCAGCTTAGATGGTAAAATCTGTTTCATAAATAAGTTTTATTAAATGAAATTGCGTCAAGCATGAAATAAAAATCCGACAGTGTGACCAGCAATTCAGTTCAGCGTCACTGTTTCAATAAACCCTAAAATATTTCATACATTATTGGTATTATTCAACTTTAAAGCCTGCAGTGCCATTTATCGTCAGCTTTTCAGCATCCAGCATTCACACAGCAGTTTCTTCAGACATGACTTTTTCTAGTTTAATTTTGACCTACAACTTTTAAAACAATTAAATCTCTTTTATAGATGTGTTGTATGAAATAAAATCAGATAATGTGACCAGCAGTGCAGTTTTTTCAACACATTCTTGCTGTTGTTCAACTTTTAATGCCAGCAGTGTGGTTTAGTTTTCAACCATCATTCATTATCAGGTAGATTACCTGTTATGTAATCGTGTTAATTATTTGTTTGCGTTGCTGCTGCAGTTCTCGTTCCCTAAACTGCTGCACCTCCTCGCTGTGAGCCTCCCGATTGGCTGACGAGGTCCCATCCTGTCACTGTTAGCCTCCCCATTGGCTAACAGGCCTGTTTGTCGTTTCTCCATCAGGCAGAGTTTCAGGTAGGCCGAGCTCCATGTGGGGAACACCTGAGCCTGCAGGGGAACGCAGGGAGAGCGTTGATGCTGTGTGTGGTATGATGGGAATGCCTCTGACAGGCGCACAGCAGGGTGTGAGAGTCGACCTGTGCGCCTTGTGGGGACAGCTGCAGGAATGCATTGTGGCTCTGTCACTGTTATAACACTACTACTGTCTGTCAGGAGGGTGTTTGAGCGTACAGAAGCCTCTCAGCGCAGATGCAAACTATGTGCTATTATCACTCTTATTTTCATGTTCCCATCGAATGCTGTGTGCACGTTATCACGCCATATTTGAATGCACAGTGACCTGTCCGTCCCTTTTGACTTCTCAAATAGTAGATGTGTGGTAGATGTCTTGTGCTTGTGAAGCTCGCTGTGGTTAAAACTGACACTATTTTGTTCACCGATTAAGCCGTTTTTAAATTTTTTGGATTATTGGACAATTTGTTTAATCAATTAAATCTTCAGATTGCTGGTTTTGACAAACCAAAAGTCCAAAACCAAAAGATTAATCAGTTTACAACGACTAAAAAAACAGAGAAAAGCAGCAAATTCTCATAGTAAAGGAGCTTCAATGAGCTAATTTTGGTCATTTCTACTTGATAATTGACACATCGATTATCATTTTCTTTTGGATTAGGTGACATTCTCTGCAACAAATTGAACAACAGCTACAACTACTTGATCGCTTAATCGGTTTGAGTAATTTTTTAAGAGACAAAAGTTTTTTTCAGGTTTCTTTTGTCCGACTGACATTAAACTGAATATCTTTGGGTTGTGGACAAAACAAGACATTTGAGGACGTTATCCTGGGCTTTGGAAAGTGATGATCAACAATTTTCATAATTTTCTGACAACTAATTGATTTAATCAAGAAAATGAATGAATGAAAATAATCATTAGTTGCAGCTCTACTTGGTTTTAGAGCCACAATTATTACTGTTTACTTTATTGATTAATCTGTTAGTTATCATTTCTGGATAGTTTGTTTAATCTATTGATATTTAAATGTGAATATTTTCTAGTTTCTTGACTCTTCTATGACAGTAAACTGAATATCTTTGGATTGTGGACAAAAAAAGACATTTGAGGACGTCATCTTGTGCTGTGGGAATCACTGTTCAAAAGAAAATGATCATCATTCTCTGTGAGCCTGCGCAATTCATCGAAATATTGTCAAGATTGCAACATGGCAAAGTGCGATATCCAAATTGCAGGAGCTGCAGACGGCGTTATAATGAAGTACTGTAGTGCTGCAGAGATGTCCTGGTCTTCAAATCTTGTTCTCCAAATGTAATCAAATTTATTTATTTGAAAATTATGATGCAAAAATGATCATTGCTACTAGTTTGTGAAGATTCTCACTTCCAGGTCATGGTGTTGCTACTAATTGTTAATTGTATTAGAATATCTGTCAAAATAATTATAAAATGAGCCCTAAACCTCTGCATTTCTTTCAACAAATTGAACTGCTTTCTCTTTATATGTTTGACAGTGTTTCTTTCCTGCTTTCACTCTTACACTGGCTGCTTCAGTCTCTCTGAGAATGCAGTTGGACGTGTTTTTGGGACGAGACTTATTGATCCGTGCTCGCTGCTAACTGAACTGTACATTCCCTCCTCAACACATCAGTGCGCAGCTGAACCGTTTCAGGTAGTTTCACCGTGGATTCGCTCATGATAAATGACACAGAGTTGAACGTTTGAAGTCAGGATGTCGTGACTGCTCAAACACGCCGTCCACATTTGTCTCGTCCTCGCTTCCTGTCCCTTCACTACGTGCAGCAAAGTGCAGCTGGTTGTAAATCACTCACTCAGCAGATGTTTCAGTGGGTGATGTAGTTGTTTTTGGGCGTAGCTTGTTTCCACAGGTGAACCAGATTCCTCCAAAGTCCAACTGCTGAGTGAAAGTGGAAGAGGAGCGTTTGATTTGTCTTTTTGGGAGGAGAGGAGAGTGTCAGTGATGGCACTGTGGTGTTAGATTCATATTTCAGGCTGATATTGAACCAATTACAAATTATTAGATATCTGTCTCCCTGAACAGACAAAGAAAACCTTCAATGCATTTAATCTTTGAGAAATGAACCGTTGCAAATTAATTCTTATCTCTGTAGTTTGATTGGACAGGTTTTTTCAGACTTATTGGAAAGCAAATGAAATTAAAAAAAGACAACTGATCCTGGCTGAGCTTCTCTGCTCTGCTGTGGAGGATTGTAACGGATATTTCGGGTGTGCTTGCTTTCAGTTTCAAGAGGTGATTAGTTGAAATGGGGGGGTGGGATTGTATACAACCTGTGTGTGATTGTTTGAGCTTGTGTGTCTCATGTTGCTGCCCTACCAGACCCACTGGTTCCAGTGATTCTCATAATCTCAGCTATTAGCATGATAATTAGCTGATCTAGAAGTTAAAACGTTGTCAAAAGTGTTTGGAGGGACGACGACAACTTTGAAAGTTCAGTATCTTGACAATAATTTTACTTTAAAAAGTTACTGATTAATCCTTTAAGAGCAATGCAATAAAACTGTCCTGTCATTGGATATGATCAAACATGATCAAAACAAAACATTATGTTAGTTTTATTCTCTTGCTATTTTTTGTATTTCACTGTGACCTCAGCACAACCATTTAATTTGAAGGTTTAACTGAAATTCAGGAGGTCTTGGGTGTTGAGGAGTGATCATTGGATGTAAAGGGGAGCAGCAGCAGTTAGGCTGGTCTGGGAGGATGAACTGAAGACCAGGCGGGGGTCCTGTCTCAGGTGTGTTGGATGAGTTGACCAGGTATGAGTAGTTAGAGGTGTGGTTGAAGAGAGGCCCTGCTCCCCAAACTTGAGTTAACTATTTAACTGGATTAGATTAGAATAGAGTATAATTTTACTGAAGGGCTGCACAATTAATCACTATATACAACTGCTATATATGTATATGTATATGTATATGTATGTATATATATATATATATATATATATATATATATAACCCCACAGAAAATATAACAGAGAAAAAAAAAGTCAGTGCAGACATTTTCTGATCTGCAGCATCAAAACACTGACCTGTACAAAGTAATATCAGCAGACGTTGTGTGTTTGTGTGTGTGTTTGTGTGTTTGTGTGTGTCGCGTTTCCCTCTGTCCTGCCCGCAGCAGTATTTCTGTAGGAGTCCTTGTTTAGACAGCAGTAAACAGTGTGAGGTAACGTAATGACGGGAGAGCTGAATGTTAAAGCAGAAGGATTTACTCCTGCACGAGTACCGGCCTGCTGCAGCATCACGATCCTCCCTCCTGTTCCTGCACACACTCTTCACTCACCACATCACTGCACATCTGTCAGACTCGTCCTCCCTCTGTCACTGTGGTGAGAAAATAAACAGAGAAGTAGTGACTTCTTTTTTTTTTCTCAGAGGGCGGTTCACACTTGGGTCTATTTACAGCGCACACACGTGCACACACACACACGCACACGCACATGCACACACACACACACACACACACACACACACACACACACACAGATGTTTTAGAGTTAGATTGGTGTCTAATTAGTGTTTTGTGTAATTTTTTTGAAATGACAGGGTTCTCATGAAAGTTTAAGGATTTGAGAAAAATGGGCACTTTTGAAAATGAATGGTCTTGGAAGTACTTCACTTTTTTTTTTTTTTTTTAAACAAAATGACTAAAATATACCATGACTCTCTCTTGAAACTTTTTCTTATTTGGTACAACTGTTGCAGCTTTAAAATGCTGTTTAAAGCTGCAGCTCTTTATCAATTTTTAATCAATCATTACATTAATCACCAACTACTTTTAGTGTATATTTTTAGAACAAAATTCTATGATTTCAGCCTCTCAAATGTGAATATTTTTTGGTTTCTTTACTCCTCTATGACAGTAAACTGAATATCTTTGGGTTGTGAGTAAAACAAGACATTTAAGGACGTCATCTTGGTCTTTGGGTCACACTAATTGACATTTTTCACCATTTTCTGACATTTGTAAACAAAATTATTAATCGATTAATCAAGTTACAAGTTGCTGCTGCTTTTACAGTTTTTCTGTTTCATTGAGTTTTGTGTCCAGCTGTGCTGTTGAACCCAGATGAAAGTTCTTAAAGCATGAAAATGTCACGTCATTAAATAGTTTAAACTCTATAAAACATGGATGGCAGATAATTTGTCACAGACTAAACAGAAGTTCTCATTTCTAGCCTAGTCCTGAAAGTAATAGATGGTTCTCTCTCTTTACATGTGTGAATCCAACATATGAACAGACACAACTTAAAAACTGTCTTTCTCTGTTGTGTTTTACAGCCTCTGCACTGATTTCCATGTTTAGGACTCAGATGTTTTTTTTCTGGGGCTGTCGGACTGTTTGTTCTAAGTAAAAACCGTAGTGAGATCGAGGTGATTGCATTTAGCTTTTGCATAATGCTTTTATTCAAATTCTTATTTTCATGCCACTGAGCAGACGGGTAAATTACTGGAAACATTTCTTTCACAGTGGCGGTATTTAACCTCAAACCTGATCACAACCGTGGTATGTTTGTGGGCAGCTGTGTGCCTCTTTGTCAGAGATGCTGTGACTTGACTTCATTCATTTTGACGCCACTTAACTCTTTGTTTATGTGTTGAAAAGAATTGGACGATGACTCTAAAGCAGAGTTGTAGTTTGATTAAGAAGGAAACAGAAGCCTGGAGGCGGGTTTGTGATGCTATTTGGGAATCTAGTTGTTTGGTTTTTGCTCATTCTGCAAAAAGATGAGAAAAAAACAATTTTTTCTGTATTTGTGATGTATAACTTTTGTTAAATGTCTCTGCAGAGATTTAACTTTCATAGTAATGCAAAAGGTTTCAAGAACATTTTATTTTCCTGTCTTGTGCACAACAAGGGCTTTTTCAGAGGTCATGTCTGAAACAGAGCTGCAGTGATTAATCAAATAATCGATTTTTATAATTGATTATTAAATTAATAGGCAACCATTTTAGTACTTGATTAATTGGTTTGAGTATTTTTTTAAAAGAAAAAAATCAAAATTCTCCTTCCAGCCTCTTTTCAGGAATATTTTCTTTACTCCTCTATAATAATATTCTAAACAGTGATCAACACATTTTCAGACATTTTAAAGGTTTAAGGGTTAATGGAGACAAAACGTAGAATTACAAAACAAAACATTTTTTTAAGAGGTTGCGATCCTCAGCTGACACTGAAGAATGATCGGCATTCACTCTGAGACGAGGTTGTTACGGTTGGACAAAAGACAAATCACAGAGGTATTTTTATTGGGTTACATCACTGACAGTTGACAGTTGAGAGTGAGATGACAAACTGCACCTGCTTTGTTTTTTATGTATCTCAAAGTCATTCGAGTTCTTTGGGTCACATTTTCCAGAATGCATTCAAGATCAGACTAGTTAGATTAATTTAGCTTCTCCTTTACCGTTACAAGCAGTAGAGTTGAATTACTGGTAATCAGTAGGTGATCAGAGGGAAGATCTCGTCTTTTTGTTATTATAATGACCAGAAGACATCCCCCTCATTAACCTGCCGTCCCCTGTCTTCATCCCCGAGTAGCAGAGAGAGTTCAGGGACAGAGGGTTCGTTTAGTTGAATGTGTCAGTCTAGTTTGTCTGACTCATTGATCGTTTATCCACCTACGAATCTGTGGCCCCGACTGTGGCTCTGAAATTTCAGTTACTGAGCTAAACTGTGTGTTGATAAATCCATGGTGCTGCAGATGGAACCAAAAGAGTGAAAAATTAAAAAAGAGGAAAAGCTTTTTTTTTTAATCTTATTAATATTTAATAATTAATCAATTGCTAGTGTTTTCAAATATCAATTAAGGAAAATGCACATTATTTGCAGCCACAGGACGATTTATACAGTGAATTATTACGGTGGGTGATGATGCAAACAGCAGCTGGTTTCCTCACCATTATAAGACCTGAGTGCAGCATCTATGCATTTTGTTATAGTGCCTAAACTGAATACACAGAAAAAAATATGCTGAGACACATTTTGCTCTCATTTCTGATCACACTGCTGAATATTCTTAAGAATCAAAAGCTTGTTGCTCTGTGAAAGAGTGCACTTGCATTATTACGCTTTTATTATGTTAGGCATAAAATGGTTTTAAAATTGCAGTAATATCATTTATCATTGTCCAACAAAAGTAGTTATCTTGGCAGGCTCAGTCCCAGCTTTTACTGAGAATTATCACCATACTCTCCTCTGTTTTCTTTGGAAAAATACCTGCAGACACTTTTTAACATTTGTGCCTGTGTGTTTGTGTCTTGGAGACTATTGTAAATCCTAAATCGAAGACAGCTTCTCCAAACATCAAGTTTTTTTGCTAGTTCTGCCAGCTGGAGACAGACACAGAAAAGCTGTGCAAACTTATCACCATTAAATAAGTTGTGACATGATAACCAAAGTTTCAACACTAAACTTGCATCACTGCTTTTTTTTTTTCAAGTACAGGAGCTCCCTGGATTGTGCAGCGTCTCCATGTTTTAATCCTCCCTCGAGAGAAGCTGTTTGTGTAGAGAAGGAGAGATAATCCATCACAGCAAACAGAGAGATAATCTCTGTTTTATCTTTAATCCATCGTGCAGAGTCGAGTGTTGTCACATCAGTGCTTCTGCATTAGAATACACGGCTCCAGCCCTGCTTCAAGTCTGTCATCTGACACCCACCAAAACCAAACGACATCTTCCAAGAAATAATCCCTGTCACTTTATGAACTTTACTGTCGCAGCAGTTTTTTTTAAGGTGCAAAATGTCTTTCTACATCACTTTAAACTTCTTCTCAGTCTCACCATCCACCGAAGGACCGGCCCAGTTCCTCCTGAAGCTTTGGCCAATCGTCTGTAATTTCCTGTTTTCAAATAGTTTCCAAACACTCTTGTGTATAGCCGCTGCTGCAATGAATATTATGTAATGTCGCACCCGGACATAGTGTTGCTACGAGGAGAACAATGGCACAAGAGTGATGTGTTCAGACCTTTTCATGGCGATACGTCCGTCCTCAGATGACTGATCCTGATGGCTGCACTCACCCTCTGACTTCCTGTAAACATTTCTGTTTATTTTCATAAGAGCTGAACTGATTAATCAATTATTTTGTTTACAAAAACAATCAGTTGACTGTGTAGCTTATACAAATTAAACAAATAATGAAAGATCAGTCTAAGATTGTGACTAAATGTTAAACTAAGCCAGTCTTGGTTGCAGTTTGAGCTTCATTCTGACAACGTCCCGACGGCCCATTATTCTGTAGTCCAAAAAATTACCCATAGGTCTGAAAACCCATTTGTCCGATGGACCATTATCCTGAAAACAAAAGCCCACTGCTCTGAAGGCCTGTTGTTCTGAAAATACACATTCTACCTCGAGTTTTTTACCCTTAATATCTTGACATACTGAATTTTTTTTTTGGCCAACCCGGAAGTCAGCATCATTCTGGATCGCTACACAAATAAGCCAGTTGGATTTTTCTGTTGGATTTTGGATCAGTGCAGAAAAAAACTCTGTGGTGAAAGAAACTTTTGTTTAGTAAGATAATCTACATAATCTTTATGATTTTTAAAACAGAAATGCGTTCGCTAGAAGTAAAATATTAGGATATAATCTAACTATACCACAGCTGCATGATTTCATGTCACCATGACGAAGTGACTCATATTCAGCGTGATGATGTAGTCATGACTTCTGTAGTCTCATTTAGTCACTTGGTAGCAACCACCTTTTGTTAGACTCATAAAAGCTTCAAAACTCATGAATGGAGTATTTAATTACATATTTTATGTCGTACATCAAAACGTGAAAATCTCTGAAGTGTGTGTTAATCACAGACCTTGTTTTATGTTAGATGAGGAAAAACCATTTTAAAAAAATCCCTTTGAGATGAGAGAACCATAAGTCCCAATATGCAAACTCATAACGGGCTGTTGGACAAATGGGCTCTCAGTTCAGTGGGGCATTTTTTCAAATAATGGCCTGTTGAAACAATGGCATGACACCATTCTACATTTGCATATCAATATGCATTAGCATTAGCATGCTAACGGGAACTTGGTCATTACTTTTAAAAGTAGTGTATCATGACATGAAGTCAGTCGTTGGTGACCATGACTGTACACTACATTTATTAACAGTTTTTGTGATCAGTTATTTATTGTTTATTTAAAATCTAATCTCTTTCTGATTGTTTAATCAAAATCTAACAGTTCCATAGTTTCCTTTCCACCCAGCCCACCACACCCCCATCCTCTAATCCTGGCATGGTGAACCACAGCAGTGGAGCTGCCAGTATTAGTTACTTAATCAAACAGTTGATTACGAAAAAATTGCCAACCACCTTGACAATTGATTGATCAAACATTGTCCAATCAGAGATGTCAAGCATCTGTTAGCTCCAGCTTCTTAAGTCTGAGAATTTGCTGCCCTTCTTTGTCATCTGTGATAACAAATGAATAACCAAATTACCATACCAGCACCAATACCAGTACTCTTAAAGTGATACTGATACCAATAAAGTACTTCATTTTCTACCTTTTTTTTTTTTCCTACTTTATTTGATACCCGTCATATGAATGGAAGCATTCATGAAATAATCCCTAATGGGCGTGGTGTAGTCATACTTCTGAATGTATGAACTGCCAACTCTGTCAAATAAACCGCCCTCGACCTCACCTCTACAAACAGACTGTATGGGTTGTAGCTGCTGCAGCAGTGGACCAATCAAATGTTTCAATGAGTCGAAGAATGCTGGTGATGATTGGCTGCATGCAAAACCATACAAATAATATTATTTTTCTAGATCTGGTTACAAAAAAAGATCAAATTGTTTGATAGGAGAGGTTTCGATGCTGCTTGGCACTAGGTTTTTTCAGTCAATATGTTAAAGGTGCTTGTGTACTAGAACTGAACCCTAGTTCATCCAGTATTTGTCAAGATATTTCTGGACCAGCAGACAGAAACAACATGGATATAAAGTGGGTTAAAGGTCTGATTCTCACCCTCACTGACAGGGAGCAACACAGTCATAATCACTCAGAAATTACTAACATACTGTAGAGAAACTGTAATCTTGTGGACTGTGTTTAAGTCGCCATTATTATGCTCTGAATGCACCTTTGAGGTCCGCGTCCTCACTGCTGAATGCAGGTTTTGTTGCTGTGTAAATGTTACCTGCTGAGGCTTTCCCAGAAAACAGGCCTGAGTCACCGCCCAGCAGCGAGCGGTTGAGAATGTGGGAATGAAAAGGGAATGAAAGGGAGAGGGATCAGCGCTCCATAAAGGCCCTGCAGGAACCGTCCCAGTCCCACCCCTCCTCCTCCCCCCCTCCTCCCCTCCTCCACCCCTCCTCTCACCTGGCCGTCTGTGAAACCCGAGGCGGCAAGTTACTCTTCTGGCTTTGGGTATCCGTCCCAGCCCGGGAACGGTCTGTGAGTCCTGCACGGTGATGGAACCTGTCAGTCGTGGAGAGCTAAGCTGACGCAGCAGTTTCATCTGACTGACTATCACCCCCCCCCCCCCCCCCCATCCTCACCCTCACCCCACCCCCGCCTCCTCCTCATGGTCACCTCAGCCCTGCAGGGTTTTCTGTTATTACAACTTTCTACGTCAGCCCTCAGCTGGTATTTGCACTCAGATAACCTCGGCTCTGTGGACAGTCATGTCTCAGACGCTCGGGTCAGATGTGACGGGTAATTGACCTCAGAAGGAGGCTCCCAGCTCCACAACGGGTCAAAGGTCACAACTATTAATACTGCTGTGCTGCTGCTTTTATTTCAGGGAAATGGAACCTTATAGAAACTAGAACATGGATTAAAATATTAAAATATGATATATTACATTTTCTGACAATAACTAAAAAATTTCTATACTCTTTCATACATTATATATCAACCATTAGTGTAATATTTTTGATGGAAAATGATCTAAATGGTCATATTTTAAATATGCATGTTCAACAGCCTGGTTATATTTCAATTTATGACTTAATTTCCATTTTTCTTTTATGATGGAAGCAGCTTTCTTGTTAGCACTGACATTTAACTCTCTTCATTTTTCTTGAGATTTTCTGATAACATTTTTTCCTTCCTGATCCAGATTCCATTCATACCTTAACTTTTATGAACCATGATATTGGATTTGAGCAGACACTTGTGTGCTCATCAATACCCAGTCCAGCATTTTAGGCATTTCCTGTACTGGTACCCTGCTTATTTTTGCTTCATGTTTATTGAAGCAAGACGTGATCTAATCCGATTTCACATCCTCATTTATCTATTTTTGTTTTGTTTTTGTCTGACCAGGAGTCTAAAAATGATCACAAGATGTTCAGTTTGACCCACATGAAACGGACAAAATCAGCAAATATTCAAATTTTGAGGAGCTGGTGTCTGTCAATGTCAGACATTTTTAATTGATAAATTCCCTTTTGTGAACCCATAAAATACAGAAATGACTTTTTCCCCCAGTGTTGTTTGAGTAATTTTAAAGCCTTAAGAGGTAAATCATAAGAGAGTTTTTAAATTCGTGTCCTGTCAGTCCTCTCAAAATGCAACAGTTAATCGATTATTAATTGCCAACTATTTTGATAATCAGTTGATTGTTTTAAGTCTTTTTTTTTTTTTAAGAAAAAATGTCCTGATTATTTATTAGAATGTGAATATATTCTTGTTTCTTTAGTCTCCATGACAGTAAACTGAGTATCTTTGGGATGTGGACAAAACAAGACATGTGAGGACGTCACCCTGGGATTTGGGAATCAGGGATGGACCAAACAACTAATCGATTAATCAAGAAAATCATCCATAGATTAATTGATAATGAAAATGTTGTTAGTTGCAGCCCCGGTCTGACTGATTTAAACTTTTATTTGATTAGCAAAATTGTTGAGTGACATGTAGGGGTGTGTAACATGGTGAAAAAAAAATCACAAACAAATAAATGTTCTTACATCTGGAGAAGAAGATTTTAGATCAGTGTTTCTGTATTATGAGAATGTACTTAATTATGATACCGTTCTGTCGCACATTTGACCTTTTTATTTAAAAAAAAAGTTGCAGCAAAAATTGTCCAGCCCTACTAGACATTTTTTCAGTGAGGTAATTTATAATCAGCTAATTTTTTCAGCACTAACTTTCGTTAATTCCCAGCAGCTGTGGTCAGAAAGGCTTAATGATGCAGATGTACATTAAGATTCTGTACAGTTGATGAACTAAACGTGAGCTCATAATGTTAGTTTTTCTCACAAGCTTTCAATAAACGTACACAAAGAGGTCAGTGTGATGAGCTGTGAAGTGTGTGGCAGTGTACAGTCCAGGCCCGGTTGTTTATTTCCCCCACTTTAACCCAGTAAGCCGGGATCTCACACAGTGACACAGTGAGGACAGTGTCCGTCCAGCTGCTATCAGCTTGTTTTGAGTGCCGGTGCTGAGAGGACGAGGTCAGTTGGTGCACAGATTCCAGCGTTGCAGCAAAGCATGTAATGGACATTTTGGCTCTCGCTCATCTTTTTTTTTTTGTGTTCCCTCCTGTCATTTTTTCTCTCCTTGTTTTCTTCCATTCTTTCTTTGTGCTGTGTCACTGTGGTCGTGAAGCGCCGGTTTAGATTGAGGATGTGATTCTGGATTCTGGCTTGTTGCTTCCTATAATGTCAGAGATTGTCTTTATGATTCAACACAAACTTTTCTTAAAGCTCAGTCTTTAATTAGACTCCAGTCTGTTTTCACAATGGCAGAGGTGGGTGATTGACAGGAAACAGAAAACACAACAGGGAGGAATGAAAACACGTTAAAGACAAAGTGATGGAAAAAAAAAAAGAAGATTCTGTAAGTTATTATAATGAGAAACTTTTACAAAAAAAGACTTGATGACTTAGTATCTCAAAATACTGACTTTGTATTGAATGGTAATGAGCAACTTTCACAAAATAATGACTTGATTTGCAAAATAATGACCATCTCAAAATATTAGCACAACATGATGACTTGATACTTCAAAATAATGTGAAGACTTATCAAATTAATGACTTAATAACACATAATAATGAGTTACTTTAACAAAATAATGACTTAGTTTCACCTAATAATGACTTAGCATCATAAATAATTATTTAGTATCTCAAAATAATGACTTTGTGTAATAAATAATGACTTAATACCTCAAAATAATGAGAAATTTCCTCAAAGTAATGACTTATTTATCTTGAAATAATGAGAAGCTTTCTCCATAAAAGTAGTTGCTATCTGAAAAAAGTTAATTATTTTTGAGATATTAAGTCTTGATTTTAAAAAAGTTTTAAAGATACTACGATAAGTTATTCTCTCAAGATAAGTGCATCATTATTTTGATGAAGTTTTTCATTATAATGAAAGCTTCCTGTGCTTCCACAGGGAGGTGTGTGTGTGTGTGTGTGTGTGTGTGTGTGTGTGTTTGTGTGTGTGTGTTTGTGTGTGTGTGTGTGTTAATAGTATCTCTGTTCCTTGACACCGTGCTAATGTCAGATAAGGCTTCCCACACATGATTTGCCTTTCCAGCTCTTCTGTGCTTCCTCTCTGCTTTTCAGTCACAGATGTATTTATAATGCCGGGGACAGTACAGAACACGCCATTGTTGAAAAGTACAGAATAATTGTTCATGTTGGAGCGACGTTGTCATCACTCAAAGCTTTTCTCATTTTCCACGACACTTCAGTCCCTCTGTTGTCTGAAAATAGCCCGATGTTTGGCCTTGTACAGCGAGGCCTGTTGTTTTATGTGTTTCTGGTCAGATTTACATTATGAAGGCCGTTTACATGAACGTCACACCAGGGTTTTTCCTGGGTTTAACTGAAGGCTTACATGGTGGGTGGGGTTCATGCGTTGCCTGAGCCTCTGTTGAAGGTTTGAGGCATGAGGCTGCTCACCTGAAGGTTCACCATGTTAAACTGATCTCTGACAGAAAACTAGCTAACCAGGGTTTACATTGACCGTTATTTGCATCATAGAATAATATTTTCTGACTAAACCAGAAAAATAATCATCACAGCTTCCCAAAACTCAAGGTGCCATCTTTAAATTTCTTGTTTTGTCTGATAAACTCTCCAGAAGAAATTCAACTGACAACCGAACTACAGAGAAAAGCAGCAAATTCACATTTTGTACAAAAAAACTGTTAGTCAACTAAATGTGTCAGCACTGTAATTATCTACCTCCAGCTCCTTTGCAATAAAAGACATAATTGGTGGAAGGTTTTTATTGTGAAACAGCAACAGGAAGTGCTGAGTGAATCGTAATTGCACGAACACATTAGTGGTAATAGTTAATTAAAGTCACTTAAAGCCTTTATATGTTTCTGCGTAAACTTATTTAAACAGCAGTGTAGATTTAGTGGATTGTTTTCTGTAGTCCAGCATGATGTGCAATATAGTCTGCAGCATTTTTATTCTTGATGCCGCAGTCTGCTGTTTGTTTGTGAAACGCCACCTTCCATCTGGTTTCTCTGATGGTGAATTAAGCAAACAGAATGACATCAAACTTTGTGTTGATGTTTAATTAAAATGCATGACTGAGCAGAATCCTGGGTGTGTAATTCCAGTTTTGCTATGGCCTGCTATTTGCTTAATGCGGTTTAAGGTCATCTGACTAATAAGCTGACTTGACAATTTCCATATTCACAGCATTACTCTCTTGTTAGGGTGGTTTTGGTCACTTGAAACTCAAAATACTTGTAGGCTAAAATCTAGATAAATTTAGTTTATGGTGTGACCTGGGTGTTTTAAAGGGTCAGCTCAGATTCTCTGCAGTCAAGGAATTAAAGTCATTTATTATCATTTCACAACACAGGGTTGTATTAACTACTAAATTAGAGTTGTAGTTCCTCCAGGACACACATAATACAACATATCTACAGAAAATTAATTAAATTCAGAATGGAGTCGGATAAAATCTAAAATATATATAGTTATTTGCATACTTCAAAATTGTTCTTTGTTTAAAACACTAAGTCTGCCTCCCCTCTTCCTATTGGTCTCTTGCATGCTGCATCCTGTCAGCTCGGATCCACCTGTTAAGCGCAACAGCTTGAACTGTGATGTTGTGGAGCTGGTCTCTGTAGGATGTGGCAGTCTCTGTTTCGTTTTCCCGACCGAACATTAGCCAGAGGCTGCTTTAAGTCCCTGCTGGAGCTTGGCTCTCATCCCTGCTCTCCTCCTCCCCTCCTCCTGCGGTGGTCTGCGGTGGTGCATCCTGCTGATCTGATCTGATCTGCATTGTTGTCTCATTGTCTCAAGGTCTTGCTTCCTTTTCCAGTGCCTGTCATAGACGATACTGGTTTCAGCAATAAATCAGAAAAAACTAACAGTTTAAAAGAGAAAATTAGCAAAGTTTAAAGGAGCTAGCAGCTGCTAATTAACCAATCAAGTCAACGGTAAAATGATTGTTTTAGCCAAAGGACTCTGGTCGCTTTGTCTCACAAAACAGCAGAAAAAGCTGCCTTACAGCAAAGTAAACCAGTGAAAATATTCTAAATATATCGCACACTTCAACTGATATTGATTATTTTAGATGTCTAAAATACATTTTGCTGCTGACCCTGTCCTCAGCAGTACATTGCTTAGCTTCCTACACCAGTACTCCTGCTGCTTCTCTAAATTTGGGGCAGTAATACACCGGCTATGCACCTCAAACAACCCCACTTCAGATAATCTGAACCGTCCCTTTAAATGCTGTTGAAATATCCTCTCAAACACATTCAGACGGTTTTAGATCTGCTCTTCTGTTATCTGCAAATCACTAAATCAACTCTCAGCTCAGGCTGATTATATTAAAGTGGTCTTTGTAGGTCTTTTTCTATCACTGAAATATGCTGGATGGTTTAATATAAGACACGTCAGCTAGCGGCACATTAGACACAAAGTGTCATTGTTTCTTTACAGCCCTGACCCAGCTCTTCTAAACAATGTGGCAATGAAACCAATTAGGCCGCTCCCAGAGAGGGACCAGAGAACAATATCTCTCAGCATTACAATAACAAGGCCTGTGGTCTGTTAGTACAAGACTGATGTTGCCTAGAAGTTATTAAACATTAACTGCAGCGGAACTCAGAGTGAAACCTGGGAAAGAGGAAGTGTGTAACTGAAGTCCAAAGTTTTTTCATATTCATGCACTAAACATTATTAACAGACCCCCTGCAGACAAAAAAAAATCTCAGCCGTTGTCCCAGTGAGGCCGTGCTGCAGGAGGAGCTGCAGTAGCTGAGGGCGAGGCGTCGTCATGTGTGGATTTAAGCTGTGCAGGAGGACAGAGGATGTACCTCGACAGCAGCCGGAGACGGCCTGCCAGCGAGGTGTCTGTGTGTGTCTTCCTGGAGAGACAGTGGTCAGTAGCGGACCTCTTCCTATGAGACTGACCTCTGAACTCAGCACTGACTTTCAGCTTCCTGTCGGCACGCAGCATCTCAGGAGGGAGGAGATAATCACTCTCTGTGTTTCCATGTTTTCCTGTATTCTAGCGCTGTTTGATTTCTGTTATTAAAAATGTTTGAACTAATAAGCAAGATGCATTATTGATCCATCTCCAGCTAGAGTCTGTGTGGCCTGTTTAGTCAGCAAAAAACTAACACAAGCTATTGTATTATGTCCCACATTATCCATCTGATTTTATTACACACCTTTATTTAATTTCAGTCGACTGTATAATTGACTGAAAGTCCTCTGAAATCATTTCTGTGTTGTTGAAGCTTCTTATTTATTTCTGAACAGACTAAGAATGAAAACTGCCTTTGCTGCATTCACACCATTGTGGAATGTCAGATAAGAGGAAATATTGCACAGATTATTGCTATTTTTTGTGTTACATACAGTATTTGTAGCAGTTCATTAACAAATTTAAAGCTGATAAAAAAACTGCAGGGTACAGGCTACAGTTCCCTTTTTATTAACTTCATTGATTCTGCTTGAATTAATATTGCATTTAATTTCTGACAGTGTGAGCTCTGCAGAGCTTCTAGTTGTTAGAAATTCTCTAGATTTTCTTCTAGTAATGAATGAGGCTGCACTAAACATGTCTTCCTTTTTGTCTGTGCACATTTAGTCTGTATGAGCTGACGTGAATGCAACAAGTATAATATAAGTGTTTGCAGATATGCTATCTACAGAGGCTGCTAGCTAACCAGCATGGTTCTGCTGTAGTGTAGGTGTGCTAGCTATATCTGATGTGTTACCATGGCTACAGTGTAGAGTAGACTGGTACCGTTAGCCAGTTTGCTAACTAAAGAAGTGATAAGTGATGAAAAGTTTTCCATTAATGTGGGTGTTTTGGATCATTTCTGGTGAGTCATAAATCCGTGTATTCAGTGCCTGCTGACAAACACGTGTGTCTTTAGTGAGGAATTTCAAATATTCTGACGTTAGCATTGTGTTTCTTCAGTGTAGTTATGCTAGCTAGCTAGTTCTCGCCCTGGTTACAGTTATGCTGAACATTTTTGAACCAGGGTTTGTAAATGTAGTATAAATTATTTGTCTCTCCTGACTAGCTGGCTAATATATAGGGTACTGTGTGGTAGGTCTAGCAGTTACCATTTTTCCAACGTACTTTAGCCCACTTCCGTACGATAAAAGCCTTGATACCTGAGTTCCAATAGAAACCACACTCACATGAATTTACCATAGGGCTGCACAGTCACTCGAAATTTTATCAAAATCGCATTATGGCCTTTTGCAGTTTTCAAATTGCAGGAGGTGGAATGTTTAAGGCAAAATGTGTGTCAAGAAACTTTAAAATTAATGAATGTCATGAGACAGAGGTCCTTTCCTGTAAATCAGACTCTGCAGACTTAAAAAAAAATCTTCATTTGGTACAGATTCCTGAAAAAAATACCATAGTCGTTTAGTCCTTATTTACAGTATAGTGGACCACACAGGAATTACCCAGTTAGCGTCCTGTTTCCTGACTGTATGTTCAGTGGGTTGTGAGTAGTAAACCTTTTTCACAGCCCCCATTTTGACATGAAATAGTAAGGTAAACAGCAGGTGTTAAATAAGGTTCTGTTCCATTCAGGTCAAACACAGTCAGAGTGCTGCTATCGGCTCACTGGAAAGGCTCTGCTGTGTTAAATGGAACTGCACCCAAATTAACTGGGCCCAAATTAATATTTTTATGACTAACTGGCTGTGAATGTATCTGGTGTTCATGCATTATTCCATGACAGACAAATACAAGCAGTATACCTCCTTTTTAATTTGCTAGTTTCATTATTTTAAATGCTGATATTTGATTTTATTTTGCCACGTCTTTGCCTGTAGATCTTTGTTAAAGAGGGAGATATCATGGTTGTGAGAAATTTCCGATAACACAACTGGAGTTTATTATTATCTCTGTGGTATGAAATGAATGTAGCCTTCAGATAGATTGTCTCAGCTCTTGGACCTTCATGTGTCTCTGACGTGTTACTTATTTAGTTAAAGTAATTCTGGAGATTCCAGACAACGCTGTCATGTTTGTGGCTATTTTTTAAAAAGCAGACATGTCTGTCGGGTGTCATAATCACGACTCGACTTGATTTCTTTTGGCTGCCGTCCATGGTTGTTGGAATCCAGCTGTTGACGCTCTAAAATCTCATTCATAGCCGATGTCCTTACTGGTTAAGTGGAGGGTGTGTCCGTGTTTGTGCCGGCCTGGGAAGGGTGTGTAGGCCTGATAAAGGAGCCATTAGTTAGCAGTCTTTATGGAGCCTTTCACTGCTCCAGTGTGGAGTGAAAGGAGGGGGTTGTTCCTGGCTGGCAGGCCCAGGCCCTGCGCCATGGGTCGGTCACCTCGGCCTCAATAGCAGGCCTGTCTGGAGACCCCATGTCACGACTTCCTGGGAGGGAAGTTGTTTCAGCTGGTGGTTAGCTGGCCTGTGAGCTGCAAAGTGTGGGTGTGAGTGTGTTTGTATGAGGACTGAATGCCTTAAGAATTGAAAAGTTAGGAAAAATGAGGCTCTAATTCAGGAAGAGGACTTGTGTTTAGTGTTAGGATTAGTTTAGATTTGATTGAATACAGTCAGTGAAGGTCCTCACAGCTCTAGAATTACAAATGTGTGTAAGAGTCGGGGGGGGCTGTCTGTAGGAGGAAAGGAATCTTTTAATCTCTCTCAGGATATAGTTAACCTTGTTGTTGCTTGACAAAGACCTCAGTTACAGAGGAGTGGGAGTGTTTTCTTAGCAGATGAAAAGAGAGGGACTGTTTGCCTTTTTCAAAAGGCCATGTTTGACCTCACTGCGTCTGCCCTCACACTGTGAAATTCCTCACAGCCAGCGATAAACTCAAGGTTTCAGAATCAGAGTTGATATTTGGAGGCCTTAATAAAGGCTGTTCATTAGTGGGGAGGAGACGGTGTTTGTTTTGTGAAACGTAGCTCTTATTCTTTAATAGAAGAGGAAGTGATGCTTTGAGGTGGAGAAGGTGACTGCAGTATAGTTAGCTGTAGGTTTTACGGTCACTGCAGCCCTACCTTCTTGACAAATAAAAACAAAAAAGACAAGGCTCACATGTTATGCAAATAAAGTGGAATAAAGAAGACATAGTATAAAGTTAAAGTAGATTTTCTGCACGTTTCATACAAAGTTACTTGTGGGGAACAGGGTTTGTTCTAGCGCTGCAATGATTAGTTGATTAATTAATGTAAAAATTAATGTCCAACTGTTTGCATTATCGCTTAATAGTTGGCTTATCATTTCTCAAGCAAAAATGTTAAACATTTGCTCCTTCCAGCTTCTTAAATTTCTGCTTTTCTTTGTCATTTATGACAGTAAATGAAAAGTCTTTGACTGTTGGTTGGACAAAAGAAGCACGATGAAGACATCACTTCAGGTTATGGGAAATTATGCTGAGCATTTTCACAGTTCTTTGAAATTTTATTGAATAAATTAATTGTGAAAATATTCTGCAGATTAACTGATAATGAAAATTAATCCTTAACTGCAGCCCTAGTTTGAACACTGTCTTGAATGTTTGGAAAATGCTCAGTTTTCTGGGTTAGCAATAGGCTCGGGTGACATTCAGAATTTTTGATAGCAGTACCAGTAGGGATAGCGTGACTTTGATACCGGTTCATCACCAATTTTATAAAATTCAGTTTTACAAAATGCATATTAGAAATCTTCAGTTACATTTTTCAGCTCCTTTTCACACAGTCAAAGCAGTTTCATGACATAATAAAAATATAAATCTATAAAATCAACCACAACTTGGAGATTTACACGTTAGGACTTTAAATTTGGTTTTGAATGACAAGGCATTGATCAGTACGATTCCACTGTTTTGGCCGGTGCCATAAAAGTGTCAAAGTTCAGTATCCAGCCCTGGTTAAGAATACTGTTGATTTTAACCTCCTGTTTCATCAGTTACCAAACATATTTTAATATCTGAAATGAAACCATCCCATCATGTCATTCATAATGTTGATCTCTTGCTCTGGAGCATTAGATAATTATGATTTTAAACGTACAATCAAAGTTAATACAGTTAAAAACAGCTGGTAAAAGTAACAAAGTGGCAGTAAAAAGGCTTTAAGAGTATGGAAGTTTTTGCTTTAGGTTTCTTGAAAGTGCTTGAATTTTTCTCTTGTGAACCCCGGGAGAAAAACTCCTCTGCTGCAGTGACGTAACTGGATATAACTGAGCCTTGATATCATCTTGTGTGTTAAAGGAAAACCCTTTTCAGCGCTGCTGCGGAGTCTGAAAGCAGAAATATTTCAACAATCCGATACCTCTAAAGTAAATGTCAGGTTTATTTGTCAGTCCCTTTACAGTCCGACAGGAACTGAACATGCAGGCAGAAACCCACCGTAGATGATGGCACTTTTCACACCTTAAGCAGCAGGAAATAGACCAGAGTGCAGCTACAAAGACCAGACTTTGAGTATGAAGCCACAGTAATAATCTCATGTACCATTTGTGACAGAAAACCACAAGTTCTGCCCCCCGTCTCTTTTAAAATCTTTCTTGTAAATCAGTGAGTGAAGTGGAAATAAGTGAAGCAGATTGAATCAAACTTGGTTCAGTGAAGAAGAAAGTTGCGACTCCTCCTTATAAATGAACTCTAAACAGATCGATATCAAACAGAGGAGGATACCAGGGTCATTTATTTCCTGCTGTGAATGAGATGAGGGGAGGCTCTGCCGGCAGGAACTAAACGAAGCAAGAATTCTGAACCTGGATTTGTCCGATGATCAGATTTCTGTTCCGAAAATAAATGTAAACCAGTGCATATTTAATTAGATAATACTCATTTACATATCTAAACATAGCATTTCAGGAAAACTTGTAATACAGAAAGTTATTGTCTAAATCCGTGAGTAATCAGCTGGGGAATTCCAATCTATTAGTTTAATTTTTTCCCTCATTAACCTGTGGTGTGTAGTGAGACAGAAATGGACTTTGTTTGTCTGTAGTTACTGGACGGTGATGACATGAAGAGGTGGAATCCAGTCCACCAGGCCCGTCCCAGTATGAGAGCTCAGCATGTCTCCTCTGTGGCCCAGAGCTTGACACAGGCACATAGCAGGAATGTGACTCCACAGTATGACCTAAAAGAAATGAAATGTCACGCGTGAGGAATGCTGGGAACTCTGCGTTCAGGAGGGAAGGTTACCACAGGCCACGTTAGGTGTTTGTTGTTGTTGTTGTGGAGCTGCAGAGCCTTCAGCCTCAGACAGACCGACGAGTTTTATTGGTGCAGAATTATTCATGAAGTGAGCGGCACTGAGATCTAAGTCTGTGTTTACCTCTTAACCAGTGTGATTTTACTGCGCAGATGAATTCAGTGGAGACAGAACTGTATCCATGAGAGGAAGTGTCCTCGCGAGGGAGCGTTACAGCTCTGCCTGCACAAATGTGGTCCCACGAGCACGGGGGCTGTGACGAAGTCAAGCTTGACCCTCCCTGCGCACTCGCAACTGCTCAGGACTCGTTTACTCATCGAGTTTGGGACTTTGGAGGCTTGGGATTGAATAGACATGCTGCCCCTCCTGTCCTCTCATTACACTCATAATTACAATAATAGCAAAGAATGCAAGTAAATCACTGCAAGTTCAGGGAAAGTTTGAGAGCTTGTGTTGTTGCCTGTTGAAGCTAAAAACTGAAGTGATGACATTGCTGATTTTAGATGCTAAGTAGGTCAAAAAGAACCACACTGTTACCAAAATAAAAAAAAATCATAATTCAGATTTATCATCTGCCAGGATCAGCTCAACATTTTCTGATGTGGCTGAGTTTTATCAGTCTGAACTGCTGTTTGTCAGCCCAAGCTGCTCTTTGCTAACACTAACATGTGTAACATGTTAGCATGCTGATATTGATGCATTCATCTCAAAGTGCAGCTGAGGCTAACAGGAATTTGGTTGTTTGTTTTAGAGGTGTCCTGGCATGAAGTGTTGGATAAATGGATATTTTGATTTGTTGATGAAACTATCAGAGTATCACCAAAGTTATGAAGATTCAGATGATCATAATAATTGCTTTTTTTCCCATGTTTTCTCCATCATATGTGGAATCAGAAACACCATTGATCGGATGGTATTTAATAAGATGAGGCATCCTGTTAACATTTGACCGATGGGATGCACGCACCAATTAATAATCCATTCACTTGATCAGGAGAAATGGTTTTTAAATAGGATGCTGTTAATCACTTTATAAAGTAACTTTCTTTTTTAACCTGAGCACAACTCAATATCTTTACTCTTTGCTCCATATTCAGCTGACATTATATCAGTCAAAACAGTTTCAGTTTTAGTTTCATGCAGCCACACTGCTTTAACTTATCTGATTAAACACAACACATTTGTGTGCATGAATCTTTGTGCTGTAATGTTTGAAGTGACAGAACACCCTGGAAGTCTTGACTATCTTGTGGTTTAAAAAAAAAAGAAAGAAATGGTACTGTAGACGTTTCAACATCAGTAATTATCCCCATATGGAAACTGAGCTGTATATTTAAATATAGATGTATGTTTCCTCTCTGTGCTGACTGTGATATGTGATGCGCTCCTCTTTGCAGATGGATGGAGGCCTGTCTGGATGAGGAGTTGCCGCCCACCACAGAGCTGGAGGAGGGGCTCAGGAACGGCGTCTATCTGGCCAAACTGGGCAACTTCTTCGCCCCGCACACCGTGTCCCTCAAGAAGATCTACGACCGCGAGCAGACGCGTTACAAGGTATTTATACATCAGGGAAAGATAAAAATTGATTTTCATCATTCATCATCAAGGCTGCATTACAGTGAAGTTATGTTAATATTCTGTGAAGGGATTAATGGTCACCTCTACAATATGATCAAATTAAATTAATCTGTTATTGAAGAGAAAATCTGAATATTGAGATGAATATTGTATATCACAGAAATATTGCAATGTTAAGCTAAGCTCCCGTGCTGCACTGTAAGCATCAACGCTCTCCTGGTGAGCTCCAAGCTCCCAGGCCGGGCAAAGACAGCTTGCAGGACTGTTAGCTGCACGGCTAGCTGAGCTAACTAGCCAGTGGCCGCTACAGTTAGCAGCAATTAGCTGCTTCTCTGGTGATATGCTCTCCCACATTTGTTTGGCCAACATGTGTGACAGATTTTTACATATGCACCTGGCAATCCAAGCTGTCGTTCTCCAGTGAAAGACCAAATCTGAAGGTTCTCCTGTTGAAAAGATCCTCCTGGTGGAACCATGAACAGTGTTCTCTCTCTGGACCAAAGAGTTGGACTGTCAGACAAACCAACAATCATTTTGATCATGTCACAGCAGGTTCTTTGAAATGCAAAACAATCGAGATAAAATGACAGTGAATGAGAATCACTAATATTAAAAAAACGCATGATGGATCAAAAGGCAACAATTGTGGGCGTCAAGACCCTTAAAGGGAAAGTTCACTGTAAAATGAAACTGTGTTACACCCCTGTAGTGCTAATCTGACCATCTAGTTGACTGGGTTTTCATTTTTATAGCTTTTGTAAATGCAGGAAGAGTCAATCAAATACTCTGAAGAGTTTGTCCCCCAAGCGTCTAGAATTGATGTGTTGCTTGACCACAAAACACTTTCCTGCCTTTTATGGAGCTATAAAAACAAGAATTCACACATCTCCATTATTTTGGTCTGAGGTGTAACTGTGAGATATTTGTGGTTCTGACAAACCACCTTCTAATGTTTACTGACATGGTGTGACAGTTGGTGTGTGTTTCCCCGCTCTGAGTTGTAACCTGACGCTGCTGAATGGGGACTCAGTTTTGCGGCTCTTGTTGTGAATGAGGCTGGATTTCAGTCTTTGAGTTTGGACTGAACAACATGTTTGTTTTTTCTCTCAAACAGGCAACTGGTCTCCATTTCAGACACACAGATAACGTCATCCAGTGGCTCAACGCCATGTCAGAGAAGGGCCTGCCAAAGGTGAGCATATGTCTGTCACACACACAGACACACTAATCTGTCACATACAAATGTACCTGCAATTGAAATTAGTGTTGACTTTATTTAATTAACCAGCGATTTCTCTTTGAACAGCCATTAAAACAAACATGAAAAGTCTTATGTAGAAATATTTTTCTTTGAGGTTTTTCTATTTATTTATTCGTTCAACTGTGTTTTTTTGTGTAAATGAATTTTAGCCACTAAATGTATTTGATACAGGTCTCCTTATCTTTAGGTTTTTTCATGGTTTTGGTCATTAACTGCAAATATTCACAGTTTATGTAACATTAATGCTGGATATTATTGATTTATAGTGGTTTTAGATTGATTTCCTACCTTCAAACAAACTGAAGCCAGTGGCTCAGCGGAGAGGAGAACGATCAGCATATTTATGATGATTTTTTCAGCTTTTTTGAAGTGTGGTTGCATGAGGTTCTTATCCATAGTCAGAGGTCAGTGTTTTATCTACAGTAGATGGCAGTCGACACGCCTCCAGTTTGGAGAAGCAGCAGGAGTACTGGTGTACGAAAAATAAACAATGTCCTGCTGTGGACAGGGTCTGCAGCAAAATGCATTTTATACACCTAAAAATATCAATCAATCAATATCAGTATAAATGTATGCTATATTTAGAATATTTTCACAGCGTTACCTTGCCATCAAACAGCCTTTTCTGATGGGAAACCACCTTTATGTGAAGCAAATATCACTCTCTCCTAATCCACCGGACTCATTTGGCAAAACCAGTCATGTTGCCACACAGAACACTGGAGCTGCTGGTCTGCCGCTGTCCTGATCTGTCCGATTGTTTGTGTTATCATGTGACTTCTGTGAATCTTTCAAAGAGTGAAGTCACCCAATAACAAACAAACAAACAGATCGAGGCAGCGGTAGACCAGGAACTCACATGTTCTGTGAGGAGTTTGGTGGCTTTGGAGAAAAAATACAACAGCTAACAAAACCACGGCTTCCTGTAGATGAAGGCTGTCTGAACGCAAAGTAAAGCAGTGTAATAATTCTCAATATAGTGTACACTTAACTGATAGTAATACTAATTTTTTAGGTGTCTAAAAAATATTTTGCTGCAGATCCCGTACATTGGCATTTACTTTAAGTATTACACTGACTGTGCATAAGTAACTCATGCAACCCCACTTCAAAAAACCCGAACTATCCCTTTAAGTGGGTACTTACCCTAAAAGAACTGTAAACAGTGGCCTATTATAGTAAGAGTGCTTTTCTGAGAACTTTCCACCATGTCAACACTGGGGAAACTCTGAATACTTGTTATTATGTTGGCATGAAAAAAAAATTGAGTATCAGCCTAAAATATCACCAGCTGGCAGCTGCAACAGAAAATATAAGTAACTGCCTTCAAAACTTCCATTTCAGTTGCATGACGAAGACAATGCCGGGGCGTGTGAATGCACTTTTTCATTGTGTAATCCCTCCATTTGGGCTAATATCCTGAATCACTCCCGCGTACGTGCTGCGACACGCTGTCATGCTCTCATGGAGCTGCTGGAAATGTTGCTCTGGTTGACTCACTGTCCCTGCCTCTGTGTTTCAGATCTTCTACCCTGAAACCACAGACATATATGACAGAAAGAACATGCCGCGCTGCATCTACTGCATACATGCACTCAGGTACTCTCTCCGGTTTTGCTTCTCTTTCTTTGTCTGTGACTGATTGTGCACTCTGGCCTCAGGCTGTCAGTTAAACACAAGCAGACCAATAAAAAATAAACAGGTAACGTGTTTTAATGTTTGCTGTAGAAATTATACCATGAATTCACCTTTCATTGGATTGTGTTTGCTCAGTCGACTCACTTGACAAGCTGTATATTCCCTGTGGTCTGTAGTCAGAGCGTGTTTCAAGTGTGTGATGTTTTTATGAGGTGAGCAGTGCAGGTTTTCAGCAGAAAGGCATTCAGCGGTACAAGGTATGGAGCCGTTTGTTTTAATGGAGCATTCCACCTCAGGTAAAATGGATGCAGAGCAGAGCAGAGCAGAGGCATGGAGTTCCAGATACCACAGTACTGCTGCAGAAGCATGCTCATTAACTGTTAGACTTAAAAAAACAAACCCACAGGAAACAAACAACATAATCTGTTGTTATTGTGATTCTGCTGAATAATTTGGCAGAATCATAGATTTTATCTCTTTAAAAACTGGAGTCTGCTGCAGAACTACGAGATGCAGTTTATCTTGGACGGCCTCGCAGCAGCGTCAGCACAGAAGACCGTAGCCTCGTCAGTGTATCGAGCAGAACATATTGACATAAGTTATGAGATTCAGGTCGAGACTTGATGCACTTTTCAAATCAAGTGTGTTATCAAGAGCCTGAGCTGCTTCTTGTTCTCCTCTGCCCTCTTCGTCATCATCATCATCTTCTTCAAACTGAAGTTACCTTTTCTACTTGCTCCCTACATCCACTCACTTCCAACAATTAACACAACCACATTTTAGTGTTTAATTTTTAATCTGAGGATCCTTTTACTCCCTAATAAACAGTGGTTTACCTCACTGTGTACTAAGGCATTCAGGTTTGCTGCTTTCCCAAAAAGTAGTGGAATAGTCGTGTTAGATATATAATGTTTCTTCACCCAATAATAATGATCAGTTTTCAGGATTGGCTCTGAGAGGCTTTTTACAAATGAGACAAGATCTGACTGAACTGTTTTACTGCAGGGAGTCTTTCTGATTTTAATAACGTTGTGGTCTTTTCCTACGTACCTGTTGACCTACAGGTGTGCAAAAACCACCTTTTGCTTGATGACAGCTCTGCACACTGTTGGTATAATCTGAAACATTTGTTCTAAAAAAAATAAAGAAAAATGAAGAAGATTAAATGAGAAGCATGTCCAAACCAAAACGGGTAGTGCAAAGAGACAAAATACAAATGGCCGGTGTAAAGAGAGGCACAACTCGCTCGCTGTGGCAGGGCTCTACAGTAAGGACTGCCTGCCTACCCGGGACAACCAACATGTCATGTCTGGCAAGTAAATCTGGCAAATCTGGTAAATCTGCTTTTTATCATGATAAAAGTGGTCAAAAAGAATTAAACTACCTTGATAATCAATTACTGGTCAAAGTCATTTTTCATGCAAAATGGCAGAAAATGCTGTTTTCAACCTTTCAGATTTTCTGCTTTTCTTCACTTATTATCATATCAAACTCAATAACTTTGAGTTTTGGTCAAACAAAACGAGACACCAAAAGACTTTGGACTTTGAAAAACTGTGATGGACCTTTTTTTTTTGCTATTACGTTTTATACATGCTGCAGCTCCACATTAAACATGACAATTAACTTACCTTAATTTAACATCTTCGCTGTTATTTAATAATGGTTAATAAAACAATTTGTGCAGGAGCAAGTAAAGTTTGCCCACAGACAAATAGATTTCTCACCAAACTAAACCCATTAACGTTGAACCTGCATAATGAAACGAAAGTGCACGGTGGTAAGTTTTATTCTGCTGTGTGTACAGGTGTCAAAGTAGCTGCTCTACACTGCACGGTGTTCAAGCCCTGCATGTCAACTATGACTTGTCAACAGCAGCTACTCACATTGTCCCCGGCTGCATATCTGCTGCAGATGCATTGCCGCTGCTTTATACTGCACCGCTGTACAGTACTGCTAAAACCACAGAAGCAATTAATCTTCAGCGATGCACAGTGTCGACAAGTGGTTTTGATAGTTGATAGTCCTACATGCCAGCAAGTGAGCAAACAAATTACAACAAATAATTCCATCATGTATTCTTGAATTATTTCCCAACAGCCTCACATGAATCTGCAGCTTTCTGACAACAAAGTGTCAGCATGGTACGATGTAGAAACATCTGTTTCCTCGTCCTAAAATGACGTGGTAGCATTCTGGTATTTGTTTGATCTCACCTGTCAACCTTAGTTTATTGTGGTAATAAGGTTGTGCTGAAATTTTAGTATTCATTGCCGAGTTGCATGAGACCACTCAGCTCTTGCTCTTAAATTTTCATGTAAAAATGGCTAAAAAGAGTTGTGTAGTAGTTGTATAGAATCACCATGAGGATTTCTGTATGTTTACTCTTAGCTACATAAGTATTCCTTTATGCCTCCCTTGAAAGTCCTAGTCACTATTTTATTCAGAAAAACCCCAAAGCAGTCCCTTAAAAGTGAAACAATATGCAACTGATTCAAAGCTAGCTAGCCAAATGTTATACCTGCTATACCTTTTTTTTTTAAACGCACCAGTTTTGTTGATGTTTGTCTCCTTTCTTGCTGCTATATATTTCTTCACCACTTCATCTACAGTTCATTTAACAACAAGATTTCTCACACTGATGTTGATGTTGTCAGTTACTTCTTCCCTTATCTTCAGCTTGTCAGGTTTTATGCAACACTTCTAAATAAACCTAATATTTTGCACAAGAGACAAACTTGAGCTTGAATCATAAAGTCGTTTATGTAACCGGGGAGAAGACAACTATGTGTCCCTGAGCAAAAAACCCTGCTTGGAATTGTTTTTTGTACATTTTTTTCCGAACTCTTTCTGTTCTCGTGTGGCGTTCCACCTCCGCTGCTGACGTACTCCGTCATGTGTCTTTATTTATCGTGTCTCTGTCCTCTTTTACAGCCTGTACCTGTTCAAGCTTGGCCTGGCCCCTCAGATCCAGGATCTGTATGGAAAAGTGGATTTCACTGGTAAGTGAGTGTGAGCTCGAACACGAGTCCGTGCATCTGTTTTCCTCATTTTGTCCCCCGTTATCCCAATTATGTCATTTTAAATCCGGAGCGGTACAAACGTCACCATGTTGCCAAAGTTAACATGAAGTTTAAATTGTGCTGAAATTGTCAGCAAGCTGAAAACTGCACTGAGAGGAGGAGCACACGGCTTTGTTTTTCAGCAGCCTGCAGTGTGGAGGAGCTGCTGGAAATGTGAAAGTCATTAGTAATTGTGAGAGCTTTTCCTGTCAGTTGAGCGGGAAGCTTGGCTCCCTGTTCCAGAGCCAGAGTCAGAAATCTGATTATCACACATGAGCCAGGAACAATCTGTCTCAGCGGTCCCTCCACTTCCCTAACCCAGCCCCCGTCGGCTCCCGCTCCCCTCCTCCTCCTTTTTTTTTTTTTTTCACTTCAGTCCATTGATCTGTTCCTTCTGCTCTGTCTTCTCTCCCAGAGGAGGAGATCAACAACATGAAGAGCGAGCTGGAGAAGTATGGCATCCAGATGCCCGCCTTCAGCAAGATTGGCGGGATCCTGGCCAATGAGCTCTCAGTGGATGAAGCTGCATGTAAGAGGGGCTCGGATGTCATGGGCAGAGGGCAGGAACTGATAGCTGCACATTGTATAGTGTAGCTGACTCATGCTTTCATCATGAAACAGATACAAATGTCTTTGGGAAGTCGTTGGAATTCAGCCATTTTTTGCATTTGCCAGTTGTTTACCCAAGAAACCCTTCCTGCCTTATTTTCTAAGCACAAATTCATCTGAAAGTCTGTTTTTTTTTTCACAGTTCCATTTAGGATCAGTTAGTGTTCTTCCCTCTGAATCAGTTGAAAATCTACAAAGTCTGCAATAAAGACAGCTTTATTCATATCGTTCACTGAAAAGATAAGACAGAATTTGTTTTTGTCTTTGTGCAACACACACAAATACTAATTTGTCCCAAATTCCCAAGCTAATTTCTTCACCTTTATTTCATCTAGAGACTTTCAAGTTACATGGATTTCAGGATTAGAATTCACTTTTGCCTCAATTTCTTTCTTATTCATCAAAATCCTCAGACATTACTAGTTTCAGAGGTTTAATCCATCTGAGTGTATTTTGGTGCAAATTCCATCACAAGATAAAATATTGATAGATGATGAAAAGTTGGATAAATATGTTTATTCGCATTCTTGCCAAGAATTAGATGAAAAGATGGATGCCACTGTTCGATAGAAAACTACTGTTAGCTTAGCTTAGCATGACGTTTGGAAAAAGGAAGAACCTGCTAGCCTGGCTCTGTCTGAGCTCTCTAACATATTATTTGTTTAATTCACACAAAACAAACGATCAGATCAAGAAGTAGAAATTGTCTTTATTACACTATGGCTTTTGTTGAATGAAGATATTGGGCTGCACCAACAAGTATTATTTTTAAACCTGACTAAATCATGGTTTAACTTTAAGTTATGTTGCACCAAACTTCAAAACTAGCTTTAATTGAAGAACGATTAAGTTCAAATCTCTCTCTAACATGTAGATTACATTTAATTCTGTTGCACCAAAACTTTAAACTCTATTTTAAAATGTGGTCCAGTAGTATTTTTAAACTTACACTTTAAGAGGTTAAACTCTATATTTCAATTTACATCAATGAAGTTGGATTTAATCAACAGGTTAGTCCTGTACAACAGCGCTCTGCTTAACTTTAAATCTGTACTCACTCATTTTAAACCTGGTCTTGCTGAACTCTGATTAGAACTAATCTTAGATTAAATTAATCTTTGTTGGTGCAACCCAGTCATACATAAGAGTAGTGAGCTTTAGTGCTGTTAGTAGGCAGATTTGTCACAGCTGTCTGCCCTGCATCCACAGTGTTCATGCTAAGCTAATCGTTTCATCATTGTCGCTTCATATTTTATGGACAGGCATGGGAGTGGTATCAATCTGTCTCCTGCCAAGAAGGCAAATAAACATATTGAAGTTCAAGACCTGTAGGCACAGTAACACAAGATACAGTAAAATGAGTTACAGTATTGATTGATTAATATTTAACATCAGCTATCAATGAGATTAAACTTCATACAGAGCCAGCTCCTCACCACCTCCTCCTCCCTCCTCAGTACACGCTGCTGTGATCGCCATCAACGATGCCATCGACCACGGCATACCAGAGGGCACGATGGCTGCCATGCAGAATCCCAACGCCATGCTGGTCAACCTGGACGCCAACTCAGCTCGTCAGTACCACGACACACTGTACCAGGCCAAGGGAGAGAAGGTGGCCAACTCACGGAAGCGGGTACGAAGTTTTAAACGAAAGATCACAGGCAGTGTGAGGTGGAGGAGTTTCAGACGGCCAAAGAAGAATGTTGGCCTGGGGCACATTGTCTTTAAGAGACTATAAAAGGCCCCCTATAATTAAAAATGTGTTGGGGGGAGGGGAGGAGGTCACTGTCCACATTTTGATTAGAAAATAATTGAACATAGAGCCTGAAGCAAAAAGCTGAGTTCACACAAACCAGTGAGGCAGCAGACATTAAAACAACCGCAATAGTAAACAATGGTGACTGGAAGATGGAGTGAACGGGGACAGAGAGGGGAATAAAATCACTCCTTCCTCTTCTGGGATGGAATAATCAGTGAGGGATAAATGAAGCATGTGTCATGATGTGTGGTTTGAAATGTACAGCGAATAAATGAACAAAATTCTCCTGAATATCAGAACAAGAGAACAAAAGTGCCCCCTGGACGGAAATATATTTGTCTTAGGAGACCTGTAGGAGGGATGTGATGATGAGTAGTGCTAATGCATTATGCTGTTACACAGTGTTTTGCTTGCTGGTGGCTACACTGGAGTTTAGAGATTGGAGTCTTTTGGCACAGCTCTCAACTGGCTTCACTCTTATAGAATATATAGGAGCTTCATTGTCACTGCCTGTACCCCAGTATATCTGTCATGTGGAGTACCTCAAGGGTCACTCTTTGGTCCACTCCTGTTTTCCATCTATATGCTTTTGCAAAAGAAAATTATTCAGAAAGACAGTATCACATTTCACTGTTAGGCAGATGACATGCAGCTGTACCTCCCCGTCCAACCCGATCACCAGATTTGACCTGCTATCTTCACTGAATTTCTAGATGATATTTATATAAAAACAAAGCAGACATCATATAGTGTTCCATGTGGAATTGCTACATATTGTTCCTTTAAGTTTTGTGATAATCTGGTCTGTTTTTAAAGCACCCTATAAATAAGTTTTTTGTTGCTTTGCTCCAACAGCAAATGGAGAATGCCGAAGCAGAGAGAGACATCTACGACGAGCTTCTCACCCAGGCTGAAATCCAGGGCAACGTCAACAAGGTCAACGGTAAGTCACACGAACACACACAGGCAGGTTTATTTACTGATTTGGTCGTTTGTCTCGGTTTCCATGGCACAGTGTTTAAATGTCAGCCTCTCTCCTGCAGTGAGCAACGCCTTGAGTGCAGCTGAGCAGGCGCTGCTGAGTGGAGATGAGGATAAGTTATATGAGGCCCTCAAAGCCATGGGCATTCAGAACCTGCAGGCCCAGAACAAAGGCTGGTACCTCAAACAGCTGCAGGCCGACAGAGAGAATAAAGAGCAGGTAGGGATCAGTGTGCAGACGAAGCTGAGAAATGTCTGCTTGTCTGTCTCCTCATTATAATCTCTACTTGATTTCTTTCTTATCAGGGGTCTCCAGGAGAAGCGCTGACTAAGGATGAGCTGCAGAGCGGCGTGGATGTGGCCAATGAGATTGCAGCAGGCTACCTGAAGAGTATGCATATAACACATATATTTAAAAACAAGTTGTCTCACAATGACTACGTTTACATGCACACTAAGTCCTCACTATTATTGCTTTTATAACTATTGCATCTCCTGCGATTTGAAAGCAGGCCATATTGTGCTTTCATTAACTGTTCAGCCTTAGACGTGTATACAGCAAATTCAGAACAAGCGTCTCAATTGGGGTTTGACGCTGACACAAGTGTACTGACACACTGTCTCTTGTCTGTTATTGGTCAGCTCTGTGCTGTAAACAAACCAATCAGCAAACAGTTTGCAAGGCAGACATGGACACTGCAAGGCAAGGTTTGCAAAGAAAAGAAAAAATGTAAACAATGAAACATGCAAAATACAATGAATAATGTACAGATCATCAATGAGCAATGTAACATTACACACGCAACATGCTTTATTTAATTAAAAGACAGGACATATGTCCTTGTATTAACTGCAGTCTGCATGGCTGCGTATGAACGGGAATATTAGTCGAATATTCATTTTCATTATTCATATAAACAGCTCAGTAAAAATATTGTGTTGTTTGGAATAAGAGCAAAACTAGAATATCTTGTGCATGTAAACATAGTTAGTGTCTCAGCTTTTTAAAATTCACCCCTGACTGTTAATTTTCCGTGTGTGTGTGCAGTGCTGAAGGCAGTGGAACGGATCAACGCCGCCATCAGGGCGGGTGTTCCAGAGAAGACGGTGGAGGAGCTGATGAACCCGGACGCTCAGCTGCCTGAAGTCTACCCGAGTGCTGCAGACCTGTACCAGAGAGAGCTGCTCAGCCTGCAGCAGCAGAGCCCCGAGGTACCCATGAGAAACACACTCACACTCAATAAAATATACAGAAATACACATGTCGAACCCACACCTGCACTTTGGCATCATTCTTGGTTACAGTGCATGTGATCATGTGGCTTTTGAGGTCAGCGAACAGTGACGTTTGTACAGTTTATATTACTGCAGGTGTGATAACAGAGTTTATTTTATGTTGACCTGATAAGACTGTGAGACACGGTGAAATAAAAAGACTTTCACCAACATCTTTCCTTATTTTCTAAATGATAATCCATATTCAATGCACCAGATTTTACTTTCTATCCTGGTGCTGGCCAATAGAACCAGTCTGATTTTGAGTCATCTGTTCTTTTTCAAACACAAACATTTGATCGATGTCAGGATTTTTAAATGTAAGGATTTGCCTCTTTTTGACAGAATTATTTTGTTGTAAATTAAATATCTTTGCGGTTTGGATTTCCCTGGTATCAAACAGAATTGTCAACTCGTTACACTGACTCTCGGAGATTAGTTCAGTCTCTAACCAATTTCGGTGTGAGTGGGGGGGATTTGATTGTCTCAAACCAATTACTAGAGACCAATGTATCCGCCTGGATCTCATTTTAAGTCAACACTGATGTGTGGCCATGTCAGCAAACTGGTTTTGTTGGGGTTTTAATAGAGGAGCGGAGCAAAGTGAAAAGAAACAAGACATACTGTCTAGAACAGCCTCAGCAGCAGCGTCTGTCTTGTCTGTAACGTTTGAAATTGTTGTTATTACTCCTTCTTGGCTCGACAGCGTTAGTCCTGCCCGTGGTGCTTATTAGACTAATCATTTTTCAACTGTGAAACCGCTGTTTCATGTCACGATGCCTGACGAATCAGTCAGCTTGTGGAGTGTGTGGGAGTGGGATCCAAAGGTCTGGACCCAGACAAGATTTGGGTTGTTGGTGGGTCAAAAAAAAGAGCAATTTGAGGACATCACCCAGGGTTCTGTGAATCGTTGATGGGTATTTTTTTGTTTTTTTACTATTTTATGACATTTGATTGACCAGGGCTTCTCAAAGTCACCAGCCAGCTGCCTTGATGTTATAATTTTGGTGTTCTTATTATTGCGATGAGGTTACTGGTTCTTCTCTCTGTCTGTAATCAGTAGGAGATCCTACTGTATCTGTTTATGAGCCTGTGCATGAGTCATTCTCTTTGTTCTTTATATGGAGATCGTGTGTAACTTTATTCAAATTCAATTCAAATTGTTGCACCGTCTTAAAGAGCATCTGAATGTGCTGCCTTCACCGTGGCAACGGCTATAAATAGGCTATGTTGTCTTTATTTTTTGAAGGTGTAGTTGATGGGATCACCTTGCCTAAAACGTTTGGGAACTGCTGCCCTAACCAATCAGTAGAGACGAACATATCAACCCGGATCTCATTTTAAGTTGGCGCTGATGTGTTGCCATGCCAACTCGCTGGTCCTGCCAGGGTTTAAAGAGTGGAGCGCAGAAACAAACTACGATGTCAGGCGATATTGAGAAGACATGCCATCGAGAACAGCCTTGGTACCAGCGTCCTTCCTCCTCAGCTTGAGAGCAGCATTTGTCCCGTCTGGGATGCTGATTGACTAATCATTAGTCCCCCACGGCACTCAGCGGACCAATCATTCTTCAACTGTGAAACCGCTGTTTTATGTCATGACGCCCGACGAATCAGTCAAATCAAGGGGGTGGATTCAAGGGTCTAGACCCAAGATTTGGATTTTTGGTTTGACAAAAACAAGCAATCTTAAGACCTGGGGCTCTTTTGTTTATTTTTTTTACTATTTTATGACTTATAGATCAAACAGACAAGTATACAGTGGAAAAAACTGTTAGCTGCAAACCTCAAAGGCATTTTTTTTTTTACTAATTATTAGTTATTAAAACTTCCTACACACTCCACTGATAAGGTTTACAGTAGATAACATTTCCAACCACTTGTAAAACCAGACAAAGTTTATCTGTCATCTGTCATGGCTTCGTCACACACACACCAGTTGCTTTAGACCAGTGTTTCTCAGACTTTTTACACTGTATACCACTTCGGGAAAATACTGAGCTCTTCAAGTTCAACTTTACTGTTTTGTGCCGTTTGGTTCCAGCAGGAGCTGTGGACACTTTGCTGGCGCTTCTTAAGTAGCCACTAACACTTTTTTTTCCACTGCTACCTATTTGGAGCCACAGTTGCAGTGTTTTTGAATCATTAATTTTCAGTCTCTTCATTTTATCTCTGTTAACTATCTTAGCATCAGTTTAGCTACTTACTATGACTGACACATGCATGCATTATGTGCATCAGTTCCATGTCAGTGAGCTCACATTTTATGCAATTTAATTTGAAATTTTGTTGTAATTTCATATTAATATGATTTAAAACTATTTTATTTCATTCTTTGAAAAATATTTCATGCATTACTCTGCGTACCACTAGCATGAGCTTGCATAAACCAGGGGTACACGTACCGCAGTTTGAAAGGCTCTGTTTTGTGTTCCACCCTGGTCATGTTTCCTCTGATTTGACTATCGAACAACAAATGAAGACACATCAGCATATCGTTTTGCCCCTGGTAGCCTGGCAGTTTGACATATGAGGTAAATTTGTGGCCTGTGTCCTGCAGGGTTCACTGTCCCACCCTGAGCTGCTTGTTGCCGTGGAGATGCTGTCATCGGTGGTGCTGATGAACGAGGCGATGGATGTTGGAGACCGAGCCGCCCTCTGGAAACAGCTGTCCAGCGCCGTCACTGGCCTCAGTAACGTGGAGGATGAATATGCACAGAGGTGAGCACTCACGCCAGGAGTCATGTAGAGATGTGCGAGGTTTTTTTGTGTTTCTTGAATGGATTGAGGCATGTTGTTGATGTGATACTTTGTTCCTCAGGTACATGGATGAACTGATGCGTCTGAAGGCAGCGGCCAGAGAGGAGGGCTGCGACTATCTGACCTGGAACGACATTCAAGCCTGCATCGACCAAGTTAACCTGGCTGTGCAGGAGGAGCACGAACGTAAGAAACAAATCCACACACTGACTCGAAACCACAAATATATTTAAACAGACAGTGTTTCCATCCAAGTTAGATCTTCACTGCGTCCAAATGTCCTTATTACCTAGTTCAGGCAGAATTAGTCAACATTACTGCTTCTAGCTAGAAGCTAACTGAGCTAACTAGCTAATGGCAGCTACAGTTAGCAGCTACAGTTAGCAGCAGTAAGTGATGGAGTGGAGTATTGGATTTTGACATGTGGCCAGTTCTTATATATTGCACCGATGCTACATCTTGACTCAAATGTCCCTCCTTTTCAAATCTTCCTGCTCATCCTCCCACATTATATCATGATTATAGACTCGGAGTTTTAATCTTTACATCTGTTTGTGTATCTGCAGGTATCGCCGCCATCGGACTGATCAACGAGGCCCTGGACGAAGGGGATCCCATGAAGACCCTGGCCATGCTGCAGAACCCCTCAGCCAAGCTCACAGACGTGGACCCGTCTGTGGCTCAGCACTACCACGACAAACTGCTGGAGGCCCGCAGGGAGAAGGCTCACGTAAGAGACACACACAGCATACACAACATAACATACCACAGCTGCTGCGGAGATGTGGATGTAGAAAATAGATGTTCCGGTTATCATCTGTTGAAAGTTACCCTGACTACTGCGACAGAGTCCTGGTCTCTCCCTTTGTGATTTGCTTTTTCATGTGTATCAGGTGAGCATTATGCAAACGCTCCATGCAAACAGCGCCCGGTTACAGTTACATTCAGACTTTGGATGAGCTCATCCAGTTGAAAGTTGTCAGGGCTACAGTAAGATGGGTCATATGATACATATAGGTGCATTTTAACATTTCTAATGAATATAGTTACTTTAGCTGTAGTCATTGTAAGTGTAACTGGAGGCCTGTTTCCTGCTTAAACAAGCTGTCAGGGGCAAAAAATGTGCAGCTGTTGGAGGTTCAATATTTGGTCTAGTTCAGGCAGTAAGCTGCTGGATGAGAGCTCAGATTTCTGCTTGTGCCTGCAAAATGCTGAAATCAAGCAAGGAAAAATAAGGGGAATTTATCTTAGGCTTGATGCACCTGAGTTGCTGCAACAGTTTCAAGAAATAATGTCAAGTCGTCAAGTGGTTGCAGCTTCTTC
The DNA here is from genome assembly GCF_056507025.1 of Lutjanus erythropterus. Taxonomy (NCBI): domain Eukaryota; kingdom Metazoa; phylum Chordata; class Actinopteri; order Lutjaniformes; family Lutjanidae; genus Lutjanus; species Lutjanus erythropterus. The sequence goes on along the minus strand of NC_139317.1, from coordinate 4,158,936 downwards.
TGTGATGATTTGCTTTTGCTCTCTGTGGTTTATGACATTAAATAACAACAAAAATCTTAAATAAACTCTCCTAACTTTAGGATAACTGTTAAGCTGTCCTAACTTTTGATTTTCCACCAGGTAGTGTTAGCTAACTTATTTAATCTGGTGAACAGTGTCTGATATCTTAGCCCACTTTCTTCTTTATCTTCAGAGTTAATATTTTTGTAAATTTCACAAAAATCTTTGGATGTTATCAAAGCGTCTACTGCATCTGTCTGAAAGTTAAGTGCCTGTAATTGTTTTTGCTGTATTTTTGAATGTTTAAGTAAGTTTTAACGAGAAAAACGATCAGTTATGTCATTTATCTCTGTGAGATGAGAAAGGTAGAGTTGGTTGCTAGGCAACATACATAAAAGTTGATAAAGCGATGTTAGATAGAGTATAAAGGATTTCCTAACCTGAGATAAGACAGGATGAAGTAAGATAAAACCCTCCTATTTTATCTCAGGTTAGAAAATCCTAACTGCTCGATCCAACTTGCTTAACAGCTTTTATGTCTGTTACCTAGCAACCAAGTCTACTTTTCTCATCACACAGAACTACACAACTTTGTAACCATTGTGTTTTTTAAATCATTCAAACATACTTAAACTTACAAAAATGGAGGAAAAATAAAAATGGGAGCTTATTTTGCGTTCTGTTTGAATTTGAGTTTCCAGTTTTCAGCTGGTTCACCCCCTGATATCAGACCATAATGCATTGTTATTACAATATAAAAAACACAAAAGTTTTTTTTTCTCCAACTTTTCTCCAAAGTAAATGAACGCACCATTAACGTCAAGACAGATGAATTAGAGGTTTTGGTAGCATCTGTAAGAGAAGTGTCCGTTTTGGACATTTACAATACTAACTCAGTAGATAAAAAAGAGAGGACAGTTGTACCTGGCATCCACCGTGTAAAAGAAATAAAAGAGCAGCCATACAGATTAATATGTTGGCTGCCACTACTGTCAGCTACTGTTAGCAACTAGTTAGTAAGTTAGCTACTACCACAGGTGGGAAAGTGACAGTTAGGACAGCTAATCCTAAAGTTAGGAGAGTTCATTGAAGATTTTGGGAAGTTGGGATGCTTCTGTAATACAGACAGGAACACTGACTTATGAACTGTTTTTTTCCTCAATCAGGTCCTAACCACAGTTGTCATGGTTACCAAGCAGTTAAGATAGGATCTGAAAGTTAGGAACTGTCTGTGATATGACCCCAGTTGCCTAACTTCAGAGGCAATCAGTCAATCATTGTGCATGACCTCACCTAAAAGAAAAAACTATATTTCATGTCTTAAGTCGGTGTAATACCCAGCTGCTGTATGGATGTATTATTGTGATGTGTGGTCAGAGCTGACTGGGATCCCAGAGCCATCGCGGTTGCAGATGTCTGCATGTGACTCAGGCCTCTGAGCACCACATGACTCCACCAGACTGCTGATGTCAGAGTGTGATCATCTTTTCCCCCCACTCACTTCCTGTCCTGTATGTCTCTATCTGACCTGTCTGTCTCTCTCTCCGGCTCTTCGGTTTTCCGAGGATTGACCTGTCTTTTTCTGTTTTCACACACGCGCACCTGTGAGTCCAGAGACGGACGAGGCACATCGAACAGCAGCTCCCATCTTTTCTCAAAAGCATTTCATCATCACTCTGCTCTCTCTGACTCATTTGCCTGTGTTATCGTTAACTTGAGTGGGGCGAGCTGATGAATGTGGCTCTTGTGTGCGTGTGTGTGTGTGTGTATGTGTGTGTGTGTCTGTGCAGCACATTTGCATTTGATGTTACAGGAAGATGACCATGTTTGGGTTGCTTTCTTATCGTAGGTCAAACTGTAGGAGCTGGGGGATTTATCACAGTGTGCAAAGGTGAAGAGGAGGTGAAAATCCCTAATAAGCATGAACATGTTACTCAAAACCTCAGAGTTAAAAAGATAGTTCATATTGTTTCAAGAGGGGTTGTATGAGGCACTTATCTGTGAGGCAGTTATCTTATCTGTACTGCTGTGGACACAGTTAAAATGTATTGTAGCCACTTAAAAAGGTCCACCCAGAAAAAAAAGAATATCTGTTCAAGTGTACGCTATATTTAGAAGATTTTCACTGCTTTACCTTGCCATGAGACGACCTTTTCCAACAGGAAACCACAGTTATATAAGCCAAATATCGCCCCCTCGAAGCCAACCAAACTCCATTGGAAAAAATCTGTAATTTTGTCTGGCAGAACACAGAGGTTCTGGTCTACTGCAACTACTGTGACTTCAGTGTTTTAGATGGTTAGTTTGGATTCACCGTAGTGACACAATAACACAGACTGACTAACTGAAGGAGGCAGCAGTAAACCAGCAACTTCCATGTTCTGTCAAGTAAAATTAATGTTTTTTTCAATGGAGTTTGGTTGCTTTGGGGAGAGCGATATTTTGCTAATGTAACAAGTTTCTCATCAGAGAAAGCAGTCTGATGGCAAGGTAAAGAAGTGAAAATATTCTAAATATAGCATACACTTAAATTGATAAAAAAATTTAGATGGCTAAATATTTGCTGCAACTAATGACTGCTTTAATGGCCGATTAATCTATAGTCATCAGAGAATTTTGACTTATTTTCCTAAAGAAAATTGCTCAAACCATTTAATCAATTATCATAAATATTTGGTGATTAATTTAATAATCAGTTAATTGATTTATTGTTGCAACCCTACTGCTGACCCTGTCCACAGGAGTACATTTTTTAGTTTCCTACACCTGTACTCCTGCTGCATTTCCAAACTGGGGGCGTATCATTCGCCATCTACTGTAGGATACTACCACACTTGAACTATCCCTTTAAATATTCGCTCCAGTTCTTGTTCTTCAGAACAACGTCTGTAAATAGAGCAGTTCTCAGTGTGTCCATTTTAGTACTGCGCCTGTTTTTATTCTGTGTAAATACAGATAAAGGAAGTCTCTTATCAAGGTTGGACAATACTTGGCCACCTCCCACACTGTTTCAAATGTCAACAGGCATCAGTTACATCTAAACCCTTGAATACATCAATGTGGGAACTCGTCACACTAGAACAACGGGACACAGGGAAAAAAAATAGAAGCAAGGGGGGAAAAAAGGAGAGGGAAAAAAAAAGCAAAACTATTTTCCTGTCGATTTCACAGCCATAGGAAATAACAAGCCGGGCCTCAGTCATTTGCCTCCATAAAAGGGCAGAAAGCTGACCGCTATATTAAATGGGCCAGACCCATGGGCACACACACACACACACACACACACACACACACACACACACACACCTTCCTCTGGTTGTTGATTGGCAAACGTGGCTGTTTGAGGTGGTGAGCTAAAAAAGCTTGTGTCTGGTTGCATAAGAGCACATAGACTAAGTGTTAAGGATGCCAAGGATGTACATTATTCTCTACTTATGTGCTTGTTCTTCCATATTCTTCAAAGAGAACAACCCTCTCATCTGTTCTGCCCGGTCCTGCCCTACTGTGCTACGATTGGCTAGTACTCGTTGCCAGGAGACCGTTTTCATGTCCCAGCTAAATGTCACTGTTTTTAGATTTGGTGTTAAAAATTTAATTTTAAACTTTACTTCAAGGCAAAAAAGTACTTGGTTATGAAAAAAAAAGCAAGAAAACGACTTTGGTAAGTTCGAGAAAAGATCATGATTTGGGGCTGAACAGTTAAGTGAATCGAAATTTTATTGAATTGAAATTTCGAAATTTTTATTGAGATCACAATTTTCAAATCACAGGAGACATATTGTCATGGTGCTGAGATGTAACACATCATGTTTTTTTTTAGTACGGATGATCACAATAAATGATTTTCATTTGTTTTCTATTATTGCAAATTATATTATAATTGTGATGTCAGTAAAAAAAAAATGTTTAAAAATCATTCAGCCCGACCTTTAACAATGTTAGGAAGCCTTTCTGACAGTGACCGTCAAGGCAACAAGTACTAGCCAATCACAGCTCAGTAGGGCAGGACTAGGCAGAAAAGTCATGGGAGAAAAAATTATGCATTTAGTAACATTAAAGAATGATGTAAGTGAAGCGTAACCATGGTAACTGATGCATACATGTGCTGTATTATGACCTCAACTACCGTGAAAGCCTCAGTCTTAACACTTAGGCAGACTAAGAGGATTTAAGCAACACTTGTCAGTGAACCTCTTAAGGAAATGTTTTGCTCAAGGGACAAACTTAATTTTGAAACGTGGTGGTTTATGCAACAAGGTACTGAAAGCTGTCAGAGCAGCGTGAGCTTCCTGTTGGGTTTTAAAGGGTCAGTGTTGATGAGATGCTCCCCTGCCGAGAGGTCGGGTCCGATTCAGAGGGCGAGGTGAGACCAGGGCGGTTTGGAGAAGGAGGAACAACAAAGCTTGTGTCTTTTTGCCTGCGGTTCAATTTGTGACCGGCTTCTTGGTGTCGCCTCATTAACTCTGCAGCATTAGAGCAGTTAGTCAGCAAGACAGTCAGGCAGAAGTCAGCTTTGACCGTGGGCTGATGAGGGCTGTGCCTAGATAAACAGCAGGAAGTCCTGCCCAGACCCTACTGACTAACAAGCTCAATATAGTCCTCTACAGCATGTCTCTTCAGATGCTTATCGCTTCACTTTGTAACTGCATCAATCCCGACTGGGACTGTACACGTCTCAGTGAAGTTAGCTGCTTTGTTCTGTACGTGTGTTCTCAAGCTTCCCACACGTATGTGCCTAAATACAAGTGAATGAGCTCATAGTTTCCAGTGGTGGAAGGTAACTAAGTACATTAACTCCATTAATTCAACTATTTAAATAAAAATCTGAGGTACTTGTACTTTAGTATTTGCAGTTTTTGAAGCTACATACTTCTACTCTACTACATTTGTCTGACAGCTTCAGTTACTAGTTACTTGTCAGATTATAATTTTTCATAACCTTCTTGATCTGCAAAAGCCATGCGTCTCCATTTTGGTGATTTTTAGTTTTGAACTTTTATGATAAATTGAAAGATTAAGTGATCCTTTTTCTAAATAAAGTCTTTAAAAATTCTTGGATTCGCTGGAAAAGACAAAGTCGAAAACAGGACTGAAAACGTGTATATATTAAACCTGAATTAAGGAAACTGATCAAGTGTACACAAAATGTTCCCTATAAGGATAAAAAGTCAAAATAATCTACATTATTTTCAACAGAAATATAGGCGCCTGTCAGACAACATGCTGATTCCAGTGTGGACTGATGTAGGTAACATCAGTCAGGTTCTACCTTTAATAGATCTGTAGTTCTTACAGAAAATGTGAAATGAGGCATAATTTCTATACTATTGATACACTTTTAATTGCTTAAATCCTTAATGGTGATTAATTGATTAATGATTAATCATCACAATCTCCACTCATGAATATGAAGGAATCTTTATGAATGTTGTCTTTAAGCGCTGTTCGATCCATTATGTCACTTTTGGGCCATTTTTTATAGGTTTATTGATAGGACAGCTGAAGATATGACAGGAAAGAGGAGAGAGAGAGAGAGAGAGAGAGAGAGGGTCCCGCAGGTGGGAGTCTAACCTCCAGCTGCTGCAGAAGAAAGTTGACATTGTTTGAGTTGACATGTTCAAACTTATACACACTCCTTCAAATAAGGTGTTACCAGTGTTTCTTACACCACTGTAACTGAGACTGGGACTCCTGTATGTGTGTTTTCAAGCGTCCAACACTATGTGCCTAAATGCATATGAATGAGCTCATAGTTTCTAAGGAAGTGAAAAATAAGATATTGTACAGAGTAAAACTTTGGATAGATGAAATATCAACCACCCAGCCCCCTCAGCTTTCACTTCCTCTATTTCCATGATGCACTTCTAACGTGTGATGAACTACACCGAGTTACGCCCAAGTCCTCCTGCCCACTCTGGCACCACACCCTGTCTAGCACCTCCTGCCAGCTGCAGTGACTCATCGCCTACAAATACCAATTAGAGCACCAAGTGCAAACATCCAAACAGTAATCAGCGCTCGCTCAGGTACGACTCTGTTTACTATAAAGATGGAGCTCATTTGACTCCAGCTGCACGCCGCTGCAGATGTTAGCTGCTCTACCAACCCCCCCCCACACACACACCACCCGCCTCTTGCATAAGAAATCTTTAAGATCAAGTATCAGTCGTACCCGCCTACCTCTTTCACACAGACACACACAGACACACACAGACACACACACCTCCTCTCATGTACCCTGAAGCACAACATGAAGGGGCGGGACACATGGAGGGGGAGGCTGTACCCAAATGAGCTGCCTGTTTTACTGGGCTTTAGACAGCAGCAGCAAGTAGAAACCAGCTGCAACAAATTTTACACAGAGGCAGAGAGCGCCATCTGGACGCAGATATGTGTAAGTACAGCTCATGAGGACATGGTGTTGAATTCAGTATTCGGGTCTTGGTGAGGTCTGTGACATAAAGGAAAAATCCACACTGAAATTCAGCATTTAAAAAAAACATCTTGGTGATATTTCTTGCATTTTTTAAGGTGTGTTTGTGATATTCTTCTGTTCAAATGCGGCAAAATATATATGAAAGAATTTGAAAATTATATTAATTTACGTTCACTGACGGTATAAACATGAGACTATATTTTGTGAACAGTCTAAAAAATTAAGCAAATTAAAATGAGAAAGGAGAAATATTCATAAAATAAATGCATGTACACAACATAAAAGAGAGTAAATAAATCTGTAAGAATAGAATCATAACTTAGATAAGGCAGCACCAAATTTACTTGGTGTGATTGTAGAGCTGCAGCGATTAGTCAATTAATTGATTAATTAGTTGATAATTAGTTTATTATGAAATATTTTGATAACTGATTAATTTTTTCAGTCAATTTTCATGCAAAAGTGTTTGTCGATGAAAGTAAATGAAGAGTGTGGACAAAAGAGGCATTCTGTGAAATTTTGATGAGCATTTTTCACATTTTATTGCATTTTATAGATTTATGATTAATCGATTAATCGTGGAAAGTAATCAGCAGATTAATTGATAATGAAGTCAGGGTTTGAAATGAACTTTTTTCTCCTCAGTGTCCTGCAGCTGTCCCAAACTTTATAACCATTGTCCACAATTGAAGTTTCTTTTTTTCATCCTACATAGTAAATGTGGCTTAATAACTTTGTTTCAGTAACTCACATGATGGGATTGACTCACTCATTACCTTTGGTGTTTGGCCACGATCAGTTTTCATTATTCTTTTAGTCACTGGTTGAGTTTCGAGCTGCACTGATCAGTCGATTTTGGACACTTGGTTGGACAAAAGAAGCTAGACGGCGCTTTGGGCTGTGGGGAATTGTGATCACCATTTTTCATAATTTTTTGACAATTTATCAACTAAAAAATTAATTAAAAATTTGACAATATATAATTAGTTGCACCCCATATGACAACAGCAACAGGAGCAGTTCATTGCTCAAGATATGTCAGCGATGTGTCAGTTAGCATTTTGTTTAAGTGTTCCACGTATTGTCACCAAATCTCAGTGTTTATCTCCGTGTTGTTAGCGCTGAACTTCCAGGGGTTTGGATGGATGATGCCAAAGACAAAACTGTCTTATCTCGGACAAGAGCCTTAAGTAAAATCCCAGATTTTTTGTAACTTGATCTTATCATAAATTTTCCTCCACATGTGATACTTTGATCTTTTCCCCCTTTTTGGTGTTTTCACTCTTTCACAGCGTATTAAAAGTGATGCTCACTGTTTCTGTAACTTGTTGTTACTGATGATCAGTGCATAACTTCATAACCCACAGCTGAATTAACAGACTTTGAATGATAAAGTTCAGGACTTAATTCTTCCATCCCTGACAAAGTCTGATGTGTTGTCTTTTTTAGAACATATTGAAATCCTTAATCCAAAACAAAGTTTAAAAAAAGACATACTGTAGTTATCACACGTTATAGGAGTGTGGTTTCTGTAAGAACTGGCAGGGATAATTTGTGAAACACACGACTGTTGATTTTTTAAAATAGAATTAAAATGAGTCAACATGAGACTGAAGCTTCCTGCCAGGAAAATGTGAGCATTTGTTATTTAATTGACCATATTCACAAGAACAAAAAGGCAATTAATGAACGAATTGTCTCTGCCTCCTTGAGCTGAATATTTGGATCCAGGACTTTATTGTTCTATTCCCAACAAAGTCTGATATGTTGTATTTTATGAATATATTACACTGTTGGTAATAAACCAAACCAAACACTGCGTTTGTGCAGTTACTGCTCTTTCTTAGAATGACATTTGTTGTATTCTTACTCTGTTAGTTTTATATTTTGTCTTGCTCTTGTTATTTTGCATGAATTTTAACAGTGCAGTTTTGATATGAAGCTCCAGCATTTGGAGGCGTAAACACAGACTGGCGATGATCAGTCAGAGGACAGATGGTGTGTATGTGTGTGTGTGTAAGTGTGTGTGCACTGCTAGCGTCTGAACATATTTTCCTGCGTCCTTCCAGGAGACCCAAGACCCGTCTGCTGTGTTGTGGCTGGATGAGATCCAGGATGCCATTCTGAAGGCCAACCAGGACACACAGGAGGCCTTACAGTGTAAGAACACACACTCATTAACACAGTTTAATGGACACATGTTGTATGTAACATGTAAAACATTTGGGACGGTATGAAGATCAGTGAAGCCTGATGTTTGTGTTTGTGTCCGCAGTCTCTCAGTCCATCCAGGCCATCAATGAGGCAGTTGACAGCGGCGATCCGGCTCAGACGTTGGGTGCTCTGCGTAACCCCGGGGCAGGACTGTACGGTGTCACCTCTGAGTGTGCTCAGACCTACCAGGACGACCTGTCCAAGGTCAAAGCCAAGAAAAAGGAAGAAGGTGAGTTGATGAAGAACAGGAATGTATATATCACCACTTTGAAGTTACTGTAACGCCATCAAAGAAGTGACAATCCAACCTGGGGACAGTTTCACAAAGATGGACTTTGACTGTGGCTTAGAAATAACAGATATGATGCAATGAATTCTGGATAAATTAAGATCCTTTTCACAATTAAAAAATGGCCGATGCCCAGCTCGTTTTTCCCCAACAGAATATATGTGAGGAACCCGACAGTTACAGGGATGAAAAGTTTAACAAAATTGAAAAAAAGAAAAGTCTGATATGGAGAAAATGTCAGCAAACCACAAATTATCAGCTATTTTGGGTGTTACTAATCACTACCATGGTAACATGGGTCTTAAGTCTGAGTCAGCCTTGGGGTAAGATGTCTAATGTTTTTTTGGTTTACAGTTAGTCTTTATTTCTGTGAAATGGTCTAACTTGCAGTAGACTAATCTACACCACAGTCTAGTCTCAGATGTCTCTGTGAAACCGGCCCCCGGTCTCACCATAAGGTGAATGAGTAACAGGCCGGGGTCTCGAGTCATTTCGCGCTCTATCACAACACCTTTTTTGATTTTCGCATGTCATTTTCTGCCATTCAGTCTGCACTGACTTGTGCAGAGATGACTGCCTTCAATGACACGTAAAAAAGCTTTAAATGTAGACTTGACACGGGAAAAGTCCTTAAAGCGGTTTTAAATTTCCACACTTTCTCATGAGATCACTGTACTTGTCAGTAATTCTCAGAGGAATGATGCATCTTTTCAGAGGTTTAAAGTGTTTTTAAGGTTGCATTATTTGGCCTTGTGAGTAGATTTTAATTTACAAATGTGGTACTCTGAATGTTGGAACACTTTGTGTCTGATACACGTGAAACCTCCTGCAAACATGCACTTCTACTATTACTATATAACTACTTGTAACCCGAAATTACCTGCTTTTTCATCCATTAATATTGTTATTAAAAATCATATTCCAAACTATGAATATGAGGATGATTTTTTTCCCCGCCTGTCTTACTGCATAACAACCTGGTCACAGACGTGCAAACCTGTGCTCTCACTCTGTGAACAAAAGAAAACACAAAAAAGGATGTCGTGAAAAATATAATTTTGTCACGTTCTTATTTTGCTTGATGCATGCCTGATGTTTAAAATTTTTCATAGTCTCACACCCCGTCCTCTTAGAGGATGCCTGCTTTCTCCATTAACGTAACAAGGAAGTGGAAGTCCACACACAGACATTAGAGACATGCCTTGAGCTTTGGTGAAAATCAGTGTGTCTCCACCAGTGATTGCCTTGTATTTATTGTATAATTGTGCGCAGCCCCTGCAAAAATGAACAAATATGAAATATGAAGGTCTTTACCTGCTGCACTGCATCCCTGAAATAAATCTAGAATGAAAATATGATGCGATGCTGTTTGTCCAGGTGATAATGGCAGTGATTGGGTGAAACACTGGGTGAAGGGAGGACACAACTACTACTACAATCTGAACTCCAAGGAGGGCACCTGGGTGGAGCCAGAGGGCTTCGTACAGAACAGCACCCAGCTCAACAAAGAGGACATCCAGGTGGGTGACTGTTACTGTGCAGCGCTGCATGACCGTGGCTTTTTAACACCACACTAAACTGGTTTCACTCTCCCCGTCAGTCGGTGGTTTCTGGGGTGACCACGGCCTACAATCGGGAGCAGCTCTGGCTGGCCAACGAGACTCTCATTGGCAAGCTGCAAGCTCGTTGCCGTGGCTACCTGGTGAGAAAGGGCCTAAAGGAGCGTCTCAACTTCCTGAAATCCCAAGACCCAGCTGTTACATGCATACAGGTGAGACAGACATATATACAGGCATCATCCTGAGTTTATATGTAGATTTTTTTTATCTACTATCAAGACTTATTATGTCCACCTTGCATAATATTTTTTGTGCACATTTATGGTTTTATGCTCACAATTTTTGAAAAACTTTGACAAATGCATTGTATTCACCTTTCTGTTTCATACTGACTGTTGACTCGTCTCTCCTCTTCAAGTTCGAAGCGTTTCTTTTCATATGCACAGTTAAAAACAAGCTCCCCTGTACAATGAAATTCCTCTTTTGCCTTCCACTCTGAACGCCAAACAAAACCAGCTGATAAAGACCACGAGACATCGATGACGGCGAGGCTAAAAAAAACACTTACCTCGTTCATTTTTATGATCCAATTATTATTGTTTTCTTATTATATAGTAAGGTGAACTCAGAACACAACAATATTACACTATTCTATGCATCTTAGAAGAAGTTTTTAACTGGTTATAAAAATATAAGTAAACAAGACCATCTGCTGAGATTGGCTGTTTCTATGTAGTTGTTCTTGAAGCTGCCACTGAGTTGGATTCTCCTTGGAATCACTGATTCACAATATTTGTTTTCAGGCTCATTGGAAAGGCTACAAACAGAGGAGGAAGTTCAAGGATCGTAAGCAGTATCTCAAAGACCACACTGAGGAGGCTGTCAAGGTAAAATAACCGTGCGATGTCTACGTATATTTTCTGTACCGTTGCCAGGGGTGTAAATGCAGTTAAGACGAAATGATTTGTGTTTGTCTTTCTCAGATTCAGTCCATGGTCCGGATGCACCAAGCTCGCAAGAAGTACAGGGATCGTCTGAAGTACTTCAAAGATCACGTGAGTATTGGGAGTCTGTAACCTCGTTACATAAAATTAGCTGCAAATTGGACAATTTGACAGAACCAAGATAAGGCAGTGTAAATTTTCTGTCGCAAAGATTAGGGTTTAAAGTAAACAAATGACAGTGTTCTCTAATAAAAGCTTTAAATCACTCTGCATAAATGTCCCCTGACACATCCGCTGACATTTACTCCGTGTCCTGTGGGGTTTGAGCGAGGCAGATGGCTCATTTAACACTCTGACATGTGTGAAGTCATTTCCACTCTGACTCACTGCAGATTCCTGTGGTTCATTCATAATGAAGGATATTGATCAGCCAACTGATTGCTGTTTTTTTTTTACTGCAGATCAATGATGTGGTGAAGATTCAGGCTTTCATTAGAGCCAACAAGGCCAGAGATGACTACAAGACGCTGAGTGAGTAGCATCCCAACAGACATTTTTTGTGCTATGAATTGGTTTTTGCAGTCGTTTGACTCTTCCCTTCACTCACAGTCAGCGCAGACAACCCTCCGATGGCGGTGGTGAGGAAGTTCGTCCACCTGCTGGACCACAGCGACCAGGACTTCCAGGAGGAGCTGGAGCTGATGCGGCTCCGCGAGGAGGTGGTCACCAACATCCGCTCCAACCAGCAGCTGGAGAATGACCTGAACCTGATGGACATCAAGATCGGCCTGCTGGTGAAGAACAAGATCACGCTGCAGGAGGTGGTGTCCCACAGCAAGAAGCTGACCAAGAAGAACAAGGGTCAGCTGTCTGACATGATGATGATGAACAAGCAGAGGGGAGGCCTGAAGGCCCTCAGCAAGGAGAAGAGGGTCAAACTGGAGGCATACCAGTTCCTCTTCTACCTGTTACAGGTAACGTCACAGTTCATAGCTCTGTTCTTTGACTGATCTGTCATATTCTGATGCTGGTGACTTAACGTACAACAGAATCTTACAGTCCATTTACACCTGGTATTAAAACGGGATCTGAATCCAGATACGTGCCTTTGATTTTACACCTGGTGTTTTTAATGTTCTTCATCCTAATTGAGGTCTATGAGGATTTTGAAAACAGTTTTGTGAGTTGTTGAGTTTGAGGAAACATGGCTGATCGAGCTGAAACCGGCTAATTCCGGACACCCGCCGATGAATTGGTGCATCTTTATCTATGACGAATGCTTGCATACCATCGCACACACTTATTTCTTACTGTGCATCATTCATTTCTCATGCATATTGTTTTAATTTTTCATGTAGTTCTGTTAAATAATGCATCTTGTGTCACTCTCATGGCACAGAAAAGAAAGATATATAATCAGTAATTGAAGACGTGTCTCTTCCAGCCTTCTTGCTTGTTTGCTCTCAAAGTTTGAGCAACCTATGTTTTATGTTAGCTAAAAACACATATCTGTATCCACGTTATGCATTAACAGGCATTTTTCCTCATCCAGATAATGTGTCCAGATACAGATAACATTTTAATATCAGGTGTAAATGGGGTCGAGGTTTAAGATCCTGGCAGGTGCAGTGGTCTTACCAGTCGATAATAATATTTAACCAAATTTCTGCTTCCTTTCAGACCAACCCCACGTATCTGGCCAAGCTGATCTTCCAGATGCCCCAGAATAAATCCACAAAATTCATGGACTCTGTGATCTTCACCCTGTATAACTACGCCTCCAACCAGAGAGAGGAGTACCTGCTGCTCAAGCTCTTCAAAACAGCCCTGCAGGAGGAGATCAAGTGAGAAACAGACGCTGAAACCCAGTTGACAGTCATTTATGAGCAAATCAGATGAGGCCTCGTTCATGACTACACGGTAACACGTTTCCTTTAACACCCGTCCACAGGTCAAAAGTGGACCAGATGAAGGAGATCGTCACAGGGAACCCAACAGTCATCAAGATGGTGGTGAGTTTCCACCGAGGCGCGCGGGGGCAGAACGCGCTGCGGCAGATCCTGGCACCGGTCGTCAAGGAGATCATGGATGACAAGACGCTAAACATCAAGACGGACCCGGTGGACATTTATAAGAGCTGGGTGAACCAGATGGAGACGCAGACTGGAGAGGCCAGGTGAGCTGGACGTGAGGGTGTCTTATACCTGCGTTACGACAGTGATGTCAGCTCCCTCTGAGAGCTTAAGTATCATCTTATATAAAAAAACAAAAAAACCAAAAAAAAAACAGATTCAGGCGATGACAGCATGGCTGCAGAACTGCACACGAAGTTTAAGCTTCAGAGGTTATGATTAACACTGATGGTTCCTCCTTTTCTCCATCTTTTTCTGTCCTGTCCTCAACAGTAAGCTTCCTTATGACGTGACTCCTGAGCAGGCGATGGCCCACGAGGAGGTGAGGACCAGACTGGAAGCTTCCATCAAGAACATGAAGACGATCACCGACAAATTCCTGTCCGCCATTATTGTCTCAGTGGACAAAATCCCGTACGTCCTTCACTTAAAACATTTCCGTCTGCGTGGGTCACTTTTTTATTTCCCCTGTCTAACCTCGTCTGTCTGTCTGTCTGTCTGTCTGTCTCATGCCGTCTGTCAGGTACGGGATGCGTTTCATCTCCAAAGTGCTGAAGGACACCCTCCATGAGAAGTTCCCAGATGCTACAGAGGATGAGCTGCTCAAGGTTCGTATCTGTTTGACACTGTCTTTAAAGGGTCAGTTCACACAAAACATTTTCCCATTTTCCACAGTGGTATCTAACCATGCAGATAACTAAGATTTCTGACATTGACACTTGTGCTACAACCCCAACACAACCGAGATAAAAGGCTTTTGATTTGTGGCACATTGTATTGTGTCAGCCACAGCCTTTGACCACCTCATGTTTCTGCACATAGATAGTTTTGCACTCATGCTGTGATAGAAATTTCTTTTGAAAACTGACCCTTTCATGCTGGTGAGTTGGATAACCGGAGCTCTTCTTCTCTGGCCTCCTCATTGAAAGCACTTTCTTTCTTCTCATCTTCTACCTTGCTCTCATTTCCCTGTTTCTTACATTCATCTTTCTTGCTTCTCTTTCTTCTGCTGCTTTTCCCACCTTTCCATCCAGCAGCAGCCTCTCTGTCAGGGTGGAGGTGTCCTCTTTCTCTCTGTCTGCTGACATCAAGGCGAGTTGTGCTGCTCTCCTTCTCTTCCTGCATGAGCTGTGTGTTTAAGGATCTTTCTTCATTTTGCAGTAACACCTATCAGACCTCTTAAATATCACCTCACGATGCTAATTAAGATGCAATTGGCAGCTTCTTCTTGTATGATATCAAAATACATTCTCCAGAAAGATTGAAGTCTGCCCCTCGTAGTTTGTTGTTTCAGTTCAGCGCTGAAAATACTAGTATTTATGTTAAGGGCTAAATCCCACAGCACCTTTGAGTATAACTTAATTTCTGTCTGAACAGTTAAAGCAAACGTTTAAAGCTACTACATGGAAGTATCATATTGTGTTATTTTTGAAGGCTGCCTGTGGACAAAAGCAGTAGTGTTTCCACAGTAATAACCACAAAATATTTAGTCAAAAATGATATTATCTAAATAAAAATGTCCTCCTGCTTCTTTTTTAACTGGTTAACATACAACTCACCGTAACTCTGCACAACACTGGCTTATTTTATCTGATTTCAAGAAGAATTCAACCTGGTGGCAGACATTAAGAATAATATTGAAATAGCCAGTCTTCTGCAGATGGTCTTTTTAACTTCTGTAAGTCATACAGAGAGAATAACTGTTAAAAACTCTTTGTAGTAGCTTTAAGTAGTACATGTTCATGTATTTTGCAGTAAAAGTTCACTATCCCTTTAATGATCGCCAATTCTAAGAGCTTCAATATATTAGTGTGACTTATGTTAATATTTTTCCTGCTTAAAAAAAGGGCTCAAAACACATAATTTCAATCATAATAATCGTAACTAACTGAGTCATTTAACTTTGACTTGACTCAGATCGTGGGGAATCTCTTGTATTACCGCTACATGAACCCGGCCATCGTGGCGCCCGATGCCTTTGACATCATCGAGGTGTCGGCTGGGGGCCAGCTGACCACCGAGCAGCGACGAAACCTGGGCTCTGTCGCCAAGATGCTGCAGCACGCCGCCTCCAACAAGATGTTCCTGGGAGACAACGCCCACCTCAACCCCATCAATGAATATCTCAGTGCCTCCTACCAGAAGTTCAGGTCTGACGCCGTCTTTGACTTGTCAAAAGGAGAAGTCAGTTACTTGAGGGACATGTTAATAATTTTTCAGTATTTGTTGTTTAAAGCTCTTTGTCGTTGCTTTCGTCTTCCATCACAGGCGTTTCTTCCTGGCAGCGTGTGACGTTCCCTCACTGGAAGATAAGTTCAACGTGGATCAGTACTCTGACTTGGTCACCGTCACCAAACCTGTCATCTACATCTCCATTGGAGAAATCATCAACACTCACACAGTGAGTTTGGACCACCTCATGTTTGCTTTTAGTGTCTCATATCACTCCTCCTGCCTTTTCCTGTCAGTCGGTACCCCAGTTGTCCAGTTGTTGTCTTCTGCGGTGTGACTAACGTGCTGTACTTCTGTCCCGTCAGCTGCTGCTGGACCATCAGGACGCCATCGCTCCGGAGCACAATGACCCCATCCATGAGCTGCTGGAGGACCTGGGAGAGGTTCCTACAGTAGAGTCTCTCATCGGTGAGTGGAGGGAGACATGGAGGGCTTATTATACCAGTGTTTCACAAACTTCTTTTCTGAAAGTCAAAGATTCAAGTTTATCTAAAGAAGAAAAGTAAATTATCTTAACAAAACTTATTAGTTGGTAAAAGCCCAACTCAAACTTAAGACTTTGAGTTTTCTCAGCTTTTTCATTTTTACAGTATAGGACATTTTAGCCTGCTTGACAAATGACGCAGGATAATTGCATTTATGTGGAATTAACAGACTTGTTTTTTTCCCTGTGATCCACCTGTGGGGTCACGATCCAGTCTCTGGGAATGACTGTCCTTCACTATCATAAGAATTAAACAAATTCAAAAAAATTGGAAAACAGGCTGAGTCTGTCACTTGCAGAGTCTATCTTTTTGGATTGTGGACCTGGACTGCCATTATGAAGCCTGAGTTTGGCATTCAGGCCGTCGCCATCGTAGTTTTTTTTTTTTTGGAACCAGAAGTGACTGGATTTGGACGAGAGCAGTGGAGCAGGTGGCTGGTTTTGGCTCGTCTGTTCAGCAGAAAAATAAATAATGCAGAATAATGCAGCAGAAAATAATGGCGGCCTGCCTCGCCACAAAGTTTCTTGTGTTACAACTAAACAGCTACCAAAATATGTTACATTACATTTTAGATGAGAAAAACTGTTTTGACAGTTTTTTGAGCCCCGTGTGTTGCACTGGACAGACTCACTGAGATAACCTCAATCACAGAATCGCCCTGCCATAAAACATACACTGCTTTATTGTCTGTTTTACGCTAAACGGGACCATAATTAACAAAATGGACATCATGCTGGATAGAGGAAGACTCTAAACTAGTGATTGAGGCCATAAACCCATTAGAAAACTTTTTACTGAGTTCATAAAACAAGTGAGAAGTGGGGACATTTTCTCATAGACTTCACAGACCTCTTTTTATAAACCAGCGTATTTCCGCACCGGCTTCACTTTTCAGACCCGTCCACTATTTATTCTACAGATTTCAGCCATCATCAAAAGAATTCGATCATATTATCATCTGATCCTTTGAATGCAGCGTTCCCTCATCTGATTGGCTCTCTGTCTCATTCAGGTGAGAATCCTCTTCCTCCTGACGACCCCAACAAAGAGCTGATGGGGAAAACTGAAGTTTCACTCACTCTCACCAACAAGTTTGACGTCCCCGGCGAGGCCAACGCCGAGATGGACGCCAAGACTCTCCTGCTCAAGTAAGTAATTTTAATTATTCGTTAATATGGGCGTTTCAGAAAATGTTATGGTTTCTTAATGTTCTTTATTGTTTCTTTTCAGCACCAAGAGGCTCATTGTGGATGTGATCAGGTTCCAGCCTGGAGAGACTCTGACTGAGATCCTGGACTCAACAGCAAGCACAGAACAGGTCAGGAATAAGATTTAGAGCCAACAAAGCTGATCCAGAACACTGCTTATGATTTGTACTCACAATCTAAAAACAGTTAAAGGTGCTACTGTATGTTTATGCTCTGAGCATCAGTAATTTGTAGCTGTAATTACAGTAAACAAATGAGACCCTCATTACAAGACAGTCAGCCAGTAGGTTTATGTCGGCTGCAGATTTCATCTGGGTAAAGCGCTGCTGGACTGCTTTATGATACAAAACAGGAAGAGGGTGGCGTACTTCCTTTTCAAAGAGGCTTACCTTTATCTTGTGGGCTGCTAACTGATTTTTTAAAAAAGTGACAACTTGTGTCTGCCTTCTCTCTCACAACATCCTCTTTGCAACAGAAGCAGCAGCAAAATGCTGAACAGTAAATAACTGAACCTTTAAAGCTGCAGATACTGGAGGTGTAACATTTCTCTTCATCACTGTCTTATTTATTAACTGTTTCAGCAGACAGTTAAAAAATCATAACAGATGTGACACTGAAGGAAGAAAAAATTCAGTATCTTTTCAAAATCACACCTCAGAATTAAATTCTTCAATTCTGCAGGAGTGTTTATGTCTCCGGCCAGCAGTGCTGTCTTTCAGACAAAATTTTGTCTGGTTGGGATGTGTGGCTTTCCCACGTGTCGTGATAATAAGGGGAGCAATTCCCAGAACAGTTGCTAAAAAATAAAATTCTTACAGAAATCCTTCTATCAAATCGCAGCATGAATTTTTCTAAGATGTTCCTCAAGGTCTCGATGTCTCAATGTAATATTTTGGAGGTTTTTTGACACTTTTTATCAGTTCTCCAGCTGTCAAAAATGGTTAAATTTTGCATTAGATCTGTGTAACAAATGTTATCAACCCAAAAACTGCTGCAACAACTTATGAGACATAATAAAGCATCATGGGAATTTCCGTCATTTATTTCCACCATAAGGTTAGAAGCCCTTATACACTCGAACCATTCAAAATTTGAATAAGCACTTACCCAAAACACAGTGTTTATTACAGATGTATGACTAGAATAACTTTACACAGGGTGCTGAGCTGCATCTTAAATTTATGCCTGTGTTTCACATCATCTATACCACTTCTATCTGCTCATTCTGTTGACCTGCTATATCCTCAAGATCCCCTGCTGTGTGGAAGAGGTTATTTTTTCTAAATGTGACACCTATGTAAAAAAAATTAAACTTAGTCTTTAAAACAGATAACAAATATGGCTTATGTAGTTGAATAGAGGCTTGGAGCTTTCTTCAGACAAAATGTTTAAGCAAAACTATAATTTCCATGATGCATCTTGTTTTGGTGGCTGACAGGAGGCAGAATACCAGCGAGCCATGCAGAGGAGAGCCATCAGGGACGCCAAGACCCCAGAGAAGATGAAGCAGGTGAAACCGGTGGTGGACGACAGCCTGACGCTGCAGGGCAAGAAGGACAAGATCAAGAGCAACCTGCAGAGGCTGGCAGAGCTGGGGAAGGTTGACCCCCAGAACCGCTACCAGGACCTCATCAACGACATCGCCAAGGTAAAAAAAAACAACAACAACAAAAAAACAGACCAGAGTATCTCTGGAAGTGGAAAATTAAAACAACAGTCTGCTCAGTGTTTTATTTAAACGTGACGTGTGTGTGTTACAGGACATCAGAAATCAGAGGCGGTATCGTCAGCGTCGGAAAGCCGAGCTGGTCAGACTCCAGCAGACCAATGCCGCCCTGAATTCAAAGACCAATTTTTACAACGTTCAGATTGATTCTTACAATCAGTATATCAAAACGTGCATGGACAACCTGGCCAGCAAGGGCAAGTGAGTGACCTTTTCATTTTTTAATATTCACATTTCTCTTTTCTGTCCTCTCATATCAGTCATCACTTACAGATGCTCTGTAGTGCACTGAAGCTTGAACCTATATCAGATTTTATTTTGTTGACATGTATCTTCAAAGGTAAGTCATATAGGATTTCTGTTTACACACCAAACAACCCACATGTGCACATGATTAAACTGCAGACAGAAGCCTTACCTGGTAACAAAGTTACTCTGCCGTCTGTATGGCGCTCTGTTCATTCAAGACAGGAATTATGTTTCAAGGTGGAGGGTTTAGCGGGGGTTGGGGTAAGCGTTTACATCCCAGGTTTAGGGCTGGACAGACTGGGCCGAGGCAGTGGGAGGGACCTGTAGTCCCCCTAGTTTGCATTTTCACCCTAAAGTACCTGGACCTTTTAGGTTTATCATTTTCAAAAAGTGGATCCTAAGAATAAAAGTTTGGGAAACACTGGTGTGGAGACCCACAGAGATAAGATGAATTAGTCTGCCGACGTGTGAGAAAGTGATTTATGTGTCGAAGCACAATGAACAAAAAACAAAGTGGTTTGTGAATGCAGGTTTTGTTTAAAGTGGGTGAAATAAAATGCTTGATTACTCGACCAATCAGAAATGTTCAGCACACTAAGCCCCACCCCCAAAGTTCCTGGGGACTTCTTAGGGAGTAAAATGACGTCCCAGAAACTTAATTTAGACCCTGATCCCTGCAATGAAACGAATTTTTAAGTTTGGAGAAGAAAAATTAGTTGCCAGCTCTTTCAGTTTCAGTCATTTTTCACATTTGCTGGTTCCAGCTTCTTAAACATGAGGATCATGATGGACGTTCATCGGCCCGACTTGCTGTGTGAAAATAATCGTCAGCTCAATCAACAATGAAAATAATCTTTAATTGCAGCTTTAGTATGAATGAGCCTCAAAACTGAGCACCAGATCTCACATCCTGTCTCGTCTCCCTCTTCACGTGTTCAGAGCACATCTCTGAATTGTGCCTCACGTGTGCAAAAATCAGAAGTGGGTCACTTGTAGCAGGCAGTGGGTCACAGCGTTGATCCTCAGACTCCTGCTGGTTTTCATTTAGGACTTAAAATCAGGAGCTGTTTTACTCCGGGAGAGCAGAATGCGGTTCAGCACAGATGCTGCCTGGTCAGGGAGAAAACTGAGGGTCCCGAGGACCAGGATCCAAACCACCAGAGCAGAGATCCTCCTCCATTTAATGTGAGGTGTTTGTTAGTCAGAGGGGAAAATTATTCTGTGTCATCGAATCACATAAATTTGAAACAGGTTTATGCATGCAGTGAACAAACACCAGAAAAAAAATGATTTGTTTATTTCCTTAGTGTCAAATGCACCTTCATTTCCCAAACATATTGATGAATACGAATGAATCTCCTCCACCCACATGATGGACGTTAACTCTTGCCAACAAAGCTACACAGAAGTCTTTCTAAGAATAATATGAAATGCTGTCTTTGTCTCTCTCTCCTCTCAGGCTGTCAAAGAAACCAGGTGACAACAAGGCCAAGAAGAGTAAACAGGTTTCACAGAAATACACCGCCTCTCGCCTGCATGAGAAGGGCGTGCTGATCGCCATAGAGGATCTGCAGCCCAACCAGTGAGTTCAGCTTTAATTAAACTAGAAACCAAGGTTCAAAATTCACACCTGCCGGACACTGAAGTCTGGATTAAAAGTGTTTATTTTCCAGAAAGATCAATATTTCTTACCAGGCCTGAGTGATAAAAGATACAGGAGAAAAATGCAACTAATTTATTTTGCCTTACTTTAAATTTAACCACTTTATTTATCAAGGCACACCGGTCCTTTTTTATTAACAATTTGTGTCACATGTCGATGGTGCCACCAAACAACATTACCTGTTAAATAATTTGCTGATTGTGTGTCAGTTGTATGGGACAGGACAGGCTCTTTATGACCCAGTGTACTGTATGTACTTTCATGGTGGTTTGCATTTAATGCATTTTAGTGAAACTATTGAACATTTTCTCAAACTACTGTCTTGTTATTGTTTTATTGCCCAGGCTTGGTTCTTTCCTGACATTCTGGCCAGTGTATTTTAGAGGCAGTAACTGTGAATGCTTCAGATTTCTGCTGTTTTTAACTGTTGTTGTAGTTGAACTGGCTGCTGTAATGAAACTGAGCTGTTGTTTAGCTGCCTGTTAAGCTGCTCAACCCTCTTATTTTATGCAAAGTTAAAGCTGCTGTAAGGAACTTTCATATTTTGTTGATTTTGGAGACCCCTGTGGACAAAAGCGGCAACTCTGTCCAAAATAAAATTGCAAAAATCTAATTATCTGAATAAAAATCTACTGCTCCTTATTAGCTGGCTAACATACAACGTCACTAAAAAGCCCGGAAAAATGTAACAACAGTCTTGTTTCATCTGATTTTAAGGAGAGTGCAACCTGGAGGCAGGCACTAAAAATACCCAGACAGAAACAGATGATCTACTCAGTGATGGTCTCGTTTGCTTACGTAGGTCATATAGACACATCAGTAATAACTCGACACGGCTTCATAACCAGTTAAAACTCCATGTGGTAGCTTTAAATACCAAAGCATGACATATCCACCTTCATCTTAAATTAGTTCATGATATTTTAAGAACCAGTCGGCTTTTATTGACCAGTTTCTTGTCGTACAGTTCCTCCACATTAATGAGCTTGTCCCTCCTTTTCACTCTTCTCTCTTCACAGGTTCAAGAATGTTATTTTTGAGATTTCTCCTGCTGAGGCTGTTGGAGTTTTCGAAGTGAAGGCCAAGTTAATGGGCGTGCACTTGGAGACGTTACAGTTAGAATATCAGGTATGGATTTTTTTTTTTTTTTTCATACATTACACAGAAATATTGGTTGACATAGAGGCAGTTAGCTATGATTGATTTATTCCAGTGGTGGAATGTGACCAAGTACTTTTACTCAAGTACTGTACTTCAGTACAAAGTCGAGGTAATTGTACTTTTCCGGATTATTTCATTTTTATGTAACTTAACCTTTTAGAGGTAAATGTACTTTTTATTCCACTACATTTGTCTGACAACTTTAGTTACTAGTTACTTTTCAGATTACAATTTTCATACCCTTTCTGTTCAGTGAAAACCTTAGCATTCCTTTATGGGTTGAGAAAATCCTCCTACTTCTTAAGCTAAATAAAGTAAAGTAATAAAGTACTTAAAATGAGCTCAACCTTAAACATCTTCAGCTGTAAAATGCAACATACACATAAACGCAGCAGTGATATTAATCCAAAAACAAAAGTAAAACACTAACAGGGAACATTTTATTACTCGACTTCTTTTACTTTTGAGACTTTAAGTAAATTTTGCTGATAATATTTTCAAATTTTACTTAAGGTGTCAGTGCAGTACTTTTACTTGTAGTGGAGTATTTTTTGAGTACTTCCTCCATCACTGATTTATTGTTTCTGATGTTTTCTCTGTTTGTGTGACAGGATCTCCTCCAGCTGCAGTATGAAGGCGTGGCGGTGATGAAGCTCTTCGATCGGGCGACCATCAACGTCAACCTGCTCATTTTCCTGCTCAACAAGAAATTTTATGGGAAATAGAAAAAAAAAACAAAGAAAAGGATAAAAGGGCTACAGACACTGATGTAAACCACAAAACCCACTGTGAGGGTTGCAGAAAGCCCTGACCTGAACTATCCCGGCTTTCATACACATTCCCTACTGCACTTCTCTCATGTGCCTATGCAATTAATGTGCATTATTTTTTATTATGTGGATCACCATAAGTGCTTTATTCTTAATGGAACACTCCATTGTGCGACTCGAGCCAGCACACTGCAGGAACTTGCTGGAGTCTTTTTTTCTTACTGTCTTTATCGTGTGTTACTGCAGCTCGGTCAGAGGTTTAAGATTTGTATGTTTTGCTTTATATTATGAATATCTTGTGCATGGGCTTTGATTAATTATAAAAAAATGTATGTTTTATGTAAAGAGATCACGTTTTTTGTGTCTTTCTTAGCTGTTAGTTTATTTACTCACCTGACTGATAAACATCTCTGCCAACACCAAAGTGCCAGCGTATTTCTCAGCAGGGCTGTAGGACATGTAGGAAAAACTGAAATAGTTGTGGGGGAATGAAACAAAATGCCCTCCTCCCTCCTTCTTCAACCATATTTTATTTTTGAAAACACTGTAGTTAAAGGGACATTTCACACCATAATCAAAAATACATTTTTCTCCTAACCTGTAGTGCTATTTTTGGTTGCTGAGTTTCAGAGACGTCTTCTCTCTCTCAAATATAATGGAACTAGATGGTGTTCTGCTTGTGTGGCTCAAAAAGCCCAAAACAGTTTTTGCAAAACTCTCTTTACAGAAATCACCACCCAGTTACTGAAGATAATTCAAGTGGCTTATGAGCAGTTTCATGTGGAAACTATTGTCTTTCTACTGAACTACACCCGCCGTGTGCATCTAGTCATGGAGGAGAAGCTCGTTAATGTTATTGTACCGTTTTCTGTGTTGATCTGAAATGAAAATCTGTGGAATGTGTTTTTTGCTTTAAATGTGAGCCGTTATTGATTTAAGATAACAGATTGATTTTGAACAAAATGAGCAGACAGTAAATTAAAGTAAGAGAGTTCTGCAAGAACAGATTCAGGTGAACCTGAAGAACTGCAGGCTATTTCATCTTGGGTTTTTTTAGTCTCTGTCAGGGGACGTGCTAGATGCGTATTTTGGTCACCTAAAGGCATCTTCTGGTTAACAAAGTAGTAGCTATAGTTACCATCCTGGTAAATGTAGGCACTGCTGCCCCGGTGATTCGGTTTGACAAGTGTAGTTAAGTAGAAAAATAGGTCCTGCATGAAAATGCTCTCAACACGATCTGTAAAGAGACATTGCTGTTTTTCAAATGCATTTTTTTTTTTTCGTCTTTTTGAGCACCACAAGCCAAGTGACATCTCCATTATATTGGAGAGAGGACAGAAAACTCTCCAAAACCCTGCAACTCACACCAAAACTGTCTAGATGGATAAATGCCACTACAGGTAAGAGATTTTGGGGTGAACTGTCCCTTTACAAGTAATATGATTAAACTCTCTCCTGACTCTTTTGATTTGACCCACCTCAGCCCATCCTAGACATGTAAATATTCTGATATCTCTGCAAAGAGAAGGTGGAGTCACACGTGGTATTTGACAATAATTACAGAAAACAAAAAAACGCCATGCTCATATTGAGCTGTTGAACACAAAAAGTGTTGAATTTGTTACATTATAACACTTGGATCCAGTGTGTGCTGGCAGCAAGCAGGCTCTGTAGTATTTCACATCTTTCTCAACATGTCAGGATGTTGGTTTGTGTTGGACTGGACAGAGCTGAGCTGGCCGTGACTGCAGCCCCCGGTGCTCAGACCTGACCCGCAGCGCGTTTTCTGCTTTTGGCTCCGGCTTTCGTGAGCAGGAGAGACGTGGCGCACACACAGCTGTGTGCAGATGTGCTCACTCATTGGCCTCTAAGATGACTTACTGGAAAAGTATCTTTATATGTGTCATGGGCTGTTTATCTATAACTGAAACACAGATTAAAAAATAATTCAGTGAACACAACATTATGCAAGTCAGTCTGTAACACATGCAAGTGTAAGCTGGACATTGAATACAGAGATTTTTATAATGTTTTGTTGAAAATAATCCAACAAAATCGCCTTTATTTATACTTTATGTTGTCCACATCATACTGTATTTGACAGATCATGCAAGTGAGCCTGAGAATGTGCAGTATTACAGTAACTAGACGCGTGGGTCCAGTAGAGGTCACTCTACATCCAGTTTTTAGTGTTTATTGTATCAGAGATCGACTCATAACAAGAAGCCTTAAATTGAGATTTCATGCAGACCTGATTGAACTAGATGTTGATTTTCTGTCTCATGTAAAGTCGCCGTGATCAGAGGTTGACACTGTTATTTGAAATGGAGGAGACTCTCTCTCTCTCTCTCTCTGTGTACATTATTTTCTCTCTTTCACAGTCCATTAAATGTATTTTATCTGTTTTAGAATAAAGATCTACAGAGGCCATCGACTCAAGTACTTTGGAGGGTCTTAATCTGAGAATTTCTATTTTATGCTGCTCTGTACTTCTACAGCACAGGGAAATATTTCACTTTTACTGAACCTTATTTGAAGACTAGTTACAGAAGATTTTACATTCAAAACACATGATTACTCTGTAAAATAATTTAATTACTCAACAGTAGTTAGTTAAAAGCAGCTCCTTCTCAACCAGCTAACATGTTCAGATTCAGATTTCTTCAGTGTTTATTATTCATATAAAACAGAAATTCATCTGTGGGACTGGTTTATGGGAAATTATATAGAAATGCTCAAGAATTAAAGACAAACATTCAAATATTGCTTACATATTAATAATTGAATGGTTAAAAATACATAAATATAAAACAAAACATTCACAGGAGGCACATTGCTGCATAACAAATACTTTTGATAAAGTATGTTTTGCTGGTAATACTTCAGTTTTACTTTTGTGTACTTAATGTAATGGAATTGAATACTTTATGGAATTCTTCCATAAAAGTTTATAAAGGTTGCTTCAAAAATAAAGCTGACACATGTAAGCCACTACAGTGCAAAACAATCCAGTAGTGCATGAGCAGGTTTTCATAATGTCTAAAATGAATAAGGATATTTTACTTAACCCGATTCGATTTGACTTCCTCCACTGGGAGGAAAACCACAGAGCTGGCAGGGCCTCTACGTGTCAGATCCAGGATGTGATTTGAACCCAGAGATGACAGAAATGATTAATCGCTGCATCCTCCTTCACTTTATTCTCACAATGAAAAACATTTGATTTGCACTGGGATTTTTGTTTGTTTGTTTACATGAATTAGTAACTGTTCATAAATGTCTCTTGGCTGTTACTTGGAAAGTTGCATATTAGCCAACACACATAACAAGAACTTAAATATGTTCCTCATTCTGTTCCTGGTAGGAGTCATTCCTGTGTTTGGTTTATGTTTATGACTCTTTCGAATATTTGAATGATCCATGATGGAAGAACATCCAGCTATGTTTAATCTGTATATATATACATATGCAGTAAAATATCTTATCTTATCTTCAGGCCTTGTGTCAATCCTTGTACCAAGTTAATTTAGTTAATAAATGAAGTCATTTCTCTCGTGGGCTCCAGTGACACCAACAATAATCTGCTGTAGGAAACAACCATCATAGCAAAATGTGAACTTAATTCTTCTCTTTTTTCTCTCAAACCATTAATTATGTAATTAATACTGTTGTCACTGCAGGCATTTTGATATGAAACAATACGGTAAATACAGGTGTTACCAATTACACTAATTAAGGTCTCATTCCATTTAGTGAATCAGAGCCTCTCCAGTGAGCCAGAATGCGCATTAACAACCCTGACTCTGTTTGACCTGAACGGAAGGGAACCTTAATTAATATAATCGATAACACCTGTGTTTAAATCAAGATTTCATGTCAAGATGGCTGCTGTGAAAAACATCTGTTATTTTAGGAAAGTCACAGTTAGTTTGCACGTTGTCTAAAATGAAAATAGACAGAACACATGATGAATTCTGTCCGTCTCCTTCAAAGTGACTGACGTGCTCCTGTCCCCTGATAGTGTGTGATACTTTAAATCTGGACCAACTGCAAACATGAACTAATCAATAAAAGATGAGCAAATCAATGAAAGGTTCTATCTATTAAAACTGCATGGGCAGAATTTGATGCTTGATTTTCAAAGTCATGAAAAAAATGGAATAATGGAATAAAACACCTGTGAGTTATGACAAAGGACTGCAGGCACCTCAGCTGGTAGAGTAAAGTTCATTTGAAAATAAAGAATTTCAAAGAAAGATGAGTTCAGAATCAGAAACACTTTATTGATACTCGGGGGGATATTGGTCATGTTACAGGATGGTCCCACACCAGAGCAGAAAATATATAACCATAGACAAATTATATATAAAGCTTTTTTTAACAGAACCGTTTTTTTTTTTTTTATCTCTATAGGCGGCATCATGTATATTTGATCTTTTTTCTTAATCTAGGTTCAATATAAACAAGTTTTTGTTTGCTCTTTTATTTATGGTTCTTAATATATTTTTAAAATACTTGTAAAAATGTATTATTCCAGTGACCTGATGTTATTTTGGACAGTTAAGTTTCATGTTAACTTGTAAGATATGTTAATCACTCTGAGTAATCATTGTAAAACACGTGTTTCTATGTATATATATCCTATATTCTATATATTATTTTCTGTATAAACAACATCGGCCGATATATCAGTCTCAATATTTTTTTTCACCTTAATATTGTTATCAGCCCCCCAAAATCTAGTGTCTGTCGGACCCTAATAAAAATATAAATTCATTCATACATTCTAATACAATACAATAAAAAAAAATATATAACAAAAAAG
This sequence comes from Lutjanus erythropterus, assembly GCF_056507025.1. NCBI lineage: Eukaryota > Metazoa > Chordata > Actinopteri > Lutjaniformes > Lutjanidae > Lutjanus > Lutjanus erythropterus. The sequence continues at coordinate 4,131,043 of NC_139317.1, read as the reverse complement.
TATATAAATAAGAACTAGGTAAAACAAAGTGCCTTATTTTTACAATATATAATAATAAACTATTTTAATAATAATAACCTTATATATAAAATATCCTGCCTCCATCTTTGTCAAAACCACTTTTGAGGAATCATTGCAAAATATGTTTCTATGCATATATTCTATATTTTATATAATATGATCTGTATAAAGAATATTGGTCAATGTAGCACTCTCGTTATTTATATAGATATATAGTTTTATTATATTATAGTAGGATGTATGAATGAATAAATATTTTTTTATGAGGGTCTGATGGTACTGGATTTTAGAGGAAATATTAAATAATAAAACGATAACTATAAGAATTGTGCACAAAAATGTGAACCACACTTCAATATACTATGACATACATAACAATGTTTGTATTGCACTGTTCAATTATTGCATAAATTATTGTAATTCTAGGTCAGTAGTGCACAGTTTAATTACTGGACAGAGTTATGGGTATTTTAATGTTTATTCATGTTATATATTTTAGTATGTTTGTTCATGAACTGGCCCCTGGGCTCCTGGTCATAGTCAGTTGAATATCCAGGGTGAAGTGGTGAGTTTGTCGCCGCCCTGTGGACACTGTGAGTATTGACGGTGTTTAACGAGGTAATGTTTGTCTCGCAGTAGTGTGAGGAGGATAACAAGCCAGCGGATCTGAGTTGCGGTTACAAGCCCTGTAAACCGACGGCTAATAAACTGAAAACATTTGCACCAAATTCGTCATAAGACTTCTGGTTCAGCAGCGACGAAGAAACGAGCCTTTTTCTGTCGCCGTTGTTTGTTTATCTTTCATGGAGTCGTCGGACTGGAGTTTGTCTGAAATCTCTCTGCTGTCCGTGGATTAACACAAGACTCGACTCAGGAGCGCTCTGATATCAATCTAAGTGTCAAACTGTGGATTATGCTCCTGCATCACGTGTGAATATTTGCGTTTTTTTGGAGGTTGCCTGTTCAACAGTTTGCGGGGTATCATAAACTCAAAATTCAGTGAAGTCCGGGAGAGGACCCAGCGGACACTTGTTGAAATAACAATTTACCGAGCAAAACCTTTGCCCAACCGTTCCTGAGCTGTGCTAGCGACATTTAGCTAACGAGGCTAACAACTTTCTCTGTCACCAGCAGCGCTGAATCTTTTGGTACAAACTGCTTCTGATGCGAGTCTGTTAGGTGTTGACCGAGTGTCGACAAGTTGACAAAGTGCGTTGGTCAAAACCGTTGAGATGTCACTGACAGCAGCTTAGCTAACTCGGCTAGCTGCAGCTGTTATGTTAGCAATGACAGCTAACGTTATGTTAACGTTAGATTCAAACAAGTGGTTCGCTGGAAATGTGTCAATATGAAGTTATACTTTACTGTTAACTTCTTGTAATACACGCGATTCTTTTTGGAAGTTATTACAGTCAACTTGCAAACATACATAATACATAAAAGCTTTAATATATTTTCTCTGTAGGCATAACAAGACAACTTTTATTAACGGGAGCTTTATCGTTAGCTTAGCTACGTTAGCTGCTAACTCGGCTTACAGTAACGTACGAGACTGAGCTCTGACACTGCAGCCAGCAACTCTGAATTAACTTTTGCTCAACCAGTAATGTGTGCCATGTTTTTAAAACACTGATGGGTTCACTGCAGCGCTCACTGAGAGACTTTGCAGACTTATAAACTCCCAGCACCGTCTTCCACTTTTTCCAAGTAGCTGAAGTTGTGAAACTGCGGCCCGCACAATGTCCGGCTCCCCGGGTACAGGTGGCTCCAACCCCAGGAAGTTCAGCGAGAAGATAGCGCTGCACAACCAGAAGCAAGCAGAGGAGACGCGGGCCTTTGAACAGCTGATGACAGACCTCACTGTCTCAAGAGTAAGTGCGCTTCATTTTCAGCTAATTATCTTTGATCAGGGGTCTCTTTTGCACGAATGCGTTCATTGTAATCAAGGACAAAGCTCCCTCTTTTCACACTCGGGCTGGAATGAGCTGTCTGCTGGCTGCCTGATTGACTGAGATTTCTGGTATTCAACAAGTACGTCTCGTTTTTTTTACATGCATTCATTCAGCTGTGGTAAACCATATTTGTTGCAATAGAAAAAAACAACAAACAATAAAAATTCAAATCCTAAGTGTACCAATGCAATAAATTGGAACAGTACATTACAAATTGGCCATCCGGGGTGCGATCATTTACATAAACCGTACAAGTCCTGTTTTTGATTGTAATCAGCAGTGAAACAGGAAATGGGAAAGTGGCTCCTCTCCATCTGCACCACCCGCCAAAAGTTTCCCTGCTTGCACTACAAGTACAGCACCCAAAGGCAGCAGTGTTGCCTGATAAGATACAGTGTGCATGTCTTCAGACTGCTGTTTGCATAATGTCACTCTATCATATTTAATAGGGATGCACAATAAATATTCAGGTAAATATCGGCTATAATATTTGATTATGTCAAACTATTTTATTTGAATTCTTAGGAGACAAAAGCTCCATATAAACAAAATATATCTGAAGGTTTTTGATGTACTTTTATGGATTCAACTTTAATTTCTTTTTTTGCACTTGCCCAGTCAGGGAAGTGGGTCAGAAATCTACTCACCCAAAGTCAATTTTTACTTGCCCTGGTGCAAATTCTTTTATTTTTAGTGGTAATCAAATAACAACAAAGACTAAAGTTAACTGTCATGCTTAATCCGTGGCTGCAATGTCTAGAAAAATAATTGTAATAATGATGTCTGTTAGGTTTGGTTTAGTCAGAGCTGTGGAATCTTAAATCATTCATCTTTGCTGATTACATCTGAGCCTTTTTTGAATAAATATCTATATTGTGCATCCTTAATATTTAATGTGTTCCTACGGGTAAAACCTGAAGTGCATCCTGCATCCTGGGCACTGTGGACAGACTCAGGCAAAGAGGTTGGTTTATAATTTGGCTACATCGGTCATATACACTATTTTTTTTGTATCTGACAGTGCTTCTATTCATCTGTGGTATAAAGGTATATATAATATATATGCTTATGTACTTTTGTAAGTAAAACTGTGCTTTATATTTGCATTTCCAATTTATTATAACATTTAGCTCAATGAAATTGTATGTCAGACTTTAAGCTCCAGTGTGTAATATTTACTGTGATTTATTGGTAGAATATGGCAGAAAAGTAACATTCATAAATATGTTTTCATTAGTGTATAATTACCTGAAAATGTATTTCTTTATTGATTGATTCATTAAATGGGGACAGTGTAGATTCATAAATATTGCTGTTAATGTGCCGGAGTTGGCCAAGAGGCTATTTTTCACCTGCAGTCCCTGGAAGAAAATAGGAATTGTTGTTATTGTTGTTGCCTTAGAATGAGCTGTTTATATCTGCAGTGGGTGTTGGAGTTTTTTTTCTCAGCAGCAGTGTAACATGAAAAGCCTTAGTGCTGTACAACAATAATATCTTAATCATTTTTAATTATCATAATCATCAATAGACTTTTAAATGCCAGAAAATATTCATAACTGTCCATCACAAGTTCCTATAGTCCAAGCTAACATCTTCAGATGCCTTGTTTTGTTTAACCAGTCATCCAAAATGCAAAGGTGACAAATGACTGAAACTATTGATCATGAAGCAAAATAGCTACCAATTAATTTTTGGTTGATTTATCCATTAGTAATCACTTCAGCTCCACTTTACAGTATAACAAAAAACCCATATGTGTTGACAGATGACTTGTTTTATTTTTCTTGACTCGACAAAGCATTAAAAGCATCTGCAGCTATTTTGGTCATTTCTAAATAATTTTTAAGGCAGTATGTTTAAAAAAAATGCTTTGGCTCTAGCATCTTAATTTAAGTATTTGCTGTTCTTCTTTGTCACACTGTATATTCTTGTAAACACAAAATATCACCTTAGATACAGTGAAATTGTGATGGAGAAGCACACAAATATTAAGTATCAACAATAAAAAATTGGCTTGATCATCAGTTGCAGACATAAAAAGGAGTGACGCATCTGATGGCCGTGTGTAAGATAGAAAAGTTAAATTATGACTAGAAAAAGTAACATAGCAGTGTTTATTAAAAAGCAGCTGATAATTATAAGGAAAAATGAATATTGATGCCAACAGTCTTAGTTGCCTTCTAACTGTACTGATCCTTGGTAGGTGTGACTTGGATTTACGATGTCAGAGCCACAAGGCTTACTGAGGACATTTGGGCACCACTCATTCAAGATGCTTCCTCAGGTCTCCAGCTGCCTTGTACTTAGTGTTCTAGATGTCATTGATGGACTCAGAGTAGACAGAGGATTATCTTATCTTAATTAGTCACATGCTTTTTTTTCTCCATCTCATGATAATTTCGAGTATATACTGTACACTGCACATATTAAAAATAGTGACCCCTGAGAGGATATAAAGCCTCTTTTCACGTTATTCTCATTGGTCCATAATGCGCTCTTTCTATGAGTGGGAGAGTCCTGAATGGCCAGTCAAAGAGGATGTGGTTTTGAGGCGGCACTGAATGAAGTTTGCCATAAGGTATGAACTGTCGCTGACCCCTGTGAGACAGAAAAGCCCAGTCAGCGAGCCTGCGGCTGGCCAGAGCACAGGACACACTGCCAGCAAACAGCTGGAATTAGAAGAAGTAGCTGCTTCAACATTTACACCAGTGACCAAATGACTGAATATAAACCTCCCGAGGCGCTCTGAGGAACTGTACATGGTACCTGAGTGCACAGACAGACTGCAGGCTTCTCTCAGCTGTTGTGCTGCAAGGACTTGACATCTCTGTGAATCATATATGTGTAAAGTCTCCATGTTTGATGTTATATAACAGCTGACACCAACACAGGAGTAAGAGGTTTAAATGAGGATTTATTTTTTAAATATTTCATTTTTTTCCCCATTTGTCCCAGATTGAAAATTAAATGTTACTTGTGGGTAATCCAAGTTAATCACAATAATGTCTGTAATATGGTTGTCTGCTTTGGACAGCTGGAACAGTTGTAATCTAACGTTCATTGACCACAGTTACTGCTAGGGCTGTCCCAAATACAATTTTTGGGTCTTTAAAGCTTCAGTGAATATTACCCGCCAATATTCAAAGCTATTGTTGTAATTATGAGTGTGATGAGTGACGTCTTTTCATGGTTTTAAAGGCTTACCCACTTCTCAAATCTCATTAATATTTTTTGAAAGCACCAACAGATATTTGATTTCGTCTACATCACCCAGTAAAATTACGACCAACTCATTTGATCACCTTAGCCGCTTCCACCCCTTGGAGTACACAACATGTTGTCATTCCCAACCTACATGATCAATAATTATCAACATCAACTGATGCGAAACTTAACTAAACTTCACTAAACATCAGTAGGCCCAGGCCTATGTTTTATCAGTATTTTGCTTTTACTTCAACAGCTGGAAGGGTTGTTTTAGCATCTTTCAGGGTAAGACACTATTGTTTAAGTTCATTCAGCTACTTTTTGTTTCTGCTGACTGGCCATTGATGTCCATGAATCAGACTGGAATGTTAGCACCAGCTAAATGGTGGTAACATCTAAGTGGCTGGTAGATTTCTGGCAAAAAATAATGATTAACTATTGAGTGGCTGTTCAGTGGCTGTTCACATTTTCAAAAGTTAATTACCTTCCCTGCCATGAATGATGATGAGCTGAAATGATGAAAAATGATAAATCCACCCACCACTGTTAAAATGAACATGATGTAGTTGACACACACAAACTGACAAATAGTGCATCATAAGGTTTTTGGTCACATTTTCCAAGCCCTTCCCTAATATCTTGTCATATTCAGAATCTCTTTGAGAAATCTCTCTCCATTCTGTGTAAATGTATTGATAAAATCAAGCAAGGTCAGTCTTTGAGATTCAAATTTTGCCCTTTCAGCAGTCTAAGGAAGAAATGCCCCTCTGATTTGCCTATTCCTGATCACAGTTGATGATTGGATCTGTTTACCTTACCTTGGCAGAACAAGCTGCCTTCTGTTTTCTGCGAGGTAATCGTTGTGGCGTCTCTTGGTAGGGTGCTGGTTTGGAGGCCAAGCTGCCCATTTCCTAGAGTGTGTGTACTTGTGTCCCATAAATTGCAAATATTACTGCATTTTTTATCATGTATTCTGGATGCAATTGTACTTCTGTGCTCCATCAAAGAGTAAAAGCGTTTGAGTCATTGGTTTGTTTTGCACGCAGGCCTAAATGTAGGCTACCCAAATAGTAGTTATAATGGAATATGGAGTTACGGAGTAGCTGCTTACGTCAAAATATGACATCTACAGTTTTGTGTGAAGAAGTATACACAGAAAAATGAAAATGGCAATTTTAAGAGCACTGAAAAGTATGTTGAAGAGAAAGGAAAAGAACCAGAGAGCTGATCTCTGGTTTTAACCATGACAGTAGTGACAGATCAAAGCCCCAATCTGCACAGGTTGTAATTTTCACCCTGAAGCAATATGTTCTTTACATGTCCAGAATTCATAAACCCTGACAGTTGTGTTTTGTTTTTGTTGCCCTTTTGTCTGACAGGTGCAGTTTCAGAAGATCCAGCAGCTTCGTTTGTCTCAGTCACGGGCGCCGTACTATGGAGGCTCTCTGCCAAACGTCAATCAGATTGGCAACACCAGCACTGAATTTCAGGTAAGAGGTCACAACAATCTAAATATACAACACCACAGCACCACAAAATACTTATTCAGAGTGTATCTCTCTGAGACAGTTGGTAAAATTAAACATTTCTCAAACACATGCGCATGTCACATTAAATCCTCAGGATTTAGATCTCAGGTAGCAACTCACTGATTTTGGTTTAACAACAGTATATCCATTTATATAAAATAACTCCCCTATCCTGATACACGTAATTTCATATCTAGATAATCATACATATCATGAAATTTTCTGCAAATTCCATGAATAAATAGTTTATATAAAATGAACACATGGAAAGGCTTAGTTTTATATTTTGAATTTTACTGCATACTCGACAAATAAAGGGGATTTTCCATATTTGACAGTTTTTCTCCTTAAACGTAGAACTTTTGTGCAAATTTCAATTGACCATGTCACACAAAATAAAGAATTAATGTATTAACTATACAACGGCAAACAGAAAATATTTTTAACGATAGTTGTAAAGGAAAAGTTGTTCCTCCTTTTGTCTTGTTTGGTCACATTCTTTCTCCTCATCAGAATCACTCTGTTCTTTGTTACATTCACTCTATCACTCTCACTCTTCAAATATCCTGCCTGCATCCCTGCTGCTGTGCGGAAGAGCGTAAAGTGTCGTCTAAATGATGAATACTATTGTCTTAAAGTGTGCAACATGTGACACAATGAAATAAACAGTAGAGCTTAATATGAAATGATTTTTCTCGAGTGTCACACACTATATATCGTGATATTGCACCACTCCTGCCCATTGCCATGTAGCTAAATTGATCCAGGATCAACTTTTTGGCTGGCTGCGAGGGTATTTTTTTGTCTCTGCAGGAGCACCCCAGCTGTGCCAATACAACAGTCTGTTTCCAATGAATGAGGATGCGTCATATTTTCACAAAGATAGTGTGTCACTCTGAACAGGATTTCAGATGTACAGGTGTTTTAAATTAATTGAATTTATTTTGTGTGACTGTACTCCAATGTTCTCAAAAGATGTTTTGTATAAAACTAAACATGAATATTTTCTTGAAACCCAGCTTACCTTGGGATTACCGTCTACCAAAGTCAAGGTCTTGTTCACATGCTGAGGTTTTCAAGGCCTGACCAAGAACATCCCTGATTCTCATGTTGGCTTCTCCAGTGGTTCCCAAAATTTTTTTACACTACAGCACCTCTTCAAAGGAAGTGCTCTGTCATGGCACCCTGAGCCACCCAACACGCAATATGACATGCACATATGTACACTGATGGTTATCAGTGTTAACAATGTCATATATTACTATTACATTCGTGTTCTCAATATTAAGTTGAATAATATAGAACCATTCTCAGCCATTAAGATTAAAAGCCAACAACTGCTATGCAATATACAGATAGATATATCACTTAAAATGAACAGTGAATACAATTGAATATAGTAATATGTTAATATATTTCTGTAATTTTCTTCCAAATTAACATGAGATAATGTTAATATTAAGAGAAGTTTTCAGGTATTTTAATGGTAAATAAGCGACTGCTGTTGCTTACTCTTGATGATGTTGGGAGAGAGATCACAAGCCACAGGTCTAATTCTATGAATAGGTGGTTTCCAGTCTTAGTTTCATGTATACAAGGGATGAGGGAGCCAGATCACACACATCCAGTCCAAATTTATTTTAAGAGGACATTTAAAAACAACAACAGTTGGCCAAAGTGCTGTACAATCAAATAGGGTGAAAGCTATAAACACAACACTGTAAAATAACCCAATAAAAATATAAAAACCACAAAAGCAGATTGGTTCAGATCGTATCACAGTTCTGAGTCACAGATCAGATAATTTTTCGGATCGTCAGAAAAGGGGAAAAAAGGTTGGCACATCCTTAGATCTCTCTCTGTCAGCAGTCATCACCACAGAAAAGTAACAACAGCAATAATAATAATGATGTAAAAATCATAATAGCACTCATATTCTATGCTATACTGTATTATACTATAGTACACATGCTATGCTCTGTAGTCTGGCTCAGTGTCCCACCCACAGCACTATCTGGTTGGTTAGAGGTCACTAGTAATAGTCAATCAACATTGACGCTTGTGTCACAGACAGACAGACACAGAGCTGCACCGGTGAGCTGAGCAGAGCTGTGTATAGAAGTAAAGACAGCAGATATTGCCAGAGTTACAATAAACATCACAATCTTATGACCTATTTCTAAGTATGCCAAGGTTCCCAGTCACACAAGTGAAGTCATGGTCAGGATTTCACTTGATAGAGGCAATCTGATGGCTTTTAAATCTTTTTCTGTTTTAGACTCTGCAGAGGAAAACACAGAACACATCTGTTTTGTCTTTTTACTGCAACTCCGCATTGAGATTCAGGGAATTATTGCTGTAAAAAGTAACAGCGGCCGTATAAATGTGTTTGATACTATGATGGTTTCATTTAGTCCCGCGATCACATGCAGGCCAAACCATGGGGGGTGAACCATATGGACCACAGACCAGCAATGATCTGTTCCACCCATATCAAAATCACTAAAAGATAAAAAGGACTTGACCTTAGATAAAAAGCCTCAGCTGGAACAATCTAGATTTTACCAACGAGTTTATCTGCTTGTCCCGTTTAAAATCCCTATTGATTTTTTGTAAGGTCCTGTACATGATGATGGGAAAGCACACTACCGCAATAAATGTGCTGGACAATAGTGGATATCCGTTTCCCGCAAGCAGCCAAAACTTGTCCGTTAGCCAAGTAGTGTTAAGTCTGATTTTAGTTTTCTTGGTTGGCTCAGAACTCCAGCTGAGTTGTATCAGCAGTTCTTTGAGCTCTTTTTACCATGTGAAATCTTCCCATCACTTCTCAAATGGTCACTATTTTTGTGACTGCTGAGGTCCTCTGGGAAGCGTACTGTGTAACTACAACAACCAGAAACTGTGAGTTATCATATGAAGCAGTTTTTAATACGGTGATTTGGATATTAATTATCTTTTTTCCCCTTCTAAATGAGCAATGGTGTGATGAATCCTCAACCACCCTTGGCTCTTTCTAAAGGCAATGGTCTAGTTCAACTGCAAAAACAGAAAAACACTGTGGTGGACCTTCAGAGGTACAAACAAGCTTCTCTTGAGAGCATTAAATAATTTAGCTGCTTGCTTGATGAAATACAGAATAGAAGATCTGTGCAGTAGTTGCTCAGTTCCTGGTTCAGAGCTGTATATGATACAGCCGTGCTTCTCTGCAGCACTGGACCTGTATCTGTGTCAGCTCTCCAAGGAACGGGTTATGCTGGGATACAGAGGGTCCAGGTGAAAGTGCCCTTGTTAGTTGAAAGAATGGCCCTTTGAGGTAGAGCAGTAATTGCAACACTGCGGCCAGGTCCAGAAATCAATCCCCACACAGAGTGAGAAAGCCCCTCTCACTTATGGAGTCCATTCACCCTCTATTCTGAGAACAAAACCTCTACTAGATTAGTGCTTCTAGATTCCACTTGATGATAACCGTGTATTTTAGCCCTACTTAAATTAAATGAATGAAGAGAATGTAATGTAGCTGGCTCTGAGCTCACTAAAACTCACAGAAAAAATTCAATTTAATCCCCAATCTGCATTGGTGTGTGGTCCAAGTAAAACCAACATTCAAATGTTGATCATATATTAAAATTCAGATGTTGCTGATTTTATCAGCAGCAAAACATGTGAACCATATGGTCTCTGACAGTTGGTATTAGCAGGGCATCAAAGGACGGGTGCTTTAAACTCGCAATATAAGTGTGAGTTAGTTTTCCTTTTCAATGTACACTTGTTTAAACAATAAAAGCCAAGAAATTTATGTAATTCGTCCCTCTGCATTCTCCTATTTACTCTGACTGGTGCCGTGTCCTTAAAGTGACTATGTTTGAGGGTTGAATCCGAGTAAAGTGTTTTATTCTAATTAGCGTGGGACAATTAATGTAGCATTAATCCCCATCACGATTTTGGTTTCTCAAAATTGAATGAATGTGATCAACAGCAGTGTGGATGTTTGAAATGCATGCCCTGTTCATAAAAAATTCTGCTGCCCATCAAATCATGTGCTTCCCAAATTAACCGTCAGCCATGCCCTGCAGTGGCATTGTGTGCAGACTTCACTGGATATACGTCACAGGACTAATGAGGACATCCTCATCAGACAGACTACTTCAGAAAATGGAAAATACCCGTGAAAATCCACTGAAAGTGCTGCATTGATCCATCCAGTATGTTGCATGTCGCACAGAAGCTTATGGACGTAATCAATGAACGAATTAATTAATTATTATATTTGTTGTTGTTTCCATGGAGACAGTGAATAGTTCTCTCTTTCTCAACTCCTTTGGTTCTTATTTATAACAGCTGGTTTGACATTCCCAAGGATTCCAGATTGGAAAAAAGGATAAATGTCGAATATGGTCTGAAAAATCTACTGAGAAGTCTGGAAATTGGTGTCAATGAAAGTATGGAATTTTGAAATGGAATATGTGTATGAACCCTGCTACTAGTCACCATATGACTGAGTTGATTGAATGATTGTTTCAATACAGTTTAGCAAAATGGATTTAGACTTTTGTTTAGGTGTGAATACAAACAATATCTTTGCATTTGCTTAGTGAACAAAAATGGAGCAAAACACTGCATCCAGATTCAACTGAACATAGATCAAAATCACATTTGTCAAAGTGATTGTCAGATGCCCCTTGTCCATCATGTGATGTGTCTGATGTCTCTTTCTCAGGGTGGCTTCCAGTCAGGTTTGGACTCAGTCAGAGGGACCCGTCACCATGGGCTGGTCGAGCGTGTCCACAGGGACCGCAACCGCATCAACTCTCCCCACCGCCGACCCATCGACAAGCACGGACGGCAGATATCCTTCCAAGCCTAAATCATTGACAGTAGGAGATCTCAAAGGGTAAATCAGTGATGTGGAAGTGTTGTGGCTTCCAGGTGGTTGGTCTTCATTGTTGTTGTTTTTTTTTTTTTTTCTTTATGGCGGTTTGTGTTTGTGGTGTGGTTTCAAGCGTGACGACACTTACCAGTGTAGGCAGCTGTTTTGCAGCCTCAGGAACTGAATTAGTCATTATGCTAATTTGAAATGTGACGCAGAGACAGTGCGCTTTACTTATGCCTAATGGACATTGACAGTAGGAAATACTCAGCGTACTATGAATGCCCACTCAGGATGTATGTCCATGTGTGTGTTTTGCACACGTGGACACGAGTGTAGCAGCAGATGGGATTTTTACAAGGAAACTGCTGTCCGTTTGTAATCGTGACAGTACTAAGAATGAGGAACAGAGGAGTGAGTGTTGCATTTAAACTTTGACCAACACTCTTTAAAATCAGTTTCCATCGTCTTTGAGGGAGAAAGAGCAGAAAAATCTGTTTATTTCTGCATGATTTTGCTGCTATTTTGATAACAGATTCCTTCATTTGTAGTCATCAGATTGCATTATATTAGCTGCTCCCATTTACAATGCACAGCTAATCACCATTAATGTCGTCACCAGTCAGCTATTACATGTGCAGCGTGTGTGTCAGAATTCATCCAAGCTGTGGTGGTCTCTCATATCGTACAGAATAGACACATGAAATTAGTAGGGCTGTGGTCAACCAAAGAAAATCTTGGACAACTGAAATGCTACCAAGTCTTCAACCAGTCAGTTGGTCAATGGGAAAAGGAAAGGCATCATATCTCCAGATTAATTAAATCAGCCACTGTGCACTAGCGCTACATAAAAATAAAAATAAAATGTTATTTTCAGATTTTTTTTCTCAGCAGTTGTGTTTTAAAACGCAAATAGACAAACCCACACAACACTGGATTTTGAATTCCTGCAGCCAAAGCGATTTTTCATCCTGTTGCTGTGTCCTCAGTTTGTTTTGTCTGCGTGTGTGTAGGTGTGTGTATCTCTCTCTGCAGCTCTTGCAGACAGAGAGCTGGGAAAAGAGAGACAGAGACAGCAAAGTAACCGTCAGTTGCTATGTTTTCATACAGTCGCAACCTCAAACCTTGTGTTAATCTGTTAATCTCTGGGTCCCACACAGCTCGGCCTGAAGGTTGATGCCCACAAACGTCCAGAAGAATGGCAAAATAAAAAGCAAAATAATGAGCAAAAAATTAAGAAGATTTTGTTTAAAAGATGATATATAGTTAATGGGATATTTGTAGTGAAGCGATACAGGACATGAATTAAATTTCCTGATCTGGATTCACACCCAATATGTCGCATTTACATGAAACACCACTTAGCCCGCTGATCCATCAGCACACCCCCTCCTCATAGTGTTTTGGTAAGCGGATCTGTTTATTTCCTGCCTGGGGACAGAGATGATTCAGTGGCCTGTCACTATGGTGTGTGATAGTTGGAGAGGAGTTTATCTTGTGTCCCAGCATGTGATGTCATACCAGTGTATATTTCCACGTAGAACAATCAGAACCGATACATAACGTAGTGGTCATTTGGATGTATTCAGTACATTGAGGAAAACATTCAACAGATCCATGTTAGTTTTTCTGTCATTGTCAGTACAGCATTACAGTGTGTATAGTTATGCATATTTTCCATTATGTGGGCAGGGACTGTTTCAAAGTGTTCTTGATGGATCAATAGTGTAATTTAGACTAATTTATACACTATAAGAAAGCTCTGTGGTCTTCAATTTTCTTGTTTATTATGAATATGTGTTGTAATGTATACAGCCTGTGTGTAGGCCCTCCTATAGACGTCTGCTCTTGTTAGTATCAAAAAAGAAGCAGTTGGCCCGTTTGTATTTGGTGGGTGGTGTTGTGTTGATTCCGCACATCTACATACTGTGCATGCATGTGTCCTGAATGTGTAGGGATTGTCTGCTCAAAATGTTGTAGGTTGCTGGTGAAAGAGATTGTTGTTGTTGCCAAAATAGACATATTCATCAGTCTTAAAATCTCAGCAGAGGGGACTGATGAGCGCTGAAGCTAAGGGCTGTACTAAGAAGGAAGCTTAACATAGTCAGGATTTCTTTGCATTAGCTGGCTTGACAAAACCTAAAGCTCCGCTCAGAGATAACTGGTATCACAGTTGTGGTTATCAACCTTCTTGGCTAACTTTAGTAACCATAACCTAACCATAACCCTAACCCTAACATTAGGCTGTGTGCACCTTCCCATAAAAGGAGATGCTTGGTACATCATTTGACTCTGCTTCTGCACAAAATGGGCTGGTCATGAAAGAGAAGTACAAATCACACAATCACTCAATATCAGCAGACTTGGCAGTGAATCAGGATCAAGAATAAAAACATCATTCAGACTGTCTGTAGCCTAATTATTCTGATAGTGTATAAATTATACGCTGAGCAAAATTATGTTAATATGACATAAAGCAAATTTCTGTGTCACCAGCTCAATTATCTTTGGCAATGCGATGCATAGAGTTTGTAATTAAATTACACAGCTGTGTTCTGTGTCATTACAAATGTACAGCTCAGCAACTCAGCTGAGAGTCTGTAACACTCCGAAAGAATATCATCAGGAAAAGAACTGGCACTTTTTTCCATCTGATTTAATCTGAAACTCTGAACATAACCTTCTCTGGAGCAGGTTGGTTACCATCTTGATCCAGCCAGGTTAAACGTGAGCCACCTTTGTGACATTGAAAACTCAGCTCAACTTTAGATTCAACCAGGGATGTCACAGTACCAGAAATTTAGTAGTTGATACTAATACAAGTCAGTTTCCACAAGAATAAAATTCAGCCATTGTTGTTGTTTTTTGCCAACTGAAATGAAAACTCTTCTGAGTTTCTAGAGCACAAGACTGAGGGGGAGATTTACTGAACCTTCCACAGATTACTGCCAGGGGAGTACGCTGCCATGTCTGGAAAGTAATGCAAAAGTGATTTCTGCTCAGACAGGCAGATAAACCTGTTGCTTTTTCAGTCTCATCCTCTCGCTCTTTTTCACATCTTCTTTTAACAGTGAATTTTAACAGAATAGTAGTACACATCTGTAGCTCTATACTGTATTTTGCAGGCTGGTGTTTGGCTGGATCGTGTTGAAAAATAACGGAGGCCACAGTTTCAGGATTTTGTCGTACTTTGAACACCAATCAGCTGAGCTAACAGGATGCACTGGATGCGCCGCTGTGTGCACCGCTTCAGCCAGCGTGTGTGTGTGTTTGACTGAGAGGGGGACAGAGAGAGGCAATGGAAGGTGGAAGAAGGACTGACACACAATATTTCTGGAAGTTATTAATACTTATAACTTATTACTTTCAAGTCAAAGCGGAGCTGTTGCTGCAGCAGCACATGCTGTTATCTCTAATGTGTAGTTGTTGTTCTTCAGTGATGGTAGGCGTCCTTCTCTTTCCGCTGGCATTTAACAGCAGACTACAGCACTTGTAATCATTTATGCTGTCCCTTTTCTGTCCTGAAGAATTGCATCTCTTGTGCCTCTGTTACTGTAAACAAAACAGTACCGACACATTTTAAAAATGCTGGCAGTGACTTGGTACCAAAATGTTGTTTTTCGTGACATCTCTAGACTCAACATACCTCACTAACCCATTAATCTCGACCTTCTGGGCCTTCTGTTAGTGTCTTTGTGTTCTTATAGAAAACAGTGCATTTGTTTGAGCAGGTGTTTGCGTTACAGAAGAGGTCAGGAGTCACGGTAGTAAAATGGCCAGAGCAAAATCTGACACAGAAAACCAGTACAAGACCTGAAGAGGTCTAGTCTGTAGGTCATATGGGACAGTTGTTGGTCTTTAACTTTTTCTGTTTTACACAAACACAGACTGACAGTCAAAAATGTATTTTTACTCTATATAATATGTATTTGTTTATAATTTCTTTCATTTTAATTAATTACTTTATTTATTTCCCCCTTCAGTTGCAGCCAACCACCAAACCCAATTTAATAAACACATCATTTGATCAGTTATACCCTACATGAAATGATTTCTTGTTTGGTGAAAATATGATAGTATTTAAGTATTCAATTTCTCTGTAACTTTTCCCACCGAAGTAGACTAAAGAACAGGTTCATGTTCTCTACGTCTATCTTGATGTAATCCATACTGTAAGTATCAAGGAGTTTCTAAATACAGATCCTGGAACTTAAGCTTGACAGCCCGTTGTAAGAAGAAAGGGTCCACTTCCACAATCCTTCATTCACTTTCCTTAGTAGGCTATAAATACTTCAAGGCTGCCCAGTAAAAACAATGTGATTCTGTACTGATGTAGTGACGCATGTAGGTTTTTTTGGGACCCTGGGTAATTTTAAGCTTTAGGGCTCATATTTACGTCTGAACCACTTTCCTTGTTTCTCCGCTTTTGTAACATTAATATCACAACAAATGTACAATGCATGATTCAAAACAAAGTGTTTTGTTTTATTTTATCATAGATGCCAAATTGTTTGCTCTTTTGCTAAATTTTTGTGATCATCCTATTATTGCTCATATTTTCAACATTGAAACCACTCAAAGGGCAGTAAATATGTATCTATATGTATGTATTAGGGCTGTGCGATTGCCTCTAAATTTCCAATTGTAGATTGTCATTGCTCTAGATTGCCAATACACGATTAAATTGGCAAGGGGGCAGGGGCGGCACGTGTCTTATGTTGATCGCTACCAGTCAGCAACACTGCCAACACTGACACCGCTGTGGCTTTGGTGGGAGTTTGGGTTTATCCCAGATGCCAGAGGTGAGCCGACGGACACAACAAAGCCTATCTGCAAAATATGCAACAAGTGTGTGTCCGTGAAAAATGTTCAGACAACCAATTTATTTGCGCACCTTCGTCTTCATCATCCTGCTGAAGCCACAAAACTCCCGATCCCCCAAGCTAGCACTTCAAGCACTGCAGGTTTATATTTTTTGTTATAATGACGTTATTTTTAATGTTTTGCATCACATGCAAAAGTGAGTGACACCGCTGTGCTGACAAGCCGGAGATGTGTTGCTCCTCCTCGCTTCAAGTCGCTGTCATTAATTTTAACCTGCAAAGGCGGCAGTGCCGCAACACTGTAGGAATTTATGAAAGCCCTTGTGTGAACATTTCAGTAGTTACACATTAAAACAATATTTATTTGCAATTAGCCTACTCTGTTGAACGACCCCGAAGCATGAGCAAACGGGCTGTGTCAGTTCGAATCAAAGAGATGCGCCCTGTCGCTGTCACAGGGCTGGCTGACGGTGTACCCTGCGCTGAGAGGAGAGGAGAGAAGAGAAGAGAGAATGTGGATTGTAGGTCTGTTTGTAAATGGGGCTTCTCTAACAGTCATGTATTTCCTCCAGAAACATCTCTTAATGCACAGTAGAGCGCCGTTTTTTTTTTTTTTTTTCAAAATCGCCTTGATAAACAGCAAATCGCCTGGCAACCTTCCAATCGCCAATATATGATTTAATCTGTGATCGTCCCAGCCCTAGTATGTATTGTCAAGTAGAGCTCAAAATGTTTCTTTTGTTACCATAGAGACCGTCATAATGTGTCAGCAAATATCTGGTCACATTTAGCTTATGGTTTAATTATTCTTTATGCAGATTAGGGTTGGGCTGGTGGATGATGCCATTGTCTATCTATTGTCTATGACCACTGAGATCGATGACTGTCCTAACTTCGTCATTTAGAAGCCACACAAGGTCAGGAAAAACAGCGTCCAAAATTAAAACCCAGCAAAAGCCAAATGTGGGAAAAATTTCCATTTGTTGAGTGAAATCTTTTTGCTGAGAATGCAATGAAATGAATAAGGAGTGTCAGCCAGAGAACACAAAAATTAAGGTTTATTATTCAAATGATTATTTGGCTATAGCTCCTTGCACCTGACTTGTTAAAGGAAAAAAAGCTTATATAATCACACTATTTACTAGCCAGTGAAATCACATGTTAATATAGACAAATCAAAATTATTTTTATATCTATCTTTTTATGGCTTTATCGTTGAAGCATGTAACAGTAATACAACAATGAAATCAGCATCCATTGCAGTGTTTCACTGCCATCGTCCAATTTAGATATTTACTGATTGGAACATAATATAACAGATTTTATGTATGTTGAAAAGTTTGACATCTCATCTTAAATGATTTAAAAAAAATCTGTAGAAAAACAACACATCTTCCACAAAGTAAGGTATTGAAAAAAGTATTGGTTAGGAAATATTGCCTCCACTGAGAATGAGTTGAGCCTGGCAGCCGCAGACTACACCATCATCTGCTCTGGAGAGTGGTTTAAATGATGGCGACTGTGAGCAGCGCAGCATCTTGAAAACTAGTAAACTGTGTAGTGTGGTTTGTGGGTCTGGTTTATCCAATCATGGTGTCATATTCTGAAAATGGAAAAGTGGTTTGTGGCTCCAATTGGTTCAATAAATGAAGGGCCATTTCTGAATTATATCCTAATTTTATAGTCAGTGGTTGTCTCATAGTAGTGTGTAGAGTAGTAGTGTGTAGTTTGTACATACTGGACATGTAACGTAAGCGTGCCATCTACAGTTACATTATAGTTGTTGAAAGGTGTTAAGTAAGAGCACATGAACCAGTCAAATAACCAGTTTGACGAGATTGTTCCCTTCCCTCTTCTAGGTCTGGAGAAACCGCAGTAGTGTCCTTTCCAGTTAGTTGTATTTGTGTATGTTTTGAAAAGGGGCTTATCCCATATTGTGTGTAAGGGGTGATGAGCGATAGCAGGGCTCCAGCCTGTGTAAATCTGTCCCAATACTGATAATAATTTGTCCAAGGCCAAAACAGATGCTGTGCAGAGCAGTGGTTGTCCTTGTGTGGCACCAAGTCTCTGCTTTAATTTGTTTTTGTTGATCTGATCAGTCCGCATTTTGGACACCCCTTTCTGAACAACAACCCGGGCTGTTTTAGAAGAGCTTGACTTGCAAACACTAAAACAGTGACTGTCGGCAAGACAAAACACCACCCTTCTGCAGTCCTGCCCTTTCACAGACAATGCCAGGAACTCTGACTCTGCCTTTCGTAGTAAATCAAATAAGGCTGTCATTGTTTCATTAAGTATTTGAAAAAGGCAGCTCTATTGTTCACACTTGTCTTTCAGCACAGTAACACTTTGATGAGAATGTGCTCACAACATGAATGCTTTCTTTTCTCTTTGAACATGTGAAACTGTCATCCTCTAAGATTTTACGTCATCATTTGAGCTGGGAGCTATAGTCGGATCTGATCCTTGTTTTCATTTTTAAATCAAAAAGTCAGAGGGAAGGAGACTCTGTTATACTTGGGAGCAGAGATGAAAGGGTATGAAAATTTGTAGATTTTTACAAGTACAGTGACCAAAATTAGGAAGGGCACTGAAGTCATTCCACTGAGTCTTTGAAATAACATTGTGTCCTTTGCTATGTCAGTATCTTTGTTGATGGAAACCAACCTATTTTGCTGCTGCGCCTGCATCTGTGCGACTGTCGCTAATGCTGGTTGATGCTGGACAGTATTTACTGTGAGTTTTCAAAGTGCAGTAGTCAAACCAGGGTTCAATGTTAATGATTTTTTTCACTTGCACAGTTGGGCAAGTGGGTCAGAAATCTACTTGCCCGAAGTCAGTTTACACTTGTGTACCCTGTACAAATTGGCTTTCTTATTACCAGTTAACAAATAACAACAAAGACTAAAGTTGACCGTAGTGTTTAATCTAGTGCTGCAACTAACAGTTATTTTGAATATTGATTAATCTGCCCATTATTTTATAATCAGTTAATCTGTCAAACTGTCAGAAAATTGCGAAAAATGTCCATCCCAGCCTCTCAAAGTCCAAGGTGATGTCTTTAAATGTCGTATTTTGTCAGTCCAAAACCAAAGATATTCAGTTTAATATGATAATAAACAAAAAAATTGGAAATTTCCATATTTGAGAGGCTAAGAGTGTCATTTCCTGCCCCTTTTCATGAAAAATTACTTTAACAATTCACTGAAATTCAAAGTTTATTTGCTTAATTATTATTATTATTTTTTAAGTGAGCTGCTTGATTTACTAGCATGAGACAAGCAGGCAATCCTTATTGTTGAGCCCCGCAAACACTGTTTTAATGAAAATTGAAAAATTAAAAATTAAAATTTGAGATATAACACTAATTATCAGAAATTAGTTTTCTCGTGACACCTGTAATTGTTCCCTCTGTACTTTGGAGTTAAAGTCATATTGGAAATGTGTTGTATTCTACTTGCCTTACTTATTTTTCTGGGTCGTAATATGACATAAGATTCACTAAGTATGAGTGATGATGTTTTTGTTTCTGTGCCAGTAATTTTCTTAACTAAAACCTACATAGAGAGCTCACCATATGGAGCTGTGTACCTGTCCCCACCTCTGGACAACAACTGGAGAAGGTGAGTAGCACATCTGTTGAGTTGCTGAAAGAATGGTTATTGTGTTCTCTTCTTCCTCTAACTAGATTATTTTACAACAGGAACTGTTTCCTCTTGCCAGTCTGTTTCCTGTATCAAGCCTCTCTGCGCCTGCCTGCTAGTGTTGTTTTTGTATAACCGGCCACCAGTCGCCTCTATCAAACACAAATCATAATCAGAAATGTATATAATTAATGGATGTTCAGATCAGAACTGAAGCAGGGTGGAGTTGTTGGCCTTCATTGTTTCTGCACACGTTTCAAGTGTCACGATGCTGTTAGCCCTGGGAAGGCTGTGTCTACCTAAAGGTGTTTGACAGGTAGCCTTTTGCTTTAAAGGTCATGCCCAACAGCTGTCGTCCTACTGTTTAGGGATTTTATGTTGTCACAGCACCACTGCCCTGTGGTGCAGAATCTCCACCTTAACAGAAATTCAGGAACAATACCTGCTGGAAAACTATGCCACACTGGCTGGCCTCGATGTGAGCTGCAAGATCCCTTTTTCCAGCTCTGGTTGTGCCCACGTACAGCAGGCGGTGTATTGGTCGACAGCTTTTCCTCAGTGTTTACAAGGCAGTGAATTATGGCCCTGTGATAAAAAAGCTCAGCCAAGCTCCTCCCCACTCACTCTCTTTCACTCTTGCTCTGTCTCCACACTTGTGTTTTGTATGCTGGTTTGGCCGCCTGCCAGTCACCCTGCCTCGTCCTCTTCCACAGCGCCGACACAGACATTCACCAGGCTGCGTGCTGAACGTACTATAACAGCTTGTACTGTAGAAATGAATAAGGCCCACGCCCTCTCGTCATTGTTGACAGCACAAAACAGGTTGGCTGACAAACGTCCTCACGGAGTAGCCAGACGTCAGTGCTCTCAGAGTGGGTGTGTTTGTGGGAGAGCCATGTGGCACAAACCACTGAACACAGATCATGTTTGATTTTACGCAGCGCTGTTTTGTTCCACATTTTTTCTCAATGAAATGTTGAGCATCATGTCATCTAAAGTTAAGAGTATTAAAATGACAACCAATTTTCATTTAATAAAAAAAATACATTATCTGTCAGGATGGCACATGCAGGTTTGGCTAGTAGACCTATCAGTCATCAGGCCTATTCAATTATTTATTTATGTTTTTTTTTTAAACAAGGACCAGATTGGAAAAACGTAAAGTGCCAAGAGGCCAGATGTTTACTTTTCCCTTGTCTTATCTGCAAATTTAGGAATTCAAATGAACAACAATAAATAAAACGGTGCACCTTCTCACGTTATTATTTTTGCCTATTGGAAAAGAAATCTTATGTACAAATGTGATAGAAAAATGCACCTTGGTAAATTCTAGATTAGAACAAACATGTTGCATTTAACATCTTTTTCATTCAGCTCGACTCTCCTACATTCCTTCTATCTATCTAGTTTGTTTTTTTGTTTTTTTTTGGTGAGCTTTGCAATTGCTCGAGTTTTGGAGCCGTAGAGATGTCTGCCTTTTCTTCAATATGATGGGACCATAAGGCAGTCTACTTTTGGTGCTTAAACCGCTAAAAATATATTTGAAAAACTCACCGCAGAAGTCATGACCCGGAACTTCTTTATGGGGCTTTGCCGTTGTTACGAGTTAAGCCGTACTGCACTGCTTTGCAATTCCATTACCACTTTTAACATGCCGAGCTGTGACGGGTCACACCTGAGATTCTCTGGAGTGAGACCAAGGTGAGCCTGACCCCCTGAGAGTGAAATCATGTGTGTGCAGGAGACCAAAGAGAAACAGGTTGTTAAAAGTCTCTGTGTTCAGCTCTAAGAGCTTCTCACAGAATCTCTGTGGTTTGAAGTTTAGTTTCTTTCCAACGTGACTGTTTATACATCCTGTCTGCTTTATTGTACATGTTGGCTTTCAGCCATATAGGAATCATGTTAAGTTACTGCTGATGAAAAATGAACATCTCCTGAATTTATAGAAAATAAAATCTTTGCCAATTTACAGACACTCGACTCAAGCTAAGATCATCATCAGTTAAAAGACACATATGTGGGTAGCCCTATTGTAATGGAGATGCAAATTCCTGCCATGTTGGGCTTTACATGCCGAGTTAAACCAAGTCAAGCCAAGCCAGTGCATGTGTGTGAAAAACTACTTTCTGAAACTACCTATCTTAAGAAAAAGAAAATAGTTCGGACATGGAATTGGCCACAAGGTCTGTAGATTATCTTGAGTAACTGCATCATGATTTATGATTTCTGGAAAGAGACACTGGTTTTAAAGTTTTGAAATGTATTTTTTGGTGTTTTGAGCAGCACAAACTGGGTGTCATTTGGTCTTTAAGATGATGAAGACATCTTGACAGCCAGTATCTTCAAAAGTCTGCAACTCGCACTGAAAACACGAAATGGACAAATAGCACTACGGGCCAGGGGAAGAATATGTATTTTTTATTTTGAGGATAACTGTCCCTTTAACATCATGTATAACCAATGAATCAGCTAATTAGCTTACTAATAAAAAGATTATCTTCTAATAAACAATGTAAACCCCCATAAACTTTTAATAACTCTTAATATTTGCTGGTTATTTAGATAAAATCACAATTATATCTTTTATTTTATTTTATTTTTTCAAGTTTATAAATCATCAAAGAGTTGGATTGAGGTCAGTCAAGGCCCAGATTTGGACCACGGGCCACCAGCTGGATAGACCTGCTCTATGAGAAGTGGATCTTTCTGTAGAGTAGACCGGTTTGTTACATGCTGTAACAAGTGATGGGCAAAAATTATTTTATATTGATTACCATGATCTCTGTGGACATTACAGACTGTTAAATCGAATTTTTGAACTGTTACAGTCACAACGTTCTTGTTTTTAAAGATGTTAAACAAACATGATTACATGAACAAAAATACATTCATGTGCCCTTGTGAGATGGCCTAAAATGTATCTCTTATTTTATTTTTCTCGTGCTCTTCTTACCCTTCGATTCTTCTTCTCTTCCATCATTCCCCACCAACAGTCCTGTATACGTGATTGGCATCAGCTCTGTCAAGTCTCTGCAGGCCAGGTCGAGCCTCCTGCTCCAACCTGCAGCAGATTGTCGTCACAGTGTGTAACATGGATAAACTTCCCCCTCAGCAGTGGATTTTGGCCCACTTCACCGCCACAGGCAGAGATAATAGAAGTTTCCCCTTAGCACTGGCCTAAACTGACTGTGTTTGAATAGGCAAGAATCTGAAAGCTTGGAGAAACCCCACAACCATCTGCTTTTAAGTTTTGTTCAATTGTCTTTTGGTATTGTAATGTATTAACCGTGGTTTAGTTAGGCGTATGACCAGCTCACTTTTAAAACAATGTTCTGATTTAATCTAGATGTTTCATACACATATTTGGCCTGCGTCTTTAAGCCAAGACAAACATCGGTGCTCCTGGCTGCTTGTTCTTATTTCTAGTAGTTCAGTGTTCACTGTTATGTAAAAAAGCTGGCAAGTAAACCCTGCTGAAACTTTGCCTATCAGGATCTGGCAGGATGTTATGACTGAATTAGATTTTTCTGATTTGTGGTTGATTTACAGACTCCGGTTTTCCCGGAGCTTGTGAAAGAGTAGAATAAAAAAAGAAGATTGAGATGAATGTCAGGTAGATGTAGTTGAAGAGCACGTCTTAATTGAGGTGTAATTTTAGATTCATGCAGCAGACAAGTTCCTCATCTCCTGAAAATCAAACCAGAACACCCTTACAGATGAGACAAGAATTCCACATTTCTAACAACAAGTACCATTGTAGAAAGCATTGTAGGACATTTGAAGTGAAAGGTCACATAGAAAAACAATCCTGGATTTCCCCTAAAAAACTGGACAATGCTGCTACACATACTGTACTAGAGGTGCAACGGATCACAAAACTCATAGTTCAGATTAAATCTTTGTTTTGAGTCACAGATCAGATCATTTTTCAGATCAGTGGGAAGGTTAAATTAACTTTAAAATATGCTTGGCTCTCATGTAGCTGCTTCTCATTGTCTGTACTCACCACTGCAGTAATGGTGAATGTAATGATAATAATACTACATTATTTAATAATACTGTTAGGGGTGTGCCATATTGTATCATTCACAATATATAATTTTAGTTTTTAACCATGTAAAAAATATATTGTGATAATGGGAATATTACAGTAGAGGAGTTAGTTCCAAAAAGGGAGGCAACTTCAGTATTGTTGAAATGGTTTGGTTACAAAAGATCAGATAATAAACCACCGTAATATGTAAGATGTGCAAGTAGTGTAACAAAATTAAAAACAAAAGAGTATCATTATGGCAGAATGCCCTAAAATACTGTGATATTATTTTAGGGCCATATTACCCAGCCCTAATTACGGCACTCCACTATACTGTCTTAAGTTATGCTATTATTCTGTAGATTAGAATTATGTACAATACAGTAGAGCTGAACAACTGATGGATTTTTTTTTTCAAAATCACAATATGGTGTATGATGTAAAAATAATTACATCTAATATTCCAAATCATATCAAAGTAATGGCAATTAGATTTTTTTTTTTTAATACATTGATCCATAATACTACACTCTGTAGTCTTGCTCAGTGTCCTGCCCACAGCATTATCTGATTGGTTAAAGGTCACAAGTAATTCATAGTTTTCATGTGACATCACGTCTGTATAGGAACGCCCCCTTGCAGGGCTAAACGGTGCCATCTTCCACTGCCCACCAGCTTATAAACTGAATGGTCTCTGTTGTTTCAGATAGTTGTTGTGCGATCAGATGCACTAACCGATGATGAGACAAACCTGGGCTGTGTTTCTACAGAATCCTGTCCGACAAAGAAAACAGACAAAGGAGGAGATTGTGGATTTGTGCCATTAAATGTGTCTCTGTCCCCGGGGAGGACAAATGGTGGCAGCTGTCAGAGTACACACATATTTACAACGAACACTTTACCAAAGTGTTAATTAGATTTATATCACAAGATAAGATATGTTAACCTTATGAAATGATACTGCTTTGTCATTACTGCCCCACAATACTGACCACAATGACCCTGAAACTAAGTAAAACCCATGAGTTCATATTAGATAGTTAATGTTAGTTAATTAGTACTCACCTTTGCTTAAATGGCAGCATTATTGACCCATTCAGATCAAAAATACACATAATTGTCTGTACTTTTGTACGTTTTCATCCACATCAGCAGTGTAAGGTGAGGGATTCTCCACAAGACAGATGTAAACATCGCCGAAGTGGAGCTCTAGCTGGTACTTAAGTGACTCATATTTAGCAGCGGGTGCTATTTATGGATCGCAAGTGCCCAAAACTTGTAGTTTGTTGTCATATCTTTGTTTTTCTTTAGTTTATGAGGTGATCCAAATATTTGTGATGTGAAACAGAGGGAAATGTTAGTGCCTTGTGCTGCGTCTCTACGGACAGTCCAGTGTGAGCTGCCTTGTTGGCCCATTGTTTTTGCCCTCTAGGTCACCGTGCATGTCTTGTGACTGAAAACCATGAATAGCCCAGTTTCTAAGTGATATCTCAGAGACACAGCTCTACAGGATTTCACAGGTGAAAGCAGCCGCTTTGACATCAGCTGATGCCACATGGCACTCAGAGATTTAAGGAATTGTTACTTTAAAAAGTAACAGCAGCAGTACTGCTGTATTTTCATCTGCCAAACCATGCAGAGTGATCTGTGCACATCAGAGGTGCGCACATTTCATTAGACAGCGGTACCGCACCATTGCAGCACAATCATTATACTTCTAAAATAGGATGTCTGTGGATATTCACATCCAATTTTAGCATACATAATATGGTAGCATAACCTCATCAGAGTATGATAGCTGTAAAATTCCTGAGTAGACCACTGGATTCAAACTCTGTAATTTAATGATCTAATTTTTGTTGTTTGCACTAATTGTGAATTGTCATGTAGGATTTTTATTAAAGTCTTGGACTCAGGAGAATAATTTCACCACTTGTCAGGGTTATACTCAAAACAGATGTTTCACAAATTATATCACGATTACTGTCATTTCATCACTATTTCGCAAGAGTGTCCTTGTCCTGTAAGCTGTATATGTGGCCAAAGTGAAATAATGGTACATAAACTTTGTTTTAACAATCAGTGTTGTGTTTAACTAAAGACATAACAATCTATTGGAAGGGAAATGGGAAATCAGAGTCTGGATTGAAGTCTATCCAGATTAGGGAGGCTCTTCTTGCAGTAGCCTGTTGGGAAATCTCATTGAAGAAAATTCTCTTTTGTTGCACTCCCTTACTGTTAATATACTCTGATTAAAAGTTAAAACCATTTTCCTCTTGTCCAAAAAACAAATCAGTGCATTAACTTAATATCCATCCATGGTAATGGTCTTAGGCTCTTATGTTGTTGCTGTGAGAGGCAGATTCCCTGCTTGTCCGTCTCAGGGGAGAGTGGGGCGGTAAGTGTTTACAACGCCAACCACATCTGCACTGCATTACCGCCAGTCAGCTATGGAGAAGAGCCACAGAGCTCTTTAACTGTTTCAGTGCTTTAACTACTGCAACATTGATCGGAGCTATCTGCAGTACACCCAGCCTCCCGAGCACTGATGCCTGACAACAAGGGGACAGAGAGATGTGCATGTACATTTTGAAAAGTGCCATTTGTCTCAGTTGCAGTTAGATTATATTTTTACTGCTGTGTGTTTGTATTGAGATTACTCATGCCAAGCTTCCCAGCCTCTTTTAGATCAAGACTTGGAAGCAGTGGGCCAGTGCTAAGGGATCGTCCGGCATGACAGAAATGCTGGGGAACAGAGCTGTTCACATAGCCTTTAACCGCTCTATGACCAGCAGTCTGGCCAACAGATTTTATCATCTCTCTGAGGCAGTTTTTTTCAAGTAGCGATTTCCCAACTTTGTCCATCTGTAGCGAGTCAGGCCATGACTTTTTATGTCTACCATCTGTCCTATAGAGTTTACTCAGAGTTTAGTGCTTGTTCGGAAATAAGGTTGTCAAACGTATTGGAAAGTTCAACACACTCAATATAATATGTGATAAACAATACAATCTCTTGATTAATCCATTCAGTAGTATCAAAAGTAAGGCTGGGCATCATGGACAAAATAAAATATCACTAATTTTTTTTTCTTCTGTCAATATTTATCCATATTGTGACAGTATTGTAGAGATGACTGTTGGTAATTTCACAAAATATTAACACAATGAGATTTTTGATAAATAGCCATCAGGAATCTGGATATAATGACTAAGTGGTTAAAAGCAAATAATAGAACATAGAAGAACAGAGACAATGACATCACTTTACTGTAATTCAGCCTTTAATATCTAGTCTCATATCACAATATTGATATAATATCAATATAGGCCTATTGTCCAGCCCTAATAGAAAGTACCAAGGCTATAAAAAAATATTGAAGAGCTCATTCATTTTTCATCTTTATTGTCCTGCCTGAAATTTGGCTTGCATCTTATGTTAGGATCACACCCATCGATGTACTGTTTAGAACTGTTTACCAGCTGCAGAGATGGTGCCAATTCTGTCTAATGAGAATTGCTGGCCTGGTGCATATGCCAAAAAATTTTTTTTACCTTCCGTGTTTACTTGAATATGCATTGTAGTGTTTCCCTGCTGTCCCCACCCACAAATTCCCCTCTCAGCCCATAGACTTCACATTGTGATGTTGTCACAGATTTTTAAATTGCCTCTTGGCTTGAGGAAAGTTTTACAAATATAAAACCTTGATGGATCAAAATTGCTTAATAGATAGAAGCATAATTGGCGTTTTTTGCAGTCTGATGTGTCATGTCACCAGTTTTAAAGACGTCTCTTTTATAATGGTGACTTGTGGCTAAAATACCTTTTGCTTTTTTACTGCAATATTGCCAGCGGCCACTGGGAAAAATTGGAGGCAAGACTGAGTGACAGTGCCCTTGCTAGGTTCTTTTATACATCTATGGTCACATGAGCTGCAATGAGTTCTTAGTAGTCATTACTACATTATTACATGAGTAGTTGTCTTGCATGGTTGTGATTCTCACGTTGATGAAATCTGTCCACAGACAGACACAGAAACACCTGCCAAACTCCAAACTGCTTCTGTCATCGATTCCACTAGAGTGTCTCCAGGGCCACATTCTGCCATGATGACACAGACAAACAGACGTACAAGGTTAAAAAAAAACAAAACAGCAAAACCATACACTTAAATTACAACAACTTCCTGTTTCATGGCGAGTAATGCATCATCATGAAAATGGCATTTGATGAAAACTGAAAAGCTTCAGCATCTAGCATCATTAAGGTCTTAAGACTCTGCTAGGAATAATTCTATAAGAATTTAAGCCTTGTAATTTCCTGTTGCCAGTAGGTGGCAATGACTATGATTCATACGCCCCTACTTCTGGCACTCTTGCTCAGACCGCACCCATGTTCAAACTTGGTGTTAATTTTAATCTCAGCTACACATATCTGAAGTTTCATGACTGAATCTTGCTCAGTTGTGATGTTATCACATTGACAAACAGATAAGCAGCTGGCAAAGTACTCAAAACCTTTTCTATGGTTGTTCACAAACAGTAAGTGTCTCCAGGATCACATTTTGCCATGATGAGTTTTCTTAACAAATATTGAATCAAAGTTTAAAATTCTCGTATAGGGACAGCATTATTCATAAATGTGTTGTGTCAAAGAATATTGCTGTCCGCTGGTGTCTTGGATGAGCATTTCTTATCTGGGATTGGTTCCTGGGGTCTTCAGGCATCAGACCTGAGTACAGCCCTTGATGCGTCCCTTCGGAGACCATCTGTTTCAGGGTCAGAGCCTTGATCCAGTCCCACGCCCTCCTCCTCTTCCATTCACCCATCTTTGGCCGGCTATTCCTGTACCAGCCTCTCTCGGGATGAAATCTCAGACCCAGCTCCCTGTAGATTGCTCTGTAGAAAGGCTTTCCAGAGTAGGGATCTTAAAATGTCCTCTTTGGAAGACAATTCTCAAGGGCTTTTATCCTCCACCTAGGTGGTCTGATTGCTGCACTTAAATTAAAAAGACCAGTGTTTCTGCTCGTAAACACAAACTTCTTTCTCACCCTAAAATTACATCACAAATTCGGTGCCCTTACAAGTGAGGCACAGACTGTTGATCAAAAGCATTGGTCTGCATCAGATTTACAAAGCCACGTATTCATCATCTTTGCATAATACTCGGCTGGTTCACCCCAGTTGACCATCAGTCTGTCTGTTTGTGTTTAATTTTTAATGTTGTACTATTTTGGCTGATAAAAGAAGCCTGGCCTTATTTCTAGATTTTAGACTGTATGCCTGTTTGCCAACATCTTAGCAGTGTAATGTGTTCAGGATCCAGTTTGAAAAATCATGGCAGTAACAAAGAAAAATAAAATCAACATGCCTGTGTCAGACTATTTGGATGGGTGGAGTGCCAGGGCTCATCTGCATTCCATTGCCTACATCATACAATTTATCTAAAAATAAATATGATCCATTACACCCTACAGCCACAAGCATAGAGGCTAAACCAGGTGATGTGACACACATGGAGGTTTTGTGGTTTGTTTACTTTTGTTTTTACACTGCTCATTGATTGTCACTGTGCATGAAAAGACACTTCTATGTCAGAGATGGCCCCCTGTAGTATGACTGCAGGCCTACAGGCTTTAATGTTGAATCATATTAAAGCCTTAGTTTAAGTCTTGTTTTTATTGTAACCATCCAGCATGTGTACAATTATACAAAAGTGTTTCAAAGCTTTTCAGAAAGCATAACTGTTTACTGATTAACAGCAACTGTGACTATGAGCAACAATAATGGTAAATGTGAAGAAAGTGCTGTAAGTGTAGCATAAGCAGAGAAGAGTGAACTGATGTCAGCTGCACAGCTGTGTCTATCTGAAGTTTGCCACAATAAGCTACTGGTTATACCAGATCAAGTGAGGCAATAGCACCAAAATCCTGAATATAGTGACCCTGGAAAAGGTATGATTTACTGCTTAATTAATTAAACTCTTAATTTGAATAATGTGTGTTCTTATGTTTTTTAGAGGAGCCTTGTGTCAAAATCTAGTTTCAATTCCTTAATCATTTCATTTTTATGGTATCTTGCCTGGTCCTTTGCAAGTATATTTATGTTTAAACAAACTGACACAGAAAACATGGGGTCAGGTAGCATAGGACTCCTGGTTGGTTTCTGGGGCTTGAGGCAAGATACAGGACAATGAAGCTGGTTTGTGAAGTCTGTTACGCACAACAGTAGTGAATCATCTATTTTCCACCACTTTGTTGTCGCAAGGCAGTTGGCGCCGCACATATCGTCCCTGCTATTGTGTGATGGTTAGAGATATTTAACAAACTCCTACACTGGTTTGTATAATTTATTAACAGTAAACATGTAAAGGGAACTACTGATTAATAAAAGGCTATTTTCCAAAAATAGTAAAGGATAAAAGAGAGTCATTTCACACAGGTAGAAAGTCCCCCTTCAAAAATCTTACAGTTTAAGTGATTTGTTGAGTTACGCAAAACTTTCTGTACTTTAAGCTAAGTTATCCTCTGTTGGTCCCTGTAGGAAAATTGTGCAGTGCCCAGGGAACAACTCCAGTTCTAAGCCTCTTGGTCAGTCTTGGTCAAGGGCACTGACAAGATAATTGGACTAACATACATGTTATGATGGAGGGGGAAAACAGGGCACCCAGAGGAAACACTCGCAAACAAGGGGAGAACATGCACACTTGGATTTGAATCCAGGACCATCATGCTGTGAGGAAACAATGCTGAATCACCACTTCACACACCATAAAATGCAACACATCACACTGATGTTTTATAACATTCACTTGTCTGTTTCATGGATTCCTGCTGCCCAGGTTGTTTAAGGTTCCATGAACATACAATGCATTAATGGCCGCTGGTTCGGTGGTTATTATGCTGCACTGGGGCGTTACTCTTTCTAGGGCACAGTGACAAAATGAAATGAGTATGTAGCTGATGGGTAATTGAAGGCAACATGATACATAAACACTAATGCACAGAGAGTGAGGAAAGGACTAATTTTGGTTTCAGGCTCCTCTAGCTGGTTAACCAGCCCTGTTGTCCTACATTTCTCTCAGTCATAATAACATTGTAGTCACCAAGTTAACTGCAGAGATGTGGAGTTGCGGTAACATCACTCTTGTCTTTTTTTTAACAACTTGTCTGATCATTTGACATCTTGCGTTTCTTGACTCATCTGACTTCATTCTAGAGATGTCACAGTGTTCCTAGATCTCAGCAATTATTTTGAGCACAACGTTATCCCGACCAAAAGAAATGATAACCAGTGCTATCACGTAAGACCCCAGCTGAAATGATTCTTTAAACATAAGTGTCATGCAACTTTTTGAATGAAGGAACCGCCATACAATTCTTGAATTAAAGCTGAATTTAAAAAAAATTACTTACTGGCAAAGAATATGACCACCATTATGGCTGAGAAGACTGATGGTCTAGTACTAATAGGAAAGCTCTTTGTGCACCATTTGTATCTGTAGAAGACTAGTTGTACTGGTTTAAAAAGCGGTGGTTGCTTCTTCTATGTACTTTCAGCCTA